>NC_050069.1:251331113-252531113 GCF_009764565.3 Dermochelys coriacea | reverse complement strand
GACACAGTCTGGCCAAAAAAAGAGAATCAAAACCGATTCAGGTTCACTGGACACGCAGCTAGCTATCAGTCTCATGTACTTATATGACCCTCCATCGCTATAGTATTTGAGCACCTTGCAGTCTTTTGTCTATTTATCCTTACAACATTTCTGTGAGGTAGGGTGTTAGGATATAGATATTCAGGCCTGTCTGTAAAGACCTATACTTTAATTTAGGTGCATTCTTATCACTTGGCTAGTTATAGAGGTATAAAAGAAAGAATCAAAATTACTGTCTGCTGGTGTAAGGGCCTTCTCTCACTTTGACAGTCTGAGGCCCTGTGCTTAGGCTAAGATCTTTAGCTAAGCAGCAGAGGCAGCCATAAGATGGGAAGCGACCGGTCACCTCCTCACATTCCAAACTAGTTACATTGAAATAAGGTGCTATTGGGCTGTTAGGCATTCCTGTCACCTCAGGGAAAGGGAAGTGACTAGAAGATGTAAAAGGAAACTTAGTTTGATAGCATCCTGTTTGACAAGAACTCAAGTATCAATAGCTGGGATGTGAAATCCTCATTTTTTTGTTGTTCTATTACTGTAGTCCCCATTTCCCTATTGTTTGTCTGCATAATCTCTGTCTGGTTCTGTGATTGTTTCTGTCTGCTGTATAATTAATTTTGCTGGGTGTAAACTAATTAAGGTGGTGGGATATAATTGGTTAAATAATCATGTTACAATATGTTAGGATTGGTTAGTTAAATATTAGTAAAATGATTGGTTAAGATATAGCTAAGCAGAACTCAAGTTTTACTATATAGTCTGCAATCAATCAGGAAGTGGGGGGCGGAGGGGGAATGGGAACAGGGAATGGGGGTGGGGAATTGGAATCATGTTTTGCTAATGGGGGGAATGGGAACAGGGACACAGGTAAGGGTTCTGTGGTGTCAGAGCT
Source organism: Dermochelys coriacea (assembly GCF_009764565.3). Lineage (NCBI taxonomy): Eukaryota > Metazoa > Chordata > Testudines > Dermochelyidae > Dermochelys > Dermochelys coriacea. The sequence goes on along the minus strand of NC_050069.1, from coordinate 252,530,182 downwards.
GAGAAGGGGGACACTAAGGAAGGAAACTGGAATCATACTTGCTGGAAGTTCACCCCAATAAACATCAAATTGTTTGCACCTTTGGACTTCGGGTATTGTTGCTCTCTGTTCATGTGAGAAGGACCAGGGAAGTAAGTGGGTGAAGGAATAAGCCCCCTAACATAGGGCAATGCTATTATCCCCATTTGACAGATGGGAAACTGAGGCACAGATAAGCTAAGTGAATTGCCTAAAGTCACACAGGAAGTCTATGGCAGAGCAGGGCATTAATAGATTCCAAGGCCAGAAGGGACCACTGTGATCATCTAGTCTGACCTCCTGTATAACACAGGCCACAGACCTTCCCCAAAATAATTCCTGTTTCAACTAGCACATCTTTTAGAAAAACATACAATCTTGATTTAAAAATTGCCAGTGATGGAAAATCCACCACAGCTTTTGATAAGTTGTTCCAATTGTTGACTGTTAAAAATGGATGTGTTATGTCCAGTTTGAATATGTTTGGCTTCAGCTTCCAACCACTAGGTCGTGTTGTACCTCTCTCTGCTAGATTGAACAGCCCATTAGCAAATATTTGTTCCCTATGTAGCTACTTATTGGATATGTCTACAATAGTGACTACATACCTGTCCATATGCAGGCTTGTGCCATAGTCCCCCTACTGTCCACACTTAACCCCCTGAAGCAAGTGTCTCAAGGCAAGTTGTGGGTAAGTTAACTAGCACACCTAAGAGATGTGTGGGTAAGTATATGCCTTAGCTGTGGCACGGTCCTGTACCCATGCCAATTTGCAGTGTGAACGGGGATGAGGACTGTGTACCAGGTCTCAAGTTTCACTAGTCCTTCTCCCACAATGCACTCACCTCTTTTTCTTCCTGACCCTTACACAGTCTACGTCCCTATCCACCTATGGACCAATGCCAGTGTGCAGTGCTGAGCACAGTAGAACAGCTTTGGTCTGCACTGGTTACAGGTGATGATGAAGCCAGCCCTGAGAGCAGCTGCTTAGCCCACCGAGCACACCCAGGTGCTAATCAATGTATGGGCACAGTACACCATCCTCCACAATTTTGGCCTGAGCAGCAGGAACATTCACCTGTATTGGGAAAACTCATGGAAACTGGAGTAGGCAGGCATTCAGCTGACTCCGTCCCAGTGCCATGAATGTATGAGATATTTCAGGCTCCTGTACAGGAAGGCCAAAGATAGCAACAGTCAGTCTGGGATGGCTCCTTGTACGTGCCTCTTTATATGAGAAGCTTGACTGGGTGCTACACGGGCTCTGAGTTCTTAGTCTGAAGTGGCTCATGATCTCCACCTCAACACCTTTGTTGTCATTGTCCAACAGGACACTGATGAGAGCCAGGGCGAGTAGGGGCAGGGATATTCTAGAAGACCTAGAGGATGAGGACTTTTCCTCCCTCGATAATATGCCATAAGTCTCTGTGTGTTTGAACTGCAATACTAAATCCACAGCATTGTCAGGCATCTATGCGCCATCCCCTTGCCAAACTTTTCTAACTTCCCTCCTCCATCCAGTTCCTGCTGGGCTCCACCCCACAATGGTCCTCAAGTGAGACAGTGATTCTAATTTTGTTGATTTCAGATTATCCGCAATTATGCATTTGGTTTCTGAAGCTATTTTTTTCAAATACTTCATAAAAGAAAAATCAGTGTTACCCTGTGTCTCTGCACCTCCCAGCCACCAGCAGCAATGGGAGGTCCCAGGGGAGGTGGAGCAGTTTTGAAAAGGTCCCAGTTGGGGAATGGGAAATGTTGTAGAAAAAACTTAGTTGTCTAAGGCAGGGGTTCTCAAACTTCATTGCACCCCTTCTGACAACAAAAATTACTACATGACCCCAAGAGCGGGGACTGAAGCCTGAGCGAGCCCTGCCGCTACAGGCTGTGGGGCCAAAGCCAAAGCCCAAGGACTTCATCCCCAGGTGGTGGACCTGTAGCCTGAGCCCCACAACCCAGGGCTAAAGCTGACACCTGAGCCCTGGGTGGTGCTCAGGCTTTGGCCCTGGGCCCCAGTCAGTCTAACACCAGCCCTGGCAATCCCTTAAAATGGGGTTGCAACCCACTTTGGGGTCCCAACCCACAGTTTGAGAACGACTGATCTAAGGAAATGTTAATTACAGCAGTCTTTTCTCCCTTGGAAGATTACCACAATGTCTTTGCAGTCTCCGTCCTTATTGCTTCACAAGTCCAGGGGAGAAGGGATGAATGGTCAGATAAAAAGAGTGCAGTGCCCCCTTTAAAGTTGTCTGAGGCAAGGGGTTGTGGTGCTGAGCTGAATCTTCAGGAAATCAGGGCAATGTGTTTCTTTCTTTCCTGTCTATTTCACCGTTGTTAGTCAGGCAGAGAGATAAGATTTTCTGGTGACGCCCGGGGTGGGATAGGGGATGGATTGTGGTTCACTCTCCTTTTGTATGAAATCTCTGTATGCTAGCTGAGAAAGCAGTTGATTTCCAAACAAATTGCATTCCAATCCTGTAAGCATATTTCAGCAAAGTTCTGTTGCAGCAAGAACTTCAGCTGATTCTTCAGGTTCACAAGCAGTGCAAATCTGTTAGGACCACCTTCATAACTGACCAAACCCTTCCATTCAGCAATATGTAGAGGGGTAATCATTAACATAAACATAGATTGCCAGATCTCTTCCACAGAACTAAAAAGTTAGTTCTCTTTTCCATTCTGGTACTCTGGAAATCACCATGTTCTTCAAATGTTGGCCAGTCTTAAGGGAAGAAATTGTAAACTGGTAGCATAGCCCCTGGAAGGAATTACCTCACCTTCTCCCACCCCCATGGACAGTATAAACATTTTAAATTGCTAAAAACTCTAGTTGAGTTTTCTTACATTACTAGACTCTGCTCCTTCCTCACAATCTGCAAAAAGTGGCTGAGTACCAAGGACAGTGAGACAGTTACATTCCTGGAATGATGAAAAGTATCACAACTGTGGCCTTCTACAGCAAAGTAATGTCATGTGGGAGTATTTCTCAGTTTGTTCCAAGTCCAAAAAAATAATGCCCTCCTTCTTTTTGGCTCCTGAGAGTGAAACCATGCCATCAAGAAGGCAGGAGCAGCACCCCAGAGACAGCAGAGGTAGATGGAGATGAACCCTGGAGGAGCTACTAATAGGGATGGACAGGAGACACGAGGAGCAATTTGAATTCCTCAGGGCACTGGAAGAATGGTGTATTCAGCAGGAAGAGACATTTATGAGCCACCAGTTCCTGGAGCTGGAGGCACATTATAGGGAACAAGAGCGTTCCCTAATGGAAAGGCTAACTGAATTGGTGGCCAAAAAAGTGCAATGCCCACCTGCTGCCATGACCCCAGAACGAGCCCATCAACCACCACTACCTTGTCCTCCTCCTCCTCTTCTGGCTGCTGCTCAGGGCATTGCTGAGCCAGGGATCCTGTTACAATGAACTCCCCACCTGACGAACCCAGCAGAGAATGCCGAGCCTGCAGGAGTACTGGACCACCCCCATATACTGGCCTCTGGAACTCCTCACACAAAGCATCCTCGGTTTTCTCCAAGAATCATTTTTCTCCATTGTTCACCCCTTCTGATGAGGAAAGGAAGGAAATGGGTGCAAAAACATTACACCGTGGGTGGTGTTCTTGGTTGTGAACCATTCCTTCAGTATAAATACATTGTTCTGATTTCAAAATCTTCCCATTAAGCCTTCTACCTCATATCTTTAGCAAATGTTATGCTTTGTTTAATGGTGTGTTGGTCTTCCATCCTAATGATGAACTGAAGGCATTTTTATTCTTGAATGAGCCACAAGCTTCCTACATCATTTAATCGAATGGTGTGTAAAACTCCAGTGTCATCATAGGGCAAATAAGACTCCTCCCCAGGGTTCAGAAATATCTTAAATTGATACATGGGAGGGATGGGGAAAGTGCAGTTTTTGTTATGTGCTTCAAAAAGCACTACTATTTTTCATGTGTGTCTAAAACACAAAAGGGGTCAATTAATTTCTCAATGGCTTTATTAAACGTGTTGAAATCAAAACCAAAGAACAATAAAAAAGGAATATACCAGCAATAAGAGTGCCTTGTACAGAAACAGTGCCCCCACCTCCCCAAACCCTTAAGCAGTATCAATCATATCAGGGATTAGTGCTTTAACAACTGTTAATTGCATTTAGCACTGCTGACAGTAAGAAGTCACAAAACACAATGGTTGGAATATTCCTCCTACCCTACACCATCAAAACAAACCATCATAAGCTTGGTAAAAAAAAGTTTAAGTGGTCTGGATAAGACAGGTTTCTAAAGAAGACAAAAACATTGAACAATGACCATGACTCAGCTACCTACCTCTACAGCAGAAACCCAACCTCAAGGTGATAATCCAATGGAGGTGCCCTGGTACAATTGTTTTTAATATGTGCAATGTCACATGAACAAATGGGTAATGACCTTCAGCTACAGGGGAACAAAACCCTCACAAAGCTAGGTAGCTCCATAAGTATGTACCAATATTCCCGCAGTGTCAGGATCGCAACAAGGGCACTCAGGGCCAAGTGTCAAAACAGGGGCAAACCTGTGGCTAGGAGTAACCAAGGAGTTTGTACTCAGTTCCAGGCCAGGGTTGATACTAAGGGTCAGAGTCCAAGCCAGATTTCAGGGTTGGAGTTGGGACGCAAAACAAGCTGAAATCAAGCCAGAAGTTCAAGAGCATAGAACAGGAACAGTTTTGGCAGCTACAGAAGATCCACACTGTTGCCTGGACACTTCCTTGAATGCCCTTTGGGTTTATATTGGGTAGGGAGCCAATCAGGAGCCGGGGGGGGGGCTGCTGCCTGTCAAAACCTTCAGTTAGAAATTCCCATGGTCTGTGTCCACAGCGGGTCATGGGAAGTGGAGGGGGGGATTACAGGTGCCACTGGCTGTCAATCTGGAGATGTTAATTGCCTGGTAGCTCTATGGGCCTGCGTTCTAGACACATGGGGCCTTACACTTGTGTGTATTTCCAGCATATTTACAGGAAGTGAAGGTGTCCCTTGGCACAGGCTGATGTCATCCTCTGCTTCCCTGATGTGCCTAGATGTGTACACATATGGCATCCTTGATCTTCCTTGCCTGCTGGGAACCAGAATTAGTGTACATCTTGGTGGGGTCTGGCTGTCTGTAGAGAGTTGGTAACCCCAAACTTGTCCTGAGCTCACTTGGGACAGTAAGACCCCCCTTTACCATCACAAATGTTATGTAGGGTGCAGCAGGCAACAATTATGCAAATGGAGTTTGCCACATTGGCATCCAGATAGGAACGTAGGCAGCACCAATGAGTTTTCAGCCTACCAAATGCACACTCCACAACCATTCTGCAGCCACCTTAACTTGTAATTGAATTCCCTTTTTCCATATTCATTGATGTTGGGGGTACAGCTTCATAAGCCCAGTCAGGAGTGGGTATGCAGGGTTCCCCAAAATAATAGTTGGCACAGACATATCATACAGAAACATATCATTTCCAGGAAATAAAAGTCCCTTCTTTCCCCGTCAAGTATAATCCTGATCTCTTCCGCACTCTGGCATCATGAACCTTTCCCCTGTTTCCCAGGGTTGTATTCATGAATCTGCCTCTGTGGTCCACTAAGTCTTGCAGAACAATTGAATAGTAACTTTTTCATTTTACATACTTAGGTTCACCTTGTGGTTGGCAAAGTACTGGGATATGAGTGCCATCAGTGCCCTCTGCACAGTTCAGAAACATCATCTTCCCAAATCCACCAATTATTTCTGGAACTTTTCTTATGGAGCCACCCGTGAGTAAATCAGTGTTTATTGCTTCACAAAGCTGCACAACCATGACCCTGACAGTGGACTTTCCAACTCCAAAGTGGTTTGCACCAGACCTATAGCTGTCTGGAATAGCCAGCTTCCACAAGTCAATAGCAACCCACTTTTGAAACGGCATGGCTTGTCAGAACCAAGTGTTCTAGCATTAGGAAGTTGGTGCTAGCTCAACATACAGCTCCGTGAAGGTCTGGTTCCTTATTCAAACATTCTGAAGCCACTGCTGGTCATCCCACATTTCCAAAATGATATGATCCCAGCACACCATGTTGGTTCTCCTGCAACAGAAGCAATAGTCAATCAGAGGGCATACTGTGACAACATGGGCATTCACCATATCTGTGCAGTGTGAGCTGAATGAATCGTCATTGATCCTCAAGGTCAGCCATCTTCAGCTGGTCAGAAAATGCTGCCCAAAATTCCATCCAGTATCTCACTGAGCACCTGCTCCAGTGTATAACCATTTGCCCCGCGATAAGAAGCGGGAGCAGAACAAGATCATCATCCTATTGCTCCATGTCTTCCACCCAGTTTTGTAGGGAATAACAGTGAGGGGCAACAGGAACTGCTACTGGCAAATGTATGAAGGTGGGGGAGAGTACTAACAAAACACACCAAATCAATTTCTAGAGTGTCTCCCTGTGACACACTGAACCCTGGGATACTGCCCCTGAAATGGTAGTGCTAATGTCATGTACTTACAGCAGCAGCATGGAAAGCAGGTATATGTGTGTACACAGCCTTATACCAGTGTCCAGCACAGTATGTGTGGATGTTTGGGTATGGGTATAAGAAACACACATGAACATGAACATGATTCAGTCCTCGGATATCTGTGCAAGTGTAAACATAGCCACAGATTGTGATAAGTCACCCCTCAAACTTATCTTTCTTAAACTAAATAAACAGACCGAATTCTTTCAGTCTATCTCTGTAAGGCATGTTTTCTAATCCATTCTTGTGGCTCTTCGCTGAACATTCCACAATTTATATATATCCTTCTTAAACTGTGGACACCAGCAGTGACACCAGTGCCAACTACAGAAGTAGAATAACCTCTCTATTCCTACTCAAAATACCCTTGTTTATGCATTCAAGGATTTCATTGGCCCTTTTGGCCACAGCATTGCACTGAGTGTTTGTGCTCAGCTGATTATCCATTACAACCATCAAATCTTTTTCAGAGTCACTGCTTCCCAGGACAGGGTCCTCCATCCTGTAAGTATGGCCTACATTCTTTGTTCCTAGGTATATACTGTGACGCTGCCCAGCACCTCACCACCACTTGCCCTTAGTATGAAGAAGTCGGGTCTGAGTGTTGTGGATCAGTTCCCTGAATCCACCAGCCTCTGGCAACATAAGCACTGCCTTCCAGACCCCAGCAGGCCTCACTCTCTCTGTATAGGTAGCAATATCCATATCTCCCAAGTCCTCAGAGCATTCACTGCAGTGTCCAGCCCTGCATCCACTGGACACTAACAGAATTACCAGGTCTGTTACTCCCAAAGGAACAGTACACACCAGCTTGTAATATTCAACTGAGGACCAGCACTTTGCTTAGCAATACAGCAGTTAGATATATTCAGTGAAAACAAGAATAAATTTATTATCAAATATACAAGTAAATAGTGAGTAAGAATACTGGAAACAAATGGTTACATAAAAAACAAAATCATAACACCCTTTCTAGAGACTAAAACTTAGCTAACATCAGGTTAACATCCTATCTAAAGAAGTTTATCTCATCCGGAGTCCTCTGCAGTGTTTTCAACCAAAGTTAGCTGAGATCCTGCTTTTGTGAATGCAAATGCACTGTCTGTTTACTTCCTAGGCACAGGATGAAGGAGTGTCTTCTTTGCTGTCTAGAAATACTCCCAGAGTCTTTGCTCATAGGATAAGCCCCCATGGCTTGCTTTTTCCTATGAGCTCCTTGCCTATTGACTTTACATAAGAAGTGAAATGTTAAAGAAATGTGAATAGGCATCCATTGTGTTTGCTTACAATGCTTAATTTACATACTGACAGAGAGATACATTTCTTACCTCCTGTCTGTAGGAACCAGTCTAAGGCTTTGTCTACACTAGCATTTTTGTCAGTAAAACTTTTGTCAGTCAGGTGTGTGAAAAAAACCACACCCGACTGACATAAGTTTCACCAACAAAAGTGCTGGTTTGGACAGCACTATGTCAGCAGGAGATGCTCTCTTACCAACACAGTTAACGCCGCTCATTGGGGATGGTTTAATTATGTTGGCAGGAAAACTCTCTCCTGCCACCAAAGAGCGGCTACATGGGAGACCTTACAGCAGCACAGCTGTAGTGGTACAGCTGTGCCGCTGTAAAGTCCATAGTGTAGACATAGCCTAACATGTTCACCTTTACATGCTTAAAAACATAATTTTCTGGTACAGATACAGAACTCCTTGCACAGTACATGTATATACATTTCACATTTATATTAATGACCAGCGTGACACTGGCTTCCATATGAGACCACACCATGTCATTCTTTGGTGAACCAGAATGTACATACCAGAATCAGGAGATACCTGTATCCTTCTGTACCCCCTTATCAGTCGGCATAGGGAGGTTCTTGGGTCACATACACATTTACATTTAGCCACATTAAAACATATATTGTTTGCTTCTGCCCAGCATACCAAGTGATCCTGGTCACTCTCTATCAGTGACCTATCATCTTCATTATTTACCACTCCCCCAATCTTTGTGTCACCTGTACATTTTGTCAGTGATGACTTTATATTTTTTTCCATATCACTGATAAAAATGTTAAATAGGATAGGGCCAACCAATCCCTAGTGCCCTCATTAAATATACACCTGCTTTGATGATTATTCCCCATTACAACTACTTTTTCAGACCTATCAGTTAGCCACTTTTTAATCCATTTAATGTGTGCCATGTTAATTTTATATCATCCTAGTTTTTTAATCAAAATACCATTCAGTATCAAGTCAAATGCATTACAGAAGTCTATTTCTTCAATGCTATTATCTTTATCAACCAAACTTGTAATCTCATAAAGAAATCAAGTTAGTTTGACAGGATCTATTTTCCATAAATCCATGTTGATTAGCACTAATTATATTAGTGTCTAGTTCTTTATTAATCAAGCCCTGTATCTTCCTCTCCATTATCTTTCCTGGGATTAGTGTCAGGCTGATGGGCCTATAATTATCAGGTCATCCCACTTTAAAATATTGGTGCATTATTAGTTTTCTTCCAGTTTTCTGGAACTTCTCTAGTGTTCCAGAAGTCATTGAAAATCAACATTAATGGTCCAGCGAACCCAGGTCTCCCAAATCTTAGTCCACGACCCTAATCACTGGATCATCCTTCTTCTCCAAGGCTTTTCCATCCTTGATGTATCTTTTGGTGAAACTAGGTTCAATTTCCAGATTGTAGCAAATCCGTAAGTCAGGGATATTTCTTCTTATTTTTCGCTTTGATACAAAAGTTCTGCACAGCTTTCATGAAACCAGCTTACACGCTCCCCCCATTATTAGAGATGTACAGCAATTTTCTGCTATGCACATAAGCTAAGGAACCTGAAGATACAAAGCTTCATTAAAGCCAAATATAAAAAACTTACAAGCAAACGAACAAATGTTAAGAAGACGCTAATAAAATAGCTGGAGAAATTGGCTATTGTGACATCAAATCCAAATTTAGTTCCAGGCTGTATTTTATTATTTACACATCTGCCAATGAAATGCATGATGAAATCAAAAATAAACAAACAGAAATAATAATCAAAATCAATCATCGTCATTATCTAAGCTAGTTTCTGCTCTTAGTTTCCCTGGAATAATTCCATTGCCTTCAGCAGGGTTACTTTTGATTTTCACCAGTCTAAATGAAAGCAGAATTTGCCCTTCTTTTAACTCTCTGCATGCCAGAAGATCTAAAGGAAAAATTGAAGGTGAGATAGATGACAATTTTTTTAAACCTGGCTGGATAAATGGCTCACTTTGACAGGATGCCTATAAGATGTAGTCAGCTCCAGTGTTAATAGCTTAATCATAATCAGTATTCATGTCACTGGCTTCCTATTGTAGTGCTCCCTAGAGACTAGAAATAGAATTGATACATGCTGAGTGAGGGGGAAAAAAAGCTTTGCCCACTTTGCATGCACAAATGAGTTTTACCTTTGTTCCTAAAAGAAAGTGCAAGGAATAAATACACCTGCTATGGATCTTTGTCCAAAATGAGAAATACACCTCTGTCAGTACACTGGGGACTTACGTATATGCATTGCACTACAGTGTACCAATTGCAGAACCGGCCCCTGTGATTCCTCACAGTCCAAGCAATTAGAGAGACAAGGTGGATAAGGTAATATCTTTTATTGGATCAACTTCTGTTGGTGAGAGAGACAAGCTTTTGAGCTACACAGAAATTGGTCCAATAAAAGATATTACCTCACTCACTCTGTCTCTCCAATATCCTGGCTACAACAACACTGTGTACATTCTGGGCAATGGCATTCATAAAATAGATAATCAAATAGTTGAGGTACTGCACTACTAAAGGAACAAGAGTCTCATTGGTTCCAGAATATGGCTGCAGCTGCCAGATGGAGAATTACCCTGACCAGGGGACATCTCAACTGACATAAAGTCAATATCCTTTTGCCCTGTCATAAGAGGACACATCAGAAGAGGAAAGCTATGTGTCAGGGCAGGGCATAGCCGAGCTCTGTTCTGTCAATTCACAGACAGCGTATGGTCTTTTAGGGACCATAGCCAACTGTCATAAGTTAGAGCAGCCTTTTGACTGCTCTGAGTTACATTTGGTCTAGGGCAGTCTGAGGATCAGGCACCTGTAACTAGTTCCTTGATAACCTGCCCACTTTGTCACGCTTTCTCATGCCCAGATCCTCTCACCTATAGGGCCCCTGGACTTCTATGGGAGCAGGATTTAGTACATAAATGTCTGTGCTCAAACACCATCCACTGGTTATTTTATTTTTTTATTAATTTGTATTGATTTTCATAAAGAAACAGATAATGAAAAATACAAAAAGGCAAATGACTTGCACTTTACATAACATTAAAAATGCTTCTGTAGATTTCAGGCGACGCTTCATAAAACAAAACATTTTATTCAAAGTGTACTCCATGCCATACAGGTTGCACAAGATAAAGGCCTTATGCTCTCATATTTGTTGGCATATTAACAAAGAAAAAGGAACTGTGATGGACATGCTATTGGACTATCCAACAGCCAGGTAGCTGTGGAAAGACATGGACACAAGCATTAAATAGTGCTCAGCTCCAGAAGCCAAATCTTAACTGAAAATTATATCCTAGGTTATTTACCTGCTGAACTGGGTTTAACTCCACCACAGAGACTTTAGTGCTTGAGGGCTGACATGATCACCACACATATGATTTTACAAAAATGGAAGCGTAGGCTTATGTCCAGAATAGAGTAATGGTATTTGGACCTGTCTGAGTTAGCATCCAAAGAAAGAAAAGGAGTACTTGTGGCACCTTAGAGATTAACAAATTTATTAGAGCATAAGCTTTCGTGAGCTACAGCTCACTTCATCGGATGCATTTGGTGGAAAAAACAGAGGGGAGATTGATATACACACACAGAGAACATGAAACAATGGGTTTATCATACACACTGTAAGGAGAGTGATCACTTAAGATAAGCCATCACCAGCAGCGGCGGGGGGGGGAAGGAGGAAAACCTTTCATGGTGACAAGCAAGGTAGGCTATTTCCAGCAGTTAACAAGAATATCTGAGGAACAGTGGGGGGTGGGGTGGGGTGGGGCGGGGGGGAGAAATAACATGGGGAAATAGTTTTACTTTCTGTAATGACTCATCCATTCCCAGTCTCTATTCAAGCCTAAGTTAATTGTACCCAGTTTGCAAATTAATTCCAATTCAGCAGTTTCTCGTTGGAGTCTGTTTTTGAAGCTTTTTTGTTGAAGGATAGCCACTCTTAGGTCTAGTCGAGTGACCAGAGAGATTGAAGTGTTCTCCAACTGGTTTTTGAATGTTATAATTCTTGACGACTGATTTGTGTCCATTCATTCTTTTACGTAGAGACTGTCCAGTTTGACCAATGTACATGGCAGAGGGGCATTGCTGGCACATGATGGCATATATCACATTGGTAGATGTGCAGGTGAACGAGCCTCTGATAGTGTGGCTGATGTGATTAGGCCCTGTGATGGTGTCCCCTGAATAGATATGTGGACAGAGTTGGCAACGGGCTTTGTTGCAAGGATAGGTTCCTGGGTTAGTAGTTCTGTTGTGTGGTGTGTGGTTGCTGGTGAGTATTTGCTTCAGATTGGGGCTGTCTGTAAGCAAGGACTGGCCTGTCTCCCAAGATCTGTGAGAGTGATGGGTCATCCTTCAGGATAGGTTGTAGATCCTTGATGATGCGTTGGAGAGGTTTTAGTTTTGGGCTGAAGGTGATGGCTAGTGGTATTCTGTTATTTTCTTTGTTGGGCCTGTCCTGTAGTAGATGACTTCTGGGTACTCTTCTGGCTCTCTCAATCTGTTTCTTCACTTCAGCAGGTGGGTATTGTAGTTGTAGGAATGCATGATAGAGATCTTGTAGGTGTTTGTCTCTGTCTGAGGGGTTGGAGCAAATGCGGTTATATCGTAGAGCTTGGCTGTAGACAATGGATCGTGTGGTATGATCTGGATGAAAGCTCGAGGCATGTAGGTAGGAATAGCGAACAGTAGGTTTCCGATATAGGGTGGTGTTTATGTGACCATCGCTTATTAGCATCGTAGTGTCCAGGAAGCGGATCTCTTGTGTGGACTGGTCCAGGCTGAGGTTGATGGTGGGATGGAAATTGTTGAAATCATGGTGGAATTCCTCAAGAGCTTCTTTTCCATGGGTCCAGATGATGAAGAGTCATCAATGTAGCACAAGTAGAGTAGGGGCATTAGGAGACGAGAGCTGAGGAAGCGTTGTTCTAAGTCAGCCATAAAAATGTTGGCATACTGTGGGGCCATGCGGGTATCCATCGCAGTGCCGCTGACTTGAAGGTATACATTGTCCCCAAATGTGAAATAGTTATGGGTCAGGACAAAGTCACAAAGTTCAGCCACCAGGTTAGCCATGACATTATCGGGGATACTGTTCCTGACGGCTTGTAGCCCATCTTTGTGTGGAATGTCGGTGTAGAGGGCTTCTACATCCATAGTGGCTAGGATGGTGTTTTTAGGAAGATCACCAATGAACTGTAGTTTCCTCAGGAAGTCAGTGGTGTCTCGAAGATAGCTGGGAGTGCTGGTAACGTAGGGCCTGAGGAGGGAGTCTACATAGCCAGACAATCCTGCTGTTAGGGTGCCAATGCCTGAGATGATGGGGCATCCAGGATTTCCAGGTTTATGGATCTTGGGTAGCAGATAGAATACCCCTGCTCGGGGTTCTAGGGGTGTGTCTGTGCGGATTTGTTCTTGTGCTTTTTCAAGGAGTTTCTTGAGCAAATGCTGTAGTTTCTTTTGGTAACTCTCAGTGGGATCAGAGGGTAATGGCTTGTAGAAAGTGGTGTTGGAGAGCTGCCTAGTAGCCTCTTGTTCATACTCCGACCTATTCATGATGACGACAGCACCTCCTTTGTCAGCCTTTTTGATTATGATGTCAGAGTTGTTTCTGAGGCTGTGGATGGCATTGTGTTCTGCATGGCTGAGGTTATGGGGCAAGCGATGCTGCTTTTCCACAATTTCAGCTCGTGCACGTCGGCGGAAGCACTCTATGTAGAAGTCCAGGCTGCCGTTTCGACCTTCAGGAGGAGTCCACCCAGAATCCTTCTTTTTGTAGTGTTGGTAGGAAGGTCTCTGTGGGTTAATATGTTGGTCAGAGGTGTGTTGGAAATATTCCTTGAGTCGGAGATGTCGAAAATAGGATTCTAGGTCACCACAGAACTGTATCATGTTCGTGGGGGTGGAGGGGCAAAAGGAGAGGCCCCGAGATAGGACAGATTCTTCTGCTGGGCTAAGAGTATAGTTGGATAGATTAAAAATATTGCTGGGTGGGTTACGGGAACCACTGTTGTGGCCCCTTGTGGCATGTAGTAGTTTAGATAGCTTAGTGTCCTTTTTCTTTTGTAGAGAAGCAAAGTGTGTGTTGTAAATGGCTTGTCTAGTTTTTGTAAAGTCCAGCCACGAGGAAGTTTGTGTGGAAGGTTGGTTCTTTATGAGAGTATCCAGTTTTGAGAGCTCATTCTTAATCTTTCCCTGTTTGCTGTAGAGGATGTTGATCAGGTGGTTCCGCAGTTTCTTTGAGAGTGTGTGGCACAAGCTGTCAGCATAGTCTGTGTGGTATGTAGATTGTAATGAATTTTTTACCTTCAGTCCTTTCGGTATGATGTCCATCTGTTTGCATTTGGAGAGGAAGATGACGTCTGTCTGTATCTGTACGAGTTTTTTCATGAAGTTGACAGATTTCCACTCTATATGGCTAAATTCAGTGCCTTGCATAATGACATTTAGAGTAGCAGCCATGTTAGTTTGTATTCGCAAAAAGAAAAGAAGTACTTGTGGCACCTTAGAGACTAACGAATTTATTAGAGCATAAGCTTTCGTGAGCTACAGCTCACTTCATCGGATGCATTTGGTGGAAAAAACAGAGGGGAGATTGATATATACACACACAGAGAACATGAAACAATGGGTTTATCATACACGCTGTAAGGAGAGTGATCACTTAAGATAAGCCATCACCAGCAGCGGGGGGGGGGGGGGGGGGGAAGGAGGAAAACCTTTCATGGTGACAAGCAAGGTAGGCTATTTCCAGCAGTTAACAAGAATATCTGAGGAACAATGGGGGGTGGAGTGGGAGGGAGAAATAACATGGGGAAATAGTTTTACTTTGTGTAATGACTCATCCATTCCCAGTCTCTATTCAAGCCTAAATTAATTGTATCCAGTTTGCAAATTAATTCCAATTCAGCAGTCTCTCATTGGAGTCACCAGCAACCACACACCACACAACAGAACTACTAACCCAGGAACCTGTCCTTGCAACAAAGCCCGTTGCCAACTCTGTCCACATATCTATTCAGGGGACACCATCATAGGGCCTAATCACATCAGCCACACTATCAGAGGCTCGTTCACCTGCACATCTACCAATGTGATATATGCCATCATGTGCCAACAATGCCCCTCTGCCATGTACATTGGTCAAACTGAACAGTCTCTACGTAAAAGAATGAATGGACACAAATCAGACGTCAAGAATTATAACATTCAAAAACCAGTTGGAGAACACTTCAATCTCTCTGGTCACTCGATTACAGACCTAAGAGTGGCTATCCTTCAACAAAAAAGCTTCAAAAACAGACTCCAACGAGAGACTGCTGAATTGGAATTAATTTGCAAACTGGATACAATTAATTTAGGCTTGAATAGAGACTGGGAATGGATGAGTCATTACACAAAGTAAAACTATTTCCCCATGTTATTTCTCCCCCCCACCCCACCCCCCACTGTTCCTCAGATATTCTTGTTAACTGCTAGAAATAGCCTACCTTGCTTGTCACCATGAAAGGTTTTCCTCCTTTCCCCCCCCCTGCTGCTGGTGATGGCTTATCTTAAGTGATCACTCTCCTTACAGTGTGTATGATAAACCCATTGTTTCATGTTCTCTGTGTGTGTATATATCAATCTCCCCTCTGTTTTTTCCACCAAATGCATCCGATGAAGTGAGCTGTAGCTCACGAAAGCTTATGCTCTAATAAATTTGTTAATCTCTAAGGTGCCACAAGTACTCCTTTTATTTTTGCGAATACAGACTAACACAGCCGCTACTCTGAAACCTGTCATCCAAAGAAAGAACAGTTTATTGCCGTTGAGAGCAATTATATGAATTAAAAGATATTTGAACCCCATTTGTAGATAAATATGGATAAATAATGTTGAGATGGCTCAAAGAATGACAGATCTCCATCCCACCTAACCCTTCCTCTTCCCCCTCCTTTCCCAGGTCATAGACTCAGAACTTTGAGGCCAGAAGGGACTATCATGATCATCTCATCTGACCTGCACATTGCAAGCCACAGAACTTCATCCACTCACTCCTGTAATAGACCCATAACCTCTGGCTAAGTTACTGAAGTCCTCAAATCATGATTTAAAAACATCAAGTTACATTTACACTAGTTTAAACCTGCAAGTGAGCCATGCCCCATGGCCCAGAGAAAGGCAAAAAAATACTCCCACCCTAACATGTTATGTCTATGTATCTGGTTTTGTATTGTGTCTGGTTTTGCAGCTTAGCTATTATCCACTATTTGAGGACCTAGTGTTATCTCTTTAGTCTATATGCAATCAGGTCTTTGCTATGGGGGTCCTAAGGAATGAAACACGCTCTACCCATGAAATCCATCTCATCTCATATCTCCTCACATTATAAATACATACATACATACATAGAATCTTACTGAAAAAGTGTTTTTCTGAAAGCAGCTTGGGTGCTTTGGAGGGAGTGCTTTAAAGTTAAAAATATGATTATCATATTACTACGTTGGGGCTCACTCCTGCAGTTCTCACTTATTCTAATGGAAGTAATGAGCCCTTTCATTCCAAAACGATGATTCTATGCACAGTCTCTATTTGCAATATTCTCATCTGCAGCATTAATAGAGCTACAAAGCTGAAAGGCAGATAGAATCAACAACAATAGGCCTTAGTCCTCTTCCAGGCAGAACTCCCCATTGACTCATTAACGTCAACAGGGAGTTTTGAATGAGACTGCAGGATTGGGCCCATGATGAAAGGTGCTCTAAAAGAGTCAACTGCAAGGTCAGCGTACTTTACACACACATGCTGAAAAATAGGCAAATATCAGTGTCCAATTTAGTTGTCATCACAGAGTGGAACTCCAAGACAAAGGAATGCTGTAAACTTGTAAGGACCACACTTCTCTCTCCCTTTGATGTAAGCCAAGGTAATGGAGATTCTGCCAAGGCGTGACTAATTCCTTCTTACTGTATTGCATAATTTTCATATAATTTTGAAAAAAGCCTTAAAAAAATTGGAAGGAAAGCGAAACTTGCCCCTGACACATTCCACAAAACACAACCAACAGTACAAAGCAGGTTTTATTAACAGATGGTGAGAGGTCTATTTAAAAAAGTACTGTGGGCATTAAAGGAGATTGTTTTATGTCTTTGACATGAATACTCAGAGTAGATGAACTATCAAGAGTTTGGTTTAAGTGAGATTAATGCTTAGTACTTGGAATTCATCCAAACTGATTAAATCTGATTGAGTAAATGAGCACTACTTTCTCCATATGCTTTCCAAATGATATGATTAAGCTGGATATGTAGTAACTGAATGTGTAAATATAAGAAAAAGACGGGAAAATACCCTACCCAAGTTATCAATGCAAAAAACTAAACAATATGAAAGACAAACTTTAGTGATCCTAAGAAGACTATTATAAAATATGCCAAAGAGAGCTAAAATATAAAATTTTGTATGCTTAAGAGCAATAACAAAGCCCTGTATTCTGCCCCCAAAGGCTGGGCATCTCATTCATGCCCAGTAAACTCCGTGGAAGGATTTACGTCAAGAGAGAATCTGGCCCAAAGGCTTTTGGTGAAGATGGGGATAGGAAAGATGTGACATTTTAAGTCTTCTTTACCAGGCAGAGTGTCAAATTAGCAGCCAGTAATCACAGCTGGTAACAATGTTCTCCCATTTGCTTAAAAATCCAGTTTTTAATATTTCATCACACATTTCCTCATTTTTTAAAAATTTTGCCAAACACCATTTTACATAACATCTAAAGAGTATTTATCTAAGTGTATGTAAAGCATACAAACATTTACAGTATCGTGAGTGTATCTTGGGAAGCAGTGGCTCTGAAAAGGACATAGGGGTCATAGTCGAGAACAAACTGCACATGACCTCCCAATGAGATGCTGCGGCTAAGTGAGCTAATGTGATTCTTGGATGTACAAGCAGATA
Source organism: Dermochelys coriacea (assembly GCF_009764565.3). Taxonomy (NCBI): domain Eukaryota; kingdom Metazoa; phylum Chordata; order Testudines; family Dermochelyidae; genus Dermochelys; species Dermochelys coriacea. The sequence goes on along the minus strand of NC_050069.1, from coordinate 252,512,385 downwards.
GGAGTAGGGAAGTAGTGTCACCTCTGTTTATGGCATTAGTGAGCCCATTACTGGAATACTGTGTCCAGTTCTGATATCCATGCTTCAAAAAGGATATTGAAAAACTGGAAAGCGTTCAGGACAGAACCACAAGATCCTAGATGCAGGAGGCATTGTGACACCTACAGTGGAGCACCCAGAGGGACATCACTCAAAGAAAAATCTGCCTTACAGGGAAAGACTTAGGAAGCCCAATCTATTTCGCTTATGAGGGAAGGTTAAGAAATTTCTTGAGCATCATCTAAAACTACCTATATAGAGAGAAGACATTTGATATTAGAGGGCTCTAAGTTAGCAGAAAGAGGCATAAAAAGATCTGATGACTGGAAACTGAAGCTAGACCAATTCAAGCTAGAGACAAGATGTAATTTGTGAAGTGAGGGCAATTAATCACTGGAACAACTTACCAAAAGATGTTGTTGATTCTCCATCATGTGAAGCACTTGGGTGAAATCGTGGCCCTGTTGAAATCAAGACTGGATTCTTTCTAAAAAAGTACAGAACCATAGAATTATAGCAATGTAAGGCTGGAAGGAATCTCAAGAGGTCATCTAGTCCAGCTGCCAGTGCTGAGGCAGGACCAAGTATACCGAGACTATCCCTAACAGGTGTTTGTTTAACTTCTTGTTTAACTCTTAAAAACCTCCAATGACAGGGATTCTACAGCCTCCCTTGGAAGACTATTCCAGTGCTTAACTAACTTTATAATTAGAAAGATTTTCCTAATATCTAACCTAAATTTCCTTTTCTGCAAATTAAGCCTATTACTTGTCCTACCTTCAGTGGGCATGAAGAATAATTGATCACTGTCCTCTTTAAAACAGCCCTTAACATATTTGAAGACTGTTATCAGGTCCTCTCTCAGTCTTCTTTACTCAAGACTAAACATGCCTAGGTTTTTTTAAACCTTTCCTCATAAGTCACGTTTTCTAAACCTTTTATCATTTTATTGCTTTCCTCTGGACTCTCTCCAATTTATCCACCTCTTTCCTAAAGAGTGGTGCCCAGAACTGGGCACAGTACTCCAGCTGAGTCCTCACCAGTGCCATGTAGAGTGGGACAACTACTCCTGTGTCTTACATATGGCACTCATGCTAATACACACCAGAATATTAGTCTTTTTTGCAACTGCATCCTATTGTTGACTCATATTCAGTTTGATTATAACCCCTAGATCCTTTTCAGCAATTCTACCACCTAGCCAGTTACTCCCCATTTTGTAGTCATGCATTTGATTTTTACCTCCTAAGTGTAGTACTTTGCACTTTTCTTTACTGAATTTCATCTTGTTGATTTCAGACCAATTCTCTAATTTGTCAAGATCATTTTGAATTCTAATCCTGTCCTCCAAAATACTAGCAACCCCTCAAAGTTTGCTGTCATCTACAGACTTTGGATGACACAAATCCAAGTTGTTAATAAAAATATTGAATAGTACCAGACCCAAGACAGACTCCTGCAGGATCCCCTGCCCCCAAGATACATCCTCTCAGTTTGACAGGGAATCACTGATAATTACTCTTTGAATACAGGCTTTCAACCAGTTGTGCACCAACCGTACAGTAATTTTATCTAGATCACATTTCCCTGCTTTGCTTATAAGACTGTGGGACTGTGTCAAAAGCCATACTAAAATCAATTATGAATTAGTTCAACCTCAAGATATGGATTTGATGCAGGCATAAAATGCTGGGTAAAATAATTTGGCATGTGTTACACAGGTGGCCGAACTAGATGATCATAATGATCTCTTCTGGACTTAAACTTCATGAATTTATCTCTAAGCATTGTAAATTGCATGATATAATACCCAGTTTTCATTTATAACACATGGAAAAAAGCATGCCCTTATTACAACTTATCCAGTCTAGCGCATTATAACAAACTGGATAGTGCATATGTATATCACTACCCTTTACTTGATGATGTCAGAATTTCTCAGCTGGGTGTTATGGTCCACTTACTGGTAAAGGCCAAAGAAGATTCTCCCTTAGCTCAAGTGGTAAGGTCTGTATTTTATGAACAGAAGGATCTATAATCCTGTATATCTTGAATAGATGTAGTGTTCAGTAGAGGGTCGAGACTAATTTTTTTTTCATTGGAGTATGCTGATTAGTCAAAAACAAAACTTCCCAGGAAAGGGTCACTTCTGACAAATTTCTCATTTCAAATTATTTTGTTCCTTTTGCATTCTGTTCCATGACTTTTTGTTTAGACATTTAAATGAATTAAAGGTTAAAAAAAAGTTTTAAAAATTATAAAGGTTGAAATCAAAACAAAACATTTTGAAATTATAAAAACAAAATGTTTTGATCAGTTTGTGAAAATTTTCAAAATTTCAACTTTTTGCAATGGGAAAAATGTTCAAAATCTTGAAAACCCTCATGGGACCGAAAAACTGTTTTCCACTCACTTCTAGTGATCAATTCTGGATCCCTGGCATACCCAAATCTCACACTGCCATGAAAGTGAGTGTTGGGAGTGGAACAAATGCAGGATGTGGCCTGGGGACTGGAGGACAATACATATTTTAAAACTCAGAATTTGCAACATTAGAAGAAAATCCATATCACATGCAGCTAGATTAATGATAGCACAACGTCTCATGAAATTCCCATGTGTTAGTATCTAATATGAGAAGATGAGTAATATATCTGTTCTTAACATCAGGGGTTTACTGTGTATTTAGCAGGCGAAAGCTATGGTGTGGATATACAGAGGGGCACTGCCTCAGGGATGGTCTCTGGAGACAATCTTTCTTGCAGAGAACACAGTCTGGCAGACTGTGGGAGCTGGGGGCAGCTGTGCTCTAGCAGCTCGGCTTTCTTGTCAATTTCATAGCTCCTTCTATGAAATTGACAAGACGGCCAAGAGCCATAAGAGACCCAGTCCCTACACAGACACGGAGTCATTCTAACTACACCATCATAAGCCTTATGCCTCTCGTGGAGGGGGAGTGAGTATGTCGGTATAGTAGGGCTTACATCCGATGGAGGAAGGCTTGTAGTGTAGACACTGACATAATTAGGTCTACATAAACTGCCTTATGTCGACCTCACTGCAAACTGTAGACCAGCCCTAACTGAGGGGCAAGGGGTTGTGTAGAGAAGATGTGCTTACATTTTTTTGGGAGGGATGTAGTGTGTACTCCCCATCTGGTGGCTGCACTCTGCCAGCCAGTGCAGAAAGGGATGAATGGCAAAGCCAAAGAGCATCCAGCATCATTAACAGCCCTAAGACAGTCTGCCTCTTGCATTCTGGTCTTTGTCCATCTCCATGTAACTCCCAGTCTTTTTATATGCTCTCTCCTTTGTGGGCCTCCATGGAGGCCAGCCGTAATCTGGTCCTTACCATTTTATGAAACATTTGGAAACTTTGTCGAGGTTTTATATAGAGGGACTATATGATGGTGTGACAAAGATTTTTCACATGATGGTGAGATAAAGGCTGGGCTCAGAGAGAGAGAGAGAGAAAGAGAGAGAGAGAGAGATTATAGCTAGCCAATTAGTATATCAACTAGAAATTCAAGAGTCCTATTCCCAAGAATATAAAGCTCTTATTTCTAGCACTGATGGGTGGCATAGCCTTAAACCTGTCCATTGTCAAGATCATCAGAACATAGGTCTTGTGCCAATTTAATTTTGGGGCAGATAATTCTACATTTTAGGGAGAGTAAATATGTTTGGGGTAGATTGATTTAAAAAAAAAGGAAAAGGCTTTGAATTGCTTTGAAATGTTAGAACCCAGCCCAGAAGAGACAGATTAGTGGGCAGAGTGCAGGTGAGGGGTTCAGAGGTGCATGAAAAATTCAATTTATTAGATGGATCTGCAATTTATAGATGGATATAACAATCATATGTGGATAGATAGATAGATGTGATGCTGGCAAGACAGGTGTCAGCTCATGTCAGGATCCCCATGTCTCAATTGGACACTGCTAGATACATAGCTGGAATCTGTCTGACTCACTTGTGGATTAATATTGATAGAATAGGAATTAGAATTATAAGAAAAAGCTTATTGTTTGGAATTTATTGAATGTTTGTGAGGTGCTCCATGTATTAATCTTACTTGTAATAGCTGTGTTCCATATTGTAATGTAATATCTGAGCAGTGGTATTGTGAACCTCTGTGCCTGTATGAATCCTCATTCAGGACAGAGACTTTAATTAGTGTGTAAAGCAGCTCTTCTATAGAAATTGTTATGACCCTCATGAAAAAGGAGACATTGATACCAGACAGGCTAAATTTGGGTCTTACAACTGGAAACTCCTTGTAGCTGGATTATGAAACTGTCAACAAAAGGACTAAAGACTCTTAGTGTAGTTCTGCTCTCCTCCCTGTGAAGATGAGTCATGCAAGTGGACTCCTTCTATCAGCTGGGTTTGCAGCTCCAAGCACATGGGACGAGGAGGATAAAATCCCCAAACCAAAGGAACTAAGGATCGCTATGCTGATTGGATTATGGTGGGGACAAGGTGTTTCTAGGCATAAAGCAAGAAATCCCCAGCTTTTTAGTGTCAGGGGCCAGCCTGCACCAGAGCCAGTATCCTGGCAATCTGATGAGTGCAGCTGACTCTGATAGAAGTTCTCTGATTGGCTGCAGGAGTCAGCAGACTGATTCTTTAACTCAGTAGCAGCAGCAGGCCAGTGCTCTTCCCCTTGCACCTACACTTGGTCCTGTCCCTGTCTCTATCCATGCCCCAGCCCCAGCCCCAGCCCCAGCCCGTACCTGCTCCAGTCCCAGCCTATGCCTCTTCCTGACTCAGCACCCCATTACATCCTGACTTCTGACTCCAGTCTCTGCCCTTTGGCGACTGACTGTGACTCCAACTAACGCTTCAGCTTCTGACTCCTGGCTCCAAATTTTGGCTATGCCTTCTAACTATGACTTTGGCTTCTGACTCCCAGCTCTGAGCTTTGGCTTCACTCCAGCTAGATTCAGCACTAACTGGTAGGCCAGTTAGATTCAGCTCTAACTGGTAGGCCAGACTGTTGCACCAACTATTCAGCCAGACCACCCACGACTCAGCTGTTAACAATTTGAGCGATCCCAAAGATGGAACAAGGGCAGCCCTCTAGATGGATTCTGTAAGGGCAGCATTGCCCCTGCTGGACAATTTGGGAATCCTGCAGACTCAAGCCATCTCACCAGTATTTGCTGTCTCACTTCTAGGGAGCTGAAGATTCAAATACCAGATAAGTTTGGCGGGGACCGTAGAAAGTTCTGCTGTTTCATGAACCTCTGCTGGCTTCTGTCACGCTATTGTTCCTGTCACTCTCCACTGATCAGATTTAAGTAGAGTTTATTATTAGTCTGCTAAGGAGGCAGGCCCTAGCTTGGGCGTCTCCCACCTTGGAAACGTTTAGCACCCTGTTTGGGCAGTCTGAAGAGTACGTCCAAGCCATGGCAATTGCGTTTGACAATCCAAATCACATGCAGCCCACCAAGAACATGCTTTGGGGGCTACATCCAGGAAAGAGGTCGTCACCAACTGTGGAGTTCTGGCACCTGGCAGCCGACACCAAATGGAACAAGGTGGTGCAATGTGACTACTTCCGACATGCCCTAAATTAGGAAATCAAAGATAACCTGGCACAAGTGGAGCTGCTGCCCAACCTGGACACCTATGTCAGGTTGTGTATCAGTATTGATGATTGCCTGATTGAACACCGCCTGGAAAGAGAGTCAGATTCCTGACCTCTTCCACATTCTCATCACAGGGGCCTTGAGGTCTGGCATCATGCTTCAGGATTATGCCTGTATTGCCAAGAATCTGGACACTACACTGTGGGATGTCCTGCTAAAAATCAGTCCATGTCTCAACCAGAAAGACTCCAGAAATCATACTCAATAAAGGGATCCAGGCTGAGACTGTGTTCCCCTCCTCACTCCAGAACCTTAAATCTCCCTTTCTCTACCAGTACCCTGGTTATAGAGTACACTTTGCAATCATTCTCCAACTGCCCCTCTGGCTACAACATTCCACCATGGCAGAGATAGAGCTGAGGGCACTTGTGGACTTGGGGGCCTCCAACATTTTCATGGACTTGGACTTCGCCGGGTTCACAATATTTCAACTCAGTGAAAGAGCATCCCTGATTTGGTGGTTTCTATTGGTGGATCCCTCCTCTCCTCTGACCCAGCTACTCATCAAATGTCACTCTTGCTTATTACCATGTTCCAGGATAACCAGGACATTCTACAGTTTGGCCTAATCCGTACACCTTAATCCCTCTATCATCCTCGGTATTTCCTGGCTCACCACTCAAGATCCACACATTTGCTGGAAGCCAGACATGCATGCTTTGTGTCAAAACTCTGCTGACAATTTTGCCTCCCAAAACCATGTCCCAGACCAGCAGCCCCCTGCGATCTCTGCCACATACCTGCGAATTCAGATATTGCAGGAGGTACTCTGAAGGCAACTGCTTCCATACCTGTGCCTCCCTCAATAGCTTCAGGAATTTGGAATTACACCAATGTTTTCAATAAAAAGAGAACCCCACCCTCACAGTTATGACTATTCAATTGATCTGCAACCCAGAGCTGAGACCACCTTTGGCTGCACATACTTCCACTTGGAACCTGAATTGCAGATGCTCTGGGAATACCTCTGCAAGAACCTGGAGAAAGGGTTCATTCCCTCCAATTCTCAGGCTGTGGTTCCAATCTTCTTCATGGCAAAGAAGGAAGGCTCCTTACACTTCTGTGTTGATTATTGATCTCTGAACAAGTGACTGTCTGAAACCTCTACTTCTTGCCACTTATTAATGAATTTTTGAGAGGCTGTGCTCAGCCAAGATTTTTACTTAGTTGGACCTTCGTGGGGCCTACAGTCTGGTCTGAATCACAGAGGGCAATGAGTGGAAGACTGCCTTCTGCACCCAATACAAATATTTTGACTCTCTAGTTATGCCTTTTGGATTAAGTAATGCTCCAGTGACAATTCAGCATTTCGTCAATATTATCTTGCAGGACATATTGTACTGATTCATAGTTATTTATTTGGATGATATTCTTGTTCTGAAAATCAGATGGTCTACGAACAACATGCATGTCATGTTCTCAGCAGACTCCACCAAAACCATCTTTATGCCAAACTGGAGAAATTGAGTTTGACAAAGACACAGTTGAGTTCCTTGGATATATCATTTCCCCCAAAGGGCTAAAAGTGGAACCACAAAAGATATCTGCCACCTCTGGATGAAATGCCCCAAAGGATGTAAGAGGTGTTCAGCAGTTTCTGAACTTGCCGAAATGCCTGGAGCCTGAAATTGCTCCAGGCATTGTATCAAAGGATTCTCTTACCTAACAGCCCTGATAACTGTGCTTCTCCAAAAGGGGGTCCACTTTGTCCAGTTGCCAGAGGCAAAGTTTGCATTTGATCAGCTAAAGAAATCTTTTACCTCAGCTTCCATTCTTGAACACCCGGATCCTGCCAAGCTCTTCACCATACAGGCTGTCATAAATATAAAGGGAAGGATAACCACCCCTCTGTATACAGTGCTATAAAATCCCTCCTGGCCAGAGGCAAAACCCTTTCACCTGTAAAGGGTTAAGAAGCTAAGGTAACCTAACTGGCACTTGACCCAAAATGACCAATGAGAGGACAAGATACTTTCAAATCTGGAGGGGGGGGACAAAGGATTGGTCTGTCTGTGTGATGTTTTTGCCGGGAACAGATCAGGAATGCAGCCTTATAACTCCTGTTAAGTTAGTAAGTAATCTAGCTAGAACATGTGTTAGATTTCCTTTTGTTTAATGGCTGGTAAAATAAGCTGTGCTGGATGGAATGTACATTCCTGTTTTTGTGTCTTTTTGTAACTTAAGGTTTTGCCTAGAGGGATCCTCTGTGTTTTGAATCTGAATACCCTGTAAAGTCTTTTCCATCCTGATTTTACAGAGGTGATTCTTTTATCTTTTCTTTAATTATAATTCTTCTTTTAAGAACCTGATTGATTTTTCATTGTTCTTAAGATCCAAGGGTTTGGGTCTGTGTTCACCTGTACCAATTGGTGAGGATTATTATCAAGCCTTCCCCAGGAAAGGGGGTGTAGGGCTTGAGGGGATATTATGGGGGAAGATGTCTCCAAGTGAGCCTTTCCCTGTTCTATGTTTAAAATGCTTGGTGGTGGCAGCATACGGTTCAAGGACAAGACAAAGTTTGTACCTTGGGGAAGTTTTTAACCTAAGTGGTAAGAATAAGATTAGGAGGTCTTTCATGAGGATCCCCACATCTGTACCCTAGAGTTCAGAGTGGGGAAGGAACATTGACAGACGGAGATGCTTCAAGTTTTGCTGTCAAAGCCATCCTGTCACATCCAACTAGCCTTTGTAATCAACTCCATCCTTGCGCCTTCTGTTCAAGAAAACAAGGGATATGGAGTTAAAGGCAGCACTTGAAGTATGGAGACACCTACTAGAAGGAGCTCAGTTCCCTGTCCAGGTTTTTACCAAGAATCTGGAAAAATCTCAGAACTGCTTGTAATCTTAACCAGTGATAGATTTGATGGTCACTTTTCTTTGCCAGATTCAACTTCATCGACACCTACTGCTCTGGATCACATAATAGGAAGGCAGATACCCTGTCCTACAAGGACAAATACACTGAGTCAGATGAGGCTCCCTGGGTTACTGTTTTAAGCCCATTAAATTTTATTAGGGGGACAACACACAGAAACCTGATGTCCATTATCCAGTCCTTGCCAGACTTGAGGTGTTAAAGATGTGCTATGATATCCTGGTTGCTAGCCACTTCTGCCGCTCCAAGACCCAAGACCTAGGCTGACATTAAGAGGTACATTACTTCACGTGATCTGAACTATTGGAACAAATGTCCATGTGCCAAACTGCTTGGTCTTCTCCAGCCTTTGCCTACCCCATCTTAGCTAGCGTCCTGAGTATCCTTGGATTTCACTGTAGAGTTACCTCACTCCCAGAGTTGTACTGTCACCCTCATCACCACTGATCTTCTCACTAAGATGGCACACTTTATTGCTGTTCATTCCCTGCCAACCATCCTGGCAATGGCCTTCATTTTTCTAGATAGTATTTTTCAGCTTCCTGAACTGCCAACCTGAATAGTCTCAGATCAAAGTCTGCAATTCAACTTCTCATTTTTGGTGCAAACTCTGCAAACTCTTAGGAGTTGCTTACCTCCTCAGCCTATCACCTGCAAAGGGGAAGACAGAACAGGTGAACCAGATCCTTGAGCAATATCTCCATTGCTTTCTCAATTATTATCAAGACGATTGGGTCACCGTCCTGCCATATGCAGAGTTTGTGTGCAACAATTCCACTCATGCATCCACCCAACATTGTCCATTCTACACAAATTATGGTTTTCACTTTCACTTTCAATCTACTGTATGTACAGACTCCGCAGTCCGCACCACAGCAGATCTAGTTGATCACCTTCATCAGGTCCAGCAGGAGCTTACTGAACACCTGGAAGCTGCCAAGGAGGTATACAAAAGTCATGCCAACTAAAAACAGCAGGCCACAACAACTCTGTCTGTAAGAGATAAGGTCTGACTGTCCTCCAAACACCTCAAATCCATCAGTCCCTCAGCCAAACTGGACAATCAGTACCCAGGTCCATTTAAGATCACAGAACAAATAAATCCTGTAGCATTTAGGTCCAGTTGCCAGAATCATTAAAGGTCCACCCAGTTTTTCATGTGTCCTTTCTCAAACCCCATGCAGAAAATCCCTTTCCTTGGCACTTCGCTTCACCACCACCTCCTGTAGATGTCCAGGGTATGAGGAGAGGAGTATGAGGTCAGGGGAATCCTATACTTCAAGCAAGTTTGAGGCAAACTTTATTATCTGATTGATTGGGAGAGTTATGGACCAAAAGATCAATCATGGGAACTATTAGAAAACATCCATGCTCCAGAAATCATTTGTGCCTTCCACCAAATATCCCCTGAAACCAGATCCCACTGCCCTTAGGAGGTGCCCTTGAGTGGAGGGTATTGTCATGGGCCAGCCTGTAGCAGTGCCTGTATCCTGGCAAACAAATGTGTCCCTGGCCTTGATAGAAGTTGTCTTATTGGCTGCAGAAGTCAGCAGGCTGATACTTAAGCTCAGTAGCAGCAGCAATCCAGTGGCTGCTCAGTGTCGTCCTCATCTGCAAGTGTGTTTGGTCCTGTCCCTGTCTCTAGCCCTGCTCCAGCATCAGCCCATCCTGTACCTGCTCCTGCTCCAGAATCACTCCATCCTGGCTTCTGACTCCCATCTCTAACCCTTGGCTACACTTCCTGACTGTGACTCTGGCTAACCGTGACCCTGCGTTAAGGCAGTCAATGCGCCTGAGAAGTTTGCACTTGGTGCAGATGGTTGGTGAGATCTAAGTTTAGAACTCACAACCAACGTGGTGTTTGTGCTGTGATTTTTAATTGTCTTCTCTGAGGTTGATACTCATATTCTTGCATCACTGGTCGATGGACAGACAGGCATCTTTTTAGCCAGCTAGCTGGCAGCTTGGATAGATAGATAGATAGCTAGGTTAGATAGCTATCTAGGATTAAAGGCAATACAACAAGTCATAAATTCTAAGTAAGTCTAAGATGTCTCTATTTGACAGCACTATTTAATGGGTAAGAGGCAGTTGAAGAATATAATATAGTCCCATGGTTTCTTAACTAAAAAAATAGAATAACAAATGCTGAAAATCTCTGCCAAACAACAAAGCAAATTTTATACACGCTCATCAATTTAACCCTAAAACCTTAAAAGCCTGAGGGTGATCCCAACGCCTTTAATACCAAAGGCCCTAACTATGCCACAGATCAAGAACCAAGCCCAAGCCTGCTTTGTCTGAGAAAGATGAAAGCACACTCAAACAGGTGAAGGCTTTTTTTTAATCATCACCTGCAATTAAGCAAAGGAAAACTAAGAGGGGAAGAGGTAAGCTGAACTTGTTTTAAAAAGACACCACGGGAGCAGGTGGATGCTTGCTAAGGATGGCTGTGGTGTCTGCTGTCATTCTTTCACCAAATGATATGCATTCATTGGGATTTCCTGCATGTTAACAACAGATCGGTTGGTGGGAAAGTCTGGTGAATGCTGCAAAAGCAATTTTTTTCTTCTACATCATTCTGGAAAGTATATTGCTGAAAAAAGTTCTCAAGCAATAGCAGGCTTCTATTGGAAAAGGGCAGCATCATAAAGCAGTTCATTTCAGAACATGGAGGAAAATTTTTACCCTCCCTTTTGCTTTAAAACCAATAACCCCAACTCTCTATTTTATTGCAAGGACTTGTGATAGTGGGTATTTTTCATAAAGCCCCAGCTTCTGAAGTCATGTTATCACATGAGAATTTCAGCTATCACTGGGGATAAAAAACTTTCTAGCCCTCATTGTCACTGAGAAACTCCTGAAAACATGAGTGCCCTAATGTTTCAAACACCAAATGACAAATAAAAAGAACCCAACATTTATTATTATTTTAAATCCCATTTTAAATTTTTAAGTGAATTTCATGTTTTTGGGGTGTGACTCATGATCTTTGAATGCTTGAAGCTAGCAACACAGTACCCATGGTCATTAAAATCCATTTTCAAAGGTCTTCCATTTTGCAAAAATCTGTAGAATGATGCTGTTATTTGATATAATTAATTTTTATGTATAAATTTTGCATTTATGCAAAACTCAAGGCACTAACAACCTCTTTTGCACACAGGGCCCACTGACTTCAATTTCATGTTACATACCACATAAATTCCACAGAATTAACATCTATTAAAATCACCCCCAACTCACTCCTGAGAAAATCATCCCCTTTAAAACCCATTCAGTAGCCACAAAAACTTCCCTATCACTCACTTATAAAGTCCTCCCTCACAACCCACTCATACTTCAACCAACTCACCTATTACCTGGGAAATTCTGAGAGTATAGATAGGCCTTGATGATCAACCAATCCAAGTTGCCAGACCAGAGGAGAAATAATTGCCAGAGTTGTGGTCCACTCATTGAAAACACCCTGCTGCCAACCCTCAATTATTTAGTTCTCTGGGCCGCTAACTCAAATGATTGCTGTTCTATGCCCTATATAGAGATGCAGACCGCCAGCAGGCAGGCCTCAATATGAGTGCAAGGGTCTATCTATATGCATCTCTTTGCAAAATCAGGGCTTTGAAAAGTAAAGTTCCAGGGCAAAATGCCTCACTCCAAAAAAGCCATCATTCCATTCTCCTTCACATCAATCCCCAACCTTCCTGAGCACGTAACATTCATCAAATCTGGATTCTCGCAGACTAAGGTGGCATTAAACAATTTCCATTGGGACATCAATAGGAAAGTTTTCCAGAAAGTGATGATCATCTGAAAAGAGCAAGTCATGATGCAAATCGTTTTGCAACCTAAGTGTAGCTTTTTCTACAGCAAAACCTAACACACTGGTGGGAACTAAGGGGAAGAGAGGGAGAAAGAGATGCGTGTAAATTACTAGCAATACTAAATGCCTCTGATCTGTGCACTGACAGCATGAAATGCACAATCTGAATAAAAATTTCAAATGAAGATTGTATAAAACAAGAAAATCAATATGATCCAAATACATAAATAGAAAGTTAATGGAGAAAGCTTTTATGTCTGCACAGAAGTGCACAATATTGGCCAAAACACGGCAGGGCTTTCCCTCCCTCCCCGTTTTCTCTTATATTTTTCAGGTCACTCTAGCTCATGAAAAGCAAGTTGTATTTCTTCTGCTGTGCTTCCTGTAAAATCAATAACAACAATCAATTAAAACTTGTTTTCTGCCAGCTGGCTGTTGTTTGTGATAATAATGCATGTAGCAGAAAGAAGATCACTTTATTTCCTTGACCTATTCAGTGCCCTGCTAAATACAGTGTCTGTTCCATCTAGACCTAGAACACTTCTACCCTCCCTCCCCTATATCCCCTCAGATTTACTTTTAAATGTTGTGAAAGAGATTAGAAATTCTCACTGTCTACAGATAATTCAGAGTATTTACTTTCAGTGTCTCCTTAATTGGCTGAAAGTTAATGTTTAATTTACACTTACCTCAGCACAGAGTCCCAACATCAGTTTGGGCCAAATTCTGTGCTGATTTAAACCCTGTCCATTGATTTTAGTAAGCTTGCAACAGGTGTAAGCTATTAACAGCTGATTTAAAGAGGGAGCCATTTGCAGTTCACAAGAAAACAAGTTTTACTGGTCCTACAAAATTCAGGAAGTAAACTACATGTTCTTGGGCACCTTATATTATCAGTTTACATCTACACAGATTTAATGTCACTGTAGAGTTTGGACCTTAAATCTCATCGTCACACTGAACTATTATTATTATTTATTATTTGTATTATAGTAACAATTAGTCAGGATCAGGGCCCCGTTGTATTAGATGCTGTACACACAGAGGACAATCCCCGCCCTGAACAGTCATAATTTAGATAAGCTGCAGTACTCAGTAAGAACATACGAATGGCCATCCTGGGTCAGACCAAAGGTCCATCTAGCCCAGTATCCTGTCTTCAGACAGTGGCCAATGCCAGGTGCCCCAGAGGGAATGAACAGAACAGGTAATCATCAAGTGATCCATCCCCTGTCACTCATTCCCAGCTTCTGGCAGTGCGACAAAAGTAGGGAAAAACCAGGGGAGGAGAAGGAAGGAAACAGCAATAAGAGCATGTGTTATGATAGGTCAGTGACACACACTGCCAGAAATAAGGAGGTATGGAGTCCTGTACTAGGTCTGAAAATGCAGCTAAAATTGTTTTTCAACTAGAGATGGGCAATTATGCAACAGCTTGAACATAAGCATTCCTGCCTGTTAAGAAGGGAGATTAGGGGTTTGAATACTCAGACCTCTTTTCTATCTTTTGAATAATGAGTATCATATGACCAAGTCCATCCTGGACTTTTCTCCAGGTAGCAGGATACAAAGGACTTATTTGTTTGTTTATACATTTAGTCTAGGGTTTTCTAAGGAGACTAAGGGATTTAGGCACCCAACTCCCATTGATTTGTCAATGAGATTTAGGCACCTAACCCCACCAGGCCACTTGGAACATCCCAGTCTTATTGAAGATAGAGTGTGCCCATTGCTGTGGTATCCACATGTGTTACAGTGATTAAAAAGAAACAAGGGATGCCAGCATTTATCACAAAACAGGCAAGTGATACAATACATGCTATCTTCACTCTCTCGTTGGATGGGGACACAGCCTCTGGCTGCAGTCCTAAGCAGTGAAAAAGCCAGAGTGAACAAATGCATTTTGAACTGCTTCTAGAAAACCACCAAACTAGAAAGTCTTGGGGACTGTCAGGGGAAGTAAGTTCCAGAGCAGGGGATCTCCTGATAATTTCCTGCCACCTATTAATCAAGCCTGGACAAAGGCATGAATTGCTTTTTGGTGGAGCAGAACTGTTACAATTAGGGCATAATGCAAGGGACATTCTCAGATGCCAGGTCCGAGGTCATTCAAGACCCCATAGAAAACAATGAGCCCCTTGAATTATACCCAGAAATGGGTTGGGAGCCAGTACAGAGGACACAGCACTGGAGTTGTGTTTTTCTGTTGGCCTACTTCACTTAAGAGGCAATCAGCCAAAATTCCACACTCACCAAAGCTTCCAAATTCTTCAGTGGAGCCCTATCATAAGCCAAACACTCAGTCCTAGAGGTAACAAAGGCAAGATTAAGTGCAGCAAGTTGAAAGGTTACAAATATGAAGACCAGCTGAATATGGTAAAAGTAATTTCAGACCACACCTGTCATCTGGCAATCCATGAGCAGTGATGGTTCTAGTAAGGCCCCCAAGAAGTTGAGAGAAGACTAGTAATATCTCTTCAGAAGAGGGAGCAGTTGTAACCTCCTTAAGTTCCTCAAAGTGCTTTCCCCTGCCCATCAGCATCATCTCTAGGTTGTCTGGATTAACCTAAACTAGCAAGTTTATATCTAGGACCCTAACTCAGCCAGGCACTGGAAAAGCAAGGAGACTGCCGAATATGGGTTCAATGAGAAGATATAAAGCTAGGTATCATCATCAACCATCAGGCAACTACAATACAGCAACTTTAGAGAAGCAAATTTAACCCCCTCAATACCCTAATAGCAGTGAACTAGTATGTGTAAAGGATGGAAAGGAATGCAAGTGGCAGATGGCATTTTAAAAAGTCATATATTAACAATAGACAAATAACCCTCGCATTTCTTAAACCTCTACCACTGGGCTCCAGGGCACCCTAGACTTGTCCAGCATGAACAGTGCAGATTCCTGAGCTCCCAGCAACCAAAATGTTCATGGCCTGATCCAGGAACTAAGCAGATACACATCTGGGCTAATCTCCCCACAGTATTTTCCACTGAATGCATCCGATGAAGTGAGCTGTAGCTCATGAAAGCTTATGCTCAAATAAATTTGTTAGTCTCTAAGGTGCTACAAGTCCTCCTTTTCTTTTTGCAGATACAGACTAACACGGCTGCTACTCTGAAATCTGGGCTAATGACAGTTTCATTCTGTGAATTTATAGGTTCCTTAAACCTTCCAGCCCTGTACTCACAATTGAAATGGAGACTATACAAAGCTAAAGTATCAAGTTCCCACTATCAGTGATACTACTTGAGCTTATTATTTGTTTAATAGCTTAACGTTATTTTATCTTCTTGGGCTGGATTTCTTTTCCTTAGGTTTATACTTTTTTCTGACCTGTCTCCTGTTTTTCTTCATCAGTTTGATTCTAAATTACATTTCTATATAGGTCCCTTCCCTGAATATTTGCAATTGCAGATAACCTCTCTTGACACAATTGTCTAACACCTTGATTTGGTATTTGTTCTATAGATTATGTCCCTCATACATACACCCCTGATTACTGCATGGAGTTTGATAAAGAGGACATTCTTATGGGAGCTTCTTGTTAAAATATTGGCAGCACAGCACGAGTGAATGTGTAAAACATGTAGTAGACCAGTCTGGATCGATATTTATATATTTGTCCAATGGCATTCTGGGTACTGCTGGGTGATAAGGTTCAATCCATTAGTAGTTGAATTGTTTATGTTTAAGCTGCTTTTGGAGTTTTACTTGTGTGTTTTTTTAGTTATTAATGTTAACTATATTTCATAAAATAGAATCACAGAAATGTAGGACTGGAAGGGACCTCAATAGGTCATCAAGTCCAGTCCCCTGCACTTAAGCTATCAGATCAAAGTCCCTGGTAGGCAACTAGTCTAAACTGTGACACTTGATTAGACTTGGGTGGAACTGAAAATTCTGGGGGAGACTTTACTAATGCTGTTGGATGGTCTGATTCTTATTATCTGGGCTTAATCTTTGTCTTTGGGCTCTATTCTGGTCAGCATTTTTGAAAAGCAACTGAAACAAATTGCTATGAATCTGACATATTGAGAGCAAAAAGAGTTCTACACAATAATGAACTATCTAGAGATATCTGTGTTGAAAAATAAAGTGAAGGATTTACAGATTTTTACACTAGAGTTCTGTGTGGCTTTGCAGTACATATTTAGTTTTAGTAGTTCACATATACAATCTAACTCAATCATGAAATGGCAGAACCCATCTTAAGTCTAGCTATCTGATGAAAATATAATAATAAAGAAAAGCTAGTTGCTGGGTTGCAGCTTTCATGTTTTATTAATGTGAGAAGCTAAGTTAACAACAGTATTAATATTTGTGTGTCATTTACGGAAAGTTTGTTACAAAGGCTTAGAATGTCCATTTTTCACAGTTCAGATTAGGTCACAGAGATCTTGAAAAATAAACAAAATTTCTTTATCAAGAACAACAACTAACTCAATCACCTTGATTAGTTCATCTAACCTTTCTATGTTCTTTTGTACCTCCATTTGTTTCGATTTTGCTTTCACTTTGTAAAACTGTGAAGATACTTTTCTGCATGGCTAAATAACAAATATTTTCTCCTCTGCTTCACTCATATGTTCTCCTGGCAGGTATCCCAGCTTCGGAATATTAAACCTGATGAGCAGTTAACAGTACTTGGCATGGGCTTCTCAGCCCTTGCAAGAACTTGTGTTTGTGGTATTTGAAACATTAACATAGAACTCACTAGGCCAAAACTTGCCTTAACTTAAATCCCATACAACCTCACAGAAGTTCACCCTGGGAAGAAAGTGGAGTTGCATGGGTCAGGATTTGGCCCAATTTTTGGACTTTCTCCTTTTTTGTGTTTTATACTTTACTGTGTCACCATCTTATGAGAACCCTTTTTCCCCCATATTTTCTATAGTCTGTTAAATAGGCAAGACAGCTTTTCATTTCTGTTGTGTCCTAGGTTTGTTATATCCTTTTGCTTCATGTACCTCATTATGTGCCCTAGCTTTTGTTAAGGTTAAAACAGCTCTCTAATGCAGACCTTATTCTTTTTTTTTTTACCCATTTATGTGGAGGACTTTTCTGTCCAGATGGTTTTTGTATTTGCATGGAACTTATTATTCAAATTCATTATACACAGTTTGAGCCAAACTCTCACTGTGTACAATGACATTTCTAAGATCCCATATATATTTCATCTGTTGCTATGAATTCCATCAAAACCCCCAAACTGATGCCTCTTACTG
This sequence comes from Dermochelys coriacea, assembly GCF_009764565.3. Lineage (NCBI taxonomy): Eukaryota > Metazoa > Chordata > Testudines > Dermochelyidae > Dermochelys > Dermochelys coriacea. Next base: position 252,494,769 of record NC_050069.1, on the reverse strand, counting down.
AGAGTTCTAAGTACAGACCTAGCAACTCTTCAAAAATGGTGGTCAACAGTCACATTCCATTTCGTTGTAAAATATGCCTCAAACTCTCTCATTGTAATAGAAATTTTTTTCCTGGGCATTGCTGGGTCTGATTTTCCCAGAAGGGAAAGAAATTTACCGTTTTTTGTAGGAAATTTGAGATTCTCACAAAATCACATCTTCAGGAGCTGGGGCTTAAAACAAACAAACAAATGCCAAATATCATGAAGCTCACAATAAAATCCTGAGGAGTTGGCAACACTGAGAGAAAACAGTACATTTTATTAACTACACAAGCACTCAGCTCAGTCTGACTCTACTCAGTCTTCTGGAAACATACAGACACACTGGGCATGTTCAGTGACTTAACAGAGACAATAGCGTAATCACTCTCATATAGTTTCTTCTTAAATTCTGAACTTAACTTCAGACTTGCCATTGTGGCCCTTTTCTCCATCAAGAAATAACTCACTTTGTGGAGTTGCTCATGTCAAGTGTTTCATGCCATTCTCCAAATAACAGCACAATGCAAATTACAGCATTAACTATAGGTTTCCCCATAGATGTGGGATATGTGTTTGACTATATTTGACATATACTTGTGTTTGTTTTCAGTCTAGTCATCTGCGAACTGCATGTGAATTAAACAAGTGGCACACCAGAGTGCTGTTACGAGACTGGATCTTATTTCTTGATTCCAGTATCTGTCCTGAGTGAGGTTTACAATAGTTGTCTCATGACAGGGATCAGTATTCACTGAATCTAGTGATTAGCGTTAGAGCAGGGATTCACTGTCCACAAATGTCGTATAAGGGCTACAGCAAGACACTGGTCTATGGACTCCATAGCTTACATCTCCTGGCTGAGAAGAATTATGTCACCCCCTCAGACTTCAGCTTGGTCTTATGCAATGCCTTTTTACTCAGGCTTTGTGAGAAGAAGCAGAGTTTTATCCTTATATTTCTTTTCTTTAGAACTGCACTTTTGATTGATCCTTTTCTTTATTTACCCCTTATTATTCTGATATTATATATTTTGGGTTTGTTTATTCTTCATCCTTCACCCTTGTTGTTTTCTTATTATTGGTTTCTACTCCTGAAGATTTTCTTCTATTCGCCTTTGTAACTTCCAAACACACACACACACGTTCGAGAGACACAGAAAGAGAGCATGCGCACAGTCAAAGGTAGTGGCAGATTTTTCCTTGATTACTTGGCTGTATGGTGTCAGCAAAGAAAAAACAGATGTCAGCGGAACAGCTCCTAAAGGCCAAACAGGCCAAATTAAAGGAAAATGAAAAGATGTCCAGGCTAATACACTCATTCTTCAGACAAACTCATATTTCCTATCAAGGTTTGAAAAAAAAAAAAAAAGGGGGTGTTTATGGTCTGCCAGATGACTGGAGCATAATAAATGTAATTTTGTAAGCTTGTAAAATATCTTGACATTGCCTTACAAAACCCACAATAAACGATGTGGTTAGATTGTTTAATTTCAATTTCTATACTCTTATTAAACTTATATACAGAAAATATTGCAATGAAAAATGAGAAAAAAATTTGCTGATTGTGAGCAGCAATTGAAATGATTGAGAATGGCATTCTTTTTTAAATCTGTAGTAGGCAACAGTAAATTTGAAATGCAGTGTATATCTCTTTAAATTTTACTGTAAACCAGATTCTGATCTCAGATGCAGGCAGAGTGCCTGTTGACTTCACTGGGACCTGCACATTCATATGCAAGGGAACAGAATTTGGTCCAAGTATGTTAGTTAAGAGTCTCTGAACTTAACAAGTTGTTTCAATGTTCCAGAAAAGAAAAGGCCTGCAGTACAGATAAACCTCTGTTGATTCCCGGTGAAGCTATCCCTACTGCAGTTACTGGGCAAGTCGTAACACTCAGCGTGCCAGTGTTTCCCTGAAGCATGACATGCACCTACAGAATACTGAAGACATTTAACTTTTTGATTGACAGAACCTCAGTGATGCAGAGAAAAAAACAATTATTGCAACATAGTGGCAACCCCCTTGGATTGAAATTTCCCTCTCATCTGCCGGGTAAGAAGGATGCCAGAATTATAAACACTTTAATAAATAGCTACTGGAAGTTTACAAACATGCCAGATGTCCTAGGAAATTAAGTGCTTGAACTTGAATACTTAGTCTCAAGAGTTTCCGTAATATGTAATCTTGGTAACGTCTCACACATTAAAGTCAGAGGTTGGCGTAGTGACTGGCTGCACCTTTCTCACATGCAGTGTTTGTGGCCAGCTGATCCATGCAGATCAGAAACCATGACACCATGCCCTCACCATTCCTATGGCCAATCCACAAATCCTGGAGTGGTCTATCACAGAGCTTGGCTTCAGGGTCCACAGTGGTTGCAGAACCCCTGAAGCACCTCCTACCTCCATACTCTATGAGGCAGAATCATAGTAGCCTTCTGTGGCCTCTCCCTAGCCAGGAGCTACAGGAGGGTTAAAACTACAACCAAGCACCAGTAGAAAATGGAATGAATTACAGAGCTATAAAAGCCCTGGATTTCAAAGTTTACTTCATCGCTTGAAAGACTGAGTCCAAAGCCTCTATACAGTCCACACATTTTATACTGAACATATCTGTGTGATGATAAAGAGCATTCCTTTCAGCAAGTGGTGAATGAAGTCAAGCATCTTCAACAATTTCTACAATGAATCTGTGGGGGGAAAACCCTCAGCTACAGTACTGCAGTGGTGAAAAGCACCAAACAGAAAGATCAGACTGATTATATTTCAACTAGTGGTTGAAAGCCTGTGCTACCACCTATGTGTTATTCATATAAAAAAGCCAAAAGTGGGGGCTCTTGTTTCCATGCGTGGTGTTATCATGAGCAGAGTTGCTATTTGTACATGTTACCTAGAGTTTGTACACAGTGCTACTCCCTGGCTGGAGGCACAACCACTTCTTTGTTACCCCGCGTAGCTGTAACTGCTGCCTTCTCTGATCAACTGTCACTTTCCAACTGCCACAGAAACTTTGCACTCCAACCATTCCATCAGGTTTTCACTCGGCCTAGTGCTACTGAATCTGGAGATATTCTAAACAAAATAGCTCTCAGCCATGCTTGTAGCTGTTTCCATCACTTTATGCTGACTCAGACATTCTAGGCTTCCAAGTGACACACCACGCGACAATCCTGGAATCATAGAGATAATTAAGGCCCAAAAGGACTGATTGTCTCAGTGAAATGATAATGGGAGTACAAAAGGCCTGATTCACATTTACACATAGATCCCAAGTCAAATCCAGCCCAGACTGGAAAGAAGCAAAAGTCATTATCATTTGAAGGCTGTTTGATGGTCCCAGTCTGGTTCCTAGTAGATAGGTGCCCATTTTAAAAAAAAACAAAAATCCCTAAAGTAGCATTAATTGTTGACCCTTTGCTAGAGTTACTGTGGAAGCCAAGCACTGAGCAATATATAGTGTGAATTACTTTCATGCCACAGTGGAGAAGGATTGAGACAAACTGCAATTGACTCTAAAGCACTGCAGTTGTCCATAGACTAGAGAGCTTCAAGGCCTGGCTCGCTCTTCTTGCTCCTTGCATAGAGAGTTACACCTGTGTAAAGTGTACAGTGTATGGCAAGTGGGTATAAAATGCTACCCATTTTTCAGAGACAGGACTACAGAATGGGCCAGGCAATAGAGAATTAGGGCCTCAGGGTTGTTCATCCATCACCTTCAATCAGCATCAAAGTCACTTAAAATATTTAAAAATAAAGGGCAAATAGGAAGTTTTCATTTTCTGAACATTATGGTGTAGGTCACATTGTGTTGTGCATTCCTGCTCTTGCACAGATCCTTTGAAGATAATGTTATGTAAATGGGACCGCTGCTGCTCAATATTTAAAGTATGGGCCTGATTCTGACCTCAGTTGTGTGGGTGAAGAGCTATGGCCCTGAGTGTTAAAACATCAGATATGCTATAATTTAAAAAACATTCTATCATGGTATGATGATGTATTTACCTAGAAATCTGTTCCATGTCAGTGCCAGAGATTACCTTTATACAAAAAGCAAAAGTAATAATAGTGGTGACTTTTTCAAATACTTTGTGCTCAAAGACACAATAAAACAGAAATAATACCTTTCACTCCGACAGCTCACTCCATCTGAGGATCTGACACCAATTAAATGAGTCTCACTACATTTTGTCAGGTATGTAATCAAACAGATCAACCTTAATACAGATGGGGCAACTGAGTCACAGAGAGATCAAGTGACTTACCTAAGGTCACACAGGAAGTATATGGTAGAGGCAGGAATAGACCTCAGGTGTCCTGACTCCTGGTTCCGTGCTTCAATCTCAATACTGCTCTTAGAAGATGGTCCTTCCACTTATGGATCACCCTATTTCAGAACTGCAGGATATATATATTTACACTCATTAACTTTACACTACACCTTATTCCATGAAACATGAAGTTTCTTAGGCCGAGGAAATGGAGAAAGAAAACACAGTAATCTATAAGGTTGACTGCAATAACTGGGTTAGAAAAAGTGAAATGGAAGGGAATTGACAGAATGGATTGCAACCGGATTTCCCTTTTCAGACCTTATCACAGCCTATGATAAGCCAACAATATCTAGTTGAAACCATCCCCAGATGATTACAAGAATAATCCTTGGACAGGGCCTCAGTGGCACCAAAGCAGCACTAAGTTCAGCTAAAAGGGGCATACGGACAGCTGTAAAGTCACCCTTGTAGCTCCTCGAATCTAGGGCTGGTCAGTGCCAACATTAATCCATGACATAATGTAAAGCCACTTTGGGGCCATTCTATACTATGCCAATTGCCACCAGGCCCAATTAATCAGTTCAGAAGCTAGAAGATACCAGAGTACATCCGCTTTCTGGTCACACCCTCTTTTGCCAGGGTATACCTGCTCTGAGAGGGTCTGGAGGGGCCACGGAAAAGAAGAGCTGCTACAGGAGGCTCTTCTCCAGGTAGGTCTTCCCTCATACTGGAGGAATCTGCATTTATTCCAAATTAAAATCTGCTTTGCATTACTCCAGCAGTCCAGAGCAGACATATTGTCACTGTAGCTCTCCCCCTGTATTTATCTGGGTTATCTCAGGTAGCGTAGGTGGGGGTTAGGAGGGACTTGGTCCAGAAAAAAGAATCCCAGAAATATGGAGCACAGACAGTAACCTCAATAAAAAGAACGAGGAATACTTGTGGCACATTAGAGACTAACAAATTTATTTGGGCATAAGTTTTCGTGGGCTAAAACCCACTTCATCAGATGCATGCAGTGGTAAATACAGTAGGAAGATATATATATGCACACATGGCTACCACTCTGAAACTAGTAACCTCAATGTCATCTTTCAAAATTTTTACCTACGTAGATCATGTAAATCCATTTATTATCAGCCACTCCCCTTAACCTCTTCACAGCTAGTCCTCCAGGATACTGCTGTGCAATCATTGTTCCATTGGAAAACTCAGCATGTAATGCCTGTCACGTTTATCAGAGCACCAGGTGTATTCAGCCTGATATACTGTTCCTGGAAGGTTCAGTAGCTGTCATGGTGATAGTCATCACAATCACACCTGGCAGTTTTTTCCCAAATTATTCCAAAATGCATATAAACCAGTTCTCCGAAGCCCAGGCTTAAACATCCTCCTCATAGTTTAGTTTTTACTTTATTTTCCACAGCTCTCTTCCTAGTAGGTATAACACTCAATGTCTTTTTTATTCCGCACATGACCTTTTCAGTATCTGAAATCAAAATCTTTGTGTATCCAGTAATAACACTATGCATTGCCTCACTCCTCCTATTTCTTAGACTTCCTCATTTTTCAATCCTGTAGCCAGCTGTCAAAATTTTGCCATCCTATCAAAATCTCAATTATTCTTAAATAGTCCCAGATGAAAAGGCCCATACATCCACCACTTTTTCCAATGTCCTGGATTTTTCAGTAAGCTTAATGTTAGTGAAAAGAGCCAAAATGACGGCTTGGAGAATGAAGTCTTCAACCTAACAAACTGGTTCTGCATTGGCATTCACAGTACTACCTGCCCCATACTGCAGGAAGGACCATCTCTAGTGGTGTGAAGGTTTTTGAATTTCCAATACAATGCTGGCCTCTCTGTTGAGACCATAGAAAAGGATGCCAATCAATGCTGTGTACACATGTCCACAGGAGCTAGAGAGAGACCACCAGCTCATTCCATGCAGGCCACCAAACAACCATCAGAAGGTAATCAGTTTTGGACATGCTAACCTAGGTCACATTTGGACTGGTGACCTAGCAATGAACAATCTACACCTATCTGTGATATCGTAGCTATGCTTTTCCAGTGTGCCCACCAGGATACCTAGGTGTCAGTGCCAAACTGTTCAAACTTGCCACCTCAATCCATGCTAGAACACCTGGATAAAAGTGGCCTGGTTTTCAAACATCTTGAGGATTTGCAGCTCCCAATAAAGTCAATAGGAACTGTGGGTGCCTTTGAAGATCAGCCAGCTTTTCATTAAGCGCCTAAATATTAACTGAGGTAGCTAACTTTCATCATTTAGGTTTGAAAATTTTGGACCAGGTACCTATCACTGGATAGCATCGATCTTAGTACTAGTCTTCTGGGCCAAACATTTAGATATCACATATCTAAATAATCCCATAGACAATGCACTCTGAAGCAGGCAGCCAGAGAAGGAATGGAATTGTACCTTGAAAAGCTCAGAAAAAAGAAGCTGCTGCAACTGTTTGGCTCTCTACCTTATCAGTGAACGCAAGGGGGCTTTGAGTGGGGAGAGCCCCTAAGAGCTTGTTCAGTGGGTTCCTGGAAAAGGAGGGTGACAGGAGCTATACACTTGTCAGAGGAGCAAACTGAAGAACTGGAAGGTTGTGGAGTTGGAAAGGATTTTAAATTATTTGAGTTCAGATATTAACTTGGAAGTTTTGGTACTTGGACAACTCTCTTAAGGTTTATCAGTCACTATTGTAACCCTATCTGTGATTTGCCCCAGTCTCTCAAAAACGTAATTGATTATAGACTGTATAAACAAAATACAGATTTGACTGTGAAATTTAACATATAGGTTTCCTAATTCTCCTATGTTTTGAAAGGAAATCAGTATTTCTCCCTGGCTGAGATGAAGTTGGAGCTTCACAGCATACTCCAAGCCAAAGAAGAAGCAGGATGAGAATGGGGAGTAGTGCCCCCTGAAGCCAAAATTAAAGTATTATTCCCATTTAAAGGATATCTGTAGCAGAAGGGGTTTGAAGAGAGCCTGGCTGGTTTGTGTCAAGCTTAAGGTGATTTCATAAAAAATTATGCTTTCATCCACTATGAGAAGTGAAAGGAAAAGGAGTACTTGTGGCACCTTAGCGACTAACAAATTTATTTGAGCATAAGCTTTCGTGAGCTACAGCTCACTTCATCGGATGCATCGGATGAAGTGAGATGTAGCTCACGAAAGCTTATGCTCAAATAAATTTGTTAGTCTCTAAGGTGCCACAAGTACTCCTTTTCTTTTTGCGAATACAGACTAACACAGCCGCTACTCTGAAACCTATGAGAAGTGAAGGCACTAACCTCCCTCACCTCAAGCTACCAGAGACTAAGGTGACATACATACACTCTTCTTCCTTCACACATCCTCTACTGATCTTCTTGAGGGTCGTCAGGTGTTTCTGCTGCTGGCCCCACCACAAATGATGTACTAAACCACAGACAGGCAGAAAAGAAGGAAATTATTCACGGACCCCAAAAAGGCCTAAAGTACCACTAATATTTTTAAGTTGACTGAATTGGTTACCCTGTGATCCTCACAATTCTAAAAAGTCGGTGTATGCATGCATGCGCACATATATTTAGGAGTTGCTTGTAAAGGTAACTGATGGAAAACCTGGAAGTTGCCTTCTATTTCATTTTAAGGCATGGTAGGAGTCAACTTTTAGTGCATACAGTGTGTGTATTAAAAGTTGACTCCTACCATGCGTTAAAATTAAATGGATGGCAAAACCCAGGTTCTCCATCAGTTACCTTTATAGGCAGCTCCTGAAAGCACTACATCTTTAAGAATATTTGACTGCTTTCTAGAATGTGAATTGTTAGATAACTATATAGTGCCCAAAAGTTACTTCTGTTTCAATTAGATTCCAGAACAGTGTGTCTATTTACCTTAATCATTCATGTTGAGGTTTTCAAGATCTTTTGTCTTTGTGTTCCCATCATGTGAACTCATCAAGCATCAAAGTTTTTCAGCTTGTGCACTGATAACATTACAGCTGGCATAACACCATAAAAACATTTTGGCAGCCAAACAAATAGCTTTACATGAGACCCAACATAATTGTGGGTTATTAAAAAATGTTTCCTGCGCACTACTGGAATTCCCCTAATTAGCAGAGTATTTTCTAATCTGTCCAAAATGCATTGTACATTGTGCCAAAACTTCTATATGTTTTTACCCTCATTTGCCCAGTGTACTGGGGGGGTTTCTTGGTCGCACTTATAGCACTGGCTTCAGATCCACTACTAAAGCATGTAGAAGAATTGAGGCAGTTGAAATCTAAAAATGTATAGGAATTTTCTTCCAGTGACTTCATATGGAGCAATACCAAGCCCAGAATCTTTCACTAAGCCACAGGAGGCCTAGTGTCTTGTGGGCCAATTTCAACCTAGAGAGCTCAAAAATATAGCCACTCTTATTTTTAATATGGAGGCTTGGCCAGCAGAGACTACAAGTCCCAGCATGCAATGCTCCATCTTGCTCCCAGAATAAAGTCTCTTAGATAAAGGTGCATTGCATTCTGGGATCTGTAGCCTCAATAGGCAGTACCTTCACAGTTGAGATGGCAGGTGCTGTAACCTGCTGGATTTCATGCAAATTAGCTTCTCAAGCTCCTGCCAGTTTACTAACGTGGCCCTCAGTTGGCAATCCCTGCACTAAATTAATAAAGAGCAATACCCTCTTCTTTTTCCAAGCCCCAGTAAAATATGTCCATCCCATAACGATTAACTCCCAATCTCTCCACTGCTGATATTGCAGAAAACGTCCAATTTATAATGATTTAGTGTAGTTACCCATTGTAAAATGTAAAATGTCCTTAGGGAAAAAAACAGGATCCTTTCCTTTCATAAGCTGAGAAGTACTTAAGTAACTTCTCAAATGGTTTTACTCCGAAAATAAGCTAAATCTTAAAGACCAAAAGAGAATTCATAATTTATATGATTTTAAAATAATGTTCATGGCAATACATACAGTATTTACTTCCAACAGTTAGCATGTGCATGCAAAACTTTCTAGAAAGTAGAAAATACAATCCCTTACCCCCATAAATTATATACTATTATGAAATGTATTTTATTAGAGTCATCTTGAAAAGTAACAGAAAGGTTGATTATGATAATTCAATAAACTTCAATGGGAGCTTTGCCTGAAGAAGGACAGAATAAAAGCTGCAGGATTTGACCTTTTATAGTTTGCTTATCTTTTAGATAAGTTTCTTTCACAGATAAAGTCTATGATCCTGATTTATTCTTTCCTTGGACCTATCCTAGTCATTTACATCCATCAAAAATTATCATAAAACACTACCATTCTGATCTGATAGCAGTTTAGATTTGCAATACTCTTGCAACAAGTGCATTCATTTACATCAGTGCAAACTGGATGTAGAGGGTCAGATTCTACTATTAGTTATCTTGGTGCAACTCCAGAGTAATGCCACTGAATGAGTTATTTTAGATTTACTTTGGTGCAAAAGTGTAAAATTTGCCCAATGGGTTGTTCTGTATAATTTTATAGGTTCATATCCTCTGCTGATGACAAGAATTGAGGCAGTTGAAATCTAAAAATGTATGGAGCTCCACCGATGTACACCTGCTGAGTTTCTGATCTATAATATATAAAGCCTAGAGCATGCAATTTGCAGAAAAACCTGCAGGTAGGGAGAGGGTTTCACAGAGGAAACCTCTGCAGGATCTCCTCACTAAGACCTTATATACACTACAGGTTACTTGCGTATAATTTATGTCGCAATGAGGTGGGAATAATCCACCTCCCTGAGCGACGTAAGTTATACCAACCTAAGTTCTGGTGTAGACAGAGCTTCTCCCACCAACATAGTTACCACCTCCCCGGGAGACAGAGTTCTCTCCCCTCCCTTCCACTTAATGTCTCCATCACAAGCGCTACAGTGGCGCAGCTGCACTGTAAGTGCTGTAGTGTAGATGCACTAGTGGATTACCACATGGGCCAATGGGGCCCATGCCCAGGAGCCCCGGCCAACTTGGAGGCCCCCGGCAGGATTGCCAGAACTCTGGTCCCGCCCCCTACTCCTCCGCTCCCCACACCAAAGGCCCCTCTGCCCTGCTCCTCCTCTTCCAATTGAGGCCCCACCTCCTGGCCAGGCCAGAAGCCAGAGCCCAGCTGTGGTGGTGAACGCACATCCCCCCGCCACCCCGCACAGAGCTGGCCCAGCTGCTCACTGGAGCCCCTCTCTCTCCCCTCCCTGCACAGAGCTGCTTGCCAGAGTTCTTCTTTCCTCCCTTTCCCCCATATGTGCAGAGCCACTCACTGGAGCCCCTCTCTCCCCGTTTCCCCCCATGCTCGGACTCAATCCGAGCCATTCCCCGAACCCTACTTCTCCCCCACACAGGGCTAGCCAGAGCCATGCTGTTCACCCCAGGCAAAAGTGGGCATTTGTCCTGTTTGCTCTTGCCAACTGGTGATTGTTTGGCAAATGCAAGTAGGACAAATGCCAAGTTTTGCCAAAAAAGTTGGGACATCCAGGGCAGGGCTTAAAAAAGAGGACTGTCTCAGCCAAAATGGGACATATGGTCATAGATTCATAGATACTAAGGTCAGAAGGGACCATTCTGATCATCTAGTCCGACCTCCTGCACAGCGCAGGCCACAGAACGTCACCCACCCACTCCTATGAAAAACCTCACCCATGTCTGAGCTATTGAAGTCCTTAAATCATGGTTCAAAACTTCAAGGAGCAGAGAAGCCTCCCTCCAGTCAACCATGCCCCATGCTACAGAAGAAGGCAAAAAACCTCCAAGGCCTCTCCAATCTGCCCTGGAGGAAAATTCCTTCCCGACCCCAAATATGGCAATCAGCTAAACCCTGAGCACATGGGCAAGATTCACCAGCCAGATACCCAGGAAAGAATTTTCTATAGTAAATCAGATCCCATCCATCTAATATCCCATCTCAGGGGATTTGGCCTATTTACCCTGAATATTTAAAGATCAATTACTTACCAAAATCCCATTATCCCATCATACCATCTCCTCCATAAACTTATTGAGTAGAATCTTAAAACCAGATAGATCTTTTGCCCCCACTGCTTCCCTTGGGAGGCTATTCCAAAACTTCACTCCTCTGATGGTTAAAAGCCTTCGTCTGATTTCAAGTCTAAACTTCCTGGTGGCCAGTTTATACCCATTTGTTCTTGTGTCCACATTGGTGCTGAGCTGAAATAATTCCTCTCCCTCTCCTATATTTATCCCTCTGATATATTTATAGAGAGTAATCATATCTCCCCTCAACCTTCTTTTAGTTAGGCTAAACAGGCCAAGCTCCTTAAGTCTCCTTTCATAAGACAAGTTTTCCATTCCTCGGATCATCCTAGTAGCCCTTCTCTGTACCTGCTCCAGTTTGAATTCATCCTTTTTAAACATGGGAGACCAGAACTGCACACAGTATTCTAGGTGAGGTCTCACCAGTGCCTTGTATAACGGTACTAAAACCTCCTTATCCCTACTGGAAATGCCTCTCCTGATGCATCCCAAAACCGCATTAGCTTTTTTCACAGCCATATCACATTGGCAGCTCATAGTCATCCTATGATCAACCAATACTCCAAGGTCCTTCTCCTCTTCCGTTACTTCTAATTGATGCATCCCCAACTTATAACTAAAATTCTTGTTATTAATCCCTAAATGCATAACCTTACACTTCTCACTATTAAATTTCATCTTATTACTATTACTCCAGTTTACAAGGTCATCCAGATCCTCCTGTATAATATCCCGATCCTTCTCCGAATTGGCAATACCTCCCAGCTTTGTATCATCTGCAAACTTTATTAGCACACTCCCACTTCTTGTGCCAAGGTCAGTAATAAAAAGATTAAATAAGATTGGTCCCAAAACCGATCCCTGAGGAACTCCACTGGTAACCTCCCTCCAACCTGACAGTTCGCCTTTCAGTAGGACCCGTTGCAGTCTCCCCTTTAACCAATTCCTTATCCACCTTTTGATGTTCAGATTGATCCCCATCTTCTCCAATTTAACTAATAATTCCCCATGTGGCACGGTATCAAACGCCTTACTGAAATCTAGGTAAATTAGATCCACTGCATTTCCTTTATCTAAAAAATCTGTTACTTTTTCAAAAAAGGAGATTAGGTTGGTTTGGCACGATCTACCTTTTGTAAAACCATGTTGTATTTTATCCCATTTACCATTGACTTCAATGTCCTTAACTAATTTCTCCTTCAAAATTTTTTCCAGGACCTTGCATACTACAGATGTCAAACTAACTGGCCTGTAGTTACCCGGATCACTTTTTTTTTTCCTTTCTTAAAAATAGGAACTATATTAGCAATTCTCCAATCATTCGGTACTATTCCTGAGTTTACAGATGCATTAAAAATTCTTGCTAATGGGCTTGCAATTTCAGGTGCCAATTCCTTTAATATTCTTGGATGAAAATTATCTGGGCCCCCCGATTTAGTCCCATTAAGCTGTTTCAGTTTCGCTTCTACCTCTGATATGGTAATATCTACCTCTATATCCTCCTTCCCATTTGTCATGCTACCATTATCCCCAAGATCCTCTTTAGCCTTATTAAAGACTGAGGCAAAGTATTTGTTTAGATATTGGGCCATGCCTAGATTATCTTTAACTTCCGCTCCATCCTCAGTGTTAAGCGGCCCCACTTCTTCCTTCTTAGTTTTCTTCTTATTTATATGGCTATAGAACCTTTTACTATTGGTTTTAATTCCCTTTGCAAGGTCCAACTCTACTCGACTTTTAGCCTCTCTCACTTTATCCCTACATCTTCTGACCTCAATTAGGTAGCTTTCCTTGCTGATCCCTCCCATCTTCCACTCCCTGTATGCTTTCTGCTTCTTCATAATCACCTCTCTAAGATGCTTGCTCATCCAGCTTGGTCTACAACTCCTTCCTATGAATTTTTTCCCCTTTCTTGGGATACAGGCTTCCGATAGCTTCTGCAGTTTTGATTTAAAGTAATCCCAGGCCTCCTCTACCTTTAGATCCATAAGTTCTTCAGTCCAATCCACTTCCCTAACTAATTTCCTTAATTTTTGAAAGTCAGCCCTTTTGAAATCAAAAACCCTAGTTGCAGATTTATTTTTGTTAATCCTTCCATTTAGTTTGAACTGAATTAGCTCATGATCACTTGAGCCCAGATTGTCCCCTACAACCATTTCTTCTATGAGGTCCTCGCTACTCACCAAAATTAAATCTAAAATGGCATCCCCTCTAGTCGGTTCAGCAACTACTTGATGAAGGAATCTATCAGCTATCGCATCTAGGAAAATCTGAGCCCTATTATTATTACTAGCACTGGTCCTCCAGTCTATATCTGGGAAGTTAAAGTCTCCCATGATCACGCAGTTTCCATTAGTATTTACTTTATTAAAGACATTAAAAAGGGCTCTATCCATATCCAAATTAGATCCCGGAGGTCTATAGCACACCCCAAGCACTATCGTAGGAGAGGCTTTACTAGTTTTCTTCCCCAATGTAATTTTTGCCCAGACGGACTCTGTCTTATCCATTGCATCGCTTCTTATTTCTTTACATTCTACCTCATCATTGATATACAATGCTACTCCACCCCCTTTACCTTTGTTTCTGTCTTTCCTAAACAGCACATACCCTTCAATACCTGTAGTCCAGTCATGACTACTATTCCACCATGTTTCTGTTATCCCTATAATATCTGGTTTCACTTCCTGCACCAGTAGCTCTAGTTCCTCCATTTTGTTACAATAAGGCTGTAATAAGAGCCACCCAGGGAGCATGGGCAGAGACCTGGACCCTCTACCTGCCCTGGGCAGGGGGCCAGGGAGCCCAAGAGCAGCCCCTGGCCCGTGTCCCTGCCCCCCAGGGCATGGTGCCCAGAGCACATAGAGGGTCCAGGGCTCCGCACAGCACCCCAAGCTCCCTGCACAGCTCTTACCACAGCCAGGGTTCTGGCCAAGCCATGGGGCAGGGCCTGGGGAAGGGGAGGAGCCCCGTGGTGGGAGGTGGGATGGGGGGCCCAAATGTTCTTTGTGCCCAGGTTCCCAATAAATCTTAATCCGCCTCTGTGTAGATGTAGCCTAAATTTCCTCCACATCATTCCATAATTCATTTCAATGGTATTCACAATCCTCTTTTGTTCATTTCCCTTGAACAGTCATACCAGTAAATTTTTGTTTGCAAAAGTGTTCACAGAAAGAGAAAAGTCACGACTATTCATGCAAATAGGTATTTGTGTCTGAAGTATCAACCCAGCCATCTGAAAAGCTTTTTTGATATTCTGAGTCATCCAGTCTGGGAACAGAAATACAATACCATGTGACTCAGGTGAGCAGTCACACAAATACCAAATACTCAGAATTTTACTTCTAGTGCAAGAGGAGTCCATAGACTGGAATGTATTTCAATAAATAATTTCAAATGACCAAATTTATGGTCAAATTCTATTCATGGATAATTCACGAACAGAAACAGGATAAATTCAACTCATAAATTGTCCATTGCAAATAATCATCCAGCTTTATTTTTAGATGGAGATATTTAGAGAAAAAGAAGTATAACTCCTCAAAAGCAGAGAGACAGTATGAAAGTAAAAAGAAAAATAATTATTTACTCCATATATTACCATACCCACAACACATTTTCTGAAACTGCAGACTACTTTTTGAATATGTTGGCCTACATTATTAACTTATGTAATGCAGAATCCAGTAGATTTTATCATAGATTTATAGCATCTATTATTGAGTTTTATATTAGTCCACATATTAATATTTCAGTCTAAACACCCTTTTACATTCTCTACAATATAACTTGTCATTGTTAATCTCTTGTGCTGATGTTAAACATCTTCTTACTACCAAAGTCTAAGAACAACGTGGACCATATTTTCTGTGCAGCTGGAAAGAATGATTGAAGAGTGGATTGATTGAAAACCTTGATTTATCTCATCTAAGGTTTGCTATAATGTGCAGTGATTTATGTCCTGGAGCAGGCTCTTTGATTAGTTTACCATGGTCTAGAAAGGCTAAACATAATGGGCATTAAAATTTCAACACAAATGTTTTCTCTGCAGTAAGCACAATACTGACATCTTGTGCCTATCAATACACATATGAACTGGAGTTCTGACATTTCTCAGTAGACACTTACCTCTAGAGCTTTGTGGTTTACTTGATCAATATATAACCTACTTTGATGCAATTTACACACCAAAACTACATTAAAATAACATTAAGGGCCTGCCTTAAGCTAACAACAGTCAGGAAATGCAGAGTTAAGGCTAAAACTCCATTTTTAACCCATCCCTTGTTATTTTCAGCATCTCTAAGCAATGTGTGGTTTTGTGCTGCAATGCCAGACTAGAGCAGGATTTCAGCATGTGCACTAATTTTCTTGGCTTTTCTTATGATAAGTCAGACCTTGTTGTTCGTTACAAAACTTAAACTGATTGTACAGAACATGGGACAGATTGTGCTTGACTCCTTTGTAAATGTGTACATTACTGGTATTGTGGGTGGGTACGAATTACAGATCCCCCTCTGTGTCAATCCACAGATGATATGTGTTGTTACAGCCCTTAACTACAGAGCCTTGATTCTTTAACTCAAGCTGTAACAACTCATGCTTTTAATTCTGTAGGTTCACAGTTCAATCCCAGATGTGTCAGCCAAGATGATGTCCATCACAAATGCACAAGGAGAGCCTGCAAGAAGCTTCACTGCACCTTGCACCTCCTCCAGAACAAGAGACACATCCAGCGGTGTCCTTGCCCTCAGGAAATGTTTCCCTCCCATCGACCTCAAAGAGGTTCTGCACCTCATCACCTTCCTTCCATACAGGGCCCAATCACTCTCAGGATCAGCCAGCCTGTACCGGGTTTACAATGGTGCCATGGTGCCGGGCCCACACTTGATCAATGTTCTAAGCAATCATATCCCAATGGTATTTCTGCCATCCACTCCATGTCACCTTAAACAATCAACTGGATTGCCAACCTAGATTTGAACATCTAACACTGCTGTTTTTTAAAATCACATGACAGAAGATCATTTATGAATAGTGCATTTTCTCCCAAAAGATTCCAGGGCACTTTACAAACTCTGTATCACTTATAAAATATTCACTTCACTCAGCAACACTGAAGGACAGCCACCTCTGGGATGGAATGCAGAAACTGTGTAAAAGTAAATAATGTTTATTTCAACTTAAAACAGGAAATGAAGAAAATACCATATTGAAGTGAACTGAATTTAGGCAAGACCAGTGTCATTATCCAACTTGAGTTCACCCAGGACACCTGGTCTTACCACATTAATTCTTGTGAAAATCAGCAAGGCATCTTTTATGGCAAGTATCTCCGTTTCACTAGACATTCAATATATAGCACATCCAGCAACACAGTGCCCTGTAACTCCATACTGGGTCTTTGGGTCAGAAAGGGAAGAAAACACAGATACAACAATGAAAGGCAATATATAGAAAAATAGATTAGATAGATACAGAAACACACACAAGATAGATAAAGCGCCACCTGCTGAAGTACCAAAATCCACTCTTGTGACAACCTAGACTTTCCTTGAACACTTTGCATTTTGATACACATCAAGCCTGATTAGCTTTATGTGCTCTGATGCAATCACAGCCCAAGTGGTTTAACTGCAGCCCATTCATCAAAGTGTATGTACTGTTAGCAAAAGCTCCGTGTGTTATTCACATAGTAAGCGTATGCTTGCCTAATAAAAGGTCATTTTCTTAAGCAACTTCCACCCCAACCCACCAACGCACAGAAGAAAATGTCTTCATTTCCAACATAAGAGAGAAAAAATTGAGAGTTGGAAAAACTGAATTTGACCATCATATGACCTTCATCTGATTTTTTTTTAATCATTTGTGTGGAAGATAACGAAATTTTGATTTTATTTTCTTACTGCATCAGTTTATATAAATATTGTTAATGCTACCTCCATTGGCATTTACATAAGATAAAAGGGCTGAAATCAAATTTTTGCCTCAGTATTTTTTTTACTTTTATGACTTAAACCTAATTGTAGGTCTGCATTGCAGTCCTCAAACTCTTCTGTACAAAGCATGCATAATTAGCAGACTTGTAAGATTCTGCTAATATCACAGTTAAGTGCCTTGAGCAAACACACTATTATAATTTTGCACCAATTTGAAAATATCCATTTAAATATTAAATGAAGAGGAACTAATCAATAAAAACACACAGTCTCCTGGGAAGTACACTGGAAAAGACAGCAATAATCTGCCATTAACATGCAAATAAAGACCCAGCAGGAAATAATGAGAGCACTGACTTCATTGTGATGTTTTAGAAAGAACATTTTACTAAAATTTGGGCCAAATTCAACTCTAATTTAAAGCAATGTAAACCCAGACTACTTCCATTTACCTCAGTAAGCGGAGACTTGGACCTCTAAGTACTTGCAGTGTCCAAACATTTAGAGATAATGCTGAACTGGGAAAGAGAAGAGAATGAGCTACAATCCCTATAGTATAGTCTATGTGAGGTGCTGTACAGATATTTTAAAATAGACAATCCCTAGCCTAAAGAGTTTAGAATCTGAAAAGACAAAGGATGGAGTAAAAGAGTACAATGTACAAGCAAAGTGGTCAAGGTGATGGGTTGGCCAACGCCTTGATGGTTTCATTTTTAATTTTACTTTTAGATTTTTTTATTATTATTTTGTCATATGTACCATTTCCTCCCTCCACTTAGCTGTTTTTAGTTAGCAAGTTTCCAGCAGATGTCAAGGTAGAAATGGGTCTTTAGGAAAGATTTTAAAGCATAAAGGGTGCTGGACTTGCAGGCCAGCATTCTATACATAAGGAGAAGCATGGGAAAAACACAGATAGCTGTCAGAGAAATAGACTAATGTCATCAAGGCTGGCATACCTGGAGAAGGGAGAAAATGTCAACAAGGACAGATAAGTAGGGAGGGATAGCGTTATACAGGGCTTTGGAAACAAGTCCAAGAAGCTTGAACTTAATGTTGTGGAGAAGGGGGAGATAGTGGAAGGATTCAATTAGGGGTTAGAAAGGTGGGTAAGGAAAGTCATCTTAGCAACTGAAGTTTTTGGCAAGGGCTGGAAAGGGGAGATGGGAGTGTGAGGGAGGCAAGAAAGGAGGAGGGAGTTAAAGTAATTGATATGGGAGGTGGAGGCCTCTGCCACAGTTCTAAATCCCCAGATCATTCAACAATAATCCACTGTCAATATCCACAATTGTTGCTGAGTTGGTTATTTATGCACAGTAAGCCATGTGTTATTGCCTTTGTTCCCTCATTCAATTACTTATATATGTAATGCCTCATCCGACCTGGTCACCTCCTCTGGCACCATTCTTCTTATGGGTTTGACAGACAGGCCTGGGTTCTTTTAGGTCCTGCCTCCAGCCTCAGCTGAATGGGTTTTTTTGTCTTGTTCTGATACACGACTTGGCAGTGCCTTCACCTCCTAAACTCCTTCCTGGCAAAAGTACTAGAGATACTGCTTTGGTGCTAACTACCTAAGTCTAAGTCTGACCCAGACAGCTGATATATGTAGATTCCCAAGGAATAACACAAAGACATACAATATATCAAGCCAGGTAATTGTATTAAATAAATGGTAAACATTAACTAACAATGCAAACACCTAGTGTTAGAGTCACTGGTGCCCAACCCCATGACTTATGCCAGAGGTCAGTAAGACTTTAATGTCTTGTTGGTATGTGTACTATATTGGTGTGATCCTTAACACTCCTGTATTCACACCCTGTAGACTACTGTAATAATCATGGTACAAAATATGCCTTGTCAGGTATAATCTGAAAATTAATAACTTGCTGATAATAATATCATGATGAAATGAACGTAACAACATTATATATAAAGTTACAAATCTCCCCGGATCATGTTACTAGCATACGTTCACGACCAAACAGTCTTTCCTAGGAAAAGGTGTTACAAGAGATCTATCTAAACAAAGAAATGTGGGTTTACCTCAATGTACATATAAGCAGTAAACAGAGACGTCAAACTAACAAGGGGAGAAGATTTCAGCAAACAGAACAATTTGCATTTTAGCAAACACCAGCAGTGGAAAAAAAACCAACATGGAGCTTCCTTCACCACCAGGCTTCATGTTGCCTTCTTCATAGCTTGAATAAACTTTACTCTGAGGGGTAACCTTCAGAAGAATCCAGTTCAAAGGTTCACTAGACTGTAAAAGAAATGGGCATAAACCCCCAAGTTATCTCTTTCACCTAAGATGACAAAGGAACCAGCACTTTGGGCTTCTGGAGGAGATCCTGACTGAAGGTGAGGGGTCAGCCATCTTGCTGGAAGTCTGCAGGTGAAAAAAAAGCCATCTTGAACAAAGCCTGTGCCTTGCTATATTAAGTTTTAGACTTTTAGATGCATGTTTTCACTTTTATTTATTTGTAAACATTTCTAATGTTATCTCTTACACTTCAACTCACTTAAAATCCTATCTTCTTTTCTTAATAAGCTTGTTTTACTTTCAGTCTAAACCAATAGTGCTGTGTTTGAACTAAAGTGTTAGTTAACTTCAGTTAATGTGGCAAGCTGTTGGGTTTTGTCTCTTTAAAGAAGCAAATGGACCTTATTATTCCTCTGAATGTTGCAAAAGGTGGCTAGACGTTGCAGAGCTCATGGGTTTTGGGACTGGGAGTGTGTTGGGGTCACCAGCTAACATTAACTAAGTCTGGTAAAGACTAGAGTGTGTCTGTAATAACTGTTGGCAGATTGTTAGATTCAAAATGGTTGAATCAGAGCTGCACAGTACAGAACATGGAGTATTTACTGGCTGGGTGTGTGTGTCCCAGGCAGGGGATCCACAAAGTAGCAGAAGCATTTTGGGGAACTCAGGGTTATAATACAAGCAATGACAACTTTTCACTGGTCTGAATTGCACCCCAGAATGTGACAGTTGGGGTCCTGGTGAGGGTGGTTTATTCAGTAGTAGAAGAGAGCAAGTTACCCCACACAGTCAGCTTTAGGATACAGTCAGTGGATTGGTATCTTGCAAACAATGGACCCAACTACCTACTTAAGGGTTGGTGTACTCACAAACTCCATAATGTAGGTGATTCTCAAGTTTAGATCCTGCTCGCTTCCCTCAGCAACTGTAGGAGGGGTCCAATGGTCTTGGTCAAGGCCCCTGCTATCCCAAGCTGGTCATGTAGAATTTTTTTATTACCCAAATTATACATCTTCTGCTTCTGAGGTACCTCTCCTCATAGAGAGACACAGGAAGCTGGCACAGACTAAATAAAAAACTAATTCTGAATCCACATTTTTATTCTATAAAATCAACTGTAGATTAAAACTGGTAGGAACTCCTGATCTAGCAACAGGAAGTATTTCTTTCCCCATAGTAACTGCTTTAGCTAGGGTCCAGGACCTAAGGGACTAATCTAGTCCTAAACTAGAGCCACCATGAACAGGGACCGGAACAAACTTAGGAACATTACTGCCACATATCCAGAGTCCAGTTTTCAGGGGTGGTCCTGCATGCAGGCATAGATCTCCCTAGCTCACCCCATATTCAGCATAGGACAATATGGTTACCCTAATCAAATGGAAGTTTGCTTTCTAATTAACATGATTACTTATGATCCGTTTTTTAACTATTCTCTCTGCCCTACCTTTGTTCTTGATTGCGACACTGCAATCTGTCCAGTGTAAGGCCAGTGCATAGACGCACTGCCTCTGGAGCAGCCCAGGAATGAAACTAGGGTGACCAGACAGTAAGTGTGAAAAATAGGAGGGGGTGAGGGAAATAGTTGCCTATATAAGACAAAGCCCTATTATCTGGATGTCCAGTCACCCTAAATTAGACTGAGTTGCAGGAGTCACACTCTCCTTCTCCCCACTGCTCCAGGGAGGGACTAAATTGTGCCAGGTCTATAAATTGCAACATTTGTTCCCTGAGGCACTGGCATGGCATAGCCTGCTTCCCTTGCTGCACAATTTTACCAATGGTTATGCAGGATTGTCTTGCATGCCCTTAACCTCCTTGCATTACCATACTAGCTGGGACATTATTCAGCCCTTAACTATTATTCCTTACTGGACCACTTCAGATCTGACCTTGAGCAAAGGTAAATTTAAAATGAATATCTGAGAGGGGCTGGGGGACCTTCATAGAATGAAGGTCTATTACAGTGAAGTTATCTCCCTGGGGAAGTGATGGAATACCATTCACTCAAGCCATTCAAACTGGAATTAAGAATATACTCGAGTGAACAATCCTTTACTGGAAGGGGCAGGGACTAGATAATCTAATAGATCTTTTCCTTCTCTGGTTTCTATGATTCTTGGTGAAAGAAAAATGTGGACTAAGTGAGTAAATGTTCTTTCAAACAGCTGATGCTTTCCTGTTGCAATGATTTATTTTTAAAGGTGCCAATAGTTTTTTAATGCCATGTTAAAAAGCCCATAGACAGACATATCTAATTCTCTGGAGCCAATAATGTGTCCCATATTAGGTGCAAACCCCTGAGCTGTTGGTTTATTTATTCATTCACGCGAGGAACACTTGCTGTCCCTAATTTTAAGAAACATTTGGCTTTCTGCCCTGCAGCCAGACAGCTCTGCCAGCCCGTGTGGAGAACAGGTTGAAACCAATCTGCCCCCTCTGGGGCACTAGCAGCAGGAAGTATAGAAGCTACTAATGTGTTGGCCTCTGCATGGAGGTGCAAAGTGGGGAGAAGGCTTGTTGCACCCTATTCCTCCCCACACTTGCACATCCTCCTGCATTATGCCTTTAAACATAACCATTGCAGATATATAACTTTACACAATTGCCACCTTTGGGCCCAACTGACTTCACTGGACATACTTGTGAATTCTCAGCACTTCTCAGGATCTGACTCCATGTCGCAGTGAAACATTTAAATTTAGGATGGAATATCAAATGCTATTCCTATTTATACATTTTTTGTGACCACTCTGATAAAATCACCTGATGAATCAGACAACAGGAGCACTGGCATTAGCCCACATTCTGATCTCATTCAAGCCAGCCTGCTGCCTGATTAATGAGTTGTGATATCATAGTCTGTGAGGATGAATACTTAAGTGGCAAGAAGAAGAAGAACACTAGACTTTGTCAGACTCTGTGTAAAAAACTAAGGAAGAAGAAAAGCTTTTATAGGACAAAGTTTTTTCCAGTAAAGATACAATCAATTATTCTCTTCTCCATGCTGCATAAGACCATTACAAAACTGCTTAAAACCATCAGTTATCATTGAAAACAGAGAGAAATGCTAAGAATCTTTACCAGGAAAATTCACTATAGTTGGCAATCCTGGAATTTTGTATTTTGCTTACCTAAAAAAGAATGTTCAGTCTTTCAGAAAGAGAAGCACCTCAGAGCAACGGTAATCTTATGGGTTTGGTGAAGTGTCTTTGAGGCTGGCAGGCGTGGCACTTCTCTTCATTTAAGATAGTTGTAAGAGAGCTTAGCAGCCCCTTCTAAAGCAAAGGCATATGTGAGACTGCCCAGGAATTTGAACCATGTGTTAGGGCTTTGGCTGGGCATTGTTTTGGGTGGGTGCATAAAAGAAGCAGGAGACAGAGAGGGACAAACAGACAGCAGCTAGAAAAGCACAGTGTGTAGACCTGGCAGAAGCGTTAAGGAGGGGCTTCTGGGTCTGAACAAGGTGGCTAAGGAGGCTTGAGGCTGTAAGCAAAAAAAGCTTTCTCCTATTGTCTGGTTCCACCTATGTTTGGGGAAACAGGACTTTGTACATTCCTTGTAAATAAACAAGATTGCATCAAGAAAATATCTATCTCAGCTTGTCCTCCTAACTGGCACAACCTTCAACACCCTAAATTTGGCTAACTGCTCAGGTCAAAAGGGTAACAGTAACAAAAATGGTTGGCTAAAGGAGTAACTCAAACTTAGGGCTGGTAGAATGATTGAGTGATTTTTTTTTTATGAATTACCCAATTTTTTCAGGGAAGTTATTATTTTTAAGTATTCATCCAGTTCTACTCTAGGAGCTTATAAAAGGCTAGGAAGGGTGGTTTTTTGGTTATGGTATTGGACTGGGATGTAGGTGATCTAGGTTCTATTCCTGGGTCTTCCACAGATTTCCTGTGTGACTTTGGAGAAATCACTTAATCTCTCTGTTGCCTCAGCTTCCCATCTATAAAATGGGGATAATAAAACAAAGGTGTTTTTAGGATAAATTCATTATATATTGTTGGTATTTCAGTGTAGAGCCCCCAATCTGAGATCAGGATCCCATTGTGTAGTTGTGTCCCGACAACAGCATTTTAGTAGCCTCTGTGAAATGAGTTTGGGGCCTCTTCCAGTCTCTAGCAGTTATATGCATCATTACTACTGGCAGTCTTCTTGACTCACTCTCAAAAGTGAACAGAGTTCTGAAATGACATAGGTCCAGATCCACATAAAGTTAAGCACCTGAGTCCAAAACTCAGGTCTCACTGAGATGCTCCAAACCTCTGCTAAGCTGCTGCCTCGGCATGAGGGCACCTAAAGTCCCTCAGTGCCTAAATTTCTACTGTTGAAATCCTTTAGGGTGCCTAAGTTTCTGCCTCTGTGCATGTAGTACTGCTGCCTCACTCTAAGCAGGTTGACACCTATCTTCTTGCAATCATCCATTGCTTCTTGTCCTATCCTCAGAGGTTAACAAGACCAATTTTTCACCCTCCTCCTTGTAGCAACCTTTTATGTACTTGAAAACTGATATGTCCCCCCTCAGTCTTCTCTTCTCCAGACTAAACAAACCCAATTTTGTCAATATTTCCTTAGAGGTGATGTTTTCTAGACCTTTAATCATTTTCCTTGCTCTTCTCTGGACTTTCTCCAATTTGTCTGAAATGTGGTGCCCAGAACTGGACACAGTACTCCACCTGAGGCCTTATCAGCATGGAGTAGAGTGGAAGAATTAATTCTTGTGTCTTACTTACAACACTCCTGCTAATACATCCCAGAATGATGTTTACTTTTTTTTTGCAACAGTGTTACACTGTTGGCTCATATTTAGTTTGTGATCCACTATAATCACCAGATCCCTTCCACAGTATTCCTTCCTAGGCAGTCATTTCCCATTTTGTATGTGTGCATTTGTTTGTTCCTTCCTAAGTGGAGTACTTTGCATTTGTCCTTACTGAATTTCATCCTATTTACTTCAGACCATTTCTCTAGTTTGTCCAGGTCATTTAGAATTTTAATCCTATCCTCCAAAGAACTTACAACCCCTCCCAGCTTGGTATCATTGGCAAACTTTATAAATGTACTCTCTATGCCATTATCTAAATCATTGATGAAGATATTGAACAGAACCCAGGACCAATCCCTGTGGGACCTACTAGATCTGCCCTTCCAGCTGACTGTGAACCACTGATAATGACTCTCTGGAAATGGTTTACCAACCAGTTAAGCACCCATCTTATAGTAGCTCCATCTAGGCTATATTTTCCTCATTTGTTTATGAGAAGGTCATGTGAGACAGTATCAAAAAACTTACTAAAGTCAAGATATACCACATCTACTGTTTGCCCCTATTCACAAGGATTGTTACCTTATCAGTGAAAGCTATTAGGTTGGTTTGACATGATTTGTTCTTGACAAATCCATGTTGACTGTTACTCATCACCTTATTATCTTCTAGGTGTTTGCAAATTGATTGCTCCATTATCCTTCTGGGTACAGAAGTTAAACTGACTGGTGAGTAATTCTCTGCATTGTCCTTATTCCTCTTTTTCTAGTTTGGCAATATATTTGCCCTCTTCCAGTCCTCTAGAATCCTATCTTCCATGAGTTTTCGAAGATAATCACTAAAGGTTCAGATATCTCCTCAGTCAGCTCCTTTAGTATTCTAGGATGTCATTCATCAGGTCTTGACGACTTGAAGACATCTAACTTGTCTAAGTAATTTTTAACTTGTTCTTTCTCTATTTTAGCCTCAGATCCTACTTCATTTTCACTGCTGTTCACAATGTCAGATGTATGATCGCTACTAACCTTTTTGGTAAAAACTGAAATGAAAAAGTAATTTAGCACTTCCGCCATTTCCACATTTTCTGTTATTGTCTCCCTGACCCTCCCCCATTGAGTAATGGGCCTACCATGTACTTGGTCTTCCTCTTGCTTCTAATGTATTTGTAGAATGTTTTCTTGTTGCCCTTTACACCTCTAGCTAGTTTAATCTCATTTTGTGCCTTGGCCTTTCTAATTTTGTCCCTACATGCTTGTGTTATTTGTTTATATTCATCCTTTGTCATTTGACTTAGTCTTCACTTTTTGTAGAACTCTTTTTTGAATTTCAGAGCATTGAAGATCTCCTGACTAAGCCAGGGTAGGCTCTTGCCATACTTCCCTATCTTTCCTACGCAGTGGGGAAGTTTGTTCTTGTGCCCTTTACAATAGCTCTCTGAAAAACAGTCAACTCTCTCAAACTGTTTTTCCCCTTAGACTTGTATCCCATGGGATCTTACCTACCAGCTCCCTGAGTTTGCTAAAGTCTGACTTCTTGAAATTCATTATTTTTATTCTGGTAATGGGCCTTAATTTCCAGGGCTGTCAATCTGAAGCCTTACATACACTCTTTTTCCCCACCTTTTTTCCTTTTTTGTTTGTTTGCTTTTAAAATAAGGTCTTAAAAATGAATGCTGCAAACTATGCATTAAAAGTTTTCATCCTGCTCCCACTGAAGTCAATGGCAAAACTACTGTTGATGTTAATGGGAACAGGACAAGATCCAAAGAGATTGGCCCTGGGAAAAAAACATAGTAATACATATCTTAGTGTCATCATTTTATTACATATGGAAAAGGAGGTGAACTTGAACTCCACGTGTTAAAATAAACATTGTAAAGGTAATTATATGTACAGTTCTACCAAGAAGGAGTTACAGCATGTACAAATCTTTCCTTTAAACTAACAAGCTTCCACAGATTGATTTTTACCATAGAGATTCCAGTTTATAGCACCATTTTTCTAAGTGATGTTCTGCACTAGGGTATAATTTAGATGATGGATCCCTCTCAATTACTGTCCATTAGAAGACAGGAAAACATTAAGATCAACTGAGTATTGTGAGAATTATGGGTTACTCTTTAAGTGAAGAGATTGTAAGTGAAAATTAATTTAACATGTTCATTTCTGATGTTGTGTAGCACAATCTCAAGCAAAAATGCCTCAGTAAAAAAATTATCCTTTGCCCAGGAAAAAGACTACTTGGTAGTGTTTATATGGACAGCGAAAGAGAGAGAGCTGGCTGGGAATTTTTCAATAAAACGTTTTTTCATCTGAAAATGCCAATTTGTTGACATTGAAATTTTTGTGGAAAAATCAGTTTTGATGGAAAAATTCTCAGGTCTCAGATGGAGGGAGCAAGGGGAAGAGAGAAAGAGAGCCTGCCCAGAGGCTAGGGCACTCATCCAGTATGTGGAAGACCTGGATTCAAGTCCCTACTCAGCCTGATTTGGTGAAAAAAATTGAAACATCTCAGTTTCATTCCAATATGAAACAAAAAACACACTCTGAAACATTGAAATTTTTACAAAACCAAACTATTGTATTCTGGCCAGTTCTAATCACTGTATCACTTTCCCAGCACAGCGAAAGCTCCTATCAGCAAATGGCCCAAATAGCATAAGTTACAAAATATTTCATATGATTGACAGCATTGATTTCAAAAGGACCAGTCCCACAAGATGCTAAACGCCTGATGTCAAATGTGCACTTGCACATGTGTAGGTGTTAGACTATTTAAATGGTATGCACTAATGTTAGTGCACAAGTGTTTGCATTTGCAAAGTGCAGACTCAATTATGTGTATGCACAATTTTCCATACATACAAGTAGACACTGAGGAAGGGCTGAAAATTCGGCAAAGTCCAATCTGTATGTGCATTATACTAAGGGTCAATTTTTTTAAAATGGTCTCCTAAATTCCCTGTGCAAATTCCACATTTGTGCCTACAAATATGGATAGAGTGTTCAGTTACCCATTTTGTAATCGCAAATACCAATCTGCCTGGGCAACTCAGGCAGCTATCTTTGATTACCTTCAGGTGTAATCTTCATTGTAAGAGTAACTTAGAAAAATTATGTGGCTGTCTTGGGGAACAAAAGAAATTTCTCCAATATGGTCTTTTCCAATTTATTTTTAAAAGCTAAAAATTCTTTTAACCTGGATGACATTTATGTTGTACATTATATTGAAATAAGCAATATCACATATTAACTCTTTCAACTTGGCTGGAAGAGCATCCCAATACTATCATAAGGAAAAGCCTTGTTCCACTAAAGAAACCTATGTGGAGGCAAAGGAAGTTAGAGCATTTGCCCAACATGAAGAACAATCACTCTGGAGCTGCTTCCACAACCCTTGGACTGCATGAGAGTCATGGTCTGCTTAATTTCCCCTACACAGAGCTTTTGGCTTGTATATCTATTTGGTTTACAGCCCAACCACAAACCCAGTTTTGCATCAACTTAACAAGAATTCCACAATATATCGTTGCCCCTGTGGCCTGCACATCCCCATGCAATGGAACTGCTGCATTTCATGCTTTGCATGTCCTTGGGTGAAATCCTAGAGATTCCTAGGGTGAAATAGTGGCAGCTGGGCACATGCCTGAATAGGCAAACTCATGCTACTGCATGAAAAATAGCAGTGTGGGCATTGCAGAACTGGGGGAGGCTGGGTCCAAACTCAGATGGCTAGCCCAAGCCTGTGCCAACACTGCAACATCCACACTAAGCTCAAGCTAGTGCAAGTCTGTCTACCCACACACTCCCACATGTAGTGCAGACATACACATTGAACTGTATTGATAAAGAGGAAAGAGATAGAATGTCCTCCTACAGTGTATTATGATTTAGTAATGCAGATTTTACCTTATTAGCTGAAAAGAATCCTTCATAGATGTTTATGCACATTTAATTAGTCATCAGATATAGTAATAATAATCACTTCTATAGCACTTCTATAGCACTTTCTATATAAGGATCTCAAAGCTTTAGTTCCCTCACAACTCATCTGAAGTCAGTATTGCTCTCATCATTGCACAGACAGGTTAAAGGTCTGATGCAAGTTCACACAGTGAATCAGTGGCAGAGCGGGAAATAAAAGGCAAGAGTCCTGACTCCCAGAGTGAAATCCTGGCCCTGTTGAAATCAATGGGGATTTTGGCATTAACTTTAAAGATGCCAGGATTTGACCCCCAGTCTCTTTCTGTATCTCACTCCCTCTTTGAATGCCAAATACTGGGCACCAGCATACATATATGCAACTGCTATGGATGATAAAATATATTGGTATTGAAAATCCATCTCTGGTTTATTAACAAATAGGTTTGGCTCATTAGTGTTTGGGGGTCGAATACAATGGCTTTGTGATCTTTCACTGACATGAGGTTTTGCCTAATTTACTTTAGGGTTCTTTCAGTCACTTCAATGGTTTAGGTCTATTAGAAAATTAGATAAGACATGGTCTTGGAAGAGCACGGTGGGCTTGACCCTTCACCAGTCACATCAATTGGAGATTTTCCATTGACCTGAATGAGGGCAGGATGAGCCTTATGTAAACAGCCTTGTTTGCTTATATACCATGCCTATTGCGTCTCCAATCCCCCACACCCTACCTTCCATGATGTCACTAACCCAACAGTGAAACCCCTGCCCACAGAGTCATCCACTGAATGATAAATAAGTAAATACATAAATACATGAACTAGCTAATATGGTAGAGTTATTTAGCATCTTCAGTCCAAAGATCTCAAAACACTTTATATAAAGATTAATTATCATCACTCCCTACACTCTGTGAAATGTATTATCTGCAATTTAAAGATGGCTGAGAAATAAAGCAGTATCATGATGATGAGCAAGCAGCAGGGCTGGAAACAGAACCCAGTCTCCTGAATCCTAGCCAGTGCACTAACTACTCGACCATGCTCTCTTCCATAACTGTTATCAGAATCTCACTGCACAATGATGAGTTATTCATAGAGTAGTCAGAAAGTGAGAGCAAAGGAAAAGAAAAAGAGAGACTCTGACAAAAAGCACCTGGAATGGAGAGGCCAGAGACACAGACCATTCATGGAATACTCAAATAATCAACCCGTAATTTAACAATAAACCAATGGAATTCACCTTCTAGTCTAAGAAATTAAGACTGGACCATTAAACTCACTGAACTGGTGGTGTAATACATATTATAATTTAAGATATTGTGCACAATATTTTTCAGGGAAGAGCAGACAGTGTTCAACCTATGCCTATACCCATGAATGAATTTTGTGTTCACTATGTCCTTTGTTTTGCTTGCCCACTGCAAAATGGGCTTCCTAAGAACCCACAGCCATCATAATAAATAAATAAAACAAATAAACTTTTGAAAAACAACTGTTTTGAAGTGTGATTAAAAGAAGGGAGAGAGATGAAAAATGTCAAAAATTGGAATGGGGTTGAGACTATTTAGTTTATTCAAGAGAAGGTTAAGAGGTGACTTAATCATGGTCTACATGTACCTACACGGGAAGAAATTTCTGATAGTTGACAGCTCTTTCATCTTGCAGAAAAAGGCATAACAAAAGCCAGTGGTTGGAAGCTAAAGACTAGGGATAAGACACAAATTTTGAACAGTGAGCGCAATTAACCTTTGAAACAATTTACATAAGGACATGCTGGATGCTCCATTACTTGAAGTCTTTAAATCAGGATTGGATATCTTTATAAAAGATATGCTACAGCTCAACCAGAGGTGATGGACTTGATGCAGAAATTACTAGGTGAGGTTCTATGGTCTACGTTATGCAGGAAGTGAGACTAGAGGTTCATATAGTCTCTTTTGGCCTTAAAATCTATTAATCTAGACTGAGATGGATGTCAAGAGTCAGTCACCACAGCTAAAGCATAATCACTTTCTGGTCTATATAAAGACTAAGCAATCTTTTGTGAAACTGCAGGGTCTGAATAGATTAGTCACCACATAACTTGCCAGGAAAGAAATCTTTTTCTCCCATTTCTCATGTTCTATTTCTGACTGCTACAATCACCAGTTGCATAGAGACTCATAAACACACTGCATCATTTTTATATGTAAGCAATGTCCATCTCTTGTGTCCTCTCACACTTGGAGCAAGACCTTCAACTGGTATAAATCTGTGTAGCTCTATGGTCAATAGTGTTCTGTGAAATCATGCAAAATGAAGCCTATCTTATATTTATGCTAGAGATTTCTATTAATCATTTCTTTGCCAAGAAGTTGAACAGAAATGACCTTCTAGAGGACTTAAACACTAGGGGAAACATCCTCCTCTTTCACATATCCGAATCATTTATTAAATCCTTTCCCCCATCCAAAATAAAATCAGAGGAATTATTATTAAACAAAATATTAATTAATATTTATTTAAACAGACAGTACTCCCTATGGTCCCTAGTCAAGGCACAACTCACAATGAAGTCATACGTAGTCAATGGGAACTTACTCTGAGTAAGGGCTGCCAAACTGTGTTCTATACCTTTTCCCTTGCACTTTGAATATTAATTGTCACCGTTTTCTGTGGTGCATTACATTATTGGCATGGAAGCACAAATAGTCTCTTGTGCGTAAAGCATAGGACTGACTAGGAGTCACAAATTGGGGAAATCACTTAACTTTTCTGTGCCTCGGTTACTCCAACTGGGGATGATAATACTTCCCATCTCACTGGGGCATTGGGAAGCTTGATTCATTAGTGTTTGTAAAGCTCTTTAAGATCCTAAGGTGAAGGGTGGTATAAAAATGCAAAGTACTAATTAATTATTAGTATTAATATTATTGATGTCACACAGCACTGGAGCAGTGAGGTTCACCCTACTCCATGGTACCACATCTGCAATTGACTCTCCTAGCCCTGACTACTCCAAGATTTCTTTAAAACTGAAGGGGTTTCCTTTATCATATAATAAGCTCTATTGGAACAGCCCCAGGCTATATTACCTTCCTTTCTTAGTTGATGTCCATGTGGCTGGTGAGGGGATGGTTTATGCAAGGAAACCACTCTCCATTCCCAGCCTATCGACTCCCTGTCTCCTCTCAACTAGGGTTCTGGGAAAAGGAGAGGGGAAAGCCATATTGCCAAGATGGCTGACCCCCATCTTTTGAAGTGGAGGAGGTGAGATGAGGGCATGATCTGGTCCTTGGATTGGGAATGCAGATAAAGTTCCCTACTCTGGTCAGAGAGCAGTTGGAAGATCTTCATCACAGCTCCCCCAAATGTATATGTCACAATTTTTGTGCTTCACTCATGGCTATCAATGCAAATACCAGGGTCCAGAAGTTTGTCAAGCAAAGATGTTATTATGAGAAAACTCTTAAGCATCTTTCTCTAAACACATTAGTTTGAGACAGGGACTTTTGCTTTATTGTGAACATCTTGAATCCTGAATTGAATACTATAACATTTAGAAGTCATTTACTTACAAGTGAATTTTCTCTGCATAATGAGTGCATGATCTAGCCCTTTAGGATAACAGTCATACTTGATTGTATATAAAGATTTCGTAGCTAAGTTAAAAAACACTAAAAAAGAAAATGCCCAGAAAATGGACTGGCAAGATCTTCAGCAAAACTCATACTTAATAAATTGTACTTCTAAAAAAAGCTACTCATTTCTCCTGCACATGCCAGAAACATAAGGATTCCTTTCCCCTATCAATTTTAAGGAAACATTTCATCTCATTAATGTCACTATTAATTGAGAATCTTTTAAATATACATTTTAATTAAAAATTCTAATTCTTGATAAACTGAAAGAAATACCTGGTGACAACAAGGTTATAATTAGTCTAAAAATAGCAGTCAGTGAACCCCATGTAACTGAAGCAGAAACTATGAATGAGGAAACTCATGCTACAGAATCTCCCAAGTCCTTTCTGTGGAATTAATACTTCAGAGACCACAAAAGATTAATCAAGATAAGCAATCAATAACTTCTCAAGTGCTAATAAGCACTGCCATGTTCCATGATATGTTGAGCAGTTTATCATGTTTAACCATATGAAGATTTATAGAAAATCCATTGTTAAAACTAAAGGGTGAGGTAATGCACCACTTAGTAAATGAAGTGCAATTAAAATTTATGCTTGATATTATACATTCCAAAGATCTGTAAAAATCATTTCGATTTCCTCTTTTTAAGGACAAAAAATGAAGGTACTAGTCATGCTATTCAGCCGGGAGTCCTAGGAGAATAGCTAAGAAGGCAATGGTAGTCTTCAAGTTAATACCCATTTGCAAGTGAAAGCCAATGAAATACTCTTAAAAATTTGTTAAGATTTTTACTCACTTAATTTTATTCAGTAATCAACTTTTGCTTGAAAATTCTGAAAGTTAAATAAAATACCTATTAGATCATAACGGTCCCTACTATCCATCAATCTGATGGATTTGCAGGTCAGCCGAGAGAATGACTTAATAGCTAATTAATAGTCCATAAACTATAGGTTTTGACCCTGGGGTCACTGTGACAGAACTCCACACTACAGCATATTATTAACTAAAACCAACAAATTATGAGTTTAGTAAATCAATTTTTAACAATATTATGCCCACTAGAATGTATTGATTCGTTATTAGTTATATTAATAAGCAACAAGTATATTCACACAACCACAGCATAAGCTCTTATAGTAATTTAAAAAAAATTAGTGTAACAAAATATATTTGTATTACATTCTTTTCTAAATAGCCAAGTTTCTACATATTAACTCCTAGTAACAAGGGATTTAGTTATAATGCTCAATAAAACTAGGAATTAAGATAGGTTTTGTGACAACTTTTAAAAAGCAAGAGTATACTCTGGATAGCTGATCATACAGTTTCTTTTAGAGAGAGCAATTTAACAACAATAATAATATTTAATACACAGAGCACTTTATATTTGCAGAGTCCTTTACCAGACAAAGAAATTAATCATCCATACACCCTTGTTATTTATCATTTATGGAGTAATGTAGATGTTCATGTTTCTGTACAACAGACAGAGAGATACCAACAAAAATACTGCCCCAAAGAGTTTAAAATTTAACAACTCTGCGTCAAAGAGGCAAATAAGCAAAGGCCAGATTTTCAAAGTTATTTCAGCACCTAAAGATGCAGAGAGGCAACTAGTTGGATTTAGGTTAGGCATCTGCTTAGGTGCTTCTGAAAATCCCATTAGGTGCCAATCTGTATCATTACCCTCAAGACACCCCTGTGAGGTAGGGAAGTATTATTTCCATTTTACAGATGGGGAACTAAGGGACAGAGACCCAGATTCTCAAATGTAATTTGACACCTATGTTCCTTTTAGGCACCCAAGTCCACTGTTTAGGTGCCACTGACATTTTCAAAGCTGCTGCTCTGCTGTTGCCTAACTTGGTAGGTATCTAAGTCCCCTGGACACCTACATTTCCACCAACTGGCATTTGCAAAGCCACCTAAGCCCTGACACCATCCCAACCAATGAGCAGCTCAGAGCCGTAGCTCAAATCAAAGTCCCTGAGGCCACAAAGTGGAATTCTCAAACGAGGTGGGGGAACAGCTATCTCAATAGTGGGGCCCGATCCTGAGCATGCTATGAGCAGACCTAAGACCTGATATCTGCCAGCCCTTACAAGAGGAGGGCCAGATGCATGCCATCTATAGGTGAGAGTGGGCAGCACGGCTCCTGCACAAAAGGCAACTAGAGGCATAGGGAAACGTAGAGCAAGCATGATAGAGGTAACAAGCATGAGCAGGAGGCAGAGAAAAAGAGAGAGAGAGAGAGTATGTTTCATCTCCTAGGGCATGGACCACCTAAGTGGCTGACCTGGTTTAGGCGCCTTGCAGAAGAGGGTTCACAACTGAGGAAACCAAGCCAAAGGAGATGCCTACGCCTACCTCTAGCCTATCAACCAGGTGCACCATTCAGCTGCTTAGGAGCCTAAACCCCACTTTTCTCTGCACCCCTCTCCTCAGCATTTCATCCCAGCTAGCTTTGGCACCTCCTTGCTCAGATTGCTGACTTCTGAGGATTGTTTTCTTCAGCACTTAACTCTCCTTATGCATTGTAGGAAGAGTCTATAGGCACCTGTCTTGGGGCTGAGGATTGCAGTAGGTGACAGGCTGCCTAGTGATTAGGCATTGCAACTGAGTGGAGCAACACCTAAGTATTTTTGAGGATCTGGGCCCAAGAGACACAGGATAACATTTTCAAAAGCATTTAAGTAATTTAGGAACCTACATCCCTGCACTGAAAGTTTATATGGGGAGCACCATCACTTCCTCCTCTGTTGTCTTTTCTATGGAATTAGATATGCTCAGAGCACACTTATTGGATTGGGCCCCAAAGGCAAGATAGTGGGCGAGGGACACCTACTCTGTGAATCTCACTGAGGGTTAGGCACCAGGCTGTTTGGTGGTGTCAGGACTCAGATAGCTGTGTGCATACCCACCACCAAAATTTAAGCACCCCAAGGGCGTTAATGGTGGAAACTTGGGTGCCTAGGGACATTAGGTACCTACAGAGTTAGGCAGCTGCTGAACAGGGTGTTTGTGAATGCCAGTGGCGCATGAAATGGCAGTTAAGCATCTACGTCTCCCATGCTTTAGAGCAGTGTTTCACAGATGGTGGGTCCTGATGGGTCACCATGTCTAGGGCTGGATTAACCCATTACTGGGCCCAGGGTGAGGAAAACATACACTTCTCACAGCTCAGTGCAGAAAAAGGCCATCAGAGGGTGGGACTGGAGCATGAGCCTGCCCCCCACTCACCCTGCAGCTGTGGCTTCTGTCCCATAGGGCTGGGACTGGCTCCCTGCTCTAGGCATTGTGACCTGACACATGGGGTCACAATCCCACTCAGATGTGGTCTGTCATGATGAGGGGCAGCTGGCCCGAACCCTGAGTCATGCTGCAAGGCTTTGCACAATGTTGCAACAGAGCGGAGAACCAGACCCAGCCCTATGGAAAGGAGCTGCCACTGTGAGTGTGAAGGGAGGGCTCAGTTTCCAACTCCCCTTGCCCTAGGTCCTCCCCTCTGCACCCAGACAGATTAGGGTTGTGGTGTTGCAGTGGAGGGTGTATATATGTAATGGTGGGGCACAAATAAAGACAATGCAGCTTGTGGGTCACCTTGGTAAAAAGTTTAGGAGCCACTGCTTTAGAGCCTAAGTCTCATGGAAAAATCAATAGGTCCTTGTGGCACCTTAGAGACTAACAAATTTATTTGGGCATAAGCTTTCATGGGCTAAAACCCACTTCATCAGATGCATGAAGTAGAAAATACAGAAGCAGGTATAAATACACAGCACATGAAAGGATGGGAGTTGCCTTACCAAGTGGGAGGTCAGTTTAACGAGACAATTCAATTAACAGCAGGATACCAAGGGAGGAAAAATAACTTTTGTAATGGTAATGAGTGGCCCATTTCAAACAGTTGACAAGAAGGTGTGAGTAACAATAGGGGGAAATTAGTATGGGGGAAATTAGGTTTAGGTTTTGTAATGACCTAACCACTCCCTGTCTTTATTCAGGCCTAATTTGATGGTGTCCAGTTTGCAAATTAATTCCAGTTCTGCAGTTTCATGTTGGAGTCTGTTTTTGAAGTTTTTTTTGTTGAAGAATTGCCACTTTTAGGTCTGTTATTTAGTGACCAGGGAGATTGAAGTGTTTTCCTATTGGTTTTTGAATGTTTTGATTCCTTATGTCAGATTTATGTCCATTTATTCTTTTGCGTAGAGACTGTCCGGTTTGGGCAATGTACATGGCAGAGGGGCACTGCTGGCACATGATGGCATATATCACATTGCTGGCACATGATGGCATATATCACAATAGGACTTAGGCTTCTACATGTCTAAGTCACTTTTGAAAACATGGGACTTATTTGATTTTGACAATGTTACTCGTCTAATGTCACACAGAAAGTCTGTGGTAGAGTAGGGTGTTGAAGAAACAGTTACTTACTGTAATTGTGGTTCTTTGAGATGTGATGCACACATGTATTCCACTTTTGTGTATGCATGCCCAGCACACCACAGCTGGAGAAATTTGCCTGACAGTATGCACAGAGGAGCAACGCTTACATCTTGTGACCATAGCTACTTCCTTGGCCACATGACCCTCACTCAGTTCCTTTGTACTGGACACCTGGACATGAGACTCTGATCAAGAGAGGATAGAGGGTGCATCGTGGAATACGTCTGGATCATGTCTTGAAGAATCACAGTTACAGTAAGTTACCTGTTTCTTCTTCTTCAAGTAGATGTAGCCACCATGCATTCCACTTAGGTGACTCATGAGCAGTATCCCATCTGGAGGCAGGGCTCCAAACAGGGTCTGCAGGATCACTCTACCAGAGCTTGCATCCGCCCTGCAAGATGCGGTAATGGCATAATGGTTTGTGAACATCCATACTGATGGCCACATAGCAGCCCTGCAAATGTCCATAATGGAAACATCACTGAGGAACATGATAGTCGTCGCTTGTGCCCTCATATAATGAGCTCACACCTGCTGAGGGAGGTGTAGTGGAGACTATTTCATATGCTGCCTTGATGCAGGATGTCATCCATTTGGAGATCATCTACAAAGAGACTATTTGACCCTTCATTCAGTCTGCATACAACACAAACAAATGAGGCAAAGCATGAAAGGGTTTAGTCCTGTCCAGATAAAAGGCTAGATATCACCTGGCACTGGCCCAGGTATGGAGATGCTGCTCCTCTGGAGATGAAGGCAGCTTAGGAAAAAACAGGTAAATATACCACCAATTCAAATGAAACTGAGAGACCACTTTAGATAAAAATGTGGAGTGTGGTCATAGAGTCACCTTGTCTTTGGAAAAGTGTGTATAAGGAGGCTCTACCATCAGACCCTGCAATTCACACACTTTCCTTGCAGAAATCATTACTACGAGGAACACAGTTTTCTGACACAAGAGCAGAAAGGGACAAGATGTTAGGGACTCGAACGGAGGACCCATCAGAGCCGCCATGACTGTTCAGGTCCCACAGGAGAACCAGATCTCATACCAGAGGTTGTAAACAAAGAAACCCTTTTAAGAATCTCATTACTGTGGCACTAGAAAAGACTGATCTTTCCTGAATAAGGGAATGAAATGCCAATATCGTTCCCAGATGCACTTTCAATGAACTAATCACAAGCCCCAATGTCTGAAGGTGTAGCAAGTACTTCAAGACGTCCTAAATAGAAGCCAGTGTCAGTTGGATTCTGCAGGCTAACGAGCATACCAAAAACCACTTTCATTTCATTCTGATATAGAGCACTTTCAACTGTTGAGCAGAACTTGTTCGACAGCTGCCAAACACTGCTCTTCCTCCTCATTCAACCATGAGGAAACACACCATGAGATGCAGGAGGCTGAGTACGGGATGCAAGGTGTGCATGATTCTGAGTGAACAAGTCAGGATGGAGAGGAAGTGGTATGGGAGACTGAATAGTCCATGTGAGAAGGTCAGAGAACCAGCACTGTCTCAGCCATGCGAGTGTAATGAGAATGTGTGTTGCCCGATCTTCCTTGAGCTTAAGGATGGCGTGAGGGATGATCAAGGAAAAAGCATACCGGAGAGTCGGATGTCAACTGCAGTGGAAAGCATCAGACAGGGACCCTGGACTGAGGTCCCCTCAAGAGCAGAACAGATGAAATTTCCAGTTATCCCTTGAAGTGAACATGTCAATCATTGGGATGTCTCAGGCTGTGAAGATGACCCAGAGGATACTTATTTTCAGGGACCATTCATGACTTAGGAAAAAATACCAGTTGACATGGTCCGCAAGATGATTCTTTACCCCGGGCAAGTGAGCGGCTATCAGAATAACATTCTCCTTGATGCAGAACTGCCACAGCCTGATTGCCACTAGGCAGAGCAACCTGGAGTTTGTGCCCCCGTTTGTTCATATAATACATCGTAGTGGTGTTATCAATAAGTATGTGTATCACTGAGTCTCTGATACGGTGCCCAAAAAGCATGACATGCCGTATAGATGGGCTGAAGCTCCAGTAAGTTGATTTGGAGTGAGGCCTCCTGCTCCAACCACAACCCCTGTAGATTCAGCGACCCCAGGTGCGCCCGACCCGCCCAACTGACCTGATTGGTGAGGGCTGGACAAAAGGAATGTCCTGGCAAATGTTCTGTGGACATATCCACCACTGCAAGGAGTCCAGGACCATTGGAGGGAGAAGAACCAGTCTGTCTAGAGAACGAAGAGTAGCACTGTAGACTGTCCTTAATCACATTTGAAGGTGGCAAAGGTTCAACTTTACAAACTGGGCCACCTGTGTGCAAGCGAACATGTGGCCCATGAGCCTCAGACATGTCTGACCTATCACGTAAGGCTGAGACCACATACTAAGGCAAATATGGTGAATTGTGTGAAATCAGTTGGTCAGCAGAAGTGCTCTGAACATTGTGGAATCTAACAGGGCCCCAGTGAACCCAATATTCTGAGTGGGAGACAAGGTTGACTTTCCAATGTTTAGGATGAAACCCAGATGGTCAAGCAAGCATCATGTGGAGCTGACATGAGCAAGAACTTCCTCTCTGCATCTGCCCCTCAGTAACCAGTCATCAAGATATGGGAAGATGTGAATTTCCCTCTTTCTGAGGTACACCATAACAATGACCATGCATTTGGTAAAATCCTAGGGGGCAGAAGAGAGGCCAAATGGAAGTACCATTTACTGCAATGGCATACTGCCATGATGAACTGAAGGAACTTTCTGTGGCTCAGTAAAATCGCCATGTGAAAGCAGGCGTCCTGAAGGTTCCGAGCAGCAAACCAGTTGTTCTGAGACAACACAGGGAGGATAGTCAATAGAGTGACCATTCAGAACCTCATGTACCTGATATATTTGTTGAGGGTGTGAAGGTCAAGGATGAGTCTTATTCCTCTTTTAGATTTGGTATCAGGAAGTATGGGGAGTAAAAATCCTGGGCCTGGTGGAACCTTCTCCACTGCTCCCAAAGCCAGCAGAGAGCAGACCTGCTCAAGGAACAGTATCTCACGAGAGGGGTCCCTGAAGTGGGACAGGAGAAGGGTAAGGAGGAGCTGTGGAGAGGAACTGGATGGTGTAACCTGATCTGACAGTGCTTAGGACCCAGATGTCAGTAGTGATTGAGCCCCAAGCACTGTGAAAGTGGGCCA
Source organism: Dermochelys coriacea (assembly GCF_009764565.3). Taxonomy (NCBI): domain Eukaryota; kingdom Metazoa; phylum Chordata; order Testudines; family Dermochelyidae; genus Dermochelys; species Dermochelys coriacea. The sequence goes on along the minus strand of NC_050069.1, from coordinate 252,455,281 downwards.
GCCTGTCCTCAATGGGGAAAAAAGAGGAGGGAGGAGCAATGATTGGATCAGTGCTTTGGACCAAGGAGTCAAAATGGGCACTTGGAAGGCACCGGGGGAAGGCATGTGGACTGACTGAAACCCAAGCCCAACTACTTTTTCCTCTGGGATCTATCCCTTTCTGGGGTAGTCCCATTGCCTCTGAGGAGGGAAAGGCCGGCCAAATGTGCACTGCAGGTGATAATTCTGCTGCTGGACACTGTATTGGTGCTTCTGTGCCGTCAGTGTGTACACCCCCACAAGGACTGCAGGGTAGCTCTAGAGTACTTGAAAGAGTGCAGCGTCTCAGAAGATTTGTCCAAGAACAGCTTTTTGCCATCGAAGGAAATCCTCAATTGTTTGCTCGACATCAGGGACAATACGTGAATTCTGCAGTCAGGGAGCCCAGCTCAGGGTGACCACAGAGGCCATCACCCTGGCTGAAATGTCTGCAATGTCAAGCGCACGACCACAGAGCTGGCTAGCAATCTCGCCTTTGAGTAAGATGAAGAGCAGAGCCTCTGTGATTGAGGAGTATCCCACAAATTCTAAGGAGGCCACTGGCATGGATAAGGCTTTGGTGGCCAGTAGGCAATGGGCTAAGGACCTGCATCCTGACCACAAGACAATCCTGGTACCCAGCAAGGCCCATCAGTAGCCCTCAATGCTGATTGGGTGATGAAAAGTGAGAGGATGACAATACTGACTCAGAAACAGAGGAGCCTTGGGATCTCAGAGGTGAGGGTGGAACGAGATCAGAGGAAGCGAATACTCATCCATCTCCCAGAACAAAGCAGGAAGCAGTGCTGCTGATGGAAGCAGTACCATCAGTAATGACTCACCCAGGGGGCAACCTGGAACTGGAATACTGCTGAGCCCTCTGTCATACAAATCTGGGCTCCCTCACACACTGTGAAGCTGTGACAAGCTGCGGACTGTTCCCAGTCCTGCGCTCACACAGACATTTACACAGGCAGGGACATACCCAGCTGCAGTTACATGAAGGCTACTCCTCAGCCTAACTAACAATAGAGAGGGCTTCAGCCAATTCCCCACAGCTCCCTAGCCTTGCACCCCTGGACTGTACCGTCCTGCCCTGGGCAAAAATCTGACCAGTATAAGGTTATTAACCAGTCTGCCTCTCCCTCAATGTGGAGAGAACAATGCACCAGTTTTTGTTCCTGAGCAGATTCCCCAAGCACTTCAAGCAAAACACATTGTTTTAGGTAAAAAAATATAAAAAAGATGTATTAGCTACAGAAAGATAGATTTTAAGTGATTATGTAACTAGTAATTCAAGAGAGGCATGCTGTTCCACCATTCCCCTGCAGGGAGTGTTCTGCTCCACTATTCCCCTGCAGGTCTCAAAAATGTGGGACAGTTGATATTCCTGGGCAAGCAGCAATCCTGGGCGAGATCCATTTGGCTCGCCTGTGTCTAGCGAGAACAAATTTGCTCACTAGTTTCTAGCTTGTCATTGACAACCAGTCTCTGTTCTCCTGTTAGGATGGAGACACCTGTCCTGCTCCACCCAAAATGACCCAGGGGTTCACAAACACTATTGGGAAGGTTGGTTTAAAAAACACAAAAATCACCAAACACAGGGAAAGAAACTAGAGCGGCACGTGGCTTTCGGTTGGAGGAAGTGGTTAGGTACAGGGTTATGGGGCTGCTCCCTCTCCCGCTCTTGGAGCTGGGCATCTGGACAGAGGGGTAAACGGCTTCTTCTCACTCAAAGTGTGTGTGGCGGATGAGATCTGTTCTGGGATTTTGTAACCCACATACAACCATCTCAGTCCCTCTGTCCAGATACCAGTGCCATTGCCTGGCAGGTTATATCCTACAGTTTGAGCTGCCACCCTCCCACCCATCCCTGCTTTACATACAAATCAAAGTTGGTTACCTAGAAAATAAACAAAACCACAATCTAAATGCTATAAACTAGACAGGATTTGAATTAAGCAGTCTCTCACCCTGATGGTACAAACAGTCCACCAATCTTCCATACACAGGCAGGGCTTTCTTTTTTCCAACCTGGGAGCCCTTCCCCAGTTCAGTCTTTGTTCCTAAGGTGTTTCCCAGTGTTGGGTTGTAAGGGGAGTGAGGCCAAGTGATGATGTCACTTCCCCTCTTTTATAGGTTCTTCCAGCATGCTGGAAAGATCTTTGCTCATGACATTGGGGTCTGCCTCCTGGTCCAGCATCCTCCATTGCCTACATGCTTCCTCTGAGAAGCCTTCATTGTAAACAGTTCCTGAGATAGTCCCTGGGCATGTGATTTCCTTTAATGAGGGCATTAGCACTGTCTAGTTTCTTCATTGTTGTACCTGAAAGGCTAGTTGTGGTGTTTCCAACTTCACAAAATATTTCAGTAACACACACATAGCTAAACTTCATAACTTCACATACAATGACAGCACAACAGGATATTAATATTCAACAGACCAAGACTTTTAGAATTATACCTCACAAGGCATATTTTGTACAAAACATATCATAATTATATGACTGGTGAATATGGGCATGTCAGGGTGGTTTTTTTGGGCACAGAGTGTCACAGAGCATGCCACTGCTGGAAGTGTTATCAGTCCTGAAGTGAACAGCAGTACCAGAGTATCTGATGGTATTGATGTCAAAGGCAGTGAAAGCTGCCACAGAAGCATTTGTGATACTGACTGCAGCAGTGCTGAGGAGATTCCCGGTACCGAGGTCCCCCATACCAATCCTGGTACCAGCCCTACTTCCACAACCTGTGGAAGGGGAACATTGGAGTGCAGCGCCGACAGACTCAACTGTTCAGTGTCTCATTCAATCACAGCACTGGCAAAGTCCAGGACCAAAGGAGAGGTCAGGAGCAAAAGGGAGAGGAGGTCTGTAACTGCCTGGTACACAGCCAACATGGCAACTGTCAGTACTAGCATCTCCTCCGTTGGTACTGGGATCAACAGACACCTGGAGGCTGGAACCAGAGTCAATGGTACATAGTTTCTAACCTCCTTACTAGGTACCAGGGAAGGGTTAGAGGTACCTGTGCCATCCTGCGCACGAGCTCTGTGCCGGTACATGTTTTTCATGGGGGAGGTGGAAGAGTCACCCTGAGATCTAGAATGGTCTCAAATGGTCTTATGCAACCTTTTCCTTGTTGCAGTCAATGGGGAATGGTTCCTCCATTTCTTTGGAGAGGCACCTGCTCTAGAACATGAAGCGGCAGCACGTTGGAGCCCGAGATCAATCTCTGACCAGACAAAAGCCTTGGTACTGAGCAGGCTTCAGGCCTGTTCAAACAGGCACTGTTCCAGGCGAAGTTCTTGAGCCACTTGAGTCCATTTCCCAAATGATCTGCAGATCATGCAATGCTCCCTGAGGTGGGCCTCACTGGGACAGAGTAAGCACTACACGTGGGGATTGCTCCCCTATATCAAAGACAATGTTTAAATCCCAGGGAGAGCATAACCAAGGGAAAAACTACTACAACTAACACTACTCTAACTAATGCTAAGGGTATTACTAACTATATACACAAGAGAAAAAACTAAACTAGTTGAAAGGTGGTGAGGTTGAGATCACACAGAGTTCTGACTCTAGCCATGGGCAATAAGAAGGAATTGATGGCGAGTCAGGGTGGCACCACCTCCTACCCAGAGGCGGCGCTATGGCCATGAGGTGTGAGCACCACCCCTTTTTGGGTACTGCTTGGCAAATTTCTCTGGCTCTGGTGCACTGGGCATGCACACACCTAAGTGGAATACAGAGCTGCATCTGCTTGAAGAACTCGGGTCTTCCGAGTCGCAACATAGTGCCCTAACCACTGGACAATCCTTCCTCTTTAATAAGTCACACCTCTTCAATAATTTCATAACTATTGATCTCAAAAAGTACAATAAATGGTCAGGACAATTGAGTGATAAATTAGGTCATTATGATAGGATCTTCACAACTCAAGTTGCCTGGCTCATAATAGTTTAATTAGGCAGTATCCTAATTTGCAATTATCATCCAATGCACTTGCAGATTATAGCATGTATACAGTAAAATATATATGGTGCCTGCCTGGATTCTTTAAAAGGAAGTGATACTGTAGTAATGCAAAGAATTGAGGAACATAGCAGTAGCCATACCAGATCAGACCACAGTACTATCTACTCTACTGTATCTCTCCATGTATTTTTATGCATTCTTCACCATAGTACTTTTAGTGCCATATGCACAAATTGAGAATAGCAAGTGATACATCCAAAAGGACTTTCCTAAACCAATCTACTTCCATATCCTGCCCTTAGTAGTGGCTAATGCCTCATGCGTTAGCAGAAGAGGAACAAACATTAATACTAAATGATCACATGGTGAATAAAACGGGGAAATCCTTTCTGACTCCTCCAGATTAGCTGATGCCGTGACTTGTAGTGTTTGAATACACTTGTAATGTTGCCATTTACCTTTCATAGCTGCAGCTGATAATGAAGATCATGTCGTCACCAGCCCTTTACAAATAAGCTAGTTATACTTTTTGCTCAATGACTTCCTGCAGGGGTGAATTCCAGAGGGCACCTATACAATGGGTAAGTAAATATTTCCGGGGGGGGGTTATTTTTCAGTATTTTGTGGAATATCAGAGGCTCTCACAACACCTTTCAGATTAATGAATTAGGCTTCACAACACCCCTCCAATGTAAATAAACATTATTATGCCCATATTATAGATGGAGGAACTGGAATACAGAGATATTTTACAACTTTTCAATGGAACTACATCAAATTACACAGCTAATGACCTAGCTCACAGTAGTTAAGTTTCAGACACAAGTGAAGGCTTCTAACCTTGATAGAGAATTCAGATTCAAGATACAAAATAGCTATGCATTGCTCCTGTAAAAATCACTTGCTATGCTCCACCAGTGTTCTAGTGTCTGTGCAAGGCATCATACAGCTCCTCATGCCTGTGTATGGAAAGTGCCCACAAAATGTAGGAATAGGAGGAGTTAAATGAGAATGTTCAGAGAGAACACACTGGTACACACCTGATAGAGGACTGACAGAAGATGACTTGACAATATCACTGCAGTAAGTCACCCTAAGAGTAAAACAAAGAAATGTCTCACTGGAGGCTCCACCTAGTCATCAATCTGAAGGGTACATGGGGATCATTTTTTCCTGTGTCCAACAGAATTCACCCCCTCAACGGATACTGTTAATCATCCCAGTCAAGGATTTCTCAGACTGTTAAAAATACTTATGAAGACCAAATATTTTGCATTCAGAATGGACGATAGCGTACCAAGTGGTAAACATTTTTAAAATATTTCCCAAAAGACGATAATCCTAGATCTGCTACATGGTATTCACCACACCTTCTATTTGTTCATTATTATTAATAATAATATAATTTTCACATTTTCCAACCTGTTCACTAATTCTGGGTGCCTCCATTTTCAGGAACTCAATTTGCCTAGCACAATGAGGCCTCAATCATGATGGGGGCATTTGGGCTCTTAAGTAATAAACAGGACTAAAAATAATGGGAAACTAAAGTATTTGGCACCTCTACAAATCAGTCCTTATATTCTCAAGACGGAGGCCTAAAAATGGAAACATTTGGAATTAGTGCACACCTCTGAAAATAGATGCCTACTTGTTTAGCTCCATGGCTTGTTCAGCATTATAGGTAAAGACAGGCCCTGCCGAAATAATTTACACTTTAGTCATATAGATGCCGAAACATGGCACACTAGGAAATCCAAATGGCAAAGGTCCTGTCAATGGCAACAAGAGCTGGATCAGGCTCTTAGTCAAGGTATATTTATTATAAACTTATGTCCTGCAAGCATTACGGAAGAAGTGGGATTTTAGGAGTGATCTGGATATGGGGAAGGTAGCATACTGAAGAACTAGCATGAGAACATTACTCTGCATATAGGGGCAGCATGGAAACTAAGGATCTGTCCTGGGTCCAATTCTATTCAATAGCTCCACAAACTATTTGGATTATAAATGTGTTCTCTCTGCCAGTAAGTTTGCAGGTGATACCAAGCTGGGAGGGGTTGAAGGTGCTTGAGAGGACAGGATTAGAATTCAAAATGATTTTGACAAACTGTAGAACTGGTCTGAAATAAATAAGCACAAATGCAAAGTTCCTACATCGAGGAAGGAACAATCAGTTGCACAAATACAGAATGGGAAATGACTGCCTAGGAAGGAGTACTGCTAAAAGGGATCTGGGGGATATAGTGGATCACAAACTAAATATGAGTCAACAGTGTAATCCTTTTGCAAATAAAGTGAATGTCATTCCAAGATGTTGTGACAGGGTGCTCTACTCACTGCTAGGATGACGGCTCCTCCTGGTCACTCTGAGGAATAGCTCGTGAGGTCAACGCCCCTTCCCACAGTTGCACACAATCTCTCTTCCTCTCTCTCTGGGTCTGGAGCCCCTCTCTCGCTCCATGAGCTGCAGACTCCTCTTTGTGACTTGGCCCTCTGGCCAGGTCAATGTATGCGTTTTCCCCTTCCAGGGGCACCAAAGTCTTTCTCCCTAGCAGTCTCAGGCAGTCTTCCCTTTCACTGACCCCCAGTGCCACTCATCAGTGGTCGGAAGGGGAATCCAGGCCTGGCCTCTACTCCACGTTCTGGCTCAGGGACCCTTTAGGCAGCAGTCAAAGTCTTCTCCCTGTTAGACCTTACAGCCCTTCCCTGAGCCCTTTCCTTACCATCTGGCATTCCACCATCTCTGGGTCTGCCAGCCTCCTAACTCCTCCCCTCCCCCACAGAGTAACTGTGGAGTACCTTGCATAATCACAGGTTTCAGAGTAGCAGCCGTGTTAGTCTGTATTCGCAAAAAGAAAAGGAGTACTTGTGGCACCTTAGAGACTAACAAATTTATTATGCTCTAATAAATTTGTTAGTCTCTAAGGTGCCACAAGTACTCCTTTTCTTTTTGTGGAGTACCTGTTCCTGTAGTCTCCAAACACTCCTCTCTTCTCCCAGGGAGTGACTGCAGACTTTGCAAGCAGCCCCCTCTGCAGCTGTGTGTATAAGTCCAGCCCAACTCATTCCTCCCCAGCTCGGCTCCCTCCCTAACTCAGGGGACTGCTTAGCCACCTGATTCCTCTCAGCTGTGGCCTGTTGGGTTAATTAGCCCCCTTCTCAATCTGACTTAACCCTTTCAGGGCAAGTGTAGGATGAACACCCCACCACAGCTGTATTAGCAGGAGTGTTGCAAGCAAGACATGAGAAGTAATTCTTCCACTCTGCTCAGCACTGATAAAGTCTCAACTGGAGTATTGTGTCCTGTTCTGGGCACCACACTTCAGGAAAGATGTGGACAAATTGGAGAAAGTCCAGAGAAAAGCAATAAAAACTATTAAGGATCTAGAAAATATGTCACCTATGAGGAAAGATTGAAAAAGTGGGTTTATTTAGTATGGAGAAGAGAAGATTGAAAGGGGGATGTGATAGCAGTCTTCAAAGACATAAAAGGTTGTTATAAAGAGAGGGGAGTAAATTACTCTATTTATCCTTTTGGGACAGGACAAGGAGTAATGGGCTTAAATTGCAGCAAGGGAGATTTAGGTTAGACATTAGGAAAAACTTCCTACCTGTAAGGGTAATTAAGCACTGGAATAAATTACCTAGGGAGGTTGTGGAATCCACATCACTAGAGACTTTTAAGAATAGGTTAAACAAACACCTGTCAGGGATAGTCTAGATAATACTTAGTCCTGCCTCAGTGCAAGAGACTGAACTAGATGACCTAATGAGGCTCCTTCCAGTCCTACATTTCTATGATTCGATGACTGAGATGGGAGTTGGAGAAGGAAATGAACAGGTCCTAAAGACTATCCTTGTTGATGGAGTGGAGAGGTCAGGTGTGAGGACATGACAAGCAGCTGGGACCATAATTTTGAAGGGTTTTGATTCAGATTATACACATTCTGTCACTCACCATCTTTGCCACAAACCTGTACAAGTTGTACTGTGCTATAATATCTATATACTCAGTGCATTTTTTTCTCCAAGAAGATAGTGCCCCATAAATATTTATAGCAAAGGTAAGTTTGTTTGCAAAGTGGGATTGTCTCCTTCCTTGGTTATAAGTAAGAGATTCCTCAGTCCAGCACCCTTCCTGGTACATAGAGTTTATCACAGTTTCAATACTATTAATGTATCACTGATTCGGCCTGAAACCTACTAACATTTCTAGCCTTCTTGATTGACAACAGCAGGGATTACATATCATAGAACTATGCTATTGAACACAAGCGACCAATATGCCTCCCTGTATTACTGCTATCCTCTCCATATTAGGCCAGATTATTTTTTCCTTTGTTAATGGTTTTATTTAAAGTTTCAGGGACATCTCCTCACTGCATATTTTCCTAATGTGACCTTCCTACTCAACCTCAGCAGTCTAATTATGGAAGCATGCAAAATTAGAGTCCCAGAAGGTAATACCAGTCAGATTTTGTGCATCACTCATTTGTTCAGCTGTTGGCCCTCAGGTCGACTCACACATCAACATGGGAGACCACAGTGCCATTTTGCTGACTTGCTGTTCAAAGTGGAATCACACTTTGAATACCAAGCAATATTAGCAAATGAAAAGAAACCCCTAGCATTAATAAGTCACGCTGGATGTATGATCTGAAGAAGAAATGTTGCTTTCACTACAACAGAGAGTACCTATTTCAAATATATCACTTCCTGGCATCTCTTGGAGAAAAGGAGTACTTGTGGCACCTTAGAGACTAACAAATTTATTAGAGCATAAGCTTTCGTGAGCTACAGCTCACTTCATCGGATGCATTTGGTGGAAAAAACAGAGTAGAGATTTATATACACACACACAGAGAACATGAAACAATGGGTTTATCATACACACTGTAAGGGGAGTGATCACTTAAGATAACCCATCACCAACAGCAGGGGGGGGAAGGAGGAAAACCTTTCATGGTGACAAGCAGGTAGGCTAATTCCAGCAGTTAACAAGAATATCAGAGGAACAGTGGGGGGTGGGGTGGGAGGGAGAAATACCATGGGGAAATAGTTTTACTTTGTGTAATGACTCATCCATTCCCAGTCTCTATTCAAGCCTAAGTTAATTGTATCCAGTTTGCAAATTAATTCCAATTCAGCAGTCTCTCGTTGGAGTCTGTTTTTGAAGCTTTTTTGTTGAAGTATAGCCACTCTTAGGTCTGTGATCGAGTGACCAGAGAGATTGAAGTGTTCTCCAACTGGTTTTTGAATGTTATAATTCTTGACGTCTGATTTGTGTCCATTCATTCTTTTACGTAGAGACTGTCCAGTTTGGCCAATGTACATGGCAGAGGGGCATTGCTGGCACATGATGGCATATATCACATTGGTAGATGCGCAGGTGAAGGAGCCTCTGATAGTGTGGCTGATGTGATTAGGCCCTATGATGGTATCCCCTGAATAGATATGTGGACAGAGTTGGCAACGGGCTTTGTTGCAAGGATAGGTTCCTGGGTTAGTGGTTCTGTTGTGTGGTGTGTGGTTGCTGGTGAGTATTTGCTTCAGATTGGGGGGCTGTCTGTAAGCAAGGACTGGTCTATCTCCCAAGATCTGAGAGAGCGATGGCTCGTCCTTCAGGATAGGTTGTAGATCCTTGATGATGCGTTGGAGGGGTTTTAGTTGGGGGCTGAAGGTGATGGCTAGTGGCGTTCTGTTGTTTTCTTTGTTGGGCCTGTCCTGTAGTAGGTGACTTCTGGGTACTCTTCTGGCTCTGTCAATCTGTTTCTTCACTTCAGCAGGTGGGTATTGTAGTTGTAGGAATGCATGATAGAGATCTTGTAGGTGTTTGTCTCTGTCTGAGGGGTTGGAGCAAATGCGGTTATATCGTAGCGCTTGGCTGTAGACAATGGATCGAGTGGTATGATCTGGATGAAAGCTAGAGGCATGTAGGTAGGAATAGCGGTCAGTAGGTTTCCGATATAGGGTGGTGTTTATGTGACCATCGCTTATTAGCACCGTAGTGTCCAGGAAGTGGATCTCTTGTGTGGACTGGTCCAGGCTGAGGTTGATGGTGGGATGGAAATTGTTGAAATCATGGTGGAATTCCTCAAGAGCTTCTTTTCCATGGGTCCAGATGATGAAGATGTCATCAATGTAGCGCAAGTAGAGTAGGGGCATTAGGGAACGAGAGCTGAGGAAGCGTTGTTCTAAGTCAGCCATAAAAATGTTGGCATACTGTGGGGCCATGCGGGTACCCATCGCAGTGCCGCTGATTTGAAGGTATACATTGTCACCAAATGTGAAATAGTTATGGGTCAGGACAAAGTCACAAAGTTCTGCCACCAGGTTAGCCGTGACAGTATCGGGGATACTGTTCCTGACGGCTTGTAGTCCATCTTTGTGTGGAATATTGGTGTAGAGGGCTTCTACATCCATAGTGGCTAGGATGGTGTTTTTAGGAAGATCACCAATGGACTGTAGTTTCCTCAGGAAATCGGTGGTGTCTCGAAGATAGCTGGGAGTGCTGGTAACGAAGGGCCTGAGGAGGGAGTCTACATAGCCAGACAATCCTGCTGTCAGGGTGCCAATGCCTGAGATGATGGGGCGTCCAGGATTTCCAGGTTTATGGATCTTGGGTAGCAGATAGAATACCCCAGGTCCTGGCTCCAGGGGTGTGTCTGTGCGGATTTGTTCTTGTGCTTTTTCAGGGAGTTTCTTGAGCAAATGCTGTAGTTTCTTTTGGTAACTCTCACTGGGATCAGAGGGTAATGGCTTGTAGAAAGTGGTGTTGGAGAGCTGCCTAGTAGCCTCTTGTTCATACTCTGACCTATTCATGATGACGACAGCACCTCCTTTGTCAGCCTTTTTGATTATGATGTCAGAGTTGTTTCTGAGGCTGTGGATGGCACTGTGTTCTGCATGGCTGAGGTTATGGGGTAAGCGATGCTGCTTTTCCACAATTTCAGCTCGTGCACGTCGGCGGAAGCAGTCTATGTAGAAATCCAGGCTGCTGTTTCGACCTTCAGGAGGAGTCCACCTAGAATCCTTCTTTTTGTAGTGTTGGCAGGAAGGTCTCTGTGGGTTAATATGTTGGTCAGAGGTGTGTTGGAAATATTCCTTGAGTCTGAGACGTCGAAAATAGGATTCTAGGTCACCACAGAACTGTATCATGTTCGTGGGGGTGGAGGGGCAAAAGGAGAGGCCCCGAGATAGGACAGATTCTTCCGCTGGGCTAAGAGTATAGTTGGATAGATTAACAATATTGCTGGGTGGGTTACGGGAACCATTGTTGTGGCCCCTTGTGGCATATAGTAGTTTAGATAGCTTAGTGTCCTTTTTCTTTTGTAGAGAATCAAAGTGTGTTTTGTAAATGGCTTGTCTAGTTTTTGTAAAGTCCAGCCACGAGGAAGTTTGTGTGGAAGGTTGGTTCTTTATGAGAGTATCCAGTTTTGAGAGCTCATTCTTAATCTTTCCCTGTTTGCTGTAGAGGATGTTGATCAGGTGGTTCCGCAGTTTCCTTGAGAGTGTGTGGCACAAGCTGTCAGCATAGTCTGTGTGGTATGTAGATTGTAATGGATTTTTTACCTTCAGTCCTTTCGGTATGATGTCCATCTGTTTGCATTTGGAGAGGAAGATGATGTCTGTCTGTATCTGTGCGAGTTTTTTCATGAAGTTGACAGATTTCCACTCTATACGGCTAAATTCAGTGCCTTGCATAATCACAGGTTTCAGAGTAGCAGCCGTGTTAGTCTGTATTCTCAAAAAGAAAAGGAGTACTTGTGGCACCTTAGAGACTAACAAATTTATTAGAGCATAAGCTTTCGTGAGCTACAGCTCACTTCATCGGATGCATTTGGTGGAAAAAACAGAGTAGAGATTTATATACACACACACAGAGAACATGAAACAATGGGTTTATCATACACACTGTAAGGAGAGTGATCACTTAAGATAAGCCATCACCAACAGCAGGGGGGGGAAGGAGGAAAACCTTTCATGGTGACAAGCAGGTAGGCTAATTCCAGCAGTTAACAAGAATATCAGAGGAACAGTGGGGGGTGGGGTGGGAGGGAGAAATACCATGGGGAAATAGTTTTACTTTGTGTAATGACTCATCCATTCCCAGTCTCTATTCAAGCCTAAGTTAATTGTATCCAGTTTGCAAATTAATTCCAATTCAGCAGTCTCTCGTTGGAGTCTGTTTTTGAAGCTTTTTTGTTGAAGTATAGCCACTCTTAGGTCTGTGATCGAGTGACCAGAGAGATTGAAGTGTTCTCCAACTGGTTTTTGAATGTTATAATTCTTGACGTCTGATTTGTGTCCATTCATTCTTTTACGTAGAGACTGTCCAGTTTGGCCAATGTACATGGCAGAGGGGCATTGCTGGCACATGATGGCATATATCACATTGGTAGATGCGCAGGTGAAGGAGCCTCTGATAGTGTGGCTGATGTAATTAGGCCCTATGATGGTATCCCCTGAATAGATATGTGGACAGAGTTGGTAACGGGCTTTGTTGCAAGGATAGGTTCCTGGGTTAGTGGTTCTGTTGTGTGGTGTGTGGTTGCTGGTGAGTATTTGCTTCAGATTGGGGGGCTGTCTGTAAGCAAGGACTGGTCTATCTCCCAAGATCTGAGAGAGCGATGGCTCGTCCTTCAGGATAGGTTGTAGATCCTTGATGATGCGTTGGAGGGGTTTTAGTTGGGGGCTGAAGGTGATGGCTAGTGGCGTTCTGTTGTTTTCTTTGTTGGGCCTGTCCTGTAGTAGGTGACTTCTGGGTACTCTTCTGGCTCTGTCAATCTGTTTCTTCACTTCAGCAGGTGGGTATTGTAGTTGTAGGAATGCATGATAGAGATCTTGTAGGTGTTTGTCTCTGTCTGAGGGGTTGGAGCAAATGCGGTTGGCCCTTCGTTACCAGCACTCCCAGCTATCTTCGAGACACCACCGATTTCCTGAGGAAACTACAGTCCATTGGTGATCTTCCTAAAAACACCATCCTAGCCACTATGGATGTAGAAGCCCTCTACACCAATATTCCACACAAAGATGGACTACAAGCCGTCAGGAACAGTATCCCCGATACTGTCACGGCTAACCTGGTGGCAGAACTTTGTGACTTTGTCCTGACCCATAACTATTTCACATTTGGTGACAATGTATACCTTCAAATCAGCGGCACTGCGATGGGTACCCGCATGGCCCCACAGTATGCCAACATTTTTATGGCTGACTTAGAACAACGCTTCCTCAGCTCTCGTTCCCTAATGCCCCTACTCTACTTGCGCTACATTGATGACATCTTCATCATCTGGACCCATGGAAAAGAAGCTCTTGAGGAATTCCACCATGATTTCAACAATTTCCATCCCACCATCAACCTCAGCCTGGACCAGTCCACACAAGAGATCCACTTCCTGGACACTACGGTGCTAATAAGCGATGGTCACATAAACACCACCCTATATCGGAAACCTACTGACCGCTATTCCTACCTACATGCCTCTAGCTTTCATCCAGATCATACCACTCGATCCATTGTCTACAGCCAAGCGCTACGATATAACCGCATTTGCTCCAACCCCTCAGACAGAGACAAACACCTACAAGATCTCTATCATGCATTCCTACAACTACAATACCCACCTGCTGAAGTGAAGAAACAGATTGACAGAGCCAGAAGAGTACCCAGAAGTCACCTACTACAGGACAGGCCCAACAAAGAAAACAACAGAACGCCACTAGCCATCACCTTCAGCCCCCAACTAAAACCCCTCCAACGCATCATCAAGGATCTACAACCTATCCTGAAGGACGAGCCATCGCTCTCTCAGATCTTGGGAGATAGACCAGTCCTTGCTTACAGACAGCCCCCCAATCTGAAGCAAATACTCACCAGCAACCACACACCACACAACAGAACCACTAACCCAGGAACCTATCCTTGCAACAAAGCCCGTTGCCAACTCTGTCCACATATCTATTCAGGGGATACCATCATAGGGCCTAATCACATCAGCCACACTATCAGAGGCTCCTTCACCTGCGCATCTACCAATGTGATATATGCCATCATGTGCCAGCAATGCCCCTCTGCCATGTACATTGGCCAAACTGGACAGTCTCTACGTAAAAGAATGAATGGACACAAATCAGACGTCAAGAATTATAACATTCAAAAACCAGTTGGAGAACACTTCAATCTCTCTGGTCACTCGATCACAGACCTAAGAGTGGCTATACTTCAACAAAAAAGCTTCAAAAACAGACTCCAACGAGAGACTGCTGAATTGGAATTAATTTGCAAACTGGATACAATTAACTTAGGCTTGAATAGAGACTGGGAATGGATGAGTCATTACACAAAGTAAAACTATTTCCCCATGGTATTTCTCCCTCCCACCCCACCCCCCACTGTTCCTCTGATATTCTTGTTAACTGCTGGAATTAGCCTACCTGCTTGTCACCATGAAAGGTTTTCCTCCTTCCCCCCCCTGCTGTTGGTGATGGCTTATCTTAAGTGATCACTCTCCTTACAGTGTGTATGATAAACCCATTGTTTCATGTTCTCTGTGTGTGTGTATATAAATCTCTACTCTGTTTTTTCCACCAAATGCATCCGATGAAGTGAGCTGTAGCTCACGAAAGCTTATGCTCTAATAAATTTGTTAGTCTCTAAGGTGCCACAAGTACTCCTTTTCTTTTTGAGAATACAGACTAACACGGCTGCTACTCTGAAACCTGGCATCTCTTGGGTATAGGATATCCTGATTTTATAGTGATCATTCTAATGTATATTATATTAAATGTTTCAGGAACTTCCATTTACCTTTCATAATTACAAATTAATTGATTTCATGACTGTGTACATTTAACCAAGTGTATTGATCATATTCATATTTAAAAGTAGGACACTGTTGTATTTTAATATTGCATATTTTAAGGCTTGCCTATTGATCATATTTTCAGAACTCCTGATAGTCCATTTAACTCAATGTGTATACTAAGTGGCAGAGTCTCATCTCATGTATACTGATGTAAGTCCATGGAAGTCAATGGCTTTACATTGGTATAACTAACTGCATATTTATTAACCTTTGTTGAAATATTTGACATTATGATCTACCAAATCATACTTCCCTGAAATCCTTAAAACTAGGGGCACAACCCTGGAACACACACCACACAACAGAACCACTAACCCAGGAACCTATCCTTGCAACAAAGCCCGTTGCCAACTCTGTCCACATATCTATTCGGGGACACCATCATAGGGCCTAATCACATCAGCCACACTATCAGAGGCTCGTTCACCTGCGCATCTACCAATGTGATATATGCCATCATGTGCCAGCAATGCCCCTCTGCCATGTACATTGGTCAAACTGGACAGTCTCTACGTAAAAGAATGAATGGACACAAATCAGACGTCAAGAATTATAACATTCAAAAACCAGTTGGAGAACACTTCAATCTCTCTGGTCACTCGATTACAGACCTAAGAGTGGCTATCCTTCAACAAAAAAGCTTCAAAAACAGACTCCAACAAGAGACTGCTGAATTGGAATTAATTTGCAAACTGGATACAATTAACTTAGGCTTGAATAGAGACTGGGAATGGATGAGTCATTACACAAAGTAAAACTATTTCCCCATGTTATTTCTCCCCCCCACCCCACCCCACCCCACCCCCCACTGTTCCTCAGATATTCTTGTTAACTGCTGGAAATAGCCTACTTTGCTTGTCACCATGAAAGGTTTTCCTCCTTCCCCCCCCCTGCTGCTGGTGATGGCTTATCTTAAGTGATCACTCTCCTTACAGTGTGTATGATAAACCCATTGTTTCATGTTCTCTGTGTGTGTATATCAATTTCCACCAAATGCATCCGATGAAGTGAGCTTTAGCTCATGAAAGCTTATGCTCTAATAAATTTGTTAGTCTCTAAGGTGCCACAAGTACTCCTTTTCTTTTTGCGAATACAGACTAACACGGCTGCTACTCTGAAACCTGTCATAGTTAAAACAATAATTATAGAAAGTTAACTAAAGAGCCTATACTTGGAGCTACTATTTTCAAAACTTGCAGTTCCTTATTGCTTCCATTTGAAATATTTACAAGGCAAACATGACAACAGTTGGCATTATGAGAAAAAAACAACATCTTGCAGCTGATTTAGCAATACTAAACTCATGTTTCAGCAGTGCTTTGTTTCTCACACATCTTTAAAGGTACATTTTCATCCTGGAGCAGAGGGATTTAGCCACATAGATCTCATTAATATTAATGGCAAACAGGCAGCTAAATACACATGTGTACTCCATGCTGAAAACATATGACTTATACAGTATAGTTTCCTGAAATAGGTATAGGCTGATCTGGCAGCAAAGCATTAATAATTTCTGGACACTGACTTGAAGGATCAGCTGGTGAGATCATGTAAGAGAAGAGAGCACTTGCCCATTATACTGATTTTCTATGCTTACATTCCTTGTTGTTGCTGTTCAGTACTGCTATTGTAGTACCTTTTTATAATCAGTAAATACAATACGTAAATAAAACAGATATAAATAAATTATAAAGCTCCAAGTGAAAGAAGCACTTTAATTTAATTCACTTCCATGCTAAATTATGAAGACTTTCTGACACAGTCAATAATATTTGATAACTGAACCATCCTGAAAATTATGTGCTATGGGCCTGAATCTCATCTCAGAATGGAGTAAATCAGGAGTAACTTCAGTGAAGCTACACCGATGTTAATGACATTACCTGTTCTGTTCATTCCCTCTGGGGCATTTGCCACGGGCAGAAGGCAGGATACTGGGCTAGACGGACCTTTGGTCTGATCCAGTATGGCTGTTCTTATGTTCTTATGCACATCAGACCCAAAATAACTAACTGATTTGCCTCAAAGAGCTCTGAATGATGAGAAAATAGCAACCTGACCGAATTCCATGCATGCAGAGGAATAAAGAACCCTCAAATTCGCCTTTCATTGCCTCACTTTGTGGCTATCTTTATGAAATACATTAATTCTTTCCACAAGGAATCAAACACTACCCATGATTTAATGTTCATAAGAAGCACGATGGGCCCAAACTAGGACCTTTTAGCTGAGCCACCTCCGGAACTCTGGTGCTTCAGATAAAATGTAACTTGTATTTGAATACAAGTTAGGTTTCATTTCTGTAAAAATCTTGACTGGCTGTGTATCCAAACCCACTCCGGTTCATCCTTACAGAGTTCAGGCAAAAATCAAAAACTTGTATCCAAATTTCCCTGAACCTTGATGATTTGGAAAAAATGGGATTTGGATCCAAACTAACCTGGGTTTTATTAATAGAAAACCAAAGCTGACTGTTTAGGTTTTGCAAAACCAAACCCAAAATCCAGCCCTCTACTCATCTCTTCCAAGAAGCAATGACATCCATCTCTAAATATCAATCTTTACGCTCTTATACCATATCCCTTCTCCATTTTCATAGTATCAACGTTTTGGCATTAAAAACAGTCTCCTTTTTCTAAAGGAGACTTTTCAAAAATGTTGCATCTTTCAGTGTGTAACTTAAGTATTTTTGCTAATAGGGACAATCTACAGTTCAAAATTTAGCAATGGTACTTATAAATTCCTGTCATCCAGTTCTCCCTTTGATTCCCTCTACAATTCTTTCCAAAGACAGCTCTCAAACCCACTACAGCCTCCTCCTGGAATAGCCTAATGGCCTATCCCTCTGTCTTTCACAGAATCTATTATGCCTACCTATCTGTTTCTATGAGATCACCCAGCCCCGTGGTACCTGAGCACATTCAGCACTGTACCTCAAACTCAGTAGTTAAAATGTATCTCTGATGTTATTCTATTTGAGTTAGACCAGGGATGAATCTGCTGCAGTATGTCCAATACTGCACTTCTCTTCCCCAGCCCTTTTCTTGATCACTTTTGCTAGCACCACCAGCCTTTCTATCACAAAAACCTCACAACATTGCCATTTTGGAATTGTCACAATCCTTCTGTCACATCCAGACCCTACCATTTCTCCACTTTCAGCATCTCTAAACTGTGTTCCAGCCTCTCCATCCTCACTGCCAAGACAACATCTTGAGCCATGCCCACTCCATCTCTCTGGCCCTTGACTGTCTCAACCCTCCCAAATCAGTTCTACCTGAAACACAGCTCCCCAAATCATCTTCCTTTCTGCCACTCTGTCTCACCTCTTCTTCTATATTGAGATTTATGTTTCACCTTCTCACTTTCAAAGCTCTTCGTAAGTTACCCCATTCCTGCCCACATCTCTCCTCCTACACCCCTTTGCTCTGGCAAAACTTTCCTCTTCACCACCCCACATCATCTTCTCTGTTCACTCCTAATGTTGGGCCTTCAGAAATGCCACACAATGTGCCTGGAACAAACTCAATAAATATTTAGCAAATCCCTCACTCTGTTCCATCAACTATCTAACAAAAACCTACCTTGCCTGGTGAGTCACAGCATTCTACAATGACCATATACCTGTGTTTCTGCCGTCTTGTCTTGTACTGTCTTGTATATGCTTTTGCTCTTCAGGGCAGTGACTTTTTTGTTTGGTATCATTCCCCCAACATACAGCACTTGATACTCAGTGTAAATAATAATTATGAACTCCTTTCAGAAATTATTAACTTTGGAATAAAAACAAAGGTGGGTAAGATTGCCATCTGACCTGCCACATCTCCAAAGACAATCAATCCCACATCTATGTATATGCAGAGTCCAGCATATTCCCTGCAGCATTTGATAATGCAGCAATTATAAATCTACTTCCCTCTCTGTCCTCTGAGCAAAATGGAGAATTTGTGCCCACTGGTTGTCGTAAAAATGAGTACCTAGTTCACGCTCCCATTTTATCCTAGGGGAATCAAAAGAATGCATTAGATTTTCCAATCTAATGAATAAATGATAGATGTTAGATATCTGTAGCTTTCTGTATAGATGATGATACCAAAGAGTTTGTGATGATACCAAAGAGTTGTCCTAAGGGTTTTACAGAGACATTCGTTTATTAATGCAAATCTCTGGGCTTTGATTGTCATCCAGACCAAAATTGTTTTGCAGGCATGCCAAATTAATAACAGTGCCTTCTTGATACAATTTGCCCAACTTTGTATTACCTGCCTGTACCCATTCACACTAGAAGAATAGTCTGACCTCAATTTTGAGCTAGAAGACTCCAAAGAAAGTTCAGAAGACTTTTTACTCAATTTATGAATATGTATTCATCTTTTCTATTACATAAAACCCATAGAACTAAGTTAAGCTATTGCCTCCCTGCTGTTACCAAGTTTGTTTGAAATGGCAATGGCTCATTCTCTGCCAATTCTAAATGCAACTGCTAGGTGGATTACATACATTTGCAAAAAGTCAGTCCACAATGTATAATGCAACAGAGTTCTACATTCAATCAGCCTAAACAGGCCTGTGATACTGTGCATGGAATCAACAACAATAATAAAAATTATTAAAGGTCTAGAAAACATGACCTATGAGAGAAGACTGAAAAAATTGGGTTTGTTTAGACTGGAGAAGAGAAGACAGAGTGGACAGGATAACAGTTTTCAGGTACATAACAGATTGTTACAAGGAGGAGGGGGGGAAATTGTTCTTCTTAATCTCTGAGGATTGGACAAGAAGCAATGGTCTTAAATTGCAGCAAGGGAGGCTTAGGTTAGGCATTAGGAAAAACCTCCTAATTGTCAGGGTGGTTAAGCACTGGAATAAATTGCCTAGGGAGGTTGTGGAATCTCCATCATTAGAGATTTTTAAGAACAGGTTTGACAAATACCTGTCAGGGATGATCTAGATAATACTTAGTCCTGCCATGAGTGCAGGAGACTGGGATACATGATCTCGTGAGGTCCCTTCCAGTCCTACAATTCTATAATTATATTCTACTTAATTCTAAGATGTGTTCCGGTTTAAGTAACTAATTTAATTAAATATTCATTGAGGTCTGTAGCCTAGTGACTCTATAGCAGGGAGAGTGGATCGGGCTCTCAACAGGGGTGTAGGAGACCCAGGTTCCAAATCTCCCTGCTCCAATGAATATTTAGTTATTTATACAGAGTGGAACAGCTTCCACAGGAGAGACTGAGAGAAACCCGCCCCTGTATGTCCCTTAGCCGAATGGCTACGGAACTGTTCTGGGAGAAGGGAGACCCAAAGTCAAATCCCTTTCTCTATATCAGGCAGAAGGGGGAATTGAACCGATGTGTCCCACGTTCTGGATGAGTGCTCTAATCACTGGTCTAAAAGGTATAAGGCACCTCCTCCTTCTACTGTGAGTTTAATCATGCTCTGTGAATGTTTACTGAACCAGGCCACGCAGGCAAGACAGATGGAGGAATGCCTAGTTTGAGGATCCCACCAAGACATAGGTGTGAGATAGGTGCCCAAATGCTTAGACTGAGACAGCTATGTGCATGGTCACTGGTAGAAACTTAGGCACCTAGGACCTTCCAGGAAAATGCAGCAGCTGAGTGAGAATTCTGAGGTCTGGTACCTTAATGTTGGACTGGGGCACTTAAAGTGGCAGTTAGGCACCAAGGTCCTTCTGTAGATAGAGCTTTATCCAAAGCTCACTGAAGCAAATGGAATGTCCTGCTGACTTTACTCACTTCAGTAAGCTTTGGATCAGGGCCCATATTTCATTAATGTAAGAAGAAGAATCATTCCTATTTGAGAGCCAAAAAGGTGGCTATGCAGTAACACTATGACGAGAGATATGCTCTTTGCCATAAGAGGTGGATAAATTTCAGAAGAGGTTGGCAAGGTCGTTGCATACTGTGATACAGCATGGCCAGAGGGCAGCAGGAGAGTGTTAGAAGGGAGCCTTATTCCCTGTACAGGGAAGAAAGTTTGCTATAGATTAATTAAAGCACCTGAAGCCAATTAAAGCACCTGAAACCAATCACCTGATAAAAACCCCCTGCTTCAATCAGACAAGGGAAGGAGTTGAAGTAGAGTGGATTGATGTTGGAGTAGAGAGCAGTTTGGAGGAGTTGAAGCAGAGTGGATTGGTGTTGGAGCAGAGAGCAGTTTGGAGGGAAGCAGAGGAAAGTTTGGAGAAGTGCTGCAGTGGGCTAAGAAGACCAAGTCCCTAGGGTCCCTGGGCTGGGACCCGGAGTAGAGGTCGGGCCCAGGTCCCACCCTCTCCACTCCCCTCCTCTAGGACACTAGTGGGGCAGTTAATACCCCAGTTCAGGGGTGAGAAATGGTGCCCTGAACCCTCCCCAAGAAGAGAAAGCGCGAGATCCATCAAAGTAGTGCCGGCAATTTGCCACAATATACAGCAGTTTCAACTTGAAAGAGGAAAGTGTGAGCATATTTATTAAAGCTTTAAAATTAAAAACTATAACCCCTTTTTGTATGAATGAGGGAAGGATTGCCATACTGTTGTTCAAATCACAGGGCAGGAAGATGTTGTTAGGATGGTATATGCTCTTTACTCTAAAGGGGGAGGTTTCTATCACGTAAATAATTTCCTGTTGGACATTCCCACACTTCTGCATGCATTGTTATAATAGCTAATATCAAGGAATATTTCTGGTTATGGGTCACATAATTCCATTGTTTTACATTTTAAAATAGTCCACTTGTTAATTCTGATGGGTTCACCTTAACAAGTCTAATAAAAGCTGAAGTATTGTGTCGATGATTTACCAGATGTAATATCCCGGATATCCCACTGTCGACTGAACCTGGTGAAAACTGAGCTTATCTTTCCTGAGTCTCTCCTCTTCCCTTCACCTGCACTGTTTTTGACACCACCACTCTCATCCCTGCCACCCAGATTACTAACTGGAGATGAAAATCTATTTCCTCTCTCTCTTCTTCTCACACATCCATGCCAGCTGTTTTTTGAAAGCATATCTCAAAACCAAAACACTACCTCTCTGTTCCTATGGAAAAACGCTGCTCCATTCCTTTGCTATCTCCCACCTTCATTATTGCAACCTCTTCTTTATAGTCACCCTAATTTGCATCTTCCCCTTTTCATAATTCACTCTGGTCTACATTATCAGAGCTCTTACTTCCTCTTATTCCTCTGCACATCTAAGTAAGGCCCTCACTACTCCCCTGCTCAGATGGTAACTCTGGCCCTGGGGGGGGGGGGGAGAGCAAGGACTACACCCTGCCCTCCTCTCCCCCCGGCCCCAGACCAAGTGTGCAAGGAAGGGGCAGGGAATGAGAGGAGCTCTTATTCTGCATCCACTTCCCAACTCACTGGCCAGAATAGCTTGCTGTGCACACAACTGGGAGTAAACTGCTCAGTAAAAAGGGGTGAAGTAACTTACTCACCTGTGCCCCAGAAAAAAGGAACAGCAGGGGAAGATTCTGACTCTCTGCATCACAGTTCATCTCTGGGCTGCTTCTGGGGCAGTGCAGTTACAAACCATCTCTCTTCTTATTCTGGTCTTTGTGCCTTCTTCAGTTCTGCTCTCTATGTCTGCAACTCCCTCGACAGCTCAGTGAGCTGGGAACTCACCATCTCTTCTTTCAAATCCCTCTCAAAACAAATGAGAAGCCTAAAAACACTCATCTATTTCAGTAAGAATATTGTCATCCAACCATTTTATTTTATGGTTTCCCCATGCATTTCACCAAACACTAAAAATCCCCCAAATCCGAAGAATCCCTTCCTTGTAATTTATAGAACAGAGAAAAATCATGTCAGAGGTCTTTATTTATGACCATACCAGATTTCTTATATTCTCTTCTCTTGTTTTTTAGAGCTACCTGAAGGTCTCTCTTAATCTTGTGTAAAAGCCACTGTTTTCAGGCCTCCCCTTTTCTTGATGCCTAATGAGGTGCTAGGAATAGTAACATGTAGAGGTGCTAGAAAAAAATCAAAAATCTAGTTACACAAAATATTTAAAATGTTTTCATTCTGAAGGATTCAAAATGGGCTTTTTTTTCAAAACTTTTCATAGAGCATATCTTATAGAATCTAATCTTCATTTTAAAAAATGCATGTGATGGACAATACACCATAATGCTTAGTAAATTGTTCCACTGATTAATTACTCTCACTGTTAAAAAAATTATTTCCAGTCTAGCTTCAACTTCCAGCCACTGGATCTTGTTATAGCTTTGTCTGCTAGATTGCAAGGCTCATTATCAAATACTTATTCCCCATGTAGGTGCTTAAGATTGTGATCAAGTCACCCTTTAACCTTCTTTTTGTTAAACCGAACAGATTGAATTCCTTCAGTCTATTACTATAGTATAAGGTATGTTTTCTAATACTTTAATCACTGTCATGACTCTCCTCTGAACCCTCTCCAATTTATCTACATCCTTCTTGAATTGTGGTCACCAGAACTGAATGTAGTATTCCAGCAGTGGTCACACCACCGCCAAATATATAAATAAAATAAACTCTCTACTCCTACTCCAGATGTTCCTGTTTATGCATCCAAGGATCACATTAGCCCTTTTGGCCACAACTTGACACTGGGAGCTCATCTTCAGCTGTTTATCCACCATGACCCCCAAATCTTTTTCAGAGTAACTGCTTCATAGGATAGCATCCCACATCGTGTAAGTATGACCTTGAATTCTTTGTTCCTAGATGCATCCATTTACATTTAGTTGTATTAAAATGCATATTGATTGCTTGCTCTGTATCAATGGCCCATCCTCTTCATTATTTACCACTTCTCCAAACTTTATCCTGTAACATCACCTGCAAACTTTATCAGTGCTGATTTTTTGTTTTCTTCCAGTGACTGATAAAAAAGATAACTTGAGTAAGCCTAAGTACCAGTCACTCTGGTTACAGTGTGTATGGTAACACCCATTGTTTCATGTTCTCTATGTATATAAATCTCCCCACTGCATTTTCCACTGAATGCATCTGATGAAGTGACCTGTAGCTCACGAAAGCTTATGCTCAAATAAATCTGTTAGTCTCTAAGGTGCCATAAGTACTCCTTTTCTTTTTGCGAATACAGACTAACACAGCCGCTACTCTGAAACTAGAAATAAAGTTTGTTTATTTATTGCACAGTTTTTAATCCATAGGTGCCTTGCTAATTTTGTATCGTTCTAGCTTTTTAATCAAAATGTCAAATGCCTTACAGAAATCTTAGTGATGTCTGCACATGCTGATAGCCCCACAGCCAAAGCTATCCTTTGAGTATGGGAAATCGGGGTGACTGTTCCAGGCCCTGTGCTTTGGGGGCCCCACATTTCAGTGTGCATGTGTCATGTGGGGAACACTAGGCCAGCCCAGGATGGGGTACCTGGGGGGCCAGGCCGGCCCGGGGGATGGGGTTAGAGGTTCAGGGGGGCAGGCCAGGCCAGGCCTGGCACTGGCAGCAAGGATCGGGCCTGCACTCACCGACGAGAAGAGATTTCTGCAGCGCCTGCCCCTGTGGGCTGCTCCCAGGCTGTGCGGAGCTCAGCAGGGGCTGATGTGGGGGTCCAGTGCTAGCCCTAAACGGGGTGGGCCGGTCAGGCTCCTGGCTGGCTTTACCCAGCTGCGGCACTTACACACACAGACACCTGCAGAATGTAACGTGGGCTCGTCCCCAAGCTTTGCCGGCAGCTCAAAGCTACACATGTCCCTGCAGGGCCTGGGAGTCCCAGCAGTGGAGCTGGTCCTAGCTGCAGCCACTGAAAGGGAATCGATGTCTGCCCAGTCCCTGACCATGGGGTTCCCCAATGGCACTGCACACTAAGTCTGTAGCGGGGCGCCCAACCCTGAGCACCAATCCTGCCCAGCTGCTCTGCCCCCACCACAGCAAGTCTGCAGTACATCGCCAGCCACTGCATGTGCAGGCTAGCCTGTACTGGGTGGGCTGGCAGGGGCAGGGAGCCTGAGGCTCGCTAGTCTGCGGCTGCAGACCAGGGGCAAGTCACACACCAAACCTGCAGGGGCTGCAGCGCCAGCAGCCCAGCTGGGCTCCCTCTGAACCCTGAGCCAGGGTCCCTCTGAGCCGGAGCATCCCTGGCACGAGAACTTGGAAAGGGACTTCAGCACCTGTATAAAAAATGTTAAGGGGGGGCCTATACAGGCTGGTGTGTCCCGGGCCCTGCACCCTCCGAGGGACGGCCTTGCCCACAGCCCTAGGAAATCGATGACCAAGCTAAAGCCTGAGGCACAATCTTTTAGTTGGTAAAAAGTGATGTTCTCCTGAGTACGTGTTAACTTGCAATGCCCGTTGGTGCTTTGTAAATCCTGTGACCCATAACAGCCCTTTTTAAAGCAGAGGGGTCTTTTTGTCATTGTGACCCCTCTGGGCAGTGGAGTTCAGAAAGGCGATCAAAGAGGTCACTGCTGAAAGGAGTGGTGTAGTGAGGGAGGGACTGCAGGGAAAGGAATTCTTGCTCTTGCATTAATGAAGCTATCTTGGTCGCAGTGTGCATCTATATTGCCTCTGCATCAACTTAACTCCCCTGATGAGGACTTGTAAGGCTCAGAAGAGGGGAACAACACTGCTGAATAAACTCAGTAATATTACTGTGGGAGACAGATGTTTGTGGAGCCCATAAGAAAAAGGTGAATTCTACTCTTGCTTACCTTGTGTGGAGACCAGCCCTGTGTCTTGAGTTTTTTGTTTTTCTTTTTTCTGAGTGGATCATAGCACTGTCCTCAAAATAAGAATCCAGAGGCCTAACATTGTTAAGTCTTCCTTTTTTACATAGCATTAAGAATACAAGAAAGCCACACTAATATTGCTGGGTTCCAAATAACCATGTTTACTAACTACATACAAACACATAAGTCCTAGCTACATATATACACTTCTGCTCTGTTAGGTTAGGGTGACCAGATAGCAAAAGTGAAAAATCAAGACAGGGTGGTGGGGGGCTAATAGGAGCCTATATAAGAAAAAAGACCCCAAAATCGGGACTGTCCCTATAAAATCAGAACATCTGGTCACCCTATGTTAGGTTCCGGTGGCTTCTGCAGTAGAAGACAGAGAGGCCCATTAGAGGGCTCCCAACTATTTAGCTGGATACTATCCAATTCCTATACACTATGGGACAAAAACAAGATTATCCAAAGAAAACAGACAGTAAACCAAAGGAAATCAAAGAAGGTGGTACAATTCATCTCTAGCTAAGACCATGTAAAACTTTGCTGATAGTTAAATCTCCTGGCTACAATTTCTTTGAGACAGACAATAATAACAGCCTGACATTCTAAAAGTTTATGTCTATCCCTGGCCTCATTCTGACAGGTACTTCTTAGCATCACAGGATATACAAGTCTGATGAGAACGCATTCTCCCTTTCCTTGGCTGGTGCACTTTTATTCATATTATGGATAGTCTTTGGATAAAGTTTAGGTGTGAACAGCTCTCATTACCATTTTAGACATGAAGTCATCCTTTTGGTCAATGATTCTCCACTGGCAGTCAGAAAGTTATTATTAAACTTCTTGCCCTGTTTCCCTTATTGCTCAGTGTTGTACCCAATATTTGATTTAGCTCAGCATTCTTTGACAGAAAGTTTTGCACTTTCTTTCCAATTAACATCGAGTAATTCAAATAATCCTTTAAATCTGGATAGGTAGGTGGCATACACTCATACACACCCTCTCTGCACACAGCTTCAGGTAACACCTACCAGAAGGTCCTTGCTCTCTTGGCTTGGTCATCTGGATAACTGGAGAGCAAATTGCTCCAATCTCCAAAAAGCCACCTTGCTCTACTTGACTCCATAGCCTCATTTAAAAATTCTACTCCAGATAATGCATTTTGGAGAGAGAGGAGAATAGGGTGGTTTACTAAAATACGGCTATCATTCCAAGCGTAGGGTGAAATGTGAGACAAAGCATGGAGACCCTGGTTAATGAAGGATACAAAGGGAGTGTGAAGGACAGTGAACTGGGAAAGTAAAGAGACGGAGTAGGGGAGTGAAGGAGCTGAGAGTTGAGATACAGCAGCTGATCATTTCTGGTGATCTGTTCAAAACCTAAAACTTGGGAGTGAGATTGTGTTTCGGTACATCCTAGTTCCCAATTTTCCATAACCAATCACAACTTGGAAAGACTCCCAGTGAGTTCAATAAGCATCAGATAATCTATCAGTCTCTGAGGGTTTGTCTACACAGCAAGTTGCTATGCAGCAAGGCAGGGTGTGAATCTACAGTGGACCAACTTGCCATGCAGTAATGTTCCATGAGGACACTGCTACAACACACTGAAAGTCAAAGAGTGTGACTTTCTGTGCACTATAGCACTGTCCACATGGGATGTTACTGCCTGGCAAGCTGCAGATTCACACCCTGGCTTGCTATGCCTAAACTTGCTATGTAGATTTCAGAGTAGCAGCCGTGTTAGTCTGTATCCGCAAAAAGAAAAGAAGTACTTGTGGCACCATAGAGACTAACAAATTTATTTGATCATAAGCTTTTGTGAGCTACAGCTCACTTCATCGGATGTATGCAGTGGAAAATACAGTGGGGAGATTTTATATACACAGAGAACATGAAACAATGGGCGTTACCAGACACACTGTAAAGAGAGTGATCAGGTAAGGTGAGCTATTACCAGCGGGAGAGAAAAAAAAACCTTTTGTAGTGATAATGAAGGTGATGCCATCCACAACTTCAGAAACAACTCTGACATCATAATCCAAAAGGCCGACAAAGAAGGTGCTGTCGTCATCATGAATAGGTCGGAATATGAACAAGAGGCTGCTAGGCAGCTCTCCAACACAAAATTCTACAAGCCATTACCCTCTGATCCCACTGAGGGTTACCAAAAGAAACTACACCATCTGCTCAAGAAACACCCTGAAAAAGCACAAGAACAAATCCGCACAGACACACCCCTAGAACCCCGACCTGGGGTATTCTATCTGCTACCCAAGATCCATAAACCTGGAAATCCTGGACGCCCCATCATCTCAGGCATTGGCACCCTAACAGCAGGATTGTCTGGCTATGTAGACTCCCTCCTCAGGCCCTAAGCTACCAGCACTCCTAGCTATCTTTGAGATACCACTGACTTCCTGAGGAAACTACAATCCATCGGTGATCTTCCTGAAAACACCAGGCTAGCCACTATGGATGTAGAAGCCCTCTACACCAACATTCCACACAAAGATGGACTACAAGCAGTCAGGAACAGTATCCCCGATAATGTCACGGTAAACCTGGTGGCTGAACTTTGTGACTTTGTCCGCACCCATAACTATTTCACATTTGGGGACAATGTATACCTTCAAATCAGTGGCACTGTGATGGGTACTCGCAAGGCTGCACAGTATGCCAACATTTTTATGGCTGACTTAGAACAATGCTTCCTCAGCTCTCATCTCCTAAGGCCCCTACTCTACTTGCGCTACATTGATGACATCTTCATCATCTTTTTCATCTGGAAAAGAAGCTCTTGAGGAATTCCACCATGATTTCAGCAATTTCCATCCCACCATCAACCTCAGGCTGGACCAGTCCACACAAGAGATCCACTTCCCAGACACTACAGTGCTAAAAAGCGATGGTCACGTAAACACCACCCTATACCGGAAACCTACTGACTGCTATACTTACCTACATGCCTCCAGCTTTCATCCAGACCACACCACATGATCCATTGTGTACAGCCAAGCTCTACAATACAACCACATTTGCTCCAACCCCTCAGACAGAGACAAACATCTACAAGATCTCTATCAAGCATTCTTACAACTACACTACCCACCTGCTGAAGTGAAGAAACAGATTGACAGAGCCAGAAGAGTACCCAGAAGTTACCTACCACAGGACAGGCCCAACAAAGAAAATAACAGAATGCCACTAGCCATCACCTTCAGCCCCCAACTAAAACCTCTCCAGCGCATCATCAAGGATCTACAACCTATCCTGAAGGACGATCCTTCACTCTCATAGATCTTGGGAGACAGCCCCCCAACCTGAAGCAAATACTCACCAGTAACCACACACCACACAACAAAAACATTAACCCAGGAACCTATCCTTGCAACAAAGCCTGTTGCCAACTCTGTCCACATATCTAGTCAGGGGACACCATCATAGGGCCTAATAACATCAGCCACACTATCAGAGGCTCGTTCACCTGCACATCTACCAATGTGATATGTGCCAGCAATGCCCTTCTGCCATGTACATTGGCCAAACCGGACAGTCTCTATGTAAAAGAATAAATGGACACAAATCAGACGTCAGGAATTATAACATTCAAAAACCAGTCGGAGAACACTTCAATCTTTCTGGTCACTCAATTACAGACCTAAAAGTTGCAATTGTTGAACAAAAAAGCTTCAAAAACAGACTCCAACAAGAGACTGCTGAATTGGAATTAATTTGCAAACTGAACACCATTAAATTAGGCTTGAATAAAGACTGGGAGTGGATGTGTCATTACACAAGGTAAAACTATTTCCCCATGTTTATTCCCCCCTCCCCTCCCCACGGTTCCTCAGACGTTCTTGTCAACTGCTGGAAATGGCCCACCTTCATTATCACTACAAAAGGTTGTTTTTTTCCCCTTTCCTGCTGGTAATAGCTCACCTTACCTGATCACTCTCGTTACAGTGTGTATGGTAACACCCATTGTTTCATGTTCTCTGTGTATATAAAATCTTCTCACTGTATTTTCCACTGCATGCATCCGATGAAGTGAGCTGTAGCTCATGAAAGCTTATGCTCAAATAAATTTGTTAGTCTCTAAGGTGCCACAAGTACTCCTTTTCTTTTTGCTATGTAGAGAAGCCTTAACTCTCTGTTTTATGAGTTCTAAAGTCACTCCAAATTGAAGAGTAGGAAAGAAATAATGAAAACATAATTTATACACTAAGTAAATACAAGGCATATAACAGAAAACTTTGCCATTACCAAGTTATTACCCTTTTCCATTCCCACACTATTTATTTTATCACTCTTCTTCCTGTTCCTGAGCTAAATATGACTCAATTTTAATTGTTTCTATCCCCCTCTACTGTGTCCAAGAAACTTCATCATTAAGGAAATCTCCTCTTAAAACTCAAAACCATCTCTAGACCCATGCAACATAAGTTGCCCAGTCTATTATTATTATCTATTACTTGTATTTCTTTCAGGACCCACAATATGTTAGGTGCTTTCCAAACATTATAAGGAACACTCCCAATCTGTGCCCTACGTGTTTTGCCAACAGGCGGCCCCTTGGCCAACCTATAAAAACGTTTAAGACAAGCTCTGCTTCATTCTTTCTTAAATATGTCACACTTCTGTGACAGCTCACTGTTTCCATTCAAAGGATTCTGCTTCTGCACCTATTGAAGACAATGAATAAAATTCCATTTGGCTCAAATGGATGCAGAACTGGAATGTGTTATCAGGAATGAAGTCCCATTTCTGTATTGACTTAGGCCCTTAGGGCTAGATTCCCAAAGGTATTTAGTCACCTGATTACTTCTTTAGCTGCCTAAATCCAACATTTTGGTCCCAATGACATTCTCAAAATTACAATTCAGGGTCCACCTAATCCACCAGTGTCTAAATCCCTTGGACACATATGTTTCCACCTGTAGGGATGCACAAACCTTCCTGAGTGCTGATGCCAAATACCCACACCCCCAGCTAATGAACTGCTTGGAGCCTCGTTGAAGCCCAAGACCCAGAGGCCCCAGAGCAAGATTCTTAAAGTAGGTGTTCCCTGGCCCTTTTTATCAGCAGGGCCTGATCCCACAGGCATTCTTAGAGCATGCCCACAGGATCAGGCCCTTAAGAAAAGACAATTGCAGGCAAGTAGGTCAGGAAGTGTGTGTGTATCCCAGCCTACTGGTTAGGGTATTCACCTAGGTGGGAGACCTAAGTTCAAATCCCTATTCTGCTTCATTTGGACTTCAACCAAGTGAATGTCCTACCCAATAGGGTATTCAGGGGTGGGTCTCTCTCCTGTTGAAGCTGTTCCACTTTGTATAAAGAACTAAATATTCATGGGCCAGAGACAGAGAGATTAACTAAATCAAGGAGAGGTTTCATGGCTGAGAAACCCAAGCTGAGACAGGTACCTAGAGACCAAGATCACTGGAAGCCAGGTGCCTAAATACCTTTGAGGGGGCTGGGCGGAGGCCTCAACCCCTTTCTCTGCATTACTCTGTTTGCTTCTGAGGATCCCTTTCTTAGGTACCTAACATGCACTGTATGGGGAGCCTGGGCACCTAACTCGGGGCTGAGATTTTGACTAGGTGCCAGGGTGCCTAGAAGTTAGGCGTTGCTGATCAGGGCAATGCCTAAGTACCTTTCTAGATTAACAGTGAGGGTAATTAACCATTAGAACAATTTACCATAGGTTGTGGTGGATTCTCCATCACTGGAAATTTTTTAATCAAGGCTGGATTTTTTTTTAAAAAAGATGTGATCTAGTTCAGACAGAAATTATTTTGGAGAAGTTTTATGGCCTGTGTTGTACAGGAGGTTAGACTGAATGATCACAATGGTCCCTTCAGGCTTTGGAATCTATTAATCTAGCCCTTAGACACCTGAGACCCACTGACAGCCTGTGGTCCTACTGAAAGTCCCATTGAAAGCACCATAAATATCTCAGTCACTTTGAAAATGGAACTTAGGTTCCCAAGTCCCCTTAGATGCTTTTGCAAATGTAATATCCCCCTCTCTGCAAAGTTACGGAACTGTCTGTTTCTTTTGTAAATTGTGGGGGAAAGAATTTACTCGAAAACAGAGATTTCATCACTGTAAAATAAAAACATAAACTATCTTCCAGAAGGACGACATTTAGAACCTACTAGACACTCAGAGTAGTTTTTGCATGAACTAATAATGAAAGAGAAGTATTTTTTGTGCCAAAAATAACAGCTGTATTATTAAAAATATTGTTAGGGTCATGCTAAAATCTAGCTAGATTACTATTGTGAAAAATCTCTCTTCTTCCTCTTCTTTTTAATACAGTAGCAAATATACTGCCTGTTTGGCTTAATGCCAGGATTAATTTTAAATTGGCCCTCATAAATATTTCATGAGGTCCAATTTAATGGGATTGCTTTTCCTGGCACTAAGTCTTGTGGATAGCATCTTAAACACTGATGTTCTTAACAGACTCTCAAGAAAAAAGCCACTAGTATTAATAGGCTTATTAATAAATTGCTTAACACCACGACTGTATATTTTAAGAGTATTTTGACAAAACTCTTGAAAAGAATCTTTGCCAGTTATGTAGCTGTTTTCTTTTAGCCTTATACCAACTAATCTGTTAACATGCAAAATACTAAATCATCATTCGTGGGAAACAATTTCAACCAGTAACAAAGTTGCTGAGCACCCTCTCATTGACATCAGTGGGAACTAAGGACCTCACAGGAGGCACTCAGCACCTCAGAGAAACAGGCCTTTCATGATTAAGTGAGACGCAGCTTACTTTTGGTTTCTGATTACATGCAATAGTTCAATACAAATACAAGACTGACACTTGTAGGTTTATAAAAATCTCTGCGCAAAACCCTCTTGAATAAAGTATGGATAATTTATTTCTCTTCTTTTTTCCTATGAAAGATGCTTGTCAAATCTCTATGGTTAGTCACTTCAAGTACATTTGAATACATGTTTTAAAATTGATTTGCTGTTCAGTTTCAACACTGAATTACAGTCATGGAACCTTTATCAACCAAAAATCACAAACTGAACATGAGGCAAAAGCTAGGAGAGTCCTGAGTCAGTTTTGATCAGAATACATGGCCAGATTCTCACACTGATTTTTTACAAGCTATCTACCTTGGCTTTAATGGTCATATGCCAATTTACATCAGCTGAGGATCTGGCCCATTGTTGCTAAAATGAATGTATTCAGAAGTAAACATTGTGACAGTGCAATAATGCTAGTCATGAACTGAGTATAAATTATTAATTGAAACAGATTAACCTGATAATTTAAATGCTTTGATTTTATCTTCATAAACTGGCTAGGAAAAACAAGAGAAAATTATTTATTCTGCTCACCGAACTTTCTGTCCACTCTTACTGCAGTGCTGGTTGCAGGTTTAGACTTCAGTTGACTAAGCTAAGCAAGAGTTTTGAAATTAATGAAGGCTGCAGGAGGCATGACACAGATAAAAAGAAATGCACTTATGAAGACACATTGGATCACAGGCTGGTCACCTCTGGATAGCAGCACTGATACAGTGGTCCCTGCAAAGGGTGATATTAATATTGCAGATATGTATGGATAAAGTCTGATAGCATGGGTGCACAAAGGGTGAGTATAGAGATCCCATTTCCCTCCTTGTGTTCTTGCACAGAGGACAGCTTGCATGCCTACACTTACAGAGCCCGAGTACAAAGAGATGGCAAAGCAGACTACCCACAGGTGCCTCACCACCCAAAGGAGATATGGCTACGAGGGCGGTGTGAGGCATTGGGAACCCAGGGGGTCGTGGTCTACTCCTCTGAATAGGAGATGTAGGTATGCGGCTACTTCCAAACATGTCAGCAGGCCCAGAAGCATTCTGCCTGGCTCAGCACTCTACATGTGCAATGGGTACAGCCACTGGCATGACTACAAATCCCTCTTCCTTGTCTTTAGCTGGAAGTCCCAATGCAGCCATTAATTAAGAACGTAGTAATTAGTATTGTTGGAAGGGAGGAGGCTGAACATCTGACCTTCTCAATTAGTGTGCTCCATTGGCAGGTGTATGGTACATGTCAGGGAAACAGCAAGCAGGAGCAGTGATGGTCCCAGAAATGAAGGGCTAGGAAAAAAACCCAATTCTTGTGGACTACTCAAAGGTTAGGCCAAGTGGAGAAAGTAAAAGGTCACATTTAGATCTCTGGGAAAGACCCACCAGCAAAAGCCTCCACCCTGCCATTGGTGATAGAAAATGTTGTGTGTGTGCTTCCCAGTTTGTGTTACGTTCGGTGATATTCATAGTTCTCTCGCGACATGACATCTGAACAGGCATCTGATTAAAGATTCTCTTCTGCTTCTAGCTGCAGGAAGACACGGAGATTTAGCTGGAAGCACAACTATAGTTTTATGTGTTAAGTTGTAAACAGCAGACAATTGTCTTCAATATTCACCTTCTAATGGCCAGATTTGTTTTTAACAATACAAGTGTTTAAACAGACACCATGTAATAGCTCAGGACAAAAAGTGAAAGCATAGCTTTATCTAAATAATGAAACTACAGAGGAATTTTAGGTAGGCCCAATAATTAGCCAACTGGAATGTGTGACCTTAGATCAGCATCTCTTTAACATACGAATGAAGTGGGGATTATTATTATTATTTTATTATTATTAAAGTGAGTGAAAAGGCAGTTGAAGCAAAGCTATTGTTAGCTTACTTCTCTCGTTTGTCATCATTTTATTGCTGCAGCAATGCTGGAATTCAGAAAAAAGTGATGATTGCTAATTATTAACTGATTAGCTAAATAGCAATCTATGTTCTTTCTAATAGTTTTAATGCTGTCAGTTCTTGGCTGGCTAACAGGATATTTTTTTCATTCCGCTAAATGATATGTCAGCAGCTGTAGTACGTGTTCACCCATTCCTACAGCATGCTGAACACCTTCAGTCCTGTTGGAGTCAGTGAGATGCAAGACACTCACAGGATTAGGCCCTGAGAGAGTTTGCACATACATACCAGTGCTGATCCGTGTCAGTCCTTTGTTTCTTTTTTGTGGTGGGTGCATCACACACACGTATGCAGCATAAAAAAGCCACATCAAAACTACACAAAGCCTGTGTATTTTTCCCCACACAATTCAAGAACCAAGTGATTACAAACAGCTAATCACAGGAAGTACATGACTCATGGACAACCATTTCAAATGGAAGCATCCCACCTCACACAAAGCAGCATTATGGAATAAAATCACTTTGAGTGATCCTCCCGTTTAGCAGTGTTGATAGCAAGATTAATTATCCTTCTGTTGAAGTGCAGAAGCTGCCACAATGATGTGTCACCACCACTTACTAAGCAAGGACTTATTCATCACAAGTGACAAGACTGCAGAGAAGTGAAATTCTTGTGCAATATTTGTCTCTATGCTAATGTGGTTTGAAAACAAAGTTCCCCAAAGCTGAATGAGAAAAAAGTGAAGGGGGAAAAAAGAAGCTTTAGCCAAAGTAAATGAGCAGAAGAATTTAAGCAATTTAATTTTTACTTATTTTACAGACCTTTTCAGATGTAATCTTCAGAGCCATTAGGGATTTAAAGAGGATCCGCTGTGTAACTTGTTTGTCCATTTGACTTAAGACAAATCCAGCAGATAACAACAAAGTATTTTCTTTGTCTTCACCACCACTTAATTTAAAGGGGACATGTTTACAAACAACTTAATCTGTTTAGTACAAATATTTCTTTACATTCTTTTATCCTGTCAAAAAACCTTCAGAAACCACATGCTCCTTTCCAAAGCCCAAAGCTGGACTTTGGGGCAACTTGATATCAACAGTAGACCTTGGTTATACAAACATACTGCACTGAGCCACTTACACTTCCAGTCTTTAAATAAGCTAAAAAAAATTAGCAACAGAGAATTTGGTTGGTGTGCATGGATATACTATGTACTATTTTTTTTTTTGGCAGCTTTGCGACAATAAAAGCAAAAAATGCTAGCTCTGATTGAAAGAAATCCTTTCTTGTAATGCATTATTTATTACATATATCAGTGTGCAGAAAACAGACAATGAATTTAAAACAATTTAACTTGATGAACTTAATAAGAAAGTTTACTACTTAATATCACATCATTAATAAGGCCTTCCCATTCTCTGCAAGTAGACATATCTCAATGACAATCCTGTCACTTTGTACACTATGCTCTTGCCCATTTTCAGTCTGGGTTTTGATCTGACCAGAGCACAGTCTATTCTCTTCCATCTAATGACTTCCAGCAGTCTCTTAATTATTTAATGCTCAGAAAATGTTCTAGAGATGAAAAGTGACATGTGCTGTAACAGCTGTACTGCTTCATGGGAGTTGTAGTTCAGTTGCCTAATGTCCCCATTCTCTTCTATGGATCACGTTCCCCAGCCAGACTTCATCTTCCATTATGCTCTGCAGCGACGTGATTCTAATGATGCACTATATCCCCTCATAAAGTAGAGAGACCAGGGTAGCTCATGGGAGGTATAGTTTGCTTAGGAAGTTTTGCCTATAGAGGCCAAAATATTTCAGTTTTTTATTTTTTGCCAAGAAGCCAAAATTTTCTACGAGACAAAAAATATTTTCTGACCAGCTCTAATAAAAAAAATCACGATAAAATGTGGAAGGGTTTTTTTTCCAAGAGTTTCTTTGATGGCAGATATCAGTCTTTAACAGGTATGCTTAGCAGTCAGCTAAGAATGACCAGCTGACTAATTTTTGATGCTACAAGTAAAGTTTAGGATTGGTTAAAATGGCGCATTATCTGAAACAATGATGAGATACGAGAGATAAAGATCAAAAAGGTGCAGAAACTATGACGGTAGGCAAAAATGTGGGAGGAGCATGCCACTACAATGAGAGGCAGAGAGATCAACTCAACGGGCATCAACTATGAGAGGAGCCACAGAGGCTGGAGATGTAAAAATACACCATGGGCCTGATTCTCATTATGTAAAGTGGCCTTAGTGTAAAAGAATCAGGCCTCAAGAGGTTACAAGTGAAACCTAGGGTGAAATCTTTGCCCCATTTGAATCAATGGCAAAATGCCCATTGACTTCAAAGGGGACCAGTATTTCAGCCCTGTGATTTAGCATAATTCAGTTACTTACCAGTTCATCTGGTTGAATACTGAAAAACATCTCCCAAAAATATGCATTAGTATTCCAAAGAGTACTCATATCAGCCAACTCTGTGACGTTTTGTGCCCTAGTCACAGATATTCACCTGAACAGATTTTTGTTTGCATGGATGTATGTTCATGTAGACAAACAGCTGTTTTTCATTCAAATACCCATATTCAAATGTGAACCACAGTGTTTTGTGCACGAACAGAAGTATTCACTAGTAATCATTCATTGTGCTACTGTTTAAAAATGATCAGTCATCCAATCAGAGCAAAAACAATACCACCTGAGTAAGGCTGTGATTCTGTCGCTGAGGTCACAGAAGTCACCGATTCTGTGACTTTCTGAGACCCCCTTGACTTCTGCAGCTGCTCGGATGTCCCGCGGCCAGCTGCACCAGCTGCTGTGCCCTGGGGACCACCCAAGCATGGCCATGTGGCTTGCCCCGGAGACCACCAGAGCAGCAGCGGTCCTGGTGGTGGCCAAAGCAGCAGCCTTGGGGAGCACCTGAGCAGGGTCGGATTAAGCTTTTGTGGGCCTCCATGGAGGCAATGGAGCATGGCGTGAGGAGGTCGGTGCCCAGAACGAGGGGCCAAGTCAGGGGCAATGGGGCATGGCATGGCAGTTGCAGCCCCACTCCATCCAGGTCAGTGCGAGGGCACTATTTACAAACCAGCCATTGTGGACGCGCAGTGGCCTGCTCAGCCCTGTGCTGTCAGTATGCCCCTTCCCCTCAGGGGCAGGCCCATGCCACACCACACAGCCCCTCCGCCCAACACCCCATAGGCGCCAAGTCCGAGCCCTGGAGCACCCACAGAAAAAAAAAAGTGTACTGAGCACCCACCAGTGGCCCTGATGATCAGCTCCTCCCCCTCACCCCAGCACCTCTGGCCTGCAGCTGATCAACTATTCAGGGGCAGTCAGGAGGCGCTGGGGGGGGAAGGGGGAGGAGCAGGGGCAGGAAGAGACAGAGCAAGGGCGGGGGAGCTCAGGGGAGGGTACAGAATGGGACAGGAAGAGGCGGAGTGGGGGTGGAGCAGAAGCAGGAATGGGAATAATGAAAGAGTCCACAAAAAACTCATAAGTAGAAAATTGTTTTTCTAAAACAATTTGGTAAAAATTTACAAAATATATATATATATATTTGCAGAACTCAGAATTGGTTTGCAAATGATTTATAAAATCAAAGAAATTGGGTAATATATCTGCAATTAATTTAATCAACTTTACTTATCATTAATGCAAATGTAAAATTCAGGGTTGTTGAATTTCACCAGTAAAAGTGAAAGGTTTAAATGACTGAAAGGCTATCAAGCTTTTAAATGGCCAATGAATTTGAGGCTGCATCATGAGTCTGCTGAGGAATCCTATCTGGCCTACAGGAAAATAAATAAAAAAATCAACAAGTGGGACATGCTGTGCACAATAGAGTTGTCACTCAATGTTGGAATCATGCCAAACCCCACAAAGGCTAAGACCCTGGAGTTCACTATGCCTTGTTACCTCTCATAATCAACTAGGAGTCATTGTAATATAACAAGAGGTACATCTACACTGCAGCTGATAGTGAATCTCCCAGCCTAGATAGACAGACTCACACAAGCAAAGCTTGAGCTAACACACTAAATCTAGCAGTGTGGATGTCGTGGCTTGAGTGGCAGCTTGGGTCTCTCACCTGAGCTCCTGGGTCTGAGCTTAGGTGACTCACTCAAGTGTCTGCCAGAGGTGCAACATCCATACTGCTAGTTTTAGCACACTAGGAGTGGACTAGTTTGTCTACCTGGGCTGGTAGGCTCGCTGACATAACCAATGAGTACTAACATCATGAGGGGAGATCAGACTGTAGTTCTGCTGGCTCCCTCTAGTTCTGCTGTCTGAATCCCTACACCATTGACACCGCTTCACCTTGTCCTGTTCGCTGGACTTGGCAGTGAAGATCCATCAAGCATGTGTGATTGGCACAACTTTTACAAACCAGCTGACCAGGGCATGCTGTTCTTGGTTTGAAATCGGAGTTCTCTTTTCCTGGGTGGACTGCCTGCTATGGTTGACGAGCCCCACCTACGTAACAGAGGCACAAAGAGGTGAAGTGACTTGCCCAAGGTCACGCAGCAGGTCAGCGGCAGAGTCAGAAATAGAATCCGGTTTCCGGAGTCCCAATCCCATACCCTCTCTATTGTACCACGTTGCCTCCCAACACACACACACACCAATGACACTGTCGTGTGAAATACTAGATTCCCTTCTAGTGTCCATATAGGTCAGTGACCGGTGTCAGTGATACTGCCCTGTCATCATTCGGACTAGCGGTACAATTTTAAATGCACCAAGACAATATCATTGTTTCTAACCTAATCATCATATCTTACACAGGAATGGGCATATGTATCTGATCCTGTTTTCTTTCTACATTTACCCTAAGTGTTGATCTCCCACCTTAGCAAAACAAAACAACAATAAATACTAAATCTCAGCACAGCAGACTTCAAAGGAACACTTATGTTCTCTTATATTTTGCTTTTTTAAAAAATAGTAAAGGAGGACTTGTGGCCCCTTAGAGACTAACAAATTTATTTAAGCATAAGCTTTCGTGAGCTACAGCTCACTTCATCGGCTGGCATCCGATGAAGTGAGCTGTAGGTCACGAAAGCTTATGCTCAAATAAATTTGTTAGTCTCTAAGGGGCCACAAGTACTCCTTTTCTTTTTGCGAATACAGACTAACACGGCTGCTACTCTGAAACCTGTCTTTAAAAATAGTGTTTCTGTTTCACTAAGTTGGCTTCAGATGGCAGCAGTGGGTTTTATAATAAGAAATCGGCTGTTTAGAAGTCACGCTTTTAAAAATTAAGGACAGGTGAAAGAATATTTATTCCAGTCAGTTAAAAACATTAAATTAAACAAAACGGAAGTATAAATAAATTCTAATTCTATTCTCAGCCATATCAGTGTAAATCTGGAACAAAATATCAACTGCCAAATTCAGTCAATGGAAGTTACTCTGGGTTTACACTGGTGTGATTTTGACTCACAAAGTGGGAAATGGGATACCATTTATATCCTGACTCTTCTCACCTGAACCACACTATTAACAGAATATCAATTGGCAATGAAAGCTTCCTTCAGGCTTCATTGTACTTTTTTCTGTATCAAAGTGTGATGACTGTCTTCATTTGCTTCAACTATGATAAACATTTAAAAGATGATCAAACAAGAGCAATAACAGCCTGAGATGGACATTATCAGCCAGAAAAAAGCCTTTACACACTGTTTGTTCAGCACTTGTTGCCTGTGAATCACAATACCTATGTGCACTTTTCTGTTTTATTATGACAACACTGCAGTCCAGTAGCTTTCATTCCTGAAAGCTTGCTGAAAATATGTGATGATTTTTTGAAATATGAGAAGAAACTGCTTATCTCTGGGAAGACATTAGCTTTGATGCTGGTGTAAAAATTCACGGAATGCATCTAAACTCAATTAAGGAAAATTTGGAGTATCGCTTAACTTCTTACAAATGCTTGCTGGCTCATTGTAAAAATAGCTGATCTTGTCTTTGAACAAGAGTACAAGGGGCAGGAAGAGCTGTATAAAATATATTTCTCTGAAGAAGATGGTCTGAAGTTCCTACAGAGGAAATGTTCAGAACTGATATAGAAATATAACATTATACAATGTGATACCACAACTTTAGGGCCTGATCATGGATGCCTCATGCAGACAAGAACCCTGCTGAAGCCAGTGTATGGGTTAGCTGCATGAGGAATATGGGATCCAGCCCAATATGGTGTGTGTTTGTTTGTTGTGCCCATAGCAAAGCAGGGTAAAAATATTTCTGTATTTTACTTATGATTTTTAACAGCAGCACTACATAATAATTTGTTTCTACTGAAGGAAATTCAAATTGTTTAATGTGAAAAATTGATCAAAAGTTCCTTTCTCATTTCCTATTAAGAGCTGCTAAAACGTTCAAACTTGGGCTCTTCAAGTTAGGTACCTAAATAAACATGGCTTGATTTTCAGATGGCCCATGTCCTCATGCTTCCCAATGAAGTCAACTCGTCCAAGAGTCTTATGACATAAGATAAACAAGTATTTAAGAATACAGGGGAAGAGAGGTGAGAGAAGAATATACTGCATAAAGAACCATGTTTATGACATTGAGAAGTCGGTAATAGGATACACAACCTTTCACATAGACTGGAAGGGACCTTGACAGGTAATCTAGTTCAGTCCCCTGCACTCATGTATTATCTAGAAGAAGACCATCCCTGACAGGTGTTTGTCTAACCTGCTCTTTAAAATCTCCAGTGATGGAGATTCCACAACCTCCCTAGGCAATTTATTCCAGTGCTTAATCACCCTGACGGTTAAGAAGTTTTTCCTAATGTCCAACCTAAACCACCCTGGATTCAATTTAAGCCTATTGCTTCTTGTCCTATCCCTAGAGGTTAAGGAGAACAATTTTTCTCCCTCCTCCTTTTATGTATTTGAAAACTGTTATGTCCCCTCTCAGCCTTCTCTTCTCCAGACTAAACAAACCCGATTTTTTCAGTCTTCCCTCAGAGCTTGTGTTTTCTAGACCTTTAATAATTTTTGTTGCTCTTCTCTGGTCTTTCTCCAATTTGCCCATATCTTTCCTGAAATGTGGCATCCAGAACTGGACACGATACTCCAGCTGGCACCTAATCAATGTGGAGTAGACTGAAAGAATTACTTCTCATGTCTTGCTTACAACACCTAAGAGCTTGTCTGCTCTGCGCCACAGTGTGGACTACAGGGGTGTCAATTACAGACCACAATAAAGAGTTGTACTGTAATTGCCCCATCTGGACACTAATGGAGTAAATTAAAAGGTACTGAGTTCATGTTAATTTAGTACTATTAGAAAGAGCAGTATGTTAATGCAAACTAGGTACCTGGTACTTTGTGCCAACAGCATTCACCTGGGGCATATAAGCGCAAGTCTTTGGTGCACTCTGCAATTCACATCCCTCATAGTCCACACTACAGTATAGTGTGGACATAATCTAAATTTCTTGTTCAAATCTAAACCAGTTCAGCATAGGCTTCCACTTGTTATCACCTACTTACTAGTTAGCATATATATCAGCTTATGTGCAATGTGCCCAGCCATTTGATCTATCCAGTCATCATCAGCCAGGAACAAGCCATT
Source organism: Dermochelys coriacea (assembly GCF_009764565.3). Classification (NCBI taxonomy): domain Eukaryota; kingdom Metazoa; phylum Chordata; order Testudines; family Dermochelyidae; genus Dermochelys; species Dermochelys coriacea. Next base: position 252,413,400 of record NC_050069.1, on the reverse strand, counting down.
TGATATGAAAGGTATTTGGAAATCTCCATGAATAAAATTGGTGGTCGCAGTTTAATTCCTAGTGGACCGGGTGTCCATGTCACAAAACCACCAGGATAATTGGTATTAACCGGCAATCTTGGAGATGGTAAGGATTGAACTATCATCTCATCTGTAAAGTGATTTCACTAAGCTAAGAGGAGGCACATTTGCAAGTGAACATGTAAAATATGCACTTCCCTTTCCTGTGCTGTGCCTGCTAGGTGGATAAATGGAAAGCCTCCAGGACAGTCAGTCTGGCACTTTTCAGGGCACTAAATAAAATTGTAATAGAAGCAGTTTGTTGTGGGTTTCTTTTCTTTTTTTGGTTTCTGTTTTTTGTTTTGAATGCAGTAGAACAAGGCAGAACTAACATCAAAACACTCCATACTTCTGTACGTCAGCTCTCATTTATTGTTTTTTCACTTATGTAGAAATGATGTTATGTAGATGATAGAAATACGAGCACAAGAAGTTCTTTAAAGGATGATCGTGGGCCATTACAGCCAGAATTACTGAAATATCAGACAATAATTTGATTGCACTATACAGTCTTACAAAGGAAGGCCATGTATTTATTAATCTAACATTAGGATAAATCCAGTGATGCCAGATGAGGAATTAAGCAGCAATCTGATAACATCAGCAACAGTTATGAAATACCATACAAACTAATAAAGCTCAGTTCTCTTTGATTAACATCCAGAAAATTCTTGTGTACAGTGCACAATCTTATCCACCACATTTTTCCATTTGGTGAAGAGTTGGCCAGTAGTTAAATAAGTTGGGTAAATACTGCCCACACACATACATACTTCATGACTATTGATGTATACATGCCATTATGATGCCAGTATCCACTTTTTGTATAAATGACATGTGCTCAGAGGTGAAAATAAGTTGGTCCGGTCCAGTCTGGTGTACCAGCAAGAGCCAGAACGCCCTTCCAGACCGGCTTCCCCAGGCTGGTGCTTTAAAGGGCCCAGAGCTCCTCACAGCGGATGGAGCCCCGGGCCCTTTAAAGCACCGCCGGAGCCCCACTGCCAGAGCCCCTGGGGTAGTGGTGGCAGGGCTCCGGCAGCGCTTTAAAGGGCCCAGGGCTCTGGTCGCTACGGGGAGCCCCTGGCCCTTTAAAGCACTGCCCGAGTCCCACTGCCAGAGCCCCTGGGGTAGCAGCTGGAGCCCAGGGCCCTTTAAATTGCTCCAGGGGTGATTTAAAGGCTCGGGGGCTCCCAGCCACAGCCGGAGACCTGGGGCCTTTAAATCTTGATTTAAAGGGCCCAGGTCTTTAAAGGCCCTGCCTCTTATGGTTGAAGCCACACCTCTTCTGGTCGAGGCCACACACCCCTGCTCAGGACTCCGGAGTACTGGTAAGTCCTTTAAGTTACTTTCACCCCTGCACATGCTGCTTACCAAAGGCTGCCTTAGCATGTCTAGAGGAAAGACGAAGATGGATGATAACCTCCTGTAGTCTCACATGATTCCCCAGAACAAAGGCACTAGGAGATAATGTAGTGCACTATGATACTAGCGGCTTTAGGGAGAAGGCTAAGGTTCCATGGGCAGGGTGAGTTGGAACACCCTGTCCTACTCATTGATGAGGGACAAGGTTGACTCAGCAGTAGTTCCCAGTCAACTTCTCTCTCATATCAAGGAAAGCAGGGCAAGATGGGAACTGTAGTCCATGGTGACACCCATGGTCTCTGGTAAAACTCGATGGGATTAAAGGCTGTATATATATATTTTTTTAAAAAAAAGGACTCCTCCCACAGACCAGGTGGAGACCTGCAAGGAGTCAGCCTGTCCATGTGGTCTCTCCTGGAAGAAGTAGGCAAGTAATCCAGTGGATGCACTAAGAAGTGCAAAAGAGAAGCCTCTCCTATTTTTCCTGATTGCAGTATTGTACCTGCGTAGTTCCCAGGATATGAGAAAAACAAGGTAAGACATTACATCTTGTTTGTCTCCTATTTTTCCTAGTTTGATTTATTGTTTTTATCTATACAGGCTCTGATTTTCAGAGGTACCTGAGCACCCACAATAGTTCAGTCACCAGCTGTGAGTGCTCAGCACTCCTGAGGATCAGGCCACTTTCACTTAGGTACCTTATGTCACTGACCCACGTTTAAAAGTTTGGCCTAGTTCTTTGTGATTGAGCAAGACATTCCAGGGCACTTCAGTCCTCAGACCTAGAAGGAAATGCAAACTGTGAAGATGTGGCTGTGTAATGGCAGAAAATGCTAAATAAGTAACCTGATGCTACATTTGCTTTCTGATATCCTACAGTGAGGAGACTATTCTCTGCACTTGCAATGTGGGATGAACCTGCAGAACAGACTTTTTCCAGATGTAACTGTGAATCCTAATTAAAAATCTCCTGTGTTTGGCAAACCAATAACTGGACTTTGATTCTTCCTTCTCTTTTCCTTCCTTCTTTTCATTCCTTCTCTTTTCCTTTCTTTCCTTCATTCACACAGGCTTTCCATTCCCCAAAGCCTCTTGCCTCCATCTTTCCTGAAAAGGATCCCACTAATACCTTCTAAGAGAAAACGTTCAGTAAATGTGTATAAAATCCTTGGAAATAGGACTAAGTACTAGTGTACGGAAGAGAAGCTATAACAACATATAGAGAAGATATCAGAAATACTTAACAAGACAGAACGGGGGAAAAGGCACCTAGACAATTATAGTTTCCATTAAGAATAGCCAATATGGATTTGCCAAAGGGAGATCTTATAGAAGAACTAATAACATCTGATAAGCAGCAGCCTTGGACATAATTTGCCTGCACTTTAAGAAAGCCTTTGATAACCTAATCTGGAAAGTAAACATTTCTAGCAAAGGGAATGAGCTACTTGATTGGACAGCTTGGATATCAAAGAAAGAAGGCACTTGTGAATGGAAAAGTGGAGGATGAAGAGAAGTGATTAGTAGTTTGCCACAAGGACCAATATTAGGATTAATTCTGCTCACATTAAATGTGACTTAAAATAAGGAACATGCAGCATGGCATCTTAGCAACCATAAAAAATCAGGAGCAATACCAAGGAGGCTGCCAATAACTTTTCAAAAGATTTGTATAGACTAGGGCAGAGCATGAGAAGATTTGTGACTCCCTCAGTTTAATTTGCTGATATGCAAGTTGAAGAGACTAGAGTAAGAAAAACAAATAAATTCTCAGTGTGCTTGTGTTATAAATAGGGCCCTTCATTTTCAGTTTTTATTTTATTTAATTTTTCCCAGGAATTTATCAGTGTTTATTACTACCACAACAAAAACAGGTGAAAATCAGTGCAAAAAAATTATTAATTTTTCTGGGTAAATATCTGGATTCATTTTGGTGGATAGAAAGACGGGGGGGAAAGTATTCAGTAGATTAATACTTTGAATTCTGTTCATCAATGTGGTTTGCTGTAGAACTGAAACAGAACTGAAAACACAATGCCACCTCTGATTTTAAGAAAACAATACATCTGTAATCCCCATATAAAACTTTTCATTTGAATAAACAGTTTACTGTTGTGGACTTAGAACTATTAACCTATAAATATTTACATTTAATAATTGGGACACACCGTTTGCAGCATATACACTCAACTTCATCTGTTTCTCCTGTTTTTGTTTTTTTTAAAACTTTCGAATACTTCCTTGTGTTCTGAAACTTATTCAGATACAGATTTTCGCTTTCTTCCCATTTTAGTGTGTCAAATCTTTAAACTGTTGTCTGCTAACAGCTTGAAATGTGTACATGGTGGGCGTGAGATTCATCAGTACATTCAGATGAGCATGCATTTCAGAGCTTGTGTGCCTGTTTGTTTATTGTGTGTATCTTCTAGACCAATACATAACCTTACTTCAACAGGCAGCTTTGCATATACACACAGACTAATGAATTATCACATCTATCTCATGCAATGTATTGTATTTTCCTAATAAAACAAGTTATTTTTATATATTTGAATGATACAAAAGTAGGGTGAATAATACCTTTTGTAAAACCCAGGAATTTTTCAGTAAAAATCGGTTTAAACTGAAAATGAAAGGGCTTAGTTATAAAATACTCTGCATGAAGGCTCTGAGAGATGGAAAGTGAAAAAAGTTTTGCCAGTTTACTTACTCCTTAAGGGATTGGGGGTGCTCAGCACATCTCAGGAGCAGGCCTCAACAGTAGTTAAAATATGCATGTATCCCTAACAGTTACATAAAATGGAGAATATGAGACTAGTCTCAGCCTGCCATGTGGTTATAAAAAACCCATGGGCCTGATTCTGTCTTCACTGAAGCAAATGGCAAGACTAACATTCTCTGCATTGGAGCAGGAGCTAGCCACTTATTTGTAATATTGTAGACAGTTTTGCAAGATGTATTAATACAAAAATGAAGAATGTGTAGTTAGAATGATAAAGGGTTTTAACACAAGTGATTGAAAGTAGTCTGAGATGTAGGTCTGTGTCATTTGAAACAAAGATATTGCAAGGATTTAAATAATAAAATGACTGAGCATGCCAGTATAGCCGTTGATCAGGCGGTCTCCAGATACTTAACCAACATTCATAAAACTATTGCTTCTCAACCTTTCCAAAATACTGTACCCCTTTCAGGAGTCTGATTTGTCTTGCATACCCCCAAGTTTCACCTTACTTAAAAACTACTTGCTTACAAAATCAGACATAAAAATACAAAAGTGCCACAGCACACTGTTACTGAAAAATTTCTGACTATCTCATTTTTACCATACAATTATAAAATAAATCATTTGGAATATAAATATAAATATTGTACTTGCATTTCAGTGTATGGTATATAGAGCAGTATAAACACCTCATTGTCTGTATGAAATTTTAGTCTGTACTGACTTCATTAGTGCTTTTTATGTAGACTGTCCCTTACAAACATTTTATTATCACTCAAGTTATATAACAGAAATCTCACTATCATCTCTAGAATATAGCACTGGCCCTGAGAATCAGGTCAATAGTGGACTTAAAATCCTCATCTAAACAAGGTGTGATGTCTGAACACGTCAGCTAACATGTTCTAACACATTTGAAAAGTTGGAGCCCAGGCTTTAACTTGACTTTGTTAGCACGTGTTAAAGGCAACATCCCTTATCTACACTAGACTTTTCAAATGTGTGTTCAGAAAAGCTACGACGTTCCAACATCACACTTTTTAGCCTAGTCTAGACAAAGTTGGTATCTTATATACTGTATTACCACTGGTGTTCTCAAACTCTTTCCATAGTATGGACCATATTTTCTATAAATTGGATATACATGATGGCTTAGCATCCTTGTGGCTACTATTGCAATTATTTACACGGAAAATAAATTAGAGGAAAGTATTTAAAATATTTAGAATTCTCAATACAATTTAGTAGCTGAAAGCAATGACAGCTAGAATCATAAAAAGAAAAGGAGTACTTGTGGCACCTTAGAGACTAACAAATTTATTAGAGCATAAGCTTTCGTGAGCTACAGCTCACTTCATCCGATGAAGACCAACCAGATTGCACATGTACCATCCCCACGGAGTGGCTAGATATCCTCCATTCCGGGCCTGCAGAGCTGAGAAATGCTTTTCCCCAATGACTCTGCCCAGATCCTGAGATTGCTATGGTGTGGGCCCCAGAAATAAGAGCAGGGAGATTGTCTCTTTTGTACTCTCAATGCTCCCCACCTTGTGCCCAGGCAGCATGGAGGCAAAGGAGAATAAGAACAAAAGAGCGGCCATACTGGGCCAGACCAAAGGTCCATCTAGCTCAGTGTCCTGTCTTCCAACAGTGGCCAATGCAGGGTGCCCCAGAGGGAACAAACAAAACAGCTAATCATCAAGTGATCCCTGTATCCCTGGTAGCCCATTCACAGCTTCTGGGAAACAGAGGCTAGGGACACCATCCCTGCCCATCCTGGCTAATAGCCATTGATGGACCTATCCTCCATTAATTTATCTAGTTCTTTTTTGAACCCTGTTATAGTCTTGGCCTTCACAACATCCTCTGGCAAAGAATTCCACAGGTTGACTGTGCGCTGTGTGAAGAAATGCTTCCTTTTGTTTGTTTTGAACTTGCTGCCTATTAATTTCATTTGGTGACCCCTAGTTCTTGTGTTATGAGGAGTAAATCACACTTCCTTATTTACTTTCTCCATACCAGTCATGATTTTATAGACCTGTATCATATCCTCCCTTAGTCATTTCTTTTCCAAGCTGAAAAGTCCCAGTCTTATTAATCTCCCTCATACGGAAGCCATTCCGTACCGCTAATAATTTTTGCTGCCATTTTCCGAACCTTTTCCAATTCCAATATATCTTTTTTGAGATGGAACGACCACATCTACACACAATATTCAAGATGTGGGCGCACCATGGATTTATATAGAGGCAATATGATATTTTCCATCTTATTATCTATCCCTTTCTTAATGATTCCCAATATCTTGTTCGCTTGACTGCCACTGCAGATTGAATGTTTTTTTCAGAAAACTACCCACAATGATTCCAAGATCTCTTTCTTGAGTGGTAACAGCTAATTTAGACCCCATCATCCAGACTGGAATACTAAGGGGTGAGGAGCGGAGTGGAAAAAGGGATGCAGGACTGGAGGCAGGTCAGGGGCTCAGGGAGAGAGAGGTAGAAGTCTGGAGGGAGGAGGGAGAGGATGGGAGATAGGAGTGGTGGAAGAGATAGGCAGGAGCAGGGTGTGGGGTACAGAAATTGGGGAACAGGAGCAGAATGGGATAGCGAAATGCTGGTGAGAGACAGAGGGGCCGAAGGGTTTATAACAACTCCAGCACACTCCCCTATAGGGCCTGGAATTGAACCCAGGATTCCTGAGTCTCAACATTCCTTTGCTGTCTAGCAAATGGCTGTGAACCTCACAGGCAAAGTAGTATGCCCCTCTAGGGGTAAGTCCACAAAGAAGAAAACATCCTTCTACTGCTACCAGTTACTTCAGTTAGCTCAGATGGTAGTGGACTGTGCTGTGGATCTAGTATTTCAACCACGCAGGTGGTTCAAATAGGTCGGTGAGGTTCCACATGATGGAATTTCTGTTTTTACAAAAAGAAAAGGAGTACTTGTGGCACCTCAGAGACTAACAAATTTATTAGAGCATAAGCTTTCATGAGCTACAGCTCACTTCATCGAAAGCTTATGCTCTAATAAATTTGTTAGTCTCTAAGGTGCCACAAGTACTCCTTTTCTTTTTGCGAATACAGACTAACACGGCTGCTACTCTGAAATCTGTTTTTACAGTTTGCTTTTTAAAAAACTTGGGAAACTGCATCCCAGAAAAATATGTTAAAAGAATGTTAAGGTTGCAAAGTCAAGCACTCAAAATTGAGGAAATACCAGAATCAAGTTTGCCTGTGCAACTTTAATTTGGCCCCATTATGTGTATCCATTTTGATACAATCTTTAATTGGACGATCACATACTATTTTTCCCACATAAACCCTGTCTCAGTCAGCACACAAGATGGATGATGGTTTGGAAATGAATCCGGGTTATGGCATTAATGAGACTGATGTCTTTAGGACCCTACATTATTCGAGGAAGGGGAAGGCAGGAAGAGAAAGAAAGGCCTAACAGTTAAGGTGTTTCACTGTTGCTCTGGAGAACTGGATTCTATCCCTGCTTCTGCCACAGAGTTCCTATGTGATGAGCAGATCACACAAACCAGCTATTTTACAGGTGGTCTAATTGTGTGTTCCTCATTTTCTTGAAGCATGACTTGAGACCATGCAATCTCATTTGCAGAAGTGCTGAATACTCACAGCTGCAACTGAAGTCTATGGCAATTCTGCTTTGAACATGTAAAATGGTCTATATAATGCTAAGTACTTTGAAAAATCAGGTCATAGGTATATCTCAAATTGGGCACCCAAAATTAGTGGACAATTTTTACCTTAAATCCCTCTGTCTCAGCTCCCCAGGTGTAACATACCCCCTCATTTCAAGATAAATTAATTAATGTTGGTAAAGCACTAAGATACTACCATGAGAGCACTATAGAAAAGCATGAGGAAATGAATAATTGTACAGTCAGTGCAGGGTTTGGATAGTGTTCAGTAAATAATGCGTGGGGTCACACAATGAATGGTGAGGGTAAAAATAAATATTTAATAGCTTACTCGTTCAGTGAGCACCATCTATCCTGTGCACTGAATGAGGCAGGGGTCCCGTGGAAAAAACAGTATGCAATCATGTAATTAAAGTCTGTCTCAGAATGCATACTCACAAGAGGACCAAATGAAAAATGCATAGGCAACCTTAATTCTGCCATTTTCTAACTTTTCCCTGCTTGATTTTGCAACCTTAATGTTCTTCTAACGTCATTGCTTGGGATTTAATCAGTTGTCACCTTATGTTTCACTATTTTATCAAAACAAGTTTTCCATTTAAGTATTTTGCAACATCGGATTTTAAGAACTTTTTGTATTAATTTTGAGTACTAGTAAACATTTTATAATAATATTTCTTTGTAATACATTTCCAATAACTCTGAATACAGGACCTGTATTTAAAATGCATACAAAATGCAATCATCAGTTGGTAATGAGCAAATATGCCACAAAAACATGCTCAGTGATCCATTCAGGAGGAGAGGAGGGGCAGGAATCTGAAACTATCCATTTTAAAATTTCTCCCTTCTTTAACTCTAATCAATTAAGGAAATGGTTTGCCATTATATTATGGCTCTCCCACATACCATTTAAATGCACACTTGACTCCCATTGAAATAGTCAGTTCTTCTTAAATTAGATTGAACTATGCATACACAAAAGGCTGCTGCAAAGCACAAAACTCCCATAGCACCCTCTACTGATAAAGAGAGAAGGGGATTAACATTCGTACAGAGCAATTCCACAGCCTAGGTAAAATAACAGAGAGAAGGTGCAAATGGGATTTCACTGCAGTTCAGAATTTAAGCTGCTGCTTTATAAAGAGACCCTTTCAAGACATTTATCCTCAAAGGCCCAATCCTGTAGTCCCTACTCAGGCAAAATTCCTACTGAAGTTGGAATATTGCCTGGGTAAGGACTATTCAAAATTAATCAAACTATCTGAATATAACTCAATCAGCTCTAATCACTGAATGGAGAGTAAAGACCTTAATTTTGGCATTTTTCCACTTAAATTCTTCCAAGAATACTTTCATTATTCTCTATAAATAATCTTGCCAAACAGTATTAGTCAAATAATTGGACAATTTTTTCCATCGTTTGTTGAAAAATTATGAACAAGCATTGATTTAACCAAATGATACCCATCAGTCAATTATTAAATTTCCTGTGAAAGGCTGAACTGGGGTTGAAGTAATGACACACATCAAAGGTGAATTTCATCCAATGAGAACTGCTTGACTATCTTCCCATGCATTTTGAAAGCATAAAGGCTAGACCCAAAATGTGACCAACCTTCAATATTGTATGTACAGCTGTAAATATGTTTCTTTTAACAGAATGTTTTGTTTTTAAACTAATTCATTCCAAGACTGAAAAACAGCATTTATTAAAGTCACAGTATGCTTGCAGAGGTGTATCCATGTGCGTAGCATGCATGAAACCTTTTTAGGTTCTTCTGTCCTAGAAAGAGAAGCCTCCAGTACCAGAAATAACACACACATTGTTATCCATCACATATTGTAAAATTGCAAAGGGAAGGTAAATTTGGGGCTTAAATATCTTAACTCTCGTTTAACAAAAAATACTGGAGATACTAAAATACCAGAATACACCAATAGTCTGCTTAGCCTGGTAAACACTCCAGTGTCCACAAATATCCTAGAACTAATGCTTCAGACGAAAGCACAAGCCCCAGGTAAAATGCCTATCTTTGTGCAGTACTATCTGATCTGGGGAAGCATGAAGACGGATAGCTCCTGTAATTTTATCCTAGCTAGTGTAACTGCAGAAGCAACTTTTATTCATACAAAACACAACATTTATTAATACTAACTTTATCTAACCTTGCTGTCCTCAATAATATTCAGCAGGAGTGCCACAGATTATTTGGCTGAGCAAAATGAGGCTTTATACTGCAATTATTTATAGATTAAAGAACTAGTTGGTGGCAGCCATTAACACACCAGCAACACAATACCCCTCATATCAACTCTGCCCGTTCTCCGCAATAGAGTTTAACAAGCTGACATCCTGAATGACTTATCTCCCAGACAGAAAGAAAAAAATGGTGGAAGGTTATGGGGGTGGGGCAGGAGAGAATCAAGGTGCACCCAGAGATCCTGGTATTAGAGGAGAATGGGGAGGTGGGAACACAGTAATCTTGGTTGCGGGGGATGGAGAATGTGGAGCATGGAGGGAAAGGAGAGAGTACACAGAGCCCCTGGCAGGTGGGCACACAGCCCTCAGCATGAGGGAGGGGGGTTCAGGGAGTCCCTGAAATAGAGGGCGCCATTTCCAAGAATGCAATTTTGAAAAAATACATTGTTTTGCTCATGTTAAAAAGTCTTCCATCCATTTCATTGAGAAGCTGTAGCATCGCTACACTTTGGAGCAGGGACTTGAAATTGAGCAGAACCATCACCTTCGTGCTACAGATGTGCCTTTGGCTGTCCTTGTGAAAATTCACCCAAATTTGGCCAATGTTTAAGCCTCTGAAAATCACAGTTTGCATATGCTCAGTAGAGTTGTTAGAGTTTGGCAGCTAAAGTATCTGAAGACTCTGTCTGCACTGAGCATGCTTCATCCCCTCATAGCTCCTACATGCCAACTAGAGCACACATAGCAACTGAGCGTGCTCCACCCCAGGGGGCTAGGGGCTGAGCGGGACTCCCCCTGCAATTGCTCTTCCTAGCTGCCAGGGACCACTGTGGTAGTCGGCACATGAACTAAGAATAGGATAACTATTTCTTCTGTGCTCTCAATACCCCTCTCCCCATGGTGGTTGTCCAGATAGCACAGAGGAGAAAGAGAAAGCACCCTGACTGCAGTGCTGAGGGATGAGGACCTAGGGGTGGGAGATGAGACAGGAGCTGGAGGAGGAAACAGGACAGAGAAAAAGACTGGGACTGGCTGGAGGGGGCAATGAGAGAAGACAGGTACAGGCTAGAAGAGGCAGGGTGTCCTTTGGAAAAAATAGCATGTGCTTATGTAATTAATGAGTGTATCAGAATGGATGCATACAAAGGGGTGAATTTAGATTGCACAAGCAATGTTTATTGTGGGATTTCGCAACTTTTCAGTCCTTAGATTTTCAGCCTTACTGTTAACTTAGCAGTATAAAATACATTTAAAAAATTTTCATTCTTTCCCCCCGCTACCAAGTAGAGACAGTGGATCAGATTCTTAGGTGGTGTAAATTGGCACGGCTCTATTATTTTAATAGAGCCGTGCCAATTTACCTCAGATGAGAATCTGGTGCATTAATTTTAATTCCCTTCTAAAGAAGGCCCTCACACACCAGCCTCACATGCCTCTAGTAATTTCTATTTTCCCCCTTCATCTTGTCTATTTTTGTTATGTCTTAGAAATATGGTGACCAAAAGTGAATGCAGTATTCAAGGCAATGGATTAACACCCATTTATATAATGCCATTATAATATTTTCTGTATTATTTCCTCGTCCCTTCAGCCTAACATTTTATTCACTCTTCTGACCACTGTTGTACATTGAGCAAACATCTTCAGTGTAACGCCACAATGATATCTAAGTCTTTTTTGTAAAAATTACAACTAATTCAAAACCAGTCAGAATGCATAAGTAATTCTGAGTAATTTAAATTATTCCTTTCTTTCAATGTGCAGCCTTATGCTCTTCTAGGCTGAATTCATCTGCTCTTTTGCTGTGACCCAGCACAACCAAAATTACTACCTTATTTTCTTCTGGGATACATACTTCATGATAATGAGTGGTCTGAACAGTAGTTAATAAACTGGGTATTCATATATAAGAACCCCAAAAGGAGAAAAAGAAACCTTGCAGAAAACATACAAAGAAAAACAGCCCTTCTGGAATGAAAAAGAGTGTTTGCATTTCTCTATCTCCTGCTGTAGAAAAAACGATTATGACTGAATGGGAATGTCCCTGTAAATCTAAATAATTTTACAGGCATGTGAACACAGGATTTTCCACTAATAGGCAACGGTTTGTTGGGAATGTTGCCACTCATCAAAAGTGATCTGTCTTCATGTGTCAACCTGTTGGCTCAATTCAGTAAGTAATACACCATCAGAGTGTAGACCATATGCGGGCATTTTTCCTCCTTTTAAAAACAACATTATACAATATCAATAAAGCACACACTAAATGGATTACACTGACTAACAGATCTCACACAGTAATTGTCAATGGAGACTCATCACCGGATAGTGGGATTCTGCAGGGATCAGTTCTAGGCCTGACACTATTCAATATTATTCTCCATGACCAGGAAGTAAAAATAAAATCATTGCTGATAAAGTCTACAGAAAATGTTGTGCATGGAATGGTAAATGATGAGAACAGAGCAGTTTTACAGAGCAATCTGGGTTGCTTGGTAAGCTGGGCTTATTCAAAGAAAATGTGTTTGTATACAACTACAAGGTCATGCATCCAGGACCAAGGAATGCAAGCTATACCTACAGAAGGGGAGACTGTATGCTGGTAAGTGGTAAAGGAACAGGTTTTACGGGTCATAGTGGACAAACAACTGTATATGAGCTCCCAGTGTGATGCTGTGACAAAGGTATAACATGATCCTTGGATGTATAAACAAGCGAGTAGTGAGTTGGAGTAAGGAGGTGATTTTACCACTGTATATGGAGTGGTGAGAACAATACTAGACTACTTCCTCCAGTTCTGATGCACACATTTTTAAAGGATATTGAAAAATTGGAGAGGATGCAGAAAATAGATACAAAAATTATTCAAGGGCTGGTAAAAAATTATTACAGAAAGAAATGTGAAGCTCAATCTGTTTAGCTTATCAAAAAGAAAACTGAAAGGTGAATTGACTAGGGTGTAGACATACCTTTATGGGGAGAAAATACCAGGTACTAAAGGACTCCTTACCCTAGTGGCAAAAGGCATAACAAGAACCAGTGGTAAGAAGTTTAAGCCAGATAAATTCAAATTAGAAATAAGGCACAATTTTTTTAAACAGTGAGAGTGATTAACTATTGGAACAAACTACCAAAGGAAGTGATGGGTTCTCCATCTCTTGAAGTCTTCAAATCAATACTACATGACTTTCTGGAATATATGCTTTAGTCAAACACAGTTATTGGGCTCAATACAAGGATAACTGGGTGAAATTCTATGGACTATGTTACATAGGAGGCCACAACAGACTATCTTAATGTCCCTTCTGGCCTCAAAAACTATGAATGACTCACATAGTGTGATGCTAAAGCTTCCAAGTTTGGCAAGCATGGTATAGACATTACTCTGAGTCACATTATGGCTCCAAAACAGTCATGGGGCAGATTCTACAGAGCCTATACATCCAAAATCCCTTAACTCCGATTGTTTGTTTATTTAAGGCATTCATTTTCTTCCAATGTTACTTCTTAAAAAAGAAGGGAATTGTAATAAACCTGAAGCCTGAAATGAAACTGTAAAACTAAAGAAATGTGAATAATTAGTATACTTCACAAAATACAATAAATCAAAACAACTTAAAACCAATCATTCATTTATCATCATTTCATTCTTTGTTTTACATTTTCTTTTTTGGAGGCGTTGAACAAAGGCTTTTAATAAAGTTGTGACTTTAAAAGGCCATGTTGCAAAATATTTTACTAAACCTTTGCCTTGTCATACACAAGACTAGTTTCCTTAAAGCTACCACAGCTACCATGAATTAAAAGGCAGGTGAAAGTTAAATAATAAAAAAATGCTATTTCAAATAGCATTTAATTTAAAAAAAAAAAAAAAAGAGAGAGACACAAACATCAACCCTGGAAGTATTAAAAGCACGTTCTGAAATTCACTGTGATGACAGTTTAAAGAAAGCAGCTTTTATGTGCTACTGAGCCCAGTTCTGCAATGTCTTTTACATTCAATTGTTTACCTAAAAATACAAGCAAGGGCCAGAATCTGGCCTAGAAGAGGCACCTTTTGATGCACACACTGAACTGAATCCTTAACTAATAAATTGTTCCACACCTTTGTCTGAAACAAGAAAGGCAAAGGTCTGCATTTTCTCACAAGAATGCACAAGCCTCCTCAAAAGTAATATGGTTTTCTACATCTAAGTCTCAGTATTTGTTGACTTAAAGAGTTTGTGTGAGTGACAATGCACATCACTGGTTTGTTACTTCTGTCATCTGTGCTACTGAGTGTACCTTGACTCAGATCAAAGTTGAAAGCTTCTAAAAAGATACACAAACCACAATGTGACAAATAGCATGCTTTGTTTGACACAGCAAACAAGAAATTACTTTCATCAACCCAGGAAAAGAATCCCATGTTTTCAGTGCTAATTCTGAAGTCTGCAATGATAGAGCTAGAGGTTTACTTCATTCTCAAGGAATGAGCACCTTTCAAAAAATAAAGAAAGCAGCAGAAAAATTTGATGCATTACATACTGGTGATTTTTACAAATTCAAAAACTACTCCTAGAACATGTATTTGTTAAAAATAAATTTTATACTTTTACTTAACTAAATTGATTTCCCTCAAATAGAAAATATCTGCTGTTGAACAAATAGTCATCTATTACGTATAATTTTTTTTAAACATATTCTAACCGAGCTTCCGAGGTATGTTCAAAACTAGACACTCAGAATGTATCCAACACTAGGCATTTTAATAGCTTGCACATTTAATAATGATGTGCATAATAAATATTGCATAGTACATATTTATAATATTTTTAGAGATATTTTTAGGATTAGTTAGCTAATCTTTGTATGGTGCTTTTGGAAACAAAGCACTACAGATATACAATCCTAAGTATAATGTATATCATCAAAGCACAGAATTTTTTGTCAATGGAAGTGCATGTTAAATACAAATTAAAGAAACCTCTGTGAGGTCACATTTGGCCCAAAATATAGTTTAGTTAAAAAAAAAAAAAAACACAAAAAACAAGAACAGAGTAACTTTCCCTTGATTTTTCCCTCCTGGCAATGGAAAAGGTATTTCATGCAAAGGGCATGATCTGAAACCTACTGAAATCAACGACAGTCTTTCCATTGACTTCAATAAGCTCTGGATCAGGCCACTAATATCCCTGCTATGTTTATAACCCAAGCATTACATCATTGTGCTAGAGAATGAGCAGCTTAACGTGAAATTGACTAGAAACAGAGACATGCAAAGAGTAAACAAATAGCAGAATAAAAACATATTAATAGAATAGATAACAAAACAGTTAAAGAGAGAGAAAATAGCCAGTCGATCCTTTTAATTTTGGAACCTCCAACTCCATCCTTCCCCTAAAAAAACCTTTCCACTGGGCATACAGGAAGGTTCTGCAACACTGTGCTCTCCACTGAACTGAGGGTGAGGCCTATCTACACAGATTCACCAAATCCAACCTCCCACACACAGCATAACTTCACCAGTCTGTCATCTTCCTTAACCCATTCAAACAGTGTGCATGGCATATAACATCAGTATGACTAACCTTATATGAATTATTGTCTTGTATTTTTTTAGTAGCCTAAATATTGTTTACGATGATAAAATATCACTATTTTTCTGCACACTGATGCTATTCCCAGCCTATTCAAGCAGTGTCCACACACTGGGAGTTTGGTTTATTAACACAGAAATTAATTACATAATATGAAGTTTGCTTCAAAGCTTCACTCCAAGCTTGTCTGCTCCTAAGGTTCCTACCTCAGGTCAGCTCAATCCACATCCTAGATCTTCTCTTCCAAGAGAGCCATTCCCATCTTCCATATATCCGCATGGTGCAACAAGCCACCTAACTCAATGAGTTAGCTATACTCACATAGGGCTTGTCTACACTTAAAACACTACAGTGGCACAGCTGCACCACTGTAGCACTTCAGTGTAGACACTATCTACAACAGCAACAGGGGTTCTCCTGTCAGAGTAGATAATTCACCTCCGCAAGAAAGGCAGTAGCTAGATGGACAGAAGAATTCTTCTGTCAATCTAGTGCTGTCTACACGGAGATTTAGGTAGTCTTAACTGCTCAGGGATGTGGATTTTTCACACCTTTGACCGACGTAGTCAAACTGACCTAATTTTCTAGTGTAGACTCAAGCCTTAGGTTGCAATTCTACAAAGATAAACTAGGCAGGTGGACCTCTGTGCTTGTGATGTCCTTATTAACAAAGTAGGGTGTTTCAGGCCAACATTTCCAACTTATTATATAGCATTATATTGTTTATTGCATAGTCTATTCAAAAGAAGGATGTAAAACTCATCCATTCTGAAGAGATGCATGAGTTCAGCAATTTAAAAACATATAATTAACACTGTAAATTAAAGAGAAAATTACAGCACTACACAAGCACAGAAAACTAGTATCACTAACAACGTATCCATCCATTTCAAACCAGACCACATCTTCTTTATGTTAATCTGTTTAAAGTAAATTTAGCTACCTGTGTTTCCAGTGTAAACTCCTATTAAAAGGTGCCACTTAATAAGAAATGGCAATTAAAGAGGCATGTTTCTCTCTAGAAGACTGCAATGTGGATATTAACTTATTCTTGACTGTGTGTCAGCTATTACAAACATTTCAGTTTAGCTGCCATATTAAAATTAAACTACTGTAAGAGCAGTGCTTAATTTGTAATGAAAAAGGTGCCAGGGCTCAAGCAATTAGGTGCTAGGGCTCAAGCAATTTTTTTACTTTCATAACTGGTGCGGCAAGCCTAGAAGTACTGGGGCTATTAACTGCCATGCCTAGAGGTGCCGGGTCTCAGCCCTGGCAAGCCCCAGCACAAATTAAGCACTGTGTCAGAGTTAAAAAAACAAACTGATATGACATTGATCTTCTTTTAATTTCAATCAAAGCATAGTAGCCTTGAATCAGAGGGATTGTTATTACTGAAAACTTTATAAAGTATACAGGATGAATTTAGTTAGGCACAATAAAAATAGAAGGGTATGAAAACATTTTCTTTAAAAGACTCCTATTTGCAACTTTTAAAAGAATCAGTTGCTGGCTGTTGAGAACACATGCTCACTATTACAATAAAAACGTGTAAGGATATACCTAAAAGTCACCAACATACTGGATCAAATTCATGCCCAGTAAAAATCTAATGAAGCCAATGTAGTTACACCAGAAATAAATTTCCCCAGTGTATTCGTACTAATAATGAATTATGCAGGTGATTTTTGTATTGCAGCAATAGACTACCTCATTTTGCAAATACAATACCTCAGTCTTTGTGTTTAAGGTCTCTCAGAATGGAAATCTTTTAACTTTAATCTTGGTATTGGTTAGGATATCTGAAGAGACATTTTCTGGTTCCTTTCAATGAGATAGCACTGCTGATGTTTTACTGACTTCTTACTGTGTACTTTTTGAAAATTGAATAAAGAGCTCTCTTTTCCTTCAGCCTGGAGAGCACTTTCATATGGTATTATTGTGTCATGTTTAATTTTTTTTTTATGTTCTTCACCTACTGAATTGCAGCTTCATAAAGTGGTGGGTTTATTATTCTCTCCCCCATATCTATAAAAATAATTGTTTTAGTCATTTTAAGCTTTAATAGTCTTGAAGATGGAAGCTATTACATACTCATACAAGTACCTGTTTATAACTTTTCCCTCTGCTAGTTCAGATCTGTAATTTGAGTAGATATTCGTATCTGCTGAAAAGAAAAACATCAACAGATCAACCACCTACTTTCAATCTGGATGACTTTAAAAGCAATTTCTCTTCTATTTTCCAGCAAATGTATCTATAAAAAAAAGAGGAACAATTAAATATATGGAAATGCTATTTCTGTATTATTGAAGGTAGAGTGGCCCAGAGTACCTTGAATGGTCCCTTACAATATGCGCTATTTACTTATGCTAAACCTGTGCATCTTAACCTTTTTTTATTTGCAGACCCCTACAAATTTTCAAATGGCAGTGCGGACACCTTTTGAAATCTTAGACATACTATGCGTACCCACAGGGGTGTGCAGACCACAGGTTGAAAATCACTGTTCTGTGGTAATAACAACCTTTCGTGGACCCCTTAGACCAGGAATTCTCAGGACAAATATTTTGTCCTCTGAGTGCGGCCACCACCTCTTGCTGGTGGCCAATCTCACACTTTCCCCTAAAATACTTAATTAGCTTTGGGAAAAACAAGTAAATATGAACATATACATGTCCAGATCATTGTCATTTATTTATTGTTAGCTAGTAAGTCTGTTGTGAATAGTGATATTAACAAAGATGCAAGTATCACTTTTCACAGCAGACTTATTCAGCCCTGGTAAGCCTGGGGACTAATTAAGCCCTGGATGGGGAGTTGGGGGAGACAGCAGGGGCCCAGGGCAATGCGGGTTGGGGAGCTGGGGGAGGCAGCGGGGCGCTAGAGCCTGGAGCCTGCCACCACGCAGCCAGAGCCCAGAGCTGGAGCCCGAAGCATCTCAGCCACAACCTGCCGCCCCCACCACCCCAGAGCTGAGGCCCAAAGCCTAAGCCCCACTTCCCCAGGAAGGTGGAGAATTTACTGGCTGCCTGCTCCTCCAGCGTTGTGCTCCAGGTATCTCAAGAGGGAGGCAGAGCCCAACCTCTGCTGGCGGTCCCAGCAATCAACACCAAGGCAGTGCATCCAGGAGCAACAGGACGGGAGAGGGGCCATTATTTTGCCACCCATCCCCACTCTATCACAGCCCAGGAGGCTGTGGCCACAAGAAAAGCCCCTGGTGGCTGCATTTGAGAAACACTGCCTTAGGCATATTCTGCAGACTCCCAGGGATCCAATGACCACAGGTTGAAAACTATTGTGCTAAACATTGTTACAGCTTACATTTTGCTGTGACCTGGGAAGTAGTTTTCCCAGACCCACAGAAGAGTTCTATGTGGCTCAGAAGCTTGTCTTTCTCACCAACGGAAGTTAGTCCAATAAAAGATATTACCTCACCCACCTTGTCTCCTTAATATCCTGGAACTGACATGGCTACAAATACACTGCATGCATTTCTGTAATACGTCATACAATACTCCATTTTGGTTTGTAAACATGTTAGGAACATATCTCTAAGCGGAGAGCGTAACGAAGAGATGTCCAATACTGTGGCGTTCCAGGCTTTCCACATAGACAAATAGATTATACCTTAGAAGCAACTGAGAAGACCAGAGAAGGCCAGAATGAGATTGTAGCCGTTTTTATGAGTGAACTGCCCTGTCACTGGCTGGCCCTTTTAAAATGCAATGAAAGCTGGTTAAACCAGCCAGATGAAGGGAAAGCTGTTCATGGATTAAGGACCTGACTTAATGTGCCCAGTCCATTTGAGGGAAAATGGGATCTAAGTGTAAAGGATAGCCAGAAAACCATCCGAAAAAGCCTAGATTAATCAACTATAACTATTCTTACCAGCAGTTCTGGATATATTTGTTCTGGTGCTTCCTTTGTGTGACAATAAATCATCTGTGATGGTAAACAAAAAGCCCAGCTCTGTGGAATATTTTCACTGAAACGCAAACGGGAGAAGCAGTGCATGTTTCTGCCATCAAAATCTGAAATTGTATGCAAAGTGATGCAGCAAAATAGCTTACATGACTTGATGTACCCCTTCCAGCACCAAAAAGAAATGGAAACATAAGCCCTGACCCTACAATCACTTACGCACAAGAAGTGTGCCACTGTCAGAGATTAGTCACGTGAATAAAGTTAAACACAAGTGAAAGTGTTTATGGGATTAGGGCCTTCAAGACTGCACAGTGCCCAATGGGGCCCAGATTCCTAATTCTCTGCAAGCTCCTACAAAATAAATAGTAATACCCTGTTTATACTTCACTAAGGAACCACTACAAGAACTTAGAAAGAGTGGTGCTGGAACTGGAAAATTTTACATTAAGATTGTTTTAAGATAAATTATGCTTTAGTCAAAAGAGAATTAATTCATAGAAATCTCAAAGCCTATGTTCTGCAGGTCAGACGAGAGAACCACAATGGCCACTTCTGACTGTATCATCTATGAATAGCAGCTTGCCAACATGTATTTCAAAACCAAGTGTTTCTACAGACAAAATCTGATTTTTTTTAAAAAAAGTATTTATTTCTGACAGATAGCTCAAAACAGCTGAACGAATTTTGCTCCAACTTCCCCCCCCACCCCCAAAAAAATCACAATAGCACAAAACAGAAGAATACTACTTTTTTTTCAGGCAGATGTATTAACTGAAGCTGCGTGTAGTCATTACGATGGACCATAAGAGCCGAGTCTGTGCTACAAATGCACATACAGGTAAAAAAGAAAAGGAGTACTTGTGGCACCTTAAAGACTAACAAATTTATTTGAGCATAAGCTTTCGTGAGCTACCGCTCATCGAAATGCATCCGATAAAGTGAGCTGTGGCTCACGAAAGCTGATGCTCAAATTTTGTTAGTCTCCAAGGTGCCACAAGTCCTCCTTTTCTTTTTGCGAATACAGACTAACACGGCTGGTGAAACATACAGGTAAGTGTAAGAAATGCTGTTGGGAAAAGTAAGCAGCACCACAGACATGCAGGAACCAGAATAAAATCTAAATATCAAATCAACGAATATGTACATATACACAATTTTGGTGGTGGGGGGTCAGCTTGCTTCAGGGATCCACGGTGGGCACTTCTCTGCTGAGCGGCGACTGTGTGCTGGCCAGGAGTGCCACGTTAGATGGGCAGGGCTCCCTGGCCGTCGGGGGGAAGAGGGGGCACTGCAGCCAAACTACCGCTCCTTGAAAGTTTGAGAGAGAGAGAGAGAGAGAGAGAGAGAAACTGGGGGGGGGAGGGAGGGAAAAAATGGGGAGAGGAGGTTTTTGGTTTCTTTTTTAATTTAAATTTTGTTGAAAGTTCAAATGTTGACCAAAAATCGGGACACAATTGTGAAAACTACCCCTCCCCCCCTTTTCCCACCCGGCTTTCATCAGTGCCCCTCGTGTGGTCGCAACAGGCTGACCAGGGCCACGGAACCTCTCACGTCCAGGGTGGCTCAGCATAAGGCCTTGCCCTTCTCCCAGCGGGGGCGCAGCTGGCCACCGCCAGAGGGAGGGCGGGCAGCGCAACGCTCAGCAAAAGAGACCGGGCGCGCGCCGCTTTCTCCAGCCCTGCCCGCCCGGCAGAGAGCTCCGCCGCCCCTTCCCACGCGCGTTCGAAAGGCGCAGCGGCACCCAGGGCCACGAGGACACACCGACCGTTGGGTGCCCCTCGGCTGTCCCGTCCACAGGCCTAACGCCCGCATTCCACGCTCCTCCCGCGCGCCGCTCGAACTTCCGGTCTGCGTGCGCGGCACGCACGCAGACGCCTGGGTTTCTGCCTCGCGCCGCCCTGGGCGTGCTGTGATAAAGCTTGGGAGTTCTGTTGCTAAGCAACCGGATCCGGACCGTGGCGCGAGGAGCAGGTTGGTGTTAAAAAGACAGTAACAGTCTCCATGGGACTAGCCCAGGGGTGCTGCAGAGTCCCCCGGCAGGGGGGGTGTTTGTAGCGGGGGTGGACCGCAGAGGGGGCAATGTGATGGGGGCAGGGAGGCCCATGGAGTGTGTGATGGGGAGCAGAGGTCATGGGTTGGGTGGGGGTGAGGAAGCAGGGGCCAATGGGGGGAGCAATGTGTAATGGGGAGAGCAGGAGCCATTGGGTGGGGAGGGGGAACCAGGGGCCAGTAAGGGGGGCACTGTGCGATGTGGGGAGCGGGGGGCCAGTAAGGGGGAGCACTCTGTGGGGAAGCAGGGACTAGTAAGGAGGCACTGTGATGAGGGGCACAGAGGCCATTAGTTCGGTGAGGAAGCAGGAGGCCAATAAGGGGGACAGTGTGTGTTGGGGGGTGGGGGGACAGGAGCCTGCTGGGGAGAACAGGGGTCAGTAAGGAGAGAGGTGCTGGGTGCATTCAGGAGCAGAGGACTTTTAGGGAGAGATACTGAATGTTGGAGGGGGAAAAACAAAAGTAGATGAGGAGGGAGGGCTAGTGCTGTGGGGGATGGTTAGGATGAGTGTTGATAAATTAGAGAGACACATGACATGAACCAATGTGCAGTAGGGAGACTTGTGCAAAGATGGGCTACTGTGATGGGATCTGATGTGTTGAAGGATGAGAAGGAGAAAGAGGTGGGGTAGGGCAGGGTGAATAGGTGGTTTCTGTAAAATGGGAATAGTTAGCAACATTTAACCTGCCTCATTCATGATTGCAAAGTTCTGTGGCAGATGGATGGAAGGTGCTATAGAAATTCAAATGATTGAGTATCATAAAAATCAGTGGTTGGAATAGCACCACAGAGAATCTATAAAGAACAATTTGAGGAGATATTTTTGCAGTCTGGTGCACTTTTTAAAATTAGAAAATAAAATGTTGCAGTAGTTAAAATAGATTTTATTATATTTTTATTATATTTTTAGTTCAAAACTTTTTTTACAATAAGAGACTCTTCCGATGAAGTGAGCTGTAGCTCACGAAAGTTTGTGCTCAAATAAATTTGTTAGTCTCTAAGGTGCCACAAGTACTCCTTTTCTTTTTGCGAATACAGACTAAAGCGGCTGCTACTCTGAAACCTGTCTTTAGTTAGAGATAGTTTTATCATATTTTGAGAGGAGGAACAGAAGGTCAATTAATCTCTGAAAAAAGAAATCCTTTCAGACCACCAAACAGGTACAGCACTAGTGGGGGCTTTCCCTAAAACCTCCAACAAGCATAACTCAGCTTCAACCTGAAGAGACCACCTCCATGAAGGAGTAGTTCATTGTCCATGACCTTTGCAATTGTTGGTCTCTTTATTGAGCCTGTCAAAAATGAGTGCCAGTTGTGGTGGTAATTGTGTGATGTCTCACTGAGCCAACTCCTAAGTAAGTTGATGGAAATCTTCCAATTTTTTTCCAGTGGGAGTTGGATTAGTTCTGGAGAGACTTGGCTTTCTAAGGGTCTATTATCAGGTTAAAAACCAGTATTTTAATGTCCTTCCCTAAGTTATACATAATACCTGAGACTGTTAATAGGAAACAAGCTCTCAAACTTGAGCAGTGGACGTGCGTGAGCCAGATCATTCACTTTTGTTTATAGTCAGCTTCTCGTTTATTCCACATTCAGGTGCACTTTGTACTTGGAAAATGCTGCAGTGTTTGGACAACAAACAAGGCATGGGAGTGTTTAGAGTATGGTTTGTTTGTTTCAACAGTTTCCACTACAAATAAAACAAAAAATCTGTTGGTTTTTTTAATTAATAAAAGATAGTTTTTCAAAATTTAAATTATTGTGAAAATCTGACCCCTGTCACTTTAAATATTGGGACAGATTTCATTCCATAATAAAGAACAGGGGAAATTATTATTACTATATAGTCTGTGCTTTAAATTCAACTCAGAAGCCGAGCAACAGCGTGGGAGATCATGAATAGGGCCTTACCAAATTCACGGCCATGAAATGAACTGTGAAATCTGGTCTCCCGCTGTGAAATCTGTTTTTTTTTTGTGCTTTTACCCTATACTATACAGATTTCACAGGGAGACCAGCGTTTCTCAAATTGGGGGTCCTGACCCAAAAGGGAGATGTAGGGGGGTCGCAAGGTGATTTTAGGGGGGTCATGGTCTTGCCACGCTTACCTCTACACTACCTTCAGAGCTGGGTGGCTGGAGAACAGCGGCTGTTGGCTGAGCGCCCAGCTCTGAAGGTGGTGCCCCACAAGCAGCAGCGCAGAAGTAATGGTGGCAATACCGTGCCATGCCACCCTTACTTCTGTGCTGCTGCCTTCAAAGCAGGGTGGCCAGAGAGTGGTGGCTGCTAACTCAGGGCCCAGTCTACAGGCCGCAGCGCAGAAGTGAGGGTGACAATGTCATACCATATCATCCTTACTTCTGTGCTGTTGCTGGCGGCAGCACTGCCTTCAGAGCTGGGTTCCTGGCGAGCAGCCACCACTCTTCAGCTGCCCAGCACCGCTGCCAGCAGCAGCAGTGCAGAAGTAAGGGTAGCAATACTGCAACTCCCTTCTAGAATAACTCTGCAACCCTCACCCCAACTCCTTTTTCGGTCAGGGACCCTACAATTACAACACTATGAAATTTCAGATTTAAATAGCTGAAATCATGAAATTTACTATTTTAAAAATCCTATGACCATGAAATTGGCTAAAATGGACCATGAATTTGGTAGGGCCCTAGCACACAAGTGTAAAGTGCTCCTTGTGAAATTCTTCACTCATTAAAAAGATGGCTGTATTCTATGCCATTTAAAGTTTCTGAGTAGGCTTATGGATGTGGTCTACATAGAATACATCGTAATAGTCTAATTTTGAAGTGACAAAGCCATGGATGACAACAGCAAGGTTTTCATTTGAAATGGTCTGCAAATGAAATTGGTTCTTTTGGCCAAACATAAATGGAGGAAAGCAATCCTAGCCACTGATACTATCCAGAACTCCATGTGATAAACTCTGGTAGTCAAAGACAGATGCCCAACCTCGTTGAAGGAGAATAGAACCACAATCATGTCTTCTGTTTATTTTCCCCAACCTACCATCGTCACCTCCAAATGATCTAGACTGAGCCTCAACAAGATTGGTTAGTCATGCTTCAGTCTTTACCCATCATTGAGGTGTACAGCTGCTTCTATTATTACAGCAGTCAAGATTAAGACAATTGTAATCATAATGTAGATTAAGGATACCAATTCTAAAATAACAGCCTCAGCAGGAGGTGATGCTAGTGTGTCCTTCATTCAAATCCATAACTCACTTTTTCTGTAATGTCCAAAATAAATAGGTTAATGTGTATGGCAAAATCCAGTTAATGATTCTATCACTGTAACCTTGTCTTTTCTCATTCTATTCCTTCTCTATTATTTGTTATCACCACTCATCTTGAAGGAAGAAGAAAAGGAGTACTTGTGGCACCTTAGAGACTAACAACTTTATTGAACATAAGCTTCCGTGAGCTACAGCTCACTTCATCTCCCCTTTTTTCTTGGTGTTATCTGTCCTCCCCTTAATTTTCCCATAGGTGAAACAACAAAAGTGAGCGAGTTGTTAGGAGGGATTTGAATGTGATAAGGGAAGTGAACTTGATGGACAGGTTTGTGGGGGCATTCCAAACACAAAGGGGCAGCGGGGAAGAAGGCACGGAGAGGAGGATACAAAAAGAGTATTGAAGGTGTAGTCATTAGTGAGCAGAAAGAGTGGTGGGGAGCAACACAGACACATCCAGGTCCAAGATTCAGGCAGGGGTTGTGCCACATACAGCCTTGAAGTCAAGGACAAGAAGTTTTAATTAGATGCACACCAGCACAGCGAGTAAATGGTGTCTAACTATAGTCATGGATAAGAATGTAGCCTTTGGCAATACCTTTTTGTATGGGATGGAACCATAAGGTTAGTATGAAGAAGACCAGAGGAGAAGGAGATTGCAGTAATGAAAGTGGGAGATGATATGGGTAGGGACAAGGAATTTGGACATTTTTCTATTTCGGGGTGGAAATTAAAGGCCAGATTCTGAATAGAGGAGGAAAAAGGCAACATGAGTTGACCATAGTCTTGATGTGGGGAGAGACGGAAAGGGAGAAGTCAAAGACATCCCAAATTAATTACTACAGGCCTGCATGACAGAGGATAGTGGCATCATTAACGGTAAAGAAGATTGGAAGTAGTGGAGGTTTGGGATGAAAGATTATGAGCTTAGATTTGGCCATGTTGAGTTTAAGATGACAATAAACAATCCAATATAGGCAGTCAGGGAGGTAGCAAAATATGATATCAAAGTAGAGTTGCCAACTGTCTAATCACACATACCCAAACACCCTTGCCCCGCCCTCTGCCTCAAGGCCCCGCCCCTTCTCCAAGACCCTGCCCCACTCACTCCATCCCTGCTCCCTCCATCACTTGCTCTCCCCCACCCTCACTCATTCTTACCAGGCAGGGGGTTGGGGTTTGGGCTCTGGGCTGAGGCCGAGCGTTCGGAGTGTGGGAGGGGGCACTGGGCTTAGCCTGGGGCAGCAGGTTGGGGTGCGGTGTGCAAGCTCTGGGAGGGAGTTTGGGTGCAGAAGGGGGCTCCGGGCTGGGCCAGGGGGTTGGGGTGTAAGAGGGGTGTGGGGTGCTGGCTCTGGGAGGGGGCTTAGGGCTGGGGCAGGAGGTTGGGGTGTGGGCTCTGTCCAGGCGGCACTTACCTCGGGCGGCTCCCAGTCGGCGCTGCAGCGGGGCTAAGGAAGGCTCCCTGCCTGCCCTGGCCCCTCGCTGCTCCCAGAATTGGCCAGCACATCCCTGCAGCCCCTGGGGGGGCCAGGGGGCTCCGCGCGCTGCCCCTACCTGCAGGCACTCCCCCACAGCTCCCATTGGCCACAGTTCCCAGCCAATGGAAATTGTGGAGTTGGCACTGGGGGCAGAGTCAGTACATGGAGACTCCCCCCGGGCCACATGGGACATGCCAGCTGCTCTGGGAGTGGCATGGAGCCAGGGCAGGCAGGGAGCCTGCCTTAGCCCCACTGTGCCGCTGGGCTTTTAGCAACCTAAAATCTCCCAGTTTGGCTTGAGTAACCTCAGGGAGATAGAGCCCGATTCCAGGAGACTCCCAATGAAATTGGGAGGTTTGGCAACCCTATATCGAAGCACAGAGTACAGGTCAGGAGTGGAGAAATATACCTGAAAGTTATCAGCAAAGAGAGAGAATTCAACTCGAGTGAGCAAATGAATTCAGCCAAGGATAGGGACAAGAGGACAAAGCTCAGAACAGAGACCTAAGGTACCCAAACTGGAAAGGGGAGATGGGAGGAGGATGATCGACCAACAGATGTTGAAATAGCTTCCAGAGAACAGGGAGAACCAAGAGAGGTCACAGCTTAGATTATAAATGCTTTGGAACAGGATGTGTGTGTGTAGGTGTGTGTGTTTGTACAGTGCTTATCTTAATGGGGTCCTGGTCCATGACTGGGGCTGTTAGGTGCCAACACAATACAAATAATCTAAAAGCTGATATAAAGGCAGGATTGCAGGATGGATCCATTAGGTCCTATACAAAAATATACTGTATACAGCATATGTACTACATTGGAGTTTGTGGGGGGAGAGGGGTCACAATCTACTTTTGGTTTACATGGAGCTTATTTTTTCAGCACCATTGTGTGTTGTGCTAACCTCTTGTTGTCCACAGGTGTAGAAAATAGTGAACACTGACAGTACCGTGGAAGTGTACAAAATTAATGAGGGTATTTCTGTTGATCAAAAACGTTACTAATTCTTTTGTATTTTTGGTTTTAGAACTAAAAGATATTACAAAATATGCTGTCAATTGTCCCTGTCAATGGAACATCATTATTCTGTTTTGAAGAAAAGTAGTTCGTCGGTGACTTCAGTTCACAATTCTAAAAACAATTACAAGGTGCACATATTTTATGCTAAAAGAAGTGAGCATTGCAAAAAATTGAAATGAATATAGATAGGCCCATTTAGTATGCTAAAAGTAATATATACTTACAAGTACTTGTTTATGTTCAGGGCTAAGAAAGGCAAGATTAGCCTTGGGATTGTGTTTAATTATACTGAGGCAAAATATGTTTAGGCATGTCCAACTTTTATAGTTCATAATGAGTTTATTGCATATAATAATTATGGGTTCAGTAATTAAAAGTTAAAAATTACTGCTATTTTATTTAATATAAACCATAAATCAAACGTTTCTTTTGACTTTATAAGTTAAGGTTAGGATGTGTCAGTAACATCAATCTTAAATTTCATATTATGGTAATTGTACATTAGTAAGACTTCAAGCATGGGAGTTGTATATGTATAAAAATCTTTGTCAAATTAAAACATCATTGGCTAAGGGCTGAACTTTTCTTTTTTAATATACTGTACATAGTGTACACATATACAAGTCATTTATATTAATAATTATGGATTTTTTTTAGGGCAGTTCCTCCAAACGAGATACTTTAGCTATTACTGCAGGTGCTTTACAAGATCATATTTTACATAACCTTCAGCTGCAGGATCTTTCATTAGCAGATCCTTTTAAGTCAAAGTTAAGGAATAAAAAGAACATTTACAAACCTGTGAACAAAGAGATGGTCAGAGCAGTAGTAGATACTGGACTAAGAAAAAAGAGCATTCTCCTCACAAAAAAGGAAGATCCAGAAAAAGAATATGTCCTTGATCCTAACCCTCCACAACTAACATTAGGTAAACCATTATATTCTGATTTGTGTAGTTTTGCATTTTATTTTAAACTTATTAGAATACAATAGCTAGATGTTCTTTTCAATACTATAATTTAGCATAAAGCTGTATAATGCATAGAAAGTTTATAAACGTATAAAATCAAGTACTTTGGGCCTTCAGGCAAACAGTGATTATTTAAACGATAAAACTGCCATCAAAAAGGTTGAATACTTTTCACATCTGTCATATATTTGAATTTATTTTCAGTGTGTCAGAGAAGGGGAGAAGGAAGAAATAAGTAAGTCTAGATGAATTTTTTTGTTCTAGAAACAGGCACTTTTTTCCCCACTGTTTTTTTATACAAATTTTTTTTATATTAGTGGTTGAAAATAAAATGCAATACAAGTATAAACAAAAACAGATGTTATTTTTAATATTGGGATGATTACATAAGATTGTGTGCAACTGTCACTTTACCTTTTGTTTAATAAATGATGTTTACTAGTTTGGGCATAAATTGTGTGCTGTTGCTAACTTTACCCACCCCTGCGCAAACTTAAAAATGTTTGTTTTCACAATGATCCTGGGGCGAAACCCAGCAAGAATTAACACCTGTAGTTAAATACCTACTTCATATGAAGAAGCAAACATGCAACAAGATAAAAGTCACAAAAGTGAGAGCTTGGAATCATGCATAGTGAGCAAATTCCTTTTAAAAAACGTCAGTTACTAACTTTCCATAACTGTTCTTCAAGATCTGTTGCTTGTGTCCATTCCAGTGTAGGTGTGTGCTCATCCCGAGCACTGCTGCCACAAAGTTTTTCCCCCAGGGTATCCGTGGGGTTGGCACTGGTGTCCTCTGGAGTCGCGCCTTCATAGTGCCTGTATATAGGGCCCCGCTGCCTCTAAGTTCCTTCTTGCTAGCTAACTTGGACAGAGGGGCAGGCGGAGTGGGGTGGAATGGACATGAGCAACACATCTCGAAGAACAACAGTTACAGAAGGTTAGTAACTGTTTTTTCTTCCTTGAGTGCTTGCTCATGTCGATTCCAATGTAGGTGACTCCCAAGCAGTTACATATGTGGAGGGTTCATAGTTCATTGGCACACTGATTGTAACACTGCTTGGCCGAAACCTGCATCATCTCTAGCTTGCTGGGTGATGACATAGTGGGACACGAAAGGGTGGACTGATGACCATGTTGCTGCTCTATAAAATGTCCTGAACTGGGACTTGCATCATGGACGTTGCCACTGATGCTTGAGTTCTTGTAGAATAGGCTGTCAGTGGAGGAGCCGGGACTTCGCTAGATCATACCATGTGCAGAAACAGACAGTGATCCACAACTAAATTCTCTGGTCTGAGACTGGATAGCCTTTCATTCTGTCTGCAATGGCTACAAAAAGCTGAGTGGACTTCTGAAAAGGTTTAGTCCTTTCTATGGAAAAGGTTAGTGTACACATAACATCTAGCTAGGTTAGTGTACACATAACATCTAGTCTCTGTTCCTCCCTTTTAGTATGTGGCTTTGGATAGAAGACAAGTAGGGAGATATCCTGGTTACTAAGGAATTGTGAGACCACCTTTGGCAGGAAGTCCGAGTGTGGCCGCAGCTGGACTTTGTCCTTGAAGACAACTGTGTATGGTGGTTCTGAAGTAAGAGCTCTGTTCTCTGAGACCTTTCTGGCAGAAGTAATGGCGACCAGGAAGGCCACCTTTCAGGACAGGTAGAGCAGAGAGAACGTTGCCAGTAGTTCAAATGGAGGTCCTGTTAGATTTGCCAGCACCAAGCTGAGGTCCAGGGAGGGAGCGGCTGGCGTACCTATGGGTATAGCTGCTCCAATCCCTTAAGAAAACGATCACAGATCGAGTTTGAGAAAACTAACTGCCCGTTCACCCATGAGTCAAAGGCTGAGATTGCAGGTAGATGGACCCTAATATATGATACTGTTAGGCCTTGCTGTTTCAAGTGGAGTAGATAATCTATAATGAAAGGCAGTGTTGACTGAGCAGGCAAAACCCCTTTTGCACTGAACAGATTGAGAATCTCTTCTACTTTGCCAGTTAAGTGGTTCTAGTGGACAGTTCCCTGCTCCCAAAAAGCACCTCGCAAACAGGCCCAGAGCATGGCAGTTATGCAGGATTCAGCCATGGAGCTTCCAGACTCAAGGTTCAGATTACATAGACAGCCGTGGTCCTGAGAGATCAGGCCCAGGAACAGGGGCAGGCTGATTGGTGTGTCCATCGAGAGATCTAGGAGGGTGGTGAATCAGTGCTGATATGGCTGGAGCTATCAGGATAGGATGTGTCCTGTCCCTTCTGACCTTCAGCAGAACTCTGTATGAGAGGGATGGGAGGGAATGCATACAAGAGATGGTCTGTCCAAGGGAGGAGAAAGGTGTCTGTGAGTGAGCCCAGGCTGTGGCAAGGAAGTAGCAGAACTGAAGACACTTCCTGTTGTGTTTTGTCGCGAGAAGGTCTACCTGGGGAGTTCCCACCTCTGGGAAATGGTGCTTACGATGGACCATTCGTGATGGTTGGGAAAGGATCTGCTGAGGTGATCCACTAACTTATGTGAGCCCGGAAAGTAGGAGACTTCGAGGTGAATCGAGTGGGCTATGCTGAATTCCCACGGTCAAAGAGCTTCTGGCATAAGGGAGAGGAGTGTTCTCTGCCCTGCTGTCGTGTTGTCTGTAAGGACCGACATGTTGTTGCCCTCCAAATGGGTTTGGAACACCTGGCAAGCTAGGTGCACTGCGCTCAGTTCCCTCACATTGATGCGTAACGAGAGGTCCTTCGGGGACCAGAGGCCCTGAGTTCTGTGGGTCCCCAAATGAGCCCCCCATCCCATTGCTGATGCATCTGTAATGACAGACTTTGATGATTGGGACCTTGAGAGTGGGATTCCTGCACTTACTGTCTGCGGGTCCAGGCACCAAAGAAGGGTTGCAGTCACGGACAGAGGAAGCGATACCACCCTGTCCAAATTGTGTCAGCCCAGTGCATATGTCGATGCCAGCCAAGGCTGTAGAGGTCTGAGCCATAATCTCGCATGTTATACCAAATAGGTGCATGACGCTATATGCCCTAGGAGCTTTAAGCAGTTTCTTGCTGTGGTGATGGGGTGATTCCTTAGGCTCTCTCCAAGTGCCCCAAGGGCTCTGAGCAAGTTTTCTGAGAGAAGGGCTCTGGACTACGTCAAGTTGAGGACTGTCCCAATTCTATCCTTTGAACTGGGGAAAAGGTAGATTTCTGCATATTTATCAACTGCTCCAGGTCCTGGAAGGTTGACTGTATTATCTCCACATCTGCCTCTACCTGGGCCTTGGATCGACTTTTGATCAGCCAGTTGTCGAGGTAGGGGTAGACCTGAACCCCTTTTCTCACGAGGAAAACTGCAATGACTGCCATGCACTTCGTGAACACTTGAGGGGCTACTGACAGGCTGAATGGGAGCACAGTAAATTGATAGTGCATGTGGTTCAAAACGAATCATAGGAACCTTTTGTGTCCCTGAAATATTGCAATAGAAAATACGCATCCTTCAAGTCGAGGGCGGTGTACCAGTCCTCTAGGTCCAGAGATGGGATAATGGAAGGCAAGGAGACCATGTGGAACATCAGTTTCTTCATGAATCTGTTGAGGTTTCGTAGGTCCAAGATCGGTCTGAGATCGCCATTGGCCTTCGGGATTAGGACCCCCAATCCCTTCACTCTAGTGGAACCTCCTCCATTGCTCCCACCCTTAGGAGCAACTTGCACCTTTTGGGCTAGAAGTTGGTCATGAAAAGGGTCCCTGAAGAGGGACAGGAAGGGTACGGATCCATGCCCGATAGAAGCGGGACAACCGGTCAACAAAAATAGGGGAAATTGGATCCACGTATTGTCCTGGTACATCGTCCATGAGTGTCGTATTAAAAGGCTTGCTTAGACCCCAGTGATTTTCTTGGAGGGGCAGGCACAGGGACAGATGAGGACTGGGACAAAAGCCTCCTCTTATAGCCTCCACTCCTCCTGCTATAGTCTTGTCTCTGCTGTGGCGGATAAAAGCAGGCCAATGGTTGGGGTTTATGGTAATTCCTGGTGGGAGCTGGTGTATGCAACCCCAGAGATTTCAGGGTGGCTGTAGAGTCTTTCAGACTATGCAGCTTCAAATCTGTTTGATCCGAAAAGAGTAACTTGCCTTCAAGCAGAGGGTCTTGCACTGTCTGCTGCACCTCATAGGGCAACCCCGAAGACTGAAGCCACAAACTTCTTCTCATAACCATAGCCAAAGCCATGGATCAGGCTGCAGACTCTACCGTGTCCAAAGCTGGCTAGAGGGATGCCTTTGCCACCAATTTCCCCTCTTCAACTAGAGCCAAGAACTCACCCCTAGACTCCTGCAGCAAAAGCTCCTTGAATTTTGCCATTGCGCTCCATGAGATGATTCAGAGATCTCCTCGACCTGGATACCCAGGTTCTGGGCTACCCTCCTGATGAGCTCCAGGTGTGCCCTATAGTTGTCCTGGGAAGACTTTATACTTGTTCCAGCCACTGTCTCTTTGGGAGAGGAGGAAGAGGAAGACTGTACCAGCAAGGGGTCTTGTTCCTCACCCTCTGAGCCGGATGGGTCCCATGGGGCTGGATCTTGCAGTTCAGTACTGGGCTTGGCAGTGAGGCCTGGTTCCTGCTCCAAGGGAATTGGTTGGGGAGCTCTCAACCCCAATGCAGTGGAGTAGGGCCTCCTGGACTGTGGACCCTGGACTGGCTGAAAAGCCCAGGGATTCCAAAATGGCCATTGTAGTGGCATCTGCCACTGCGCTGGTGGCCAGGTCATTGGTGAAATGCCCTGGCTCATCTCAGTCATTGGGTATTGTCGGTTGGAGTGGTGCCTGCTTCTGCGGGAGACATATGACTCCACCTAGGACTCCGGGATGAGGCGATGCCAATTGGTGTTGGGGAATGGTGCCAGGAGGAAGGCACTGCGACATCATGGCTGGCTTACCTTTTGATGTCACCTGGGGTCTCTGTGATGCAAAGGTCCTTGCCTCCGGTGCCACTGCAGTCAGCTCCTGAGTGGCAGGAGATGGCAGTACCAATACCAGATGACAGCAACTCCCTCGCTGCCTCTAATGCCTCCCAGCATGGAATGAAGCACCAGGGCTGTTAAATTCTGGTGGCTCTCCTTTGGTGGAGAGTCCAACAGCGTCCTTACTGGGGCCGGAGACAACGGTATCGTTTGAACCGCTGGCATTTCCGAGTGACCTGACACGGGTCACACTCTGTCAGCATCTCTATGCTCTGCAGACCTTGGGGTTGGGGATCTCCCCGGATCAGGTTTTCTCTGCTTCTTTCTTGGCACCGGCAATAGAGAGCGGTGCCGAGAATCCCATGCTGGAGTTGTTGTTCTCGGCATTGGGGATGAGTGTCGGTGCGAGAATGTAGACACAGAGTCTTTTCTCAGCTCCAGAGAAGCAAAACAACACTGCACCTCTGTTAGAGACACTGGGGCACTTCTCACTGAAGCCAAAGTACTTGGTGCCGAGTCAGTGTGTCTGGGCTCCGAAGGGGGACAAAGTGCTACCTCCATAAGGAGGTAATTGAGTCTGGTGTCCTTGTCCTTCTTAATTCTGGGCCTGAAGCCCTTGCAAATCCTGCAACGCTCCTGCATGTGGGCCTCCCCCAGATGCTTGAGGCAGCTGGAATGTGGCTGTATTAACCAGTATTGGCCGATGGCATGACACACACGGCTTGAACCCTGGGGACCGAGACATACCCCAGCCCCATGGAAGGGCTAACCCTGTTAAATGGAGTCCGCTACCAACTATACTAACTAACTTAAACTTTAAGAGACTATTTACAGATAATCCACAAAGTCCACTGAGAGATACTTGCAGGAAAATGCAAGGAAGAGCAGCAGTTCCAATGACCGTCATGGGTGGTAAGAAGGAACTGAGGTGGCAGTGGAGCCCTATATACCAGCACTGTGAGGGCACTACTTCAGGGAGCACCTGAGCCTATCTGACAGATACCACCGAGGGAAAAACTTTCTGGTGGTGGTGTTCAGGGCAAGCACAAACCTACATTGGAATGGACATGAGCAAGCACTCAAAGGAGAAATATTTTTTATTATAATACAATTTTACAGTGGCAATAAACATTGCTATAGAAATGCAGCAAGTATATTAGCAGACTAATTGCCATGATGTCTTTCCCAACTATTAGTTTCAGAGATCTCATTGCTAAAGGTTTCTACAGCATTCTTATCATGAACCATTTCTTTTGGTTTCCCTGTCTTTCCCCGCATGGGCGCCGACTCCGTGGGCACTCAAGGGCTGGAGCACCCATGGAAAAAAATTAGTGAGTGCTTAGCACCCACTGGCTGCCAGCTCCCCTACTTCCCCCCCTCCCAGTGCGTCCTGCCTGCTGGAGGCTGTACCAATCAACTCCTCCCCCTCCCTCCCAGCGCCTACCACTGGCTGCAGTCAGCTGTTTTGCGGTTTGCAGGAGGCTCTGGGAGGAAGGGGGAGGAGCGGGAATGGGGCATGCTCAGGGGAGGGGGTAGAACTGGGTGGGAAGAGTGGGAGAGAGGTGGAGACTTGGGAGAAGGGGTGTGGGCGGGGCCTGGGGCGGAGCGGAGGTGGGAAGACATGGGATGGGGCGGAGGGTTTGGGAGTATGTGGTGGGTGGGGGTGGGACCTGGGCGGAGCAGGGGGGGTTGAGCACCCCTGGGGCCTGGAGGAAGCCGACGCCTATGCTTCTCCCTCCTCCCCCCCAAAAAACTTCTTGACTAGTCTTTTTAAAAAAGACATAGACCTTCCCCATCAAGATCTTACAATTTAGTGAGATAAACACAGATCATGATGATTTAATCTCTTGTTGTGGAAATGCCCAAAGGCCCCAGTGAAGATCACATTGCCATTGTGGTAGCTGCTCTGCAGACACATGCCCGTACTCTAAAGAATTTACAATTCAAGGCCCTGATTCTGCAAAGAGAACTACACAAAATCAATTGGACTCCACACCGGCAAAATGGTCCGTCTATATGGAATCAATTGCAAGGTCAGGGACCTAATTTCATAAAATAATAGAAATGTAGGGCTGGAAGGGACCTCGAGAAATCGTTCAGTTCAGCTCCCTGCACTAAGGCAGGACCAGCTAAATCTAGACCATCTCTGTTTGTCCAACCTGTTCTGAAAAACCTCTCAAAACCTCCCTGCAAAACTTATGCCCACAAAGCTTAACTACCCTTATAGTTAGAAAGTTGTTCCTAATATCTAAACCTACAGCTCCCTTTCTGCAGTTTAAGCCCATTACTTCTTGTGCTACCTTCAGTGGACATGGAGAACAATTGATTGCTATCCTCTTTAGAACAGCCTTTAACATATTTGAAGATCCATCAGCTCCCCCCAGTCTTCTTTTTTCAAGACTAAACATGCCCAGTTTTTTTAACCTTTCCTCAGAAGTCAACTTTTCTGTGCTCTTTATCATTTTTGTTGCTCTCCCCTGGACTCTCTCCAATTTGTCCACATCTTTCCTAGTGTGGTGCTCAGAATTGGACATTAATCCCCTGATCCTTTTCAGCAGTAATACTGCCTAGCCAGTTATTCTCCATGTTGTAATTGTGCATTTGATTTTTCTTTCTTTAGTGCAGTACTTTGTACCTGTCTTAACTGAATTCCATCTTGTTAATTTCAGACCAATTCTCTAGTTTGTCAAGATTGTTTTGAATTCTAATTCTATCCTCCCATCTCCTTCAGAAGGGAGTTCCAATCACTGGTACTCTACACCTCTTCCTCTTGGTTGTGGTGACTCTGAGCTCCCA
Source organism: Dermochelys coriacea (assembly GCF_009764565.3). Classification (NCBI taxonomy): domain Eukaryota; kingdom Metazoa; phylum Chordata; order Testudines; family Dermochelyidae; genus Dermochelys; species Dermochelys coriacea. The sequence continues at coordinate 252,377,378 of NC_050069.1, read as the reverse complement.
GGCTTGGGGACCAGTGACTCCTCCCCACTTTCTGTTGCCGGTACAGGGATGGATGGGGGATCTAGAAGGTGGAGCTAGGTCTACTTGCTGAGGTAGTCAGGAGCCAGTCTCCTCTCTGCAGAGCAGGCTGTTCTCCTTTCTCCTATGGTGTACTAGACTCAACAAATGAGTAACAAATAGGACAAAAGGGAGTGGGGCAACAAGGGTAGTGATAATATGTTCACATGGTTATGGTTCCACATCAGTTAAAAGGACTATTTGTTTGGGTTTTATATTTATTTGCCTCATATAAATGGTGAGAGTCATTATAGAAGCTGAAGGCTTAGTTGAAAAAAATCAGTTAAAGTGGGAATGTATTCATTTGGTTTTTATAAGAAAGACAAAATATTTCCTTCCCAATTCATAGCACTAACTAAAGGGTCCAATATAGATTTTTGTGCAAGTGATTCCAAAGAATGTATTGAAAAACAGAAATATTTAAATTACTCATTTAAAATTTTTTATAAAGTATTTGTTTCTGTAATTTAAAATTGAAAAAAATATTTAAAACTTTTACATTTAAACATTTTCATGTAATCTTCAGTATATCTTTACACAATAAACTGTTTACATTTTTGCCATAACTTTTTCCCATCTGTCACAATAATTGTATTCTCATACAATATTTCATTCTACTAATTAAATTTCCAATTCTTATTGTTATAAAGACAACCTTAAAATGTGAAATGATGCAATGTTCTCTTCCTAAGTCTGCAGACAAGTCAAACAATAGCTCAGGTCTGTATTGCCCCATCTCAGCAGTGACATTAACTTTAAAGCTAAAGATGTGCAATTTAAATGTCAATATTTATAATTGTTTCACTTGTTGGTCATTTTAGCAGAAACATCGAGCTAATGCAAAATGGATTTGTCATGTAAACTTTTGGTGGGTAAACATGAATATTCTTGCATCTTGATGATTTCAACCTCCATCCCTAGGGTCTTAACAAATGCAATCATGCCCCGCTTGTATTCATTCAAAATGCTGCTGCAAAGATAATTTTTCTGGCTAGTCACTTTGACCGTACCACCCCTCTGTGTGTGTCCCACCACTTTCTCTCTCTTCTCTACTGTATTGTAACAAATGACTCATCTTTGTTTTTAAGGCTGTTCTATCCTATCCGTGTCCTACCTAGCATCACTTATTGTCTGTTGAGACATCAACACCAGCCTCCACTCTGCCAGTGTTGCCAGCCTTTGCCACCTATTTGGGAAAATTTCCCACAAGCACGTTTGTGCTTAACTCCTATATCTCCCCCCATGCATACCAGGAGCTCACAGTAAAAACCCACATAGACACCTCATTGCCCTTCATCAAATTGCTTGTTAAAATTCTTCTCTCTCATGATATCTACAAAAAATGTATGGTTAGGTAGATGATGTGCTATGACCACTGCTTTTCATTCTGACCAAATTTGCTTCGTTGTTATCTTGTGGTCCCACTGTTCATGTATCCACAGGTTGTTTCTTGTCTTATACTTAAATTGTAAGCAGGGGTGGCAGGTTTGTAGAAATTTTGGTGGTGCCCAGAACCCACCCCTGCCCAAACTCCGCCCCCCACCTGCCCTAGGCTCCAGGAGGGAGTTTGGGTGGGGGAGGTCTGGAGTGCAGGCCCTAGCTGGCGGCAGGGGATTGGGGTGCAGGCTCTGGGAGGAAGTTTGGGAATGAGAGGGGGTGCAGAGGGAGGGGGTGCAGGTTCTGGGAGGGAGTTTGGGGGTGGGAGGGAGTGCAGAGGAGAGGGCTGTGGGGTGTGGCTGCAGATGAGGGGTTTGGGATATGGGAGGGGCTCAGAGCAAGAGTAGGGGTGTAGGGGGTGAGGGATCTGTCTGGGGCTGGGAATGAGGGGTTGAGGGGGCCTCAGAGTGAGAGTATGAGTGGGGGGGTGAGGGCTCTGTCTGGGGCTGGGGGTTTGGGGGGTTAGAGAGGCTCAAGGCTGGGACAGAGGGTTGGAGTGCAGGGGGATGAGGGTTCTGGCTGGGACTGGGGATGAGGGGTTTGTGGTGTTGGAGGGGGCTCAGGGCTGGGGCAGAGGGCTGGGGTGTGGGGGGCATGAGGGTTCTGGCTGGGGCTGGAGATGAGGGGTTTGTGGTGTTGGAGGGGGCTCAGGGCTGGGGCAGAGGGCTGGGGTGTGGGGGGCATGAGGGTTCTGGCTGGGGCTGGAGATGAGGGGTTTGTGGTGTTGGAGGGGTTCAGGGCTAGGGTAGAGGGTGCGGTGGGGGGGTGAAAGGTCTGGCTGGGGGTGTGGGCTGGGGATGAGTTTTGGGGTGCAGGCAGGCTGCTCCGGGACGGGCCAGAGAGGAGGACTCCCCCCTGCCCTTTCCCTGCTGGCAGCAGCAAGCTCTGGGGGAGAAGCCCCCCTTTCCTTCCCCCCCCAGCAGCACACTCACCCCCACCACTGTCACTGCATGTGCTCCTAGGGCCCCTCTTAGGTCCAGGAATCTTCCCTCACTTCCCCCATGGTGCGTACGCCTCCTCCACGGCTGTTGCCCCTGACTGTAGCCTCACTGAGGGTGAGAGATGGGGCTGCCTCCTTGCCCATCATGGGGCAGGAGCGGTGACTGTGGGCTGGTGGGGCCCCCTGTGCTGGTGGAGGGTCCCGCCAGAAAAGGGAAGGGTCTGAGGTGGAAGGGCGGGCTCAGAGTCAGTCTGCCCTGGCATTGGAGATGGGGGGCACTAGTACCCTGCAGTAGCAGTTGCTTCAGGGAGGCAGCATGGAGCTGCACGGAAGAGGCAGCCAGGGAAGCTCTGCTCCAGGGCCTTGGGGAGGCGTGCGGTGGGGGATCGGGGGAGGTGTGGGGGGAGGCGGCAGGTGGAGCTGGGCCCCTGGGCTCTGAATATTGCTGGCGCTAAGGCACCACATGGAGATGGAACGCGCCACCCCTGATTGTAAGCTCTTTGAGGCAGGACTGTCTCACTATTACATGTTTGAACAGCATCTAGTAAAATGGGATTCTGATCCATGTTGGGGCCTTTAGAAACTACTGCAATACAGATAATAAACAACAGCAAAACTTTTCTCATGACTTGAAGACTACCACGTGGGCTATTTAAATTTGCAGATTTCTGATTTATGAAGATGTCAGTCATAATTGTTTCTATTTATGCTGCAGTTTTTACCATATATTCTGTCAATATCACAGTGTATAATATATTTATCAACTTTTTTTATACAGAGAATGGCCTGTACAATGTATCTTTTTATGGATAAGGGAGTTCAACAGAGAGAACATTTCTTGTCAAATGAAATTCAAATCAAATCAAGTCAAATTCAGCACTTTACTGGCTCAGCTATAAGCAAGATTTGCTCCCATAGCTTGTCTCCTGGACCACGAAAAGGCCTCAGGATCTCTCCTCTCTCTTTTAAAGCCTAAATTTTACTTCATGAATGAAGCTGATAGAGGAATGCATTTTACTACAATGAAGTTGATGGAGAGTGCATTTTTCATTAGTGAAGAGAATATTTTACACTACTAAATGTAATACTTTAATTTCATACACAGTCTCTTTGCCTCTAGTCCTGGATTTGTGATGCAATTCCAAGCACCCAGAACTACGAGCTCCAGGATCTGTTGAGAGGGGCTGGATTAGTGTCTGGGTATCAAAAGTGCCCAGGGACAGTGCTGAGGATCTCCTAAGCCTGTGGAAAAAACAAAAAAGTACATATACTGCACTAGGAAATGTACTCGCCTGCCAAGGGAACCTGCCTGCAGCATTGGTTAAAGTTTTCTTTGCCACCTAGTTTAGGTTGGTAATGCAGCATATAAAATTGCTTAACTGCTTGATCAAGAGGCTGTTATTTTCAAAGTTACAAGAAGTTTGTGTGTGATGTGATGGAAATCTAGAGTTAAAGAATATAAACTATAATAAGAAGAAACTTAGCAATTAAAATAAGCATAATGGCTAAGGTTAAGTATACTGAAAATTTTTTTATTATCTACAGAACAATCATGCTTTTTTTAGTAAAGCAGTGTGCCTTGTGAATAATAATTTGCAAATAAACTCATAACTGAGATAAACCATAAAGCGAGACTGAGCTTTTGAAGACATCTTTTAAGCTCTGTGAAACTCTTCCCTCTCTTCACAAGGACTGGAATTGCTGGATAAAACAACTTATTTAATAATTAAAATCATAGCTGTCCTTTGAGTCAGAAGTACAGAAGTCTTCCTCACATATAATCTATGGCAGAGCTCAAGATAGTGGGTTCAACTAAGTTTTTCCATTTGCCATTTTCCACAGCTAATTGCTGCACATTACTGCTGACTCTGTGCATTGATAGCAACTGAAACATACTGGGCAGGCAGGATTATGAAGTGTTCATAAAGGTTCACACAGATAGGAGAATGTTACACTTTGTGGGTGGATATTTATCAATAAATATTTTTAGAAAGCCTCTATGAAAAATCTGTTTTAAGGAGAACCACACTGTGAAAGGAAAGATTATCACAACCGCAAACCTCATAGTTTAATCTTAGGATCTCTGCTTGATAATTTTAGGGATGATGGTATTGTGCACAGTCAAGTCCAATAACTCAAGTTGTTACATATAACTACTTCAAAAATTCAAAGGAATGGACACAGAAGAAACAGCAGTAGAATCCATCTCAGGATTGCCTAAAGAGCATCTTGTATGTCTTCTACCTTAATTTCTCTTTTAGATAAGATAACCCAGAAAAATCAGAGTGGAAAGAAACATCATAACACAGCCTCAAAAAGGTCTCAAACACGCTGGTACTTGGTGGCAATGCTAGAAACCTGATTCTTCTTATGTAAGGAACTTCTCTCTCTCCAGGACAAATTAGGCTGATGAGCTTGGATACACAAGTCTGATGGCATGAGTTTTGAAAGGTAGATGCAGAAGAAAAAAAGATTATTCAGAATGAGTCATTGTTACTCTCAGCTTCTAGAAAAGACTTTACATCTTAGGTTTATGACAGGTTTTGATCAAAATTCAGCCACTGGTAGATGCAAGAACATAAATTCACCCAAATGTGAGATTTCCAGCATTCTGTTATTCCTTAATGAGGAATTGGAATGCAGCTTAAATGGTAGCACCCTCAAGGTCCAAACTGCATCACTAGATAACCTTCGAGATTCCAGAAGTTAGACAAAACTAGATTTTCATTCACAAGGAGGTTCATCAATGCAGCCAAGATTGTCATCCCTTTCATGATGCACTCTTCCCCTACCTGGAAATTGTTCGTATGTTCATAGGTAACAAGCCTTAACAAGTTGCCCTTTTGAGCACTTTAGGGAGGTATGTCTCGTCTTCCTTTCAGTTAAAATTGCCTTCCTAGTAAAATCATTTCTGCCCTCAGGATGTCAGAGTCTGGAGTTCTCCCTATGACAGAATACTGCTTATTTTGCCCAGAAAAGATAGTTTGCAGAACCATGCCTCATTTCATTCACAGATCAAGCTACTTTGTTTGTACACCATGAGAACTGGCACTAATATTTCTGTCCTAATCCCTTGTACAGTATGGTGAAGGATGGCCCAGTGGTGAGGTGCTAGCTTAGGATGCTGGTTCAGTTCCCTGCTCTGCCATTGACTTCTTGTATGACCTTTGAGAATTCAGTCTCTCTATGCCTCAGTGCCCTTTCTGGAAAATGAGGATATAGTACCTTCCTACTTCTTAGGGGTGATGAGAATAAATAAATTGACAATTCTGAGGTATTTCGTTATTGTGACAATAGGGGCTATATAAATACCTAAAATAGATAGAAGTAACACACATACAGGATGTAAGAAGAGCAAATCGGATATTGCTAAAAGAAATTAAAAAGTTTACTGCACTGTCCCCTTTCCCTGAAGGTGCAGAAGTAAAAATACCTCAAAATCCACTTAATTGAGATGGATTAAGGGCTTCATTGTCAAAGATTATAAGGTGTGTTGGTGAAAACTGCACTCAGAGTCACAGTTTAAACCAGGATTGAGGGAACCTGCATGTCTGATGAATAAATTTGCAAGGCATCCATATAGTCAAGTCTGCATATATTTAGTGAGCACTACAAGTTGGCTTTTCATTTGACACAAGGCATGGTTTATCTAACATGCTGTGGAAGCAAAATACAAATAAAAGAATGTGATTATGGACCTGCAGAAAGTTCATTCTACTCTATCTGGTTAGAACTTTTATTTTTTATTCCTATTTCTGCCTATGCATGGGGGCTGTCTCCACTAACCATATCAATGAAGGACAGCTGGACATGTCATTTGATTGAGAAAAGTACAGCTTACCTGTTAAATTCTTCTCTCCTAAATGGCATGCCAAGAAATCTGACCCACTGTGTTTTAAGAGAGATTTTTAAAATATGTATTTGGTTAAAAGGGAAAATGTTTATATTTGATTAAAAGTGTAATGGTGTTTGTTTGAGTGTTATCCCAAAACTACATGCATTTCTTTATAGGTGCATGTGAACCTCATTTTTCAGCTTGGGAGGTTATCCTCTCACTCGTGCCATTTTTGCCAGTCTTTTTAGCACTTTATCATATGATCCCCAGCTCTAGTCCACCCCTGTAACTATTCAATGGGATCCAACCTTTGAGTGAAGATTTGCAAAGAATGCCACCTTAGAAAAAATAAATTAGCCCTTAAACTACATTTTTTTCATTTATATAGTCCTGTAATTTTTAAGCCTTTGTTTGATTTCAGAAAAAAAAATCAAGTGACTTTTTTCATTGATATGCATTAAAAACAGACATCTCTGCTCTTTTCTTTAGTATAAAGACAAATGGGCTGAATCTTCAGCTGCACCTTTCCACCTCCCCCAGTCCCAGGACTGGATGGGGGCCAAAATGGGTGGTGCTAAAGCCAGCTTTGTACTAGCTAAGGATTCCTCCATGTAGGAATGGAATCCTGAGCTGCCCATATAGTCTTGTTTTAAGGTGAACCACCTTTTCCCTTTGACTCTCTCCTCAAACATTCCCCCCCCCCCAGCCCTCTCCCGCTCATCTCCAGTTCCCTCTCCACACAGGATCTTACTGACTTTTTCAGAGAGAAAGTCAAGAAGATCCAGTGTGGCCTTCTCTCTCCCTGTCTCCCCTCCCACTTTCTTTTTATTCTTCTGTCTCAGAAAGAAGTTTCCTATTTCTTCCCCTCCTCTAACCCTTTTCTCTGCACCAGTGACCCCCTATCATCCCAACTTCTTGGTATCCATACTCCCTATGCCCCTCTCCTTGGCCTCTCACTTTCCTCCGGCTCCTTCCTTTCACACTACACGCTACAAACTTTAGTCTTTCCCATATTGCCTTACCATACTTGCCTCTACAACTACTATCTCATCTTCCCTTCATCTCTAAACTCACCAAATGTTCTGTCTACATCTGCTATTTGGAGTTCCTTTCCTCCATTTCCATCATAGACTCTCTCCAGACTGCCTTCTGCCATCTTCTAAAATGGTTCCCAAAATCTATAATAATCTCTTCCTGGCCAAAGTTTAGAACTAGTACTCCATCCTCATCCTCCTTGACCTGTCAACTGCCTGTAGTGCTGTAGACCATGCTCCTTTTTTCTTGAAAATTCGCCCTCTTTTGGCTTTCATGACTCTTACGTCTCCTGATTCTTGTCCTATCTTTAATTGCTCTTTCAGTATTTTGTTCAGAGGTTCCTCCTTGTGACACCTCCAGCTTTCTGTGTGGATCCCAATTAGCTCCATGGCTCACCCCTTCCTCTTCTATCTATACAACCTCTCTGGGTGATCTCATTCGCAAACATGAGTTCAAGTATCATTTCTGTGCTGACTATTCACACATTTGGCACTCCACTCCTGTTCAAACTAAAATTTCATCCAGTCTTCCTGACATTTCTGTGTAGATATCAAACCGTTGGCTTCAGCTCAGCATGCCCATAAGAGAGCTCTTACTCTTTTCTCTGCAAGCCCTCTTTCCTCTCAGTCACTATGGACTGGATCCCTATTGTCCCATCACTCAGGCCAGAAAACTAAGCATCATGTTTGACTCCCACTCAACCATATCTCCATATACTTTAAAATACTTGTGTATAAAAACACTCCAACAATTTTTTATATTAAAGGTTTTGAAATTACACTGTTTTTTATATGAGGCACTATGCATTTAAGTTTAATAACCCTTAAGTAGCTATTAACAGATAAGGAAATGCATATTACCTGAATGTAAAAAATTTAAATGAAAAAATATATTTCTACTTCAACCATATACATTGAACAAGGCCCAGTTCTGATAGGCGCTAAACACATCATGCATGGTGGTGAGCATGCCCAGCTACCATTGGTTTGACTGGGAGTTGAGTGAAGTTCAGCACATTGCATAATCAGGTCTGTAGTGAATACTCCATGATAGATTGAAATGTAGTTTGGTTAGAAATTTGTATACAGTATTTTAAATAGATACATAGCAATGAGGTTTATGCGAAGAAAAATGTAATCCTGTAGAATTATCAATGTCTTTTTTTTCCCCACTGTAGCTCAGAAATTGGGCTTAGTTGATCCTCCTTCCTTGCCACTAACAGCAGAAGAGTGGGATAAAGTAAAGCAAAGATCCATAAAACAGGGAGATTCTGTGCAACCTTGTGCAATATGTAGGGAAGAATTTGCACTTCAACCACAGGTACATTTATAACTTTTGGAGTGTATTCTATACAAAAACATACTTTAAACAGTTATTCACTTATTAGTTATTCATTTTCTAAAATTAGTTGTACTAGAAAATTTTTAGTTGGAACAAGAGGAAAAAATGAGAGATTCCAACTTGAGATATTTGTTGACTTAATGAGCCTGTTGTGTAACTTATTTTGCTACACTTATTCATTTGCTTTATTTCCATTTTACTTTGGTTTATATGAATTTGGTACTTGTGGAATGAACTGGATTGACAGAACTAAAGTTTAAAGACTATGCAAGAACAAATTCAATAAAGGTGATAGCAGTGAAAAAGTTCCTGTAGCACCCAGTGTGTGTCACAACCCTCATCCAGAGAGAGCTTCCTGTTAGAGGTCAGAAAAGAGATCAGTCTTCATCCAGACATCCGACACCTCTACCAAGACTGTCAGTCAGAATACAAGTTGGGGTGATTGTTTTTGTGTTGTCGAGCCATGTCCATAAAGAAGAGTACAGACCTCAACTCATTTCATGAGACACAACTATAAGATAGTGAATTTTGGTCAGTAGTGACCTTGGGTGGATTTGAACTAGTGACCTAGATGTGAAAATTCTATTTTGTTATCTTACGGCTTGGCTCTGCAAATACTTACTGCCACGTGGAGTCCCACTGAAGTCAATAGAACTTCTGAAGGTGGTATTCACTATGATCTGTATAAGTGTTTGCAGGGTCCAGTTCTTGGATTGCAAGCTGTTTGGGACAGAAATGATGTCTACTTTTTGTGCTGTGCATCACTGAACACACTGTCCGTGCTCCACAAATAATTTTTATAAATTTTGTTTTCACTGGTTCCCTTTTACTAAGAGAATGTCAATTATATTGCCTATTTAAAGGATCATTACACCACATTCTTTACATTCTAGGTTGTGCAGGCTCCTGCTGCTCAGAGATCCTGGCATTCCCAGATCCTGAACTATTCCTACACAGGTTTCAGAATGGTAACCGTGTTAGTCTGTATCAGCAAAAACAATGAGGAGTACTTGTGGCACCTTAGAGACTAACACATTTATTTGGGCATAAGCTTTTGTGGGCTAAAACCCACTTCATCAGCTGCATGGAGTGGAAAATACAATATGTGTGTATATATATATATATACATACACATACACACACACACACACATATATATATATATATATAAGCCCATCTTTTCATGTACTCCATATATGTATCTTCCTACTGTATTTTCCACTCCCACTTCATCAGATGCATGGTTTTAGCCCACAAAAGTTTATGCCCAAATAAATGTGTTAGTCTCTAAGGTCCCACAAGTACTCCTCATTTTTATTCACACACATTAAGCTGTCATATCCTGTACTCTTCAGTTCCCAGTTTTAGCTCTTTTCAAAGTCTCAACACAGTTGAGAATTTCTTCTTCTTTTGGCTGGTGTAACTCTGTTGGGCATCATTGCATTCAGCCCCAAACTTCATAAGGCACTGAGCAGCTTCAACTCCCCTTGACTTCAGTGGATGTTGAAAACTACTCAGCATTTTACAGCATTACTTACTTGAGGGTAGGGGGAAAGTAATCTAGGTAATTAGGTGTTAAAGGAAAAAAAGTTGTACTGAAGCAGATAAGCTGTGCGTGCCTAGTTCTTGCTCTTCTGTAAATTAAAGTGTTAGTCTCTGAAGGGCATCTTGTTAAGCCTCTTTATGTTGTTTGCTGGTACCAGAAGAGGTAGAAGCCAATTATTCTTAGAAATCTTCTTGATGAACCTCAGTAACAGACCCGTCAGACAGGAAAGAGCAATAGCTTCAGATGAGGCCATTTTAACACTGTTTTGTAGCTAAGAAATTTCTGGTCAGTCAGAAGAAAAACCCATACCACACATGTGGATAATAGGGATTCTATTGAGCATGCTCAATGAAATGCCTAGCTGTCACTCAAATATCTGATTGCCTCTCCAACCATTATATAGACAGATCTGAAGCTGCCCTGGAGAGAGATGTGGTATAGAATGCTTAATAGGACATTCTTTTGCTGCTGAAAATATTACTCTAGGGGGAAAAAAAACTAATAGACCTCTATATCTAGTCCTGTAAAACTTCCATAGGTCTGTGCCCACTTGGGATTTGAGCCAACCAAAAATAGCCTAAGTGGCTAAGGCCTTAACCTTAGTTCATCAGAATTATAAATGTACGGTAGTTATTGATTGTGCAATTTACTTTAAAAAAATCATGTCTTGTTTTCTTGTGATGCGAGTTTTAAAAAATTAGTTCTTTAGTTATTTGTCTCCACAGAATGAAACTGGTGTGTCCCCAATACAACTTGGTCATTTAGTCACAATTTCTGAGGGAATGTCTGCATTTTACCTTGATGGTTTTATACATCAAATATATGCAGTCTAAGCATAATTGTAATAAACATTTTATTAATATTCCCTCATATATAATTTTAGAATTACTTAAACAAAAAGGACAAGTAACTAGCTAAGATGAGTGCTGTTGTTTAGACAGATGTTAACGGTAATTAGGAGGAGAAAACCATTATTCAAAGTTGCTTGTAAGTTTCTTTCGTTCTGCATTTTGGGTTATTTTTCTGCTTTGTTGAACTGGGGTGGGGGCAGTGGGTGCATTGAAATTTCAGTTTTAGAGGTTGATTATTTACTTTTTGCCTTTTACCACATTGCTACCTATTTAAAAGAAAAAGTGTAAAATTGGACAAAGATAGGTGGTATGGTCTTGAAGAACAAGGCTGTTCTGCTAAACTCAGGCAGTCTGGCTACCCTTTAGGTCTAAGTTTTAACTAGAGAGAGCAAAAGACAACACTCATGAAAAGATTACTTTAGATTTGGCACAAAAAAGGGAAATGCCTCTGGAATTCTTTTTGTCCTGCATGTTTCATTAAATTTCTTCCCTCAAGGGAAAAAAGCCACTGTATCTGAAAGCTTTTCCTTTAGCTGGCTGTTTAGCCATTAATCCTTTTGTGTTTGCCAGCTCAGTAATACACAGTACTTGTTCTAGTTTCACTCCTTCCCCAGTTATTCCTTCCACTAAGGACCAACTGTCTTTTTTGTCTAATGCTGTACGTTTTGTCAGAATAGAGATCACTACCATTTGATATGAGTTTGGGTCAGAAAAAGATGAAGTTTGCATAAAGCTTGTGAGCACACTTTCTCTGAGAGGGCTGTGTATGCTGCATATCACTTGTTGAAATGTAAATGGTTTCTGGGGGGAAAATAACAGTTTTTATTTTAAATGCATTTTCTCTTGTCATTTTATGGCTCCTCCTTCTCCCCTTCCCCTCCCCCCATTTGCTATGGGCTTCTCTGTATGAAGTAATTCAAAATTAATGAATGACCATTTTGTTCCTTTGAGCTGCACTTTATTTTTCTAGTTGCTTCCTTCAGAAGTTTTTTATGCTGTTCATTTATATTTCTCTTTCTAGAATAAAAATTGCAAATATTTTAACTTCATTTTCAATAGAAGTCTTTTGCAATACCACCAACAAGCAGGATTGTTAACATTTCTGCATTCAGATTTTTTCTTTTACTTCATGTATTTTTGGTGTTCAGCTTTTAAACTAGTTTAAACTTCAAGCTGTTCTTGTTTTTTTTCTGTGAACAATAGGTGCTGCTTTCATGTTCCCATGTATTTCACAGAGTGAGTAGACCCTGGTTTAACTATAAAAGCATGCAATACAGCATTCTTGTATTTTAAATACTCTAAATCTACTGTAAGCACAATTTCTGGTTTTGCAAGAAGGCACTTTGACTCAATATCATTTACTGTTAGAAACATAATTTATAGATATTATTCCAGTTTTACAATGGTACATTTTGCATACAAGGGAAATCCACACGTTTGTAAACTGATTACTAATTATGTACATCGAAGTGACAGATAGCTTAATTCATAATATTTCACTCCATGTAAGTCTAAAAAGATTTATTATCCTTTTGCTTATTTCCAGGAGTTTATTGATATAAATGTATATTCTTGTAAATATATGCTCTTTTGAATTCACGAAAGGGCAAAAAATTTTCACTTAGTGTAATCTAAAGTGAATCTGGTTTATTTATGAAGAAAAATTAACATTACATCTAAAAATTATAAGTGACTACTTACATTTTTAAATAATATTTTTCTAGGCCTGCCTGAAAGCTTTTGAAAAGTTTGCAGGTAAAAAGACGTGTCCTTTGTGTAGAAAGAAGCAATATGAGACCAGAGTAATACATGATGGGGCGCGTCTGTTTAAAATAAAGTGTATTACGAGGTAAGGATTACTTCCAATAGAGCTGTTGTCACTGAACAACATTTATTTTGCCGTATTGCTCCAAGTTACATACTGAAAATTCAGCACTGGTGGATGCACTGTAAATATTTAAATATTTGAAAAATTTCAAATGATTATGTTTCAAGTAATTATTTTGTTCTCTTTAAATTTATGTTTGCATTTGTTGAACATCGACATTTTGTTTTCAACAGAATCCAAGCTTGCTGGAGAGGGTATATTGTTAGAAAATGGTATAAAAACTTGAGAAAAACAGTACCTCCTCAAGATAGCAAATTAAGAAAAAAATTCTTTGAAGCAAAGGTATGTTGCATTTGTTTCTTCAGTCTCAGTTAATGTTCTATTCTTTCCTAGCCTTCCATTAAATCAAACATTCCCAAAGGCTCAGTCAGTCCCTTTCTAGGGGCAAAGAGTGACAAACACGGTAATGTAGCTTAGGGCTGTGTTTTACATAAGGCCTAACCTGTGCTTACCCCAATAACAATATTTCTTTTCATTTTGGATTTTTCTTTCCCTTTTTCATAAATCCCAGGAATCTGTTTTTCCTGTAGAAGTACATTAAGCAGATATGGTAGTAAAATAAATGAATTGTAGATTTTGTTATTAGTCACTGGTCTTTCATAACTACTCCAAAAATTGGACTGGATAGTCCAGTTCCAGAACACTCTTACACATCCTCCAAATCCAGCTCAGAAGTGAGAACAATCACCTTGGGGCTCTCTCCCTACAGAACAAGAAGCAGAAGCAAGGCTAGTTCTTCGAGTAGTGCCTTTATGGAGGCGCCACTTGAGGTGTTCTTGCTTTGATTGGAGATTTTTGGCATCAGTGTCCGTTTGGTGTGTGCATACACTGTAGCTATCTTCATGCCCTGTACGGAAGGTATATTGGACTGTGACGGACAAATTCCCCTCAGTTCCTTCTCAACCACCTTGCCCAGAGAAGGAGCATCCTCAGCATTCACTTGCAATTCTACTTGTTAACTAGTTTTTAGTCAGTTTTATTCTTTTGTGGTTTATACCTTTTATTTGTTTAGTGTGCAGTTCTTTTTTTCCAGTTTGCCAAGGCTTTTGGCTCCTGCTATACACACACATACACACGTTCCTCTCCCTCCCCACCCAATCCCTCGAAAGTAAGGAAAGTCCTCAGAAAAGCCTATTTTTGTTGGGGTATGCCTATATCTGCAAGCTTCAAACCTTGCCTCATTTGCCGGGAGTCCTTCCCAGTTAGTGATGGCCATTCACACTGTATATGCCACCTTGGGGATATACACATGCTTGCTATGCAAGTTCTGCACAACTTTCAAAAGTTGCTCTGGGGGGGAGGCAGAGAGAGAGAGAAATAAAACTCCATCTTCTAATAATGGAGCACCACCCCCTTTGGATCCTTGTACAGCGGGCTCTAAAGATATGTCTACACAGCAAAGAAAACTTGCAGGGTGGGATGGTCCCGAGCCTGGAAGTCTACACAGCAATGAAACAGCCGCACAGGTCAGCCATGAGTTTTTCTTTGCTGTGTAGACATATCCTGAGTGACCTCCATGCCCCATCATCCTCTGCAGCTCGCTCAGCCACTGAAGCTTTGAGACCTGTTAGAGACACAGGGAAGACCTCATCTAGGAGATCCATGAAATCTCCTCAGAGAGAACACTCTTCTAAAAAGTCCTGCTGCAGCAGAGACCCTGTACTCCTAAAAAGATTTCGACGGCGGCTTCGAGTTCTCCTGGTACCAAAGACTTCCAGATCAAAGTTCACAAACTCATATAAGTTGCAGGCTTCCCATCACTTGGTACCAAAGCCACAGCAGCACTGAAGCATGAGCAGAGTACTAGAAATAAGGATCCTGTACCTAAGAAGTTGGTACTGCCTGCACCAACCGCTGCATCAATACCTCGATTGGCAATTCCACAAGTGTCGGTGCCTCCTTCGGTATCACAGCTTTCTGCCTCTTCCCTAGATCTTCACACAAGCCCATGCAATACCACAGAAGTTCAGATTCTCCAAGGACCTGTTTTTGTCTCTAATGATCCTGAGTCTCCTTTACTGACCTCAGACTCCTGGTACCACAAACCTGCATTATCTCTGGTACCTCAGGGATCGCTGGTACCTCTTGGTTTCCCACACTGTCAGACCCTCACTGCATCCTCATCTTCTCCACCATTACAATATATAGATGAGAGCTCTTCAGACTCTCAAATATCAGTTCAGGGCTCTCCTCAGTGTTTACCCAGACCTGACTCTCCTGAAATTATTCAGCCCAAGGACATTTCGCTGTCTCCATGATCTAGGGTGATTCAACAACCTCCTGGGTATGACCAGTGCTAGATGCCTCCCCAGTTTTCTTAGGGGCCGCCTCAATGGCCATACTGGGACCACTGAGCATTATAAATCACCAGCAGTTTTCCAAGGCACCTAGCATTCATGTGGAACACCAGAGACAGCATTCCCCACTCTCAGGCATTCCCCTTAGCAATCATCATTGCAGAAGGAAATGTTTGAGGAGCAAGAAAGGAGGGCTGACAAGGAGCATACTCTGCAAACAAACATATCATCATCCTCTTCAGATGAAGCAGTTACGGCTCCTTTGCTTGTTGCAGATGACTTCAGACAGTTATGGACTTGATGAAGAGAGTGGCGAACACTCTCCAGATTCCATTAGAAAAAAATCCAAAAGGCCTGCCTGTGAATAAAGTGCAGTTGAAGCCTGCCAAAAATGATTTAGCAAACCCCTGACACTGCCCCCGACAGCTCCAGAGAGCAGATAAAAAAATACTACATCCTGGCTGGGGCTCAGTGTCTTCATTTTCTCATCCCGTCCCCAACACCCTAGGAATGGATGCAGTTAATGAATGGAACAGACTGCACCATTCAAAAGCTACCCCACATGACATAGACCAGAAGCGTTTGATTCACTTGGTTGCAAGAGTTATTCGTCTGCCCCCCAGCAGTTTAGAATTGTGAATTACCGGGTGATGCTTACAAAAACAGTCACATCAACTATGCCAAATTTAAAATTATCTTATTGATCGTTTCCCACAAGAACACTGGGAGCAATTTCAGGCTGTCACTATGAAGGCACAGCTCCTGGTGAGGATGACTTTATAGGTGCCCCTTAACACAGCTGACAGGGCAGCTTGCTCCATCTCCACAGCCATGGTCATGTGCCATGCATCATCGCTACAGTCCTCAGGCTTCCTGTGTAAGGTCCAAAATGCTGTAGAGAACCTCTCCTTCAATGGCCTCAAATTATTCAGTGAGCCCACAGATTAGTCCTTACATTCTTCTTCAAGCAGCGTCCCTGTGAGTAGTTCACATTCGGATGTGCACATGCCCAGGGGCGCTCTTGATTGGAGACTTTCATTACCAGCGTCTGTGGGTCATGCCTGCACCCTAGACCTCCCTGTGCTCCTAGACCCACTGCCACTCCAGTTCCTTTTCAAGACTGTGACTTGAGATGGAGCATTGCTGTTTTCCTTAGCTAGCTATGCAGCTTGCTACCTCACTCACATCATCTTTTCTTTTGGCATTTTCTTCTATTTTTTGTTAATTAGCACGGTATGCACTTTGGGAGTTAGTGTCCCCCCTTCCCTTCTTCATTTGCCCGATAAGGGTCTTTTTTTCCCCACCCTCTCAAGTCTTGGTCCACAGACTCAAGTGCAGTTATGCCCAAGACGCAGGGCTTCAAACTCTGCCAGATGTGCCGTGGGTCTTTTCCCCTCAGGAATAGTCATTGAAGCTGCCTCCTCTGCCTGGGAGAGACTCATGTCCTCTCAAAATGTGAAATCTGCTCAGGTTCAGAAGCAGGTTAAAAAAAACCTCCTATTGATGGAGCACTCTTTGAGACTCGTGGAATCCAGTTCACCCCCTGTATCTTGAATCTAGTTGCTCAGAGCCCTGGTGACTGGGTCTGCTGTGACAGTAAAAGACCCTGAGGGCCCTTCACAATCATCCAGACCCTCTCAGAAGAAGAGATACCATTCTCCAGAATGGGATAAGAAGTGGGAAAGTCATCTCCTCGGTCTAGGTCTCGGGAGACTACCCGATATGGGTAGCGCTGATGCTCTCATCCCTTCCAGTTCTGAGATCCTGTCACCAGGAAACCAAGCCACATACCAAGAAAATGTCAGATAAACAACTTAGAACAGTATCAGCACTAGACTCATTGTCTTTGGAATACAAGGACTCCAGAGCCAAGCTGAAATGGTCATTGGTACTGTCTTCTGTAGCCAAATGTGAAGGGCACACTGATCACAGTTCAGTATTGTCTCCAATACCACCCAACATACTGACTCCTGAGCATCCCTGTCTAGAGTCCCCGGTACCATCCAGGTTCCTATTCCATGAGGACATTGGAATCTTTGGAAGAGCCTGAATCACCATTACTGAGGGGTGCCGAAAGACACACACTGCCAATACCAACTCACCTCCTGGAGCCTATTTACCCTCCAATCCTTACCATATTTAATGATGACTCAGTCTCTGGTACCAGTGTGGTCACCAGCCCCACACAATCTCTTTGAGGATACCAGTGCAATCTCAGGACCCTGTCCGGGCCCCAGTACCAACTAGACTAGCAGATACTCACTGAGGAGGAAACTCCCAGCAAGAGATATACCTGGCAACCTTGGAAAGGACAACCTTGAAGCCCTGCCCCCTTCCCTTATTCCTTATCACGGTGGGCTTATTGGAACCCCTGGGCTTCTTAAGGTGACTAGTTCTACAGGGTCGCATCTTATGAGGGCCCTCTTACAAACAAGAACTGCTGTCCTTGGATTCTGCTCCACAGGAGGATCTTATAGAGGAGCAAGGACCAACTGAGGAAGAAGAAACACCACCTTCAACAAATCCTCCTCCTCTCCAGATTAAGTTGTCATGCATCTTCCATCATCCTGTCAGTGATTTCAACACCTTATGAAACACATAGTGGAGATCTTGCAAATTTCATTGGAAGAAATATATGAACCCCAAAATTCCCTGTTGTACATCCTTCTTACATCTCCTCAGGGAAAAATCATCTTGCCCATCAACAATGCTCTGGTGGCCCCAGCATGTACGACGTCTTCTAGCTACAATACCACCTATGCATAAATGGGTTTACAAAAAATACTACATCCCACCCAGAGACTCACAGTATATTTTTTCCTCCCACCTTATACCCAACTCCCTAGTTGTCAAGGCTGTTAACTAACAGAACAAGCAACATAAGTCCTGCTCAGTGCCATCTGACAATGAGTTAAAATGACGATCTGCTAGACTCTAAGAGCTACTTGTCAGCTTCTTTGAAGTTCAGAATAGTCAGTTATCAAGCCCTGATGGCAAAATATGATTTTACCAGCTGTTCAGTTTTCATCTGTTATTGAACATCTGCCTTGGGACCAGAGGGAATGATTTCAAGCCCTCATAACAGAAGGCCAGACAATTGCCAAGACATCTCTTCATGCCTCACTAGATGCCATTGATACAGCTGTATATTGCATGGCTATTGCAGCAGTCATGCTCTGAGCTTCTTGGCTGCAGTCCTCTAGCCTCCCCCTAGAGGTACAAAATACTTTCGAGTACCTTCCCTTCAAGAGGCCCAGGTTGTTTAGTGATACCATGGATGGTCCTTTCATTCATTTAAATACTCCTGGGCAACACTATGATTTCTGGACATTTATACAGCTGCAACAAGGAGAAAATATAGTAGATCACAGACAGCTCTATGGTCTCACAAAGTCTGCTGCCAGCCCATGAGAGTGGCTGAAATCTCCAGGAAGAAGCCCAGGTTTGCTAAGAAAGGGCCATCTTATACAGCAATCTCCCAGTCAGTGACATCATCAAAACAACTATTTTGACCCACTTGTTGAAGATCACAAACTGTCTTCTGCTCTAGCTTCTACACTACATCTGTTCCCCCTCCACCTTTATGGGGATCACTCTCCCATTTTCCACCTTTCTGGGAGCTCATCACCTCAGACAGATGGATCCTAGAGGTGATTTCTACAGCCTACTCCATCCAGTTCAGTCCCCTCCTCTGTCTTCTGAGACCCTTCTCACAAGGACCACCCTCCTTCCCCTCTGCCTCAAAGTCTTTCACTGGACTTCCATTGTTGGCAGCAGGTCCACCTCCTTTCTATATACCCTGATACTGGAGCACAAAGGAATCTAGGGCTCAGGCACGGATCTGCAGATGCTGCTGACAAAAGTCTTTAGTAAAGAGTGCACAGGTGCACACGTATCTTGAAACTCTTAATCTCCAGTTACTGTACAAGATAAGCAACCTTCTCTTCCTTGAAAGATTCCAGAATTACCCATTGCTCCTGCAAACAAAAAGTTTCAGTAGGTCTCAAACAACTCAGAGGTCCTATCCACCCCCGTTTTCCACCTACCACATAGGACCTAAGCCACCTAAGAAGAGACCCAGACTACACAAAGGGAAAGCATTCACCATTACAACCCCACTGACACAGCAGGAATCATCTGTGAAGAGCTCTTCTGGATGCCTTGGAACACTTTCATGATTCTGATCTGATATTGCACTATTCTGCTTAGCTTATTCTCTCATTATTTGCAGACTGGCTCTCCGATTTCCACAATTCATAGGAGCAGATTTACCAACAGATGGGTATTCGAAGTTGTATCATCAGGCTATTCCATCCACTTGCACTCTATTCCCCAGCTCACATTCCCCTTCTCTATCCTTTTCAGGCACCAATCTCTCATGAGATAGGAGATTCTGTCTCTTCTCTGCTTAGAAGCCATTGAATAACTTCCCACTGTACAAGGGAAGAGGATTTTAATCCAAAAATATTTTCTCATTCCCAAAAAGAAGGGCGGGTGGAGACAGATTTTAGATCTCAGGATGCTGAATACCTTCATCAAGATTCAGAAGTTCGAGATGATGACATTTGCAGCTATCATCCCATCCCTTGATCTGGGGGATTATTTCATAACCCTCAACCTTCAGGATGCATACCTTCATGTTACGATACACTCTTCTCACAAGAAGTTTGTACACTTTCTAGTGGGCCAAGACTATCATCAATATTACCACCTCAGAGTGTTCTTGAAAGCTATAGCAGTCGTTGCTATGCCGCTTCGTCAATAGAAAGTAACATTTTTCCATATCTTGACAATTGGCTCTTAAAGGAGCCTTGTTACATTGCAGTTCAAACTTCAGTAAACAAGGTCACCTCTGTTCTCAAGGCTCGGTCTTCAATTCTTCATCACAAAGGCCTTCTTTCTACCTGTGCAGCAGATAGAGTTCATAGGAGCCATTCTCAATGCTACAACATACAGAGTCTATCTAGCCAGGGACACAACTTGACAGAACTCACTGCACAATTTCAACCAAGTCTTCAGGTCACAATGAGATCCTGCCTCCAACTTCTTGGGCATATAACAGCATTGAACTTTCATCATCTTACATGCACATTTGCACCTGCATTCCTTCCAAACTTGGGTTAGGTGAGTCTGTACTCCTGACAGGAACAGTCTGAACAAGTTGCTCTCTGTCCCTTGTCACATATTAGTCTCCCTCGACTGGTGGAAGAATGTGGACAAGGTGCATTCAGGGGTTTCTTTCAACCATCCCCCTCCCACCTTTACAGTAGTTTCTGATGCATCTATCCTTGGATGGGGAGCTCACCTACAGGATACTGCACTGGGTGGGTGCACTGCCCAAAGTGCACCCTTCATGTCAGTATCCCAGAATTCAGAGCCATAGGGTATGCCTGCCAGCACTTCTTTCCCATGATAGAAGGTCAATCTATTCACATAATGATAGACAACAGGGCCAGGATGTACTATATAAATTGATTGTTGTGGTGGGCGGGGGGCAAGATTTCCCTCCCTCTGTTCAGATACCACGATGATGTGGAATTGGTGCATAGCTTGCCACATCCTTCTCTCAGCAGTCTATCTGCCTGGCTTTCAAAACACCATAGCCAATGTCCTCCGCAGACATTTTACTCAGGATTGCAAGTGAGAAGTCAACAAATCCACACTCAGACAGATTACTCTCCTGGGGATTTCCAACAGTAGATCTCTTCACCACCACTGTTAGCTGGAGCTGCGTGAACTTCTGCTCGAGGGGAGGTCTGGGCCATCATTCCTTGTGAGATGCCTTTATCCTCTCATGGTCAAAGAACCTTCTATATGCCTTTCTTCCAGTGCCGCCAATCCTCATGGTCCTGAGCAAAAGTCAAACAAGACCAAGCCATGGTCATCTTGATTGTACCAAATTAGCCGATTCCCTTACATTTTCCAGCTCTCTTCTCAGCCGGTCATCAAGCCTACCATTGACCCCTCCCCTGAACGTTCTCTCGCAGGACTTTAGGAGTGTTCTTAACCCCAACCTCAAAACTTTATGACTCAAAGCCTGGTAGCTGGATGGCTGTCAGAGACCAGCTCTCCTGATCTAGGGAGGTTCAGGAGGTCCTGCTTAACAATAGAATGGAGTCCACAGAAAAACTTACCATCAGAAATAGAAAATATTTGAGCACAGCTGTATTCCCTGACACCTATGTCCTGCCAATTCTTCCATTTCTAAAGTTTTAGAATACCTTTTCACCTTGAAGGAGGTCTTTCATTGAGCTGCATTAAAGTTGATCGGGCAGCTAGCTCAGCTGTGGAAGGTTTCTTGGCATTTGCTCACCCTGCAACTTCTAGATTTATCAAAGGGTTATCAAACCTTTTTCTGCAGGTCAGAAAGACCACTTGAACCTAGGTCTCAATTCTTTAATGAAACCTCCCTTTGAATCAGTGACTACCTGTACACATTTACACCTTTCCATGCAAACTGCCTTTTTTAGCATCCATTACTTCTGCTCAAAGAGTTGGTGAGCTAGGAGCTCTGATGGCTGACCTCCCCACCCCCATACACTGTTTTCTTCAAAGATAAGTTGTGCCTCTGACCATATCTGCATCCTTGTCTAAAGTCAGATCAGACTTTCATATAAATCAAAATATTCATTTCCCCATATTTTATCCTAAACCCCATCGGATGAGGGAAGATACTGCCTTCCATACCTTAGATGTTAGGAGGGCACTGGCATGCTATTTGTACAGACCAGATCCTTCTAAGCTTCTATTTATATCTCTTGCAGACAGAGCTAAAGGAACATCAGTGTAACCCAGAGACATTCTAAATGGGTTACCACCTGTATCTTCTCCTTCTGTGAAGCTGCTAACTTATAGCTAGGGTTACCAGATAGCAACTGTGGAAAAAAATGGGACAGAGGGTGGGAGGTAATAAGCGACTATATAAGAAAAAAGTCCCAAAATATGGGACTGTCCCTTTAAAAACGGGACGGATGGTCATCATAATCATAGCCCATTTGATTAGGTCTCAGTCCACACCCATTGCTCTGTTAAAAGATGTCCCTGTAGTGGAAATAGGCAGAGATGCTACATGGGCTTCAGTCTACACTTTCTCCCGATACTATGACCTAGTTAACACTTCTCAGGCAGATGCTGTCTTTGGTTCTGCAAACAGTTCTAAATCGAGTTTCAAAGCTCCCACCTCCTTCAGAAGTCACTGCTAGGAAGTCATCTCAAGTGAAGCAGCCATAGGGACACCACTTGAAGAAAGAGAGGTTACTTATCCTGTACAGTAACTGGAGTTTTCAAGATGTGTGTTCCTATGGGTGCTTCACTACCCACTCTCCTTTCCCCCTGCTTTGAAGTGTTGTTTCTGTGGGACTTCGTGGTAAAGAAGTTAAGGACAGTTTATCCATTGCAATCTATATACGCTCAGTACAGAGCCATAAGGATAGGTACATGTGCAGACTTAGTGAACGCTGCTGCCAAAAAATCTGATTGAAGTAACATGGGGTGCATGTGCACCTAAAGAGGAGCTCCTGTAGGGGGACACATCTCTAAGAACTCCAGATACTCTATAGGGCAGTTAACTTCTGTCTTGGGAGCTAGGACACTGGAGTGAATCTAGCTCATTGGAAGTAGCCAGCTAAAGAGCCTGGGGAGTTTCCGCTTTCAGCCTTTCACAGTTTTCCCTCTTCCCTTGTTGCAAGTGACAGGCAGCTCAGCCCAACTCTCCAGATTAGTCAGTGATAAATACCCACCTGACACCTCCCCAACGGCCACCAGACCCACCTCCTGTGAAGCCACAATCCCCTATAAGCTGCCAAAAACTTCTGAGTAACAAGGACCTCAACCTGTCTTATGCCCCCTCCTCCAGCAGCTTAATTACACACAGAAACCAATGTAGTTAAACTGTTGCAAACCCCTGTGTAGACACTCATATCTGGTGTAAACTAAATCTATGTCTGGTTTAAACCAACATAAGATCATCCACACACTGTTGTACCAGTTTAACTAAACTGATTTAAAAACCCACACCTTTAGCTAAATGGGTAAAAGTATGTGTGCAGTCCAGGTTTTACTGTTGCTCTGTCTTCTCTGCCCTAACACAGTTTGTTATACTTACTTGTTGCATCTCATTAGTATGTAAGCTCTTTGGGGCAGGGACTACATCTTCCTGTGTGTTTTGTACAGCCTTTAGCATAATGGAGCATCAGTCATGGTTGGAGCCTTTGGGCCCTACTGCAACGAAAATACTTCTCAGCCTTAAAAATCTGACAATTTAATGTTTACTGCAGGCTTTTGTAATTGTTACAAAACCTGCAGGATGGAACTAAAGAGAACTTGCTTTATTTTTTAAAGAGACCTGAAGGTCTCATTTAAATTTAGTTTGGGGAGAAATGGAAGGTTTGGTAGCTAGAGACTATCCTCTTCAGATACTAGGTAAGAGGGAGCCATGTAAATACCTGGATAGATTTTTCCAGAATGAGTGTTTTTGAGGATTAACTGTTATACCCCATAATATTAACTTGTCTTACTAATAAGTATCCCACAGTCCTGATCCCCAAAACGCCACAGTTTTGGAAGCTAAGTCCCAGGGTCCTGAACAGTTTTAAATATGCTATCTCATATGTCTGCTAAGAGGTTTAACTCTTTGCAGACTGATTTTTCCATAAGAAATTTGTACTGTCACCTATGGTCGAGGCCAAGAGTATAGGGATTCAAGAGTATTGGACACTTCATAAGGAAACCAAGAACATCCACAGTCATTATTAATAAACATTTTGGAAGAAATACTAACCTCAAGCTTTGAGTCTTACACCAATTATTAGAGACTAGGATGATCCCTAATGTAGGGGAAGGGCGGGGAGAAGGCAGCTTTTTCCACATCTGCCTACTGCAGTGTTCTTACACCTTCCCCTGAAGCATCCAATACTGGCTACTGTCAGAGGCTGGATACTGAACTAGATGGACTTTGAGTCTGATCCAGTATGGCAATTCCTATGCATTCCCCAATATACAAATCAGCACACCAGATGCAAGTATAATTGTCATGATACTATCTGTACCTGCCACTACAAAAGGCAACCTGCTGCATCTCTTTGGCTTCTTCTCTCTTCTCCCCCTTTCCTGCTTTGGTTTTTGAATCAGTTCTTGCTGGTGATTTGGAATCACCTTTTTGATTTTAAATGCCACTTAAAAGAAACTTGATACAATAAGGAAGGCATCAGAATTATGACAGGAAACAAGGGCAGTAGCACTCTCAAGAAGCATGTGTGTCATAACACTGATTAATATTTAAACAAAATTGTTTATATCCAACCTTTTTTAAATTTCAACCCCCCTTTAAAAAAGCAAAATGGGAAATGTGTAATACTTGGACACTGGGGCTTTATACTGCTAATTTCACTGTTGCTGTTTAGAAGCATGATGCTGTTCAAAGATTCAAAAATGGCGGCTTCAATTACAAATATTTGCAAGGCTAGTTCAGTTTTAGGCAATGATTCTCAATACATGGCACTTTGTGAACATGTACTGAACAGTATGGTGGCAATTTTTCTTCTTTCTGTTCTGACACACATGGATAACACATACTGATTTGGATTGCCCAGGTTTGAATGTGTTTAGAGAATATAAATCACAATCAAGGGATAAAGAAAAGGAGTACTTGTGGCACCTTAGAGACTAACAAATTTATTTGAGCATAAGCTTTTGTGAGCTATAGCTCACTTCATCGATGAATGCATCCGATGAAGTGAGCTGTAGCTCACGAAAGCTTATGCTCAAATAAATTTGTTAGTCTCTAAGGTGTCACAAGTACTCCTTTTCTTTTTGCGAATACAGACTAACACGGCTGCTACTCTGAAACCAGTCAAGGGATACACACATTTTTCTTAGTTCTCTTCTCTGTGGCTTTCAAATGAGAACTGGCTTTCTCCACTTTTAGCTTTCATACCTTTGTTTAGTGTCCGTTTGTTAAAAAACACTTGGGTAATTTTTCACATACAGCAATCCATTTCCATATGGAAAAAAGCTTTTCTAAGATGCATTTCTCCTCTCATAAACTTGTGTCATGCTCTTAAAATGTCACTCCCCAGCTGATAACAGAACTGAACAGTGGTACAGTTAAGAGACTGGGGGTTAGCAAGTAGATTTTTTAAAATATAGACCTACTTCCTTTGGAAAGCCCACAAAAGTTAAATGTCTAGTTTTGCAGTCTTAAACAATTGCCATAGAATTAGAATGTAGGCCTGAAATATCATTAAGAATAGAGTGTATTTTATTTGTCTGATGGTGATACAGTAGCCCTTATTATACTGATCCATTAAAGTTCTTACTAATTTAGATCAAAGGGAATATGAAAGGTCACTGAAACCAAGCTATGCAACTTTTTAGCAGCAGTGGGTACAGAAAACAAAGTGTTGCCTAGAATGCCGTGTGTTCGGTAGTGAATTTCTTTGATCCTTATCTATAAAGTCTGCTTGCATAAGTCATTTAATTGAGGTATGATCTTTTACTGCCGCAATTAAATCTTTTCAAATGCATTGCATTGTCTCCAGTTTAAGTAAAAGTCCTGACTATTGTTTGGGAAGCTAGGTAAGTCATTTGTAAATCTGTGCAGTTGACTTTAGTTTCCTCTCCCCCTCACCCCCATGATTTCTCCCAACAATTTTAATTTAAATCTCACCAAACAGTATAATGGTCCTGGAGTTTGTTTAGTCGTTTGACTTCCTTTATCACATAGTGATGGCAAACATTCTGTTGCTAACTTGAAGTGGCTCCAAGCAGCAAGACTAGGAGGATATTAAATCAGTAAAAGCTTATCAACTGATTCATTGATATGCTGTAAACTCTAGCCTTTTCATTTTACTTTTGAGGGTTGCCATAGGTCAACACATTAGTAAACAATTTGCTGACATTAAGATGGATCACTTAAGAAGGCTTCTCTGTACAGAGTTCACTAAGGTGCTTTTGTTTGCATCATTTCATTGCAAATGATTGATGTCACTTTGCATATTGATATAAAGTAGTTAGAACTCCTAGTTTGTCCCACCATTCAAGCTGAAATATTTCCCTAATGACCCTATAATGAAATCACAAAAAGATACAGATTAATTACTCAAAGATACTTTCAGACATAAGATGTTTTGGTGTACTGAGGAGCCAATAGGCTGAGTAGCACTTTTACCTATTAATCAGTTTCAAATTTTTGAAAAATAAAATGATCTAATAACTTGTGCATTGACACAGATCAGGATTTAGCATCAGTAATGGTGAACATAATGCCTAGTATATTAACACTACCAATTCCATATTCTATAAAGAGTGCTTATCCCTTCCTATATAGACTTTAAATATTTATAGGCCTTTTAGCATAAACCCCCATTTTTAAGAGTTAGCTACATTTCTGTCTTCCAATCCCTGATTCCACTTCCTGAGTGATGGCTTGGGCAAGGGTCATTCTGCAGAAAATCCATTGGAAACCTCAAAGCAGATAGCACCCATGCAGGGGAACTTGCTGAATCAGTCATAAGCAAAAAAAAGTCTCCTCTGATTCTTCTATGGCTTTGGCTCAGGGAAGCCTGATGGGAGGACCCAACATCCTTTGGCTGAGTAGGGCAGGGAGAACACAAGTGTGATTTTGAGGAGGGAATGGTAGACCTCTTACAGCTGAGTCTAACAGAGGAAAAGAGGAACAAACAGCACAGCCATTGTCAGACAAGCTCATGTATGGCTTCTCATTTCAAGAGTTACATGAGTTATGTGGAAAAAACTTTTTACTCACTGAGCAGCAACCTGCTGGGATTTTTGGAAGAAGCCGGCTCATTCCCCTGCCTCTAGCTCACAGCAGTAATGTGTGCTCTCTTTACTATCTGCTCTTCTGCAGCAGCAGCATGCCTTTCATAGTGTTGCCTAAGGAAAGATACAAGGAGTAGAAACTGACACGGAGGATATACGCTATAAGGTGCCAGATTCTGTGTCACTTTGCTCATGTGCTCATCACAGAAACAGAGGATGAAGCAAAGGTGGCTTTAAACCAGTGATACTCAATTAGATCTACCTGCAGGCTGATCTGAGAATTTTATAACAAGAGGTGGGTCATTTGCGCAGAAGGTGGACAAAAAAAATTCAGCTGCCAATAAATAAAGCCTCGATTACAACTTAAGTATTAGTAAAAAGATAAGGAGTACTTGTGGCACCTTAGAGACTAACAAATTTATTTATAGTCTCTAAGGTGCCACAATTACTCCTTTTCTTTTTGCAAATACAGACTAACACGGCTGCTACTCTGAAACCTATAAGCATTTGTGTTTCTATCTTTTAATGAAGTTTATGACTCAACATTATTACCAGAGTTTGTGGTAATCTCGAATGGGAGAGGTGACATCAATGATCTCTGGCAAGCTCTGTGAAGAGTGGTTTGTAGGATGTCAGGGCAAGTCACATGCATGGGGGAAGATGCTCATATGTCAGGCGATTACAGCGTTGGGTTTTTTGTAATGTTCATGGTAGAAAACCCACATTCACAGACGTACGTTGATCTGAACATTGTAAAAAGATAGATGGCTTGATTCTGGCTGTTCTGAAACTGGTCAGCATATTTAATCCAACAATCACGAAGTCCCACTTCTCTGAATTTTGCCTTCAAGATGTCTGAACTTTAGAGCCTTACAATTTCTAACTGAAAGACACTTTCATCAATTGAATCAAGAATATTCTTTGCTTCAGAAGAGCAAGATCCATTGGCAGAGACAACAAATGGATCACAAACAAATAAAAGCAAATCCTTTTGAATTTTACCTCTGACATACAGGGGACATTATTCATAAAGTACAGGAATTCGCAAGCCTTGTTGGTCTTGTAGTTTAAAAGAAAGTCTGTTATTTCTTTTTCAAGTGCACAAAACTTCTCTAACACGTGCCCCCGACTTAACCAGCGAATATCATCATGCTGCAACTGGTGACTGTATTCGACTGAAATGTCTTGTAAAAGAGCTTTAAAAAGACGATTTTGCAAACTAGAAGTTGAGCGTCTGTAGTTCACTAATCGCATCACATTGTTTTTTTTCCCAAGTCCCCAGACAACTTACCACACAGGACAATCTTGTGAATGATGCAGTGAAGTGCATCACTGCCAAATGTGAAGCAAAGCCCTTCTCTTTCCCTGTCATGGAGGGATCTCTGTCTGTAACAAGCAAGTTTACTTTCTACAGATTTAAACCATTTTTTTTTTTCAAAAAATGATTAATCTTTTCAAAAATGATCTCTCCTGTGGTATAGGTTTCCAATGGTATTAAGCACAAAAATTCTTCCTTGAAAATTTCACAAACTCTAACAAACAGTGATAACTGGAGAACACTTCAGTCTCTCCGGTCACTCGATTACAGACCTGACAGTGGCTATCCTTCAACAAAAAAACTTCAAAAACAGACTCCAGCGAGAGACTGCTGAATTGGAATTAATTTACAAACTGGGTACAATTAACTTAGGCTTGAATAGAGACTGGGAGTGGATGAGTCATTACACAAAGTAAAACTATTTCCCCATGTTATTTCTCCCCCCCACCCGACCCCCACTGTTCCTCAGACGTTCTTGTTAACTGCTGGAAATGGCCCACCTTGCTTGTCACCATGAAAGGTTTTCCTCTTCCCCCCCCGCCCGCTGGTGATGGCTCATCTTAAGTGATCACTCGCCTTACAGTGTGTATGATAAAACCCATTATTTCATGTTCTCTGTGTGTATATAAATCTCCCCACTGTATTTTCCACCGAATGCATCCGATGAAGTGAGCTGTAGCTCACGAAAGCTTATGCTCAAATAAATGTTAGTCTCTAAGGTGCCACAAGTACTCCTTTTCTTTTTGTAAACGGTTAGTAAGCAATCTAGCTAGATATGCATTAGATTCTGTTTTGTTTAAATGGCTGATAAAATAAGTTGTGCTGAATGGAATGTATATTCCTGTTTTTGCGTCTTTTTGTAACTTAAGGTTTTGCCTAAAGGGATTCTCTAAGTTTTGAGTCTGATTACTCTAAGGTATTTAGCATCTTGATTTTACAGAGGTGATTCTTTTACTTTTTCTTTAATTAAAATTCTTCTTTTAGGAACCTGATTGCTTTTTCATTGTTCGTAAGATCCAAGGGTTCGGGTCTGTGTTCACCTATGCAAATTGATGAGGATTTTTATCAAGCCTTCCCCAGGAAAGGGGGTGTAGGGCTTGGGGGGATTTTGGGGAGAAAGATGTTTCCAAGTGGGCTCTTTCCCTGTTATTTTGTTAGACGCTTGGTGGTGGCAGCAATAAGGTCCAGGGACAAAGGGTAAAATAGTTTGTACCTTGGGGAAGTTTTAATCTAAGCTGGTAAAAATAAGCTTAGGGGGTTTTTCATGCAGGTCCCCACATCTGTACCCTAGAGTTCGGAGTGGGGAAGGAACCTTGACACTGTGCTTTGATTCAAAGTGGTGCTTTATGTTGATGGCCTTACAGACGGATACAGTGGCGTGGCACGGTAAACACAAAGGTTGTGTGTTTAAATGAAGTGGCATAATAAAAAGAAAATCTGCTGTCCAGTATGGGTTAAAAGCTTGGTTCTCGCTGTTGACTTGGTGACATTTACTCCCATGCGCATGCATTTTTGGCTCCATTTCCATCACTAATGAAAAAATGGGCACCATCCGAGCTCAGCTGCAGCCGATGCGATTGCGAGAACTTAAGATCCAGCAAGCAGTGCTTCATTTGTGCTGAGGCTTAACCCCAGCACCTTTAGGCTTGGAAGTTCATATCCCCGGCTTCTCTGAGCTCCTGGCCAGCAGCTGCTGCTCTCCAGCCACCCAGCTCTGAAGACAGTGCCACTGCCAGCAGCGGCAGCATAGAAGTAAAGGTGGCAGTTCCACACCATATCACTCTTACTTCTGCCCTGCTGCTGCTGACAGACTTGCCTTCAGGGCTGGGCATTTGGTCAGCAGCCGCCGCTCTCCAGCCTCCCTGTCAATGCGTAATTTGTGCTGGGGATGCCCCCACACCTCTTTCGTTACAAATTAAGCACTGCCAGTAAGTTATTTACTAAGGAAATCATAGGCAAATGATAGGTAGTGCATCACTGCTCGTGAACTTAATTATAAACATTTTTTAAGATGAGCTGGCGGGACACACAGGAAGCCTTGGTGGGCCACAATTAGCCCACGGGCCACCTATTGGGTCTCACTTCTTTAAACTATTTATGTACTCACCATATTCTGGTATTCTGGGCCCTGCCTGACCACCAGCAAAAGCTGAAGCAGCCTCATGGCTGCTCTAATTTATGCTCATTTCTGATGGCCACTTACAGGTTTCTCATGGAAATAATTTTCTAAGGTATGTGCCAGTTTGATATTCATTGAAAGCCAGGGTATAGCCAGGCATAATGCAAGCTGAACAGCATAGTTCTGCCAGTGTACTGTAGAAAAACTTTCCCAAAGAATCAATCCTGGCTTGATTTCTTTCTGAACAGAGACCAATGAGTCATGCTGGGTTAGGGCCTACTCCTGCTGCCACTGAAGTCAGTAAGCTTTAACACTGACTTCACTTGGAGCAGAAGTAGGCTTTATATCAAATATGGAACAAGTTAATTAAATTCTAAAACTTAGTCTTTGACAGTAATTCAGATAAAACAAATTAAGACTCCAATAACTTTTTACAATAAATGTAATTTCAGAGACTTAGCTCATTAAAACACTCAGGGCAGTATATGACTAATAACTGGATTAAAATAAAATCTCATTAGCCCAATACATATTGTGCATCTCATCCAAAAGACTCTCAATTTCATCATTTAGAAATATACAGAAATCATGTAAAATGCAAATACTGAAGGGGAGAAGGGTTTGGATTTAAAAAAAATATATGTTTACGGTCAATGCACATATTTGCATGTGATGGAATTTGAAAGATCTTTTCTTAATGAAAGGACACCATGGAAGTACAGGAATAGCTTCACCAATATGCACTGTGCTAGACAATCTCTCTCTCTCTCTCTCAACACCCCCCCCCCCACACACCTCTCAAAGTTTTACAAGGAGATGCTTTAAAGGGGCCTCATAGTACAATTTAAAAATGTATGCATTCTTTCATATATTCGTGTTCTCATATCATTAAACCTAAACTGCAATTGACAAATTAAATGGACAGAAACACATTTAATCGTTATATCACCCTTGTTTTTTTGCTATAGTGCAAAATGCAGTCGACCATAGTGGGTCTCCCAGTCCGTGTGAATTAACAGGTTTCCACTTTTCTTGCTTAAAAGGAAAAAAAAACTAAAAAATATAATCAAATCAGACTTCTGCACAAGGCAGAAATTTACCTATCCCTGCTCTTATAAAGCATCCCATCATTTTCCTTTTCTGGGTGGCTCTAAAGCTTTTCTTTGTTTCAGAGCATTCACTTTATCTAGAAACAATAGATTATGGAGAGATCATAGTTAAGAGTTTCATTATAAAGCTGACTAACTTCTACACACCTGGGTAACTAATTTTCGAAATTTAATTGACATGGAGGCTATGTCTGCCACTAATTCTGAAGTACACTAATGACAGTCAAAGTTTAAAAATCATGTCTTGCAATGTTAGCTAAGATTGGGATTTTATAACAAGTCATTCAGTGGGAGCTGGATGCCTAACCCCTTAGATCCCTTTCAAAATCTGACATTGAAGGTCTAATACTTACATCCTATCTTATGAATGCAATCCAGTTTCAACTCAGTATTTGCAGGGAAGTACCTATTCCCCGGGCATAGGGTACCCAAGCAATGAGACAAAAGAAGCAAAAAGTTTTCTGCATGTATGGGGGTCTGGCACTGAATCCAGCTGAGGAGAAAAGAAAAAACAAACATGTTGACAGTATTTTCACTGTCAAACAAAGATGCAGAACACTTCAAATTCAAGCCCTTTTGACATGGAAAAACTTCCATGCTGCTGATCTTGAGTCACTTTGTAAGTGAATTGACTCCTGTGATTGTGGACTTCAAACAAAAACACATGCACTGAATAATCCCCATTTTCTTCTCCTGAGAGAGAAATAGAGTCCAGGGGCATTGGCCCACAACCCATCCATGTCCATGGAATGTTTCTGAAATCCTCAAGAATCACTATAGAAATAAGAATCTCAAAGGACGCAGGCCGTGTGGTACTTCTAAGATGAGTGTTGTTCTGTACTGAGCTTTCAGGTACCGTGTGGATTATAGTGATGAGAGGAAATATAGACTATCTGGGATTTTATTTGAGACGGAGGCCTGAGTCTGCTGGGTTGAGATGGAGTGAGAGCCGGTTATACTTCAGTTCATTACCTCTTCTGTTGGGGGTAGCATTATGCACTAAAAATAATTTAGCACTACTGTTTGATGTGCATATTTTGGTTAGATGCCTTTAATAGTGTTAACAAAATGTAGTACATGCACTTTTTAAAAAAGATTGTCATCTTTTAAAATGAAGAAAGATTAAATGTGTTCTTGCGGGCTAAGATCTGTACTTTCAAACTAACTTTGTCTTTCTGTACAAGTTAAAGCCTTTAAGAATATACAGCAAACACCTTTGGACCGTTAATACAAAAAAGGCAGATGTTTGTACATATTAAGTAACAGTGCATGATGTTTGGACAGAGTAGTAGCATGCACTGTTTGGCCAAGGATAAAGTATTATTTTGATAAATAAAGTTTATTTTAAAAGTTCTCAAGAATGTGTTTCCTTGATTTTTTAGCAATTTACAAATAATTTTGAAAATCTGTGCTGATAGCTGTTAATATTCTAACTAGAAGCTATTTTCCCCCTTGTTCTTTAGTTTCAGGAGATCAGCAATCGGTTATTGAGTTCTTATGACACAAACATAGATGAGTTTTTTTCTGAAATTGATTCTTCTATAGCTGCAAGTCGAAATGTGCTTCAACAGTTGGAGGAAACATTTGCCCCGTTAATAAGCGAAACTGAATGGGAGAAAATACAGATGCAGGTTGGTTTCGGAGCCAATTGGATGATGATCTCAATTCATTTTGCAACTGTAGTCAGTGTCAAAGCAGGAAAGTTTTTTTTTCCAGCATATCCTCCATCCAAAAAATTCCCTGGTTTCATTTGTCAATCTACACGCTAAAACAATATCTGCAAACTTTTTTTTTAAACAGTACAGTACATTGAAGTTAAACATTTTGCTACAGGAACTATTGTTTGGTTTATGATTACAAATAATTCCTCCTGTGTTCGATAAGAAGATATTGCAGAATTATTCTGATGTGAAGAGATACAGAACAGGTTTCAATAGATTAAATATTGAAGAACATACCACCAATTGTTACAAAATGCACTTTGAACCTTCTTGTTGTATAGGATATTGCTGCTATGCATGCCTTCCAGTCTACAATAACTAATATATTTTTTATTTCCCCCTCAGGCATTTCGGCAAGAGATATTTGACTGCCCTATTTGCATTATGCCACTGTGTCATATCACTCATCCTCCAAGTGTCTTCTCTGATAACAGCAATAATCGGTATTCGCGCCAGACTGTTCTGCTCTCTTGTTCACATATGTTTCATCAGACTTGTCTTCAAGCATTTGAAGAGTTTTCCTTGGGAGAAAAACTTGTTTGTCCCTTATGTCGCTCTTGTTATCAAAAGAAAATTCTTGAATGTTGATATAAACATGTAAACAGTCCAGAATGAGCTGCATAATAGAATTTTTAATTGGTTTAATGATAGCCTCACAGGAGATTAGATCCTTGTCAGGTCCAGTGTGAGAAAAAACACTTCTCTATGGATGTTGATGCTCACTAATAAAAATAAAAGTTAAATGGGCATTGTGCTATCATTTCTCTGACTTGTTTCTTTTCCTTGCTCTCCACAGACTTATCTATCTTCTTCTCCCTTTTGGTTTCCCTTCTTTTCTGTTTTCCCTTCCTGGACTTCTCCTTTCTTTAACCTCCTCCCTCTCAGAGACACACTACCCTCTCCATCTCCTTCACATCCCAGAATCCCTTTCCTTGGAACTCTTCCCTTTGACTCCTTTCTTCATTTCAGGTGATTCCATCTACATACTTCCCACTGGAGTTACTCATGTTGAACAACAGGAAAAAAAGACAGATTCCCTTGATAGCAGAGCCCAGGCACTTGGAAATACCACTGATGAGTGTGGAAGGAAATGCATTACTTCTTCAGCTCCTTTTAGTAGCGGAATGCAGCTGGGCTGGCTCCTCTCCTTGTTATGTGGTTTCCAGCCATTAAAGGTCTACAATAGGCAAATGGAAAAGAAGTACTTGTGGCACCTTAGAGACTAAAATTTATTTGAGCCATAAACTTTCGTGAGCTACAGCTCACTTCATCGGATGCATTCGGTGGAAAATACAGTGGGGAGATTTATATACACACCCACAGAGAACATGAAACAATGGGTTTTATCAGACATACTGTAAGGAGAGTGATCACTTAAGATGAGCCATCACCAGTTGTGGGGGGGAGGAAAACCTTTCATGGTGACAAGCAAGGTGGGCCATTTCCAGCAGTTAACAAGAATGTCTGAGGAACAGTGGGGGTGGGGTGGGGGTGAGAAATAACATGGGGAAATAGTTTTACTTTGTGTAATGACTCATCCACTCCCAGTCTCTATTCAAGCCTAAGTTAATTGTACCCAGTTTGCAAATTATTTCCAATTCAGCAGTCTCTCGCTGGAGTCTGTTTTTGAAGTTTTTTTGTTGAAGGATAGCCACCCTCAGGTCTGTAATTGAGTGACCGGAGAGACTGAAGTGTTCTCCGACTGGTTTTTGAATGTTATAATTCTTGACGTCTGATTTGTGTCCATTTATTCTTTTACGTAGAGAGACTGTCCAGTTTGACCAATGTACATGGCAGAGGGGCATTGCTGGCACATGATGGCATATATCACATTGGTAGATGCGCAGGTGAACGAGCCTCTGATAGTGTGGCTGATGTGATTAGGCCCTATGATGGTGTCCCCTGAATAGATATGTGGACAGAGTTGGCAACAGGCTTTGTTGCAAGGATAGGTTCCTGGTTAGTGGTTCTGTTGTGTGGTGTGTGGTTGCTGGTGAGTATTTGCTTCAAGTTGGGGGGCTGTCTGTAAGCAAGGACTGGCTTGTCTCCCAAGATCTGTGAGAGTGATGGGTCGTCCTTCAGGATAGGTTGTAGATCCTTGATGATGCGCTGGAGAGGTTTTAGTTGGGGGCTGAAGGTGATGGCTAGTGGCGTTCTGTTATTTTCTTTGTTGGGCCTGTCCTGTAGTAGGTGACTTTTGGGTACTCTTCTGGCTCTGTCAATCTGTTTCTTCACTTCAGCAGGTGGGTAGTATAGTGGTAAGAATGCTTGATAGAGATCTTGTAGGTGTTTGTCTCTGTCTGAGGGGTTGGAGCAAATGCGGTTGTATCGTAGAGCTTGGCTGTAGACAATGGATCGTGTGGTGTGGTCTGGATGAAAACTGGAGGCATGTAGGTAGGAATAGCGGTCAGTAGGTTTCGGATATAGGGTGGTGTTTATGTGACCATCGCTTATTAGCACCGTAGTGTCCAGGAAGTGGATCTCTTGTGTGGACTAGTCCAGGCTGAGGTTGATGGTGGGATGGAAATTGTTGAAATCATGGTGGAATTCCTCAAGGGCTTCTTTTCCATGGGTCCAGATGATGAAGATGTCATCAAATGTAGCGCAAGTAGAGTAGGGGCACTAGGGGACAAGAGCTGAGGAAGCGTTGTTCTAAGTCAGCCATAAAAATGTTGGCATACTGTGGGGAAATGGGAAGAAGTACTGCAAAATAGCCCTACTGCAAATGTGGCTGAGTGGTCCCCATAAAGGAACAAATTGGTTCAGGAACTTGTCATGCCAGTGGGACCAACTAATATCGTCCAGGTTAGAAGAGACCAAAATACATTTAAAACCTTTGAGTTGTGGACTGTTACCCTTGAACTTTGAGTTAAGGTCTAAAATCCCTTGATCAATGTCATGCACCCAGGAGAGCCTGAAAGCTAAACTTTTGTTAAAATGTTTCAGATGCTTTAGGAAACTATATGACTCACAATGCTGAAAATGCTTGTAGACTGCCCATATTTAAATTAGAATTGTTTTATGTTAAAGATTACCGAAAAGTACTATTGATAGCCTGTGTATTTTTCCATTAACTAAAATTAGGATACAGGCATGTAAAAGGTACGGGTTTGCTTTTTGATGGTTTTGCTATATGTTTGTCATTTGCTTTATTTCTGCTCCATGTTTTGGTCCAAAGGGTGTAATGCCTACTGAACCTATCGGGATCTCTGCTACCCCCCCATGATACTCCAAACTTGAACAAATGGCTTGTGTTAGAGGCTCTCAAGCTTTTTACACACATTAAACCACCCTCCACAGTGCAGTGGAATGCATATTGTGACAAAGTTCCTCTCTGCTTTGGTGGGTCCTGCACTTTTTGGTGGATTTGCTCACCTCAGAGGTTCACAGCAGCCCTCATTTTGGCCGTTTCTGCTAGAGGCTCAAATCTGCCATTCACTCAGCTAACCTCATCATTGGCCAGCATGGGGGAAATGGAGAACAATCTCCACAGTCTCTGCTGACCCACCTAGTGGGTCGGGGACAGGCCACAACGCTTTCCAAATTAGACCTTCCCTTCTGGTGTTGCTAACAGACCAGGTCAACTCCTCCTGTGTCCAATTAGGAATTGGGGGAATGGGGGGAAACCCGGGCCCGCCCTCTACTCCGGGTTCCAGCCCAGAGCCCTGTGGATAGCAGCTGTCTACGTCTCCTGTATTAGCTTTGTGACAGCTACAACTTTCTGGACTACTTCCCCAGGGCCTCCTCCCAACACCTTCTTTATCCTCACCACAGGATCTTCCTCCTGAAGCCTGATCACGCTTGTACTCCTCAGTCCTCCAGCATCATGCCTTCTCACTCCCTGCTCCTTGCATGCCCCTCCCCCCCACCAACTGATGGGAGGTCCTTTTTAAACCAGGTGTCCTAATTGGTCTGCCTGCCATAACGGATTCTAGTATGTTCTTAATTGGCTCCGGATTTCTTAATTAGCTTGCCTGTCTTAACTGGTTCTAGCAGGTTCCTGATTGCTCTAGTGCAGCCCCTGCTCTGGTCACTCAGGGAATAGAAAACTGTTCATCCAGTGGCCAATATATTTGCCTTCTAGCAAACTCCTGTACCCCACTAATCTGGGTCTGTCACAATATATTACAGAGGAGTAAATTGTAAGGCATGCACAGACAATGGAGAAACATCTTACAAAGACTCAAAAGTCCATTGTTTAATACAAATGTTGACAAAAAAAGCACATTGTAAATCACAGTTTGACTACATTGAAAACAGTTTAATAAAAATATTACTAAAAACACAAATTGTGACATTTCAAATAAAGGGAAAAGATACTAAATCTACTCCTTTTCACTATTGCACTGTGACATTCAAACCATCTAAAAAGGCAGTTTTCATATAATTTTGTAACACTGCAAGGTAACCACAATTGAAAATTTTATAAAGTACACATTTTCTGATGACCTACATTAAATTAACCTCAAGGATTTGGTGGGGAAGATGTGTCTGCTACAGATTGGTAACAGTTATTTTAGTGCTAAAAACATTTTTCAGACATATTTTGCTTCCAAGATATGAGAATGCCCACATAATTAACTAAAAACTTTTGTAAGGCCTTGATGCTGCAAAGAATTAAGCACTTGCCTAACTTTAGCATGCGAGTAGTTCCACTGAACTCAATAGGACTGCACATATGCTTAAAAGTTAAGAATGCATACATTTCTACAGAGAGACCTAAATTGTTAATATTGGAATGAAAGAGCATGAACCTGCATGAGGAAAAATGCCCACTAATTAGCTGAACCTGTACTAGACTTTTTTTTGATCTGCCATTGCACCACCATTAGTGCATATGTATGGTCTAATGCAGAAAAGGTGGTATTTTTATGATCATGTCATCTAACCCTCCTCAAAGCATGTCTAGACAATAAAGTTATAAGAACGCTGGTGGCAGTCTGAGCCTTGGGTATACTCCCACTCATGGCAGTGCAACTGGGATTTTCCTTTTTAAAAAAAGCTTAGCATAGACAAGCCCATTGAGTTCAATGGGTGTTTTGCCTGAGTCGAGAAATTATTCTTGCATATAGATAGAGGAACCTAAATACTCTGTATTTTTAGTTTGTGTATGTGTATTGCTGTATTGGTCACAGGCTACAATTTTAAATCCACAATCCTAACATATCTTCATTTTCTAAATTTCTATACCCATTGAAACCAGGTAAGACAAAATATTTTAAGGTTATCTTTAAAAACTGGGAAATGGTTGAATTTTTTGTTCACAACTTTTTCATTGTACTTGAAACCAGAAGATTTTGTGTAATTTTTCTAAACTGGGAAAAGGCATTAGTGTTAGAAAACATGTTTCAGTTAGCAGGATGTTAAACAGAATTTTGCCCATAAGCTTTTTAGCATGACCATCTAATCCACACTAAAAGCAATGTCATCTTTAACATCATGCTGTCTGAAATGCATTAGTCTGCACACGCACACATGCGCGCGCACACACAGCACTCACTCACTTTTTGGCTTCTAATGAGCAATTAAGAGAACACAAAGTACAGAATAAAACCCTTCGTTTCTTGGTGCCATAGTACGTTTGGCTTGGTAATCACAACTGTAAAGAGCTGCTATACATAGATGCACCAACAGATTCATTTTTTATCTCCAGTGAGGTGAGGCATATTCATAAAAAAGGGGGCATATTAAGTGACCAGTCTTTATTTTAATGGAATTCTGTGGTGACAGCTGAATGACCAGACAGTATTGGTATTTCCAGAGTATAAATACTTGTACTAAGAAACCTTATATGGGATTACTGGGGGAGTAGATGGGCATTAAATAAAATCAGAGCTGATGTCCTGAGCTTTCATTCCTTGAAGCAAATGGAAGTGATAAGTGAATGCGGTATGCAGGCTGACGTCCTGATCATGAAGGAAACCTTATAATTACCTTTAAAAAGTTACTTTGTGTACAAATTATATTTAATGGAATAAATAGAAGAGCAGCATGTTGAAATGACTGGTACAAATATCTAGAAAGACAGCATAATTATGTATTATTTAAAAAATTTGATATAGATACATCCAGATTTTACAAACTTCTCTGTAGACATCTGAACAGTTTTCAGAAATTGGGGTTTCATAACAAAGTTTTAATTTTGATCAGATACAACTTTTAGATAGCTCTGGTCCAAGTATGTTGGGCTGAGATCATCAGCATTTACTTATATTACATTTGTTAAAGGATTTCTCTTTTATTACTCTTCAGCCATTTTGCCTAACTGGAATCAACCCGTAGTGTAGTTGAATCATCAAAGCCATTTTTAGTCTCAAATTTAAAGCTAACAAATATAAATCTGAATTATTAATAAAAGTGGCTAATAAAGTGGCTATTAGGAAAAGTCCATGAATGAACAATGAATTAGGCAAGCAAAGGTTGTACAGAATTTAAGATCCTATTTCACCTCTCCTATTTTTAATTAAAAAACAACTTTGCTACTAAAACTTGCAGCTATCCTTACAATTCATAGATTACTTTTAATTGAAACCAAAGCTACTGTTCTCCTGTAAAATGCCTTGCAACCATAAGTAGATGTTATTTTGTGACATTTTCTGCAATTCTATTTAACTTAAACATCTGTACATTATAACTTAAGGGCAACTCGTTAACAATATTTAATCATCAAAAATAAAAGCTGAACACTTATCTGTGAAAGAAAGTACAGTAAGAGAGTCTTAAGTTAGTGGGATAGGAAAGTATTCTAGAAAACAATGGATTTCACGTTTAGACTTCCTGCTAATTAACATAGGTGTAGTTTGACTCTATACTTGGAGAAACAGCTCCAGTCAGGCCAATGGGGCCTCATATGGGGGGAAAATTCTGCACGTGCCCGGGACTTAGAGTTGGGGGGGGGGCAATGCCCCCATTCCCCCTTCCAAACTATGCCCATGCTAATTAGTACCATTATACATCATACATCCGAGTTCTATTTAGATTAACTCGTTCTATTATTTCCCATCTTGTCTATCCAGGCAAAGGTGAAAATCTTGTTTGAAGTACATATTGATGACAGTTTGAAGCCACTGAATGATAGTAAATACTGAAGTACATGAAAAGGAAAAGGGAGTCAAAATGTTAAGTTTTAAGAACGCAGGGCCCAATCCAGAAGAAAGCATCATCTGATTCATAAGTTCCATGTACCTAATGGAAATGTGGCTTCTGTTACATGAAAACTCCGTTTTTAGAGGTCAACCAGTTAGAGGAAAAAAGACCATTCACATGGTCATCATTGGTAATGCAGAAGGTACCAAAACCCTGTAAAAGTGTTTACAACTATTTTGTAACTTGGTGCCCTGAAGGTCAGGCTCAGTACCAGTCCACCTCCCACAGGATACCCTTTCCTACAAGTATATCAGGGTCCTCAAAATGTTAATCCTAATGTGGAACATGTAAGAGTTTGTCTCATGGACAATGTGCCCTCTTGTTTACTACTACACAGACCACATCCCTCCCATTCATAATCAATCATACGACATCCCAGAGGAAAATACTGACTAGCAAGCACCATGGGACAAACCAGCTCCTCACAGAGCACAGTTCAAAACCTCTAGATATCCTTTAGTAACTGCAGGGTCCTCAGCCTCAGTCAAGCCAAAGTCAAAGTCTGGAGTTGTGTGGCAGGGGAGAAGGACAAACCAAAGACTATGACAAAAAGGGAGTTCCACAACTTCCTATATGCTGGAGTTGGAGATTTGTTTAAAAACAAAAAACGTGGGGGGGAAGCGGGGGGGCTGGATGTGGTGAGGGTTTCTCATAATTTGCTGAAAGCCAATATATTCCAGGGCTATGGAGCCAGCATCAGAATACCATGGATGTCAGCTCTTTACTCGGTGCATCCTTGCTGACTGTGATGCGCTCAAAGCAGAGCTTGAAATAACTCAGTTAATGTTCATCTACAAGAGAATATCAGCTCCTTTAAAAAAAAAAAGCACTTTTCTGCCAGTGGCACATTTAATCAGTACATTTGCACACTTATTTGATAACAGAGGTAGTCTGATTTATATGCTTCTGTAAGGCTAATGCCACATTTATTTTAGTATCTGTAAATGCTGGCTTTTTTGACACGAATATCCCTCAGAACATCATCAATGTTTATTGATGATGACATTTGAAAAAGCCAGGGATCACAGTGTTAAAAGTATCTAATTTGTTTTTCTAAACAAGATGAAGTATATTTCTTTTTTTTTTAAATTAACTGTATTGTCCTAATTATGCACATAAAATCACTTGATATGAATTATACTACTTACTGTATGTTTTAAAAACAGCATGCTCTAGTTTCATCTGAGCATGTATAAGATACAAGAAAAGATTCAATGATACTCTGTGCTTAATACTTTGCAATAAGATAGGCTATTTAGAACACAATAGAAGCAAGATTGAATTGCCTAGAACAGATACATCCATTGCTTTCTGCAAAACTCTTGACAATTTGGGCTAAAGGGTATCATGTTATACTTATGAAATTCAAGGAAAAATAGTACAGATTGGGAGCAAGTGGCCTTAAATCCTTATGTTTCTTTGGGAACAAGAAGGGCTAGGGTTATATTTTATGACTAAATGGTTTATTCTAGGTCCCCCACAATACTGTAGCGAAGACATCAACCTAACGTATGTGAACACTGGCAGAGACTCATCCAGACAATCATATATTTGACATAAAAATTGATCTTGAAAACTTTACCTTCTATCCATTTCTCATGTGTACCGTGATGTAGATTCAGTAAATAAGGACCGCCTTACCCGTGTCTAATTTAGACAGCAGATTCTTCAGGGCAGGGACCATCTCTTCCCTGGTTTGCACAGCACTGCACACACAGGAGGCACTCTATACTGTATCTGATTACAAGAGGCTTCGGGAGTATGGAGGATTAATACTCTCACAGCTCCTGTGGTTGGTGATACTCCTGAAGCTTTAATGGTACTTCTGAACCAAAACACGAAATAATTTCTTGTTAAATTCTTTAATTTCTATGACACTAGAACAGTCAACTGTGTAAAAGATATTGGAGAAACAGGGCCAACAATAAACACCATTACAAT
Source organism: Dermochelys coriacea (assembly GCF_009764565.3). Taxonomy (NCBI): domain Eukaryota; kingdom Metazoa; phylum Chordata; order Testudines; family Dermochelyidae; genus Dermochelys; species Dermochelys coriacea. Next base: position 252,335,019 of record NC_050069.1, on the reverse strand, counting down.
CTGTAAACAAAGTTTCCTATGAATCCAAAAATCGTTACTTCTAAAGTAACATCATACCAGTTTAATTTTCACCTTAAAAGGTAAATACTGAAGATGTGCTTACACTTAATAATCCCACCACATTACAACAATTCTGGCACTATGTATTGAATATTGTGCTACCAACACAGGAGAAAGCCAAGAGGTGGCTAACTTAAGACACTTAATTCACATACCACAAATCAGACCAAAAATGTATCTTGTTTATCAGACAGGAGCATCTCTGTGCTTTAGCCTTATAATGAGGCAGATATTGATGTCACCAATATCTGCTGTATACACCTGAGAGGTACAGACCACCTGACTTCATGAGACAAAACATTGGAAGTGCACTGTCAATATCCATTAATGACTTCTCCATTGCTTCTGTGTAAATGAATTTACCCTTCTGTGACTACATGATCAATGTGTTATATTTATGGTTTGAAAGTAGCACTGTATCTGTAAAACGTTTTGCATATAGAATGTCAGTTTCAGGACTTTTAATGTAGACAGTGTCACAATACAAAAAGTAGACGTTAGAACACTGTCCGCAGCTACAGAAAGGCTGGATTTTCTCTGAAGATTAATCCACTGTAAGAACCACACTGAACCTACACTTTTGCCTTCTTTCCAGTATACAGTGTCTTTATTTAAGTACTCTTTTTAACTAATACATATCTGTGACTCTAAGATTCAAAGCACAACCCACTAGAAGGAGTGCAATCAGTATGCAGCAGTGTTTGTTTTGGAAGGGAAAGAAATACTAAGACAAGGGGGAAAACACTGCAAGTCTTTCTTCTTTTTTTGCCTACATACTATAAAACTTGTATTCTTACTATTTGTGAACCTATCTACTGGAGCTTGCCTCCAGACAACTCACTAGCCAAACACAATCCATTTTGGGGAATCATATATAAGCATGGTGAATTGTTTGACTTTTTTTAAATTTCCTTGAATTATTGACAGAACACATGCCATCAAAAAAAAAAGTCAGTTTCTGCTGTGGACTCAATACCGAGAGAAGGATGAAGATCAAAATTAAGGCAGATATAATCCAGAGCTTGAGTAGAAATTTTTGCTTTTTGATCTTTATGCAGACAATTTCATCTGATCAAAAAAAAAAAAAATCTTACTGAGGCAACTACCTTAAAGTCACAATGTTACAGAAAGCTGGAATATGTTTTATAAAATTAAATAACCCTATCATATGTCACAGTTTACCACACTCTCAGTGGGGATATGGTACAATTATAGTCATATTATCATTTCCAAAGATAAAAAGTGGATAATTTATATTATCATTCTTTACACTTCTAATGCATAAGCCCATACACTCTCAACAGATACAAGGAGTCAATGCTTTTACTAATAAATCTTGTAATGTTTATAATGTGAATCCATTTTTTAAAGTAATTTATGTGTAGTTATCTGTTCTTGGTTGGAACTTTGCCTCAATGGAGAGAAAAATAATTTCTGCTGTCCAAAAACTCAACAATAAATGTAAGCAACAGGAAAAGATGTTTGCTAATTTTCCTTGAGACTTACAATTTTACTCTCTCAAAAATGGTACAACATACCCAAACCTAGTTAGTAAGCAGTAGATATAGCTCAGAAATTATTGCAGTAGTATTTATATTATGCCCAATTTCCATTCAGAAAAGGCCACTTCAGGAAACCATTAATTTTTGTGGCTGTTGCTTGGGGTTTGCTTGTGAAGCACTCCACTAAGCTCCCATCTCACTCATATTTCATTAAGCGTACGTCCAGAACTCAGAAATTACTCAGGAAGAGAACAGATAAGAGATATTTGACATCAGAAGAGACTAACTTGTTTCAGAATCTTACTGGATATAAGCCCATTATCATGGTTTGATTGAGTGGAAGGGCTCAGACCTCAAGTGGACATATTTCAGTTTTACATAAATATGAAAGAAGAAACATTAAACTTACCAAAAACTGTTTTAGTAACCTTGCCTGATCTGTCTACAGAACACACATATGCATGCAATGGTCCTCCTTAGAGCCTTTATACTTCCTCTTTTCAAGTCAAGTGTTAGAGCAGCAGTGTTGGACAACAGGCAAAAGTATAAATATTTTAATAGTGACCTGTGATTGTCACATACTACTTGTAGGACTTCTGATTCTATAGCAATGCTAAAGAAAATACTGAATTTCTCCTCATCAGTGCCATTCTGGGTCTAAGGGCTCAGAGCAGCTAAATCATGTTACATTGCAGAAAGCTCCATACTCACAAGAAAGACTGAACTGTAGGTTTTGCTGACACAACCGACTGCATCGTTTCTGTAAGCTTAGTATTCAACATATATAGTATACTACACACACACACGCTATACAGTACTATATATGCAGATATAGTACTATATAGTATATAGGAGAAACTAAAGACTTGAAGAGATTAGTGAAAAATAATGGCTTGCACTGAGCTATAAGCATTCCTCTGTGTGTGTGTGTGTGTACACACACATATATGAGAGAAACTAAAGACTGAAGAGGTTAGTGAAAAACAGAGATTAGTGAAAGAAAGTGGCTTGCACCATTGAGCTACAATATACTGCACTATTATCACCAGGACTCAACTCCGAAAACCTTTAAGGAAACTGTGTGCAACTGCAGATAACTAGACAAAGTCTATGCTACTTGTGTTGATATGTGCGCGTGCACACAAACAGAGTTAACAGAATTTTACGTGCTTATATTTTGAAGGGCGACTGACCTCAATGGCATAACACTTACTGTAAGTTATAGTACTGTAAGAATTATAACAATAAGAGGCCAGCATAGCTTTCTAAAAAGCATACTGGGCTCAGATTTAACAGCGAAGTATGTTAGAATTTATCTTGTGTTCATTAGACTTGATAAGACACCTTCCAATTACCACTGAAGAAAACTACCTTCTGTCATTTAAAACTAAGAATAAAAAGCCTACAATGCTGGGTCTGTAAGAGTGCTTCATGATGCCAAACGTTACATACACCCTAGTGAATCCTGTATGAAAGTAAGTGATCTCTCCGAATTACTTCAATTTTTTAATGAACTCTTAGTAGAAAAGAAGTGCATCTTGCTGTTAAAGACACCTAAACATTCCTAATAAGAGTTATACTGGGCTTCAAATGTACCCTTTATTTCCAAGTCTCAGAGTTGTTCACCAGCATTATATTTATATCACAGAGGAGGTATTGTACACTTAACATGGTAGTAGGGCACCATATCTAGAAACATGAGGCTCTGTCCAAAGAGGAATTCATTATTTTTCTCAGCTTCCAGTCTTCAAGGCACCTCCTGCATAAACCGATGGGGAGTATACAAAATCAAATCAGAAATGGTAGAATCTGAAGTAGCTTGGTTTCTCAGAAATACACAGTGTGAAAAGTGAGAGAAGATTGGACCCAAAATTAAAAGTGAAATTAATACAAAGATACTTTGATGAAGATGACAGGAATGTCATGAGGTTGAAGTTTTCAGCTCTATTGATTGAAGATGATTGCTTCTCACAGTGTTTTCTGATGCCCATTTGCAGAAGGCTTTGTTGTCTCAGAGTCTCTTGCATTGTTCGACAGATGAAGTTTATCTAAACCTGCATAGGTATTACACAAGGTAAAATGCAATTTTCTGCTTTTCACATATATAGATATTTACAATGGAAAACTGCTAAAAGCACATTGTATTCAAACAAAATTCTGTTTGGTTTTGTTTTCCATATTTGCTTAAGGCCAAAATTAACCTTTTTCTCTGAGGCCCCTCTCGACATGCTCTAAAAACTCCAGGGCCTAATGGGAAGGAGGAGAGCAGGTCAGGGCACATAGGCGTAGTGTGACTTCTATTTGGTGGGAGGGGAGACAGGGGCCAGCAATCCAGGGAGGCAGTGCCATCTCCAGCCCCTGACTCAACTCACCAGGCCACTCGCCTGTCTGGGTTGGGGGAGGGGGCCGATGCAACCAAAAATTATAACTCAAAGGTGGGGGGCTTAGCTCAAAATGTTTGAAAACATCTTACGGCGCAGGTAGGGGGTAGCTCAGGATGCAGGGAGGAGGTAGTTATGGGCTGTGGGCAGGAAGGAGCAGCTCAGTAGCTAGGACTGTGTGTTGGCAGGGCATAGCTCAGAGGGCAGGGAGGGGGTAGCTAGAGGCTGTGTGTTGGCAGAGCATGGTTGAGGGTGCAGGGAGGGGGTAGCTGTATGGGGCTGTATGGAGGCAGGGCGCAGCTCAGGGCGCAAACAGGACATAGCTCAGGATGCAGGGAGGGGGATAGCTAGGAGCTGTATGCCGGCAGGGGATAACTCAGGGTGCCGTCAGGGTGGGTAGCAGGGGCTGTGTGCTGGGAGGGCTCCCCTGCAGTTCCTGTTCCCGGAGGGGGTCTGCCAGCCACGGAGCAAGGTCTCCCCACCAAGGTGGCTCTTACCAGATGTCTCTGCAAGAGCAAAGGGGGATAGGACTCGGGAGCTGAGGAGCGGCTTTAATTGGGGGCATCAGCAGGAGAGGAGAGAACTCTGTGGCTCCCTGCTCCATGGCACCAGCGAGAGCAGCAGCTGCCCCTCCCTGCCCGGTGCAACGGCAAAAACAGGAGCCGGCACCAATACCTACTGACCCTACTCAGTTGGGGTGAGTAGGCTCAGTACAACCTAGACAGGAAATTCTGCCAGGGAGCTGTTTGCCACTACATCGGCTCTTGCTTCCTGCCTCTGACCGGGCCAGGGGGCAGGGAGAGGAGGGGGAGAGGGGGTGTAGATTTGCCCCCCAGGGATTGCCAGGCTCTTGCGCTGCAGTTGAGGGGGGGAGGGGTGGCAATGCCCTCCATGTCCACAACTCTGCACTTGGGCTTAGGGCTTCTGCCCCACAGGGAGCACCAGGGCTCCCCGTTTCAGCCCCGCGGGGTGTGCAAAGGATCGTGGCTTCAGCCCTGTACCTCCTGGGAGTCCCGGCTTCAGCACCGCGGGGGTGCTGGGGATTGGGGCTTCAGCCCTCTGCCTCCCAGCTTCAGCCCCACGGGGACTGCCAAGAATCGGGATCTGGGTTTCAGCCACAGGGCCCCCTTGAAAGGGCTCGCTGACCCCCGCTTGAGAACCGCTGCTCTAGTTCAAACAGGAATTACTTCAGGGAAGTCCTCAGGCCTGTGTCACACAGCAAGTCAGACTACATGATCACAACCTTCTGGTTTTATAATCTACGAACATTTTCAAAAACAGGAGCCTACAATTAAGCTCTTAAATCTGCACTTTAAACAATTAAGGATGGGTTTTCAGTAGTATTTCAGTGCACAAGTTCCATGGGTACTTTTAAAAATACTACCCTTAGTGGTCTAAATATGGATTTTGGAACCTAAAGTTCAGATCTTTTTTTAAAAATTGAATTCTAAGGGCACAAAATGAATATCCCATCTTAGAACTTCCCCACTCTTGGATCCTCATTCCCTACCCTAAGTCACAACTATTCCCCTAGCAATCAAAAGCAATGACATATAAAAATAGGATACTCAAGGCACTGAACAAGGTGAACTCAAAGATCCTCTTTTCATGAAAATGTCCCTATCTAATGAATAGGGAGATCAAACCAAACAGATAAACAAGAAATTAACAGCAGTGTATCACGTCTATAAAGAACAACTAAGACGAAGCTTTCTTGAATACATATTCCTAGCACAAGATCTACTGATGAATCATAGAAAGATAGGACTTGAAAGGATCTTGAGAAGTCATCAATTTCAGTCCCTGTTGCTGTGGCAGGACCAAGTAAGCCTAGACCATCCCAGACAGGTATTTGTCCAACTTGTTTTTAAAAACCTCTAATGATGGGGATTCCACAATCTTCCTTGAAAGCCTACTGCAGAACTTAACTACCTCTATAGTTACAAATTTTTCCTAATATCTAACGTATATTGCCCTTGCTACAGTTTAAGACCGTTACTTTTTGTCCAGCTTTCAGCAGACATGGAGAACAACTGTGCACCATTGTCCTGATAACAGCCCTTAACATATTTGAAGATTTATCAAATTCCCTCCTCAAGTCATCTTTTCTCAAGGCTAAACACATAGGCACCAACTCCATGGGTGCTTAGGGGCTGGAGAAAAATTAGCGGGTGCTCATCCGCAACTCATACTAATGGAAGTCTGTATAATATATCAGATTGTCACAGATTACCTATGTGTGTGTGCGCACACAAACAAAAAACATGTAGAAATCAACTAGTGAAGTGGAAAGAAGATTTTTTTGGTTCAGTCTTACCTTTCACATTTTAATAACTCTTTTGCAATGGCAAATAGGTTCTATTACAACTCAGGCTGTCTACCTGCACACCCATTTGTTTAGCTTAAGAGCAAAAATTAGCTGAAATACGTTTGTAGGTACTTGGGAAACTTTATGATGAAAAAGGGCAACAAAAAAAAAAGATGTAGATGTTAAAATAAAGGGCAAATGTCTTTACCATATTACCTAATGCTTTGAAGAGCTCTTCCCGCACAGCAGAGGTGAACTTTCTGACCAGACATAGAGTCGTCACGATAGCAAAGAGCAAATTGTACGATAACACAATGTAGAAATTTCCCAGCCAGTTAAACCTTCCAAAGTCTCCAAGCAGATCAAATCTCGTAATTCCTGTTAAAGTTACATTTTTGAACATTTAAAAAGAGATAAGATTTAAAAATATTCTTGAAAACATTTTTGTATTACTATGAAAATATAGGTTTCAGAGTAGTAGCCGTGTTAGTCTGTATTCGCAAAATGAAAAGGAGTACTTGTGGCACCTTAGAGACTAACAAATTTATTTGACCACAAGCTTTCGTGAGCTACAGCTCACTTCATCAGATGAATTCGATGAAGTGAGCTGTAGCTCACGGAAGCTTATGCTCAAATAAATTTGTTAGTCTCTAAGGTGCCACAAGTACTCCTTTTCTTTTTATGAAAATATAGGAGATTTGACATATCTAACTCTAGTACTTGGTGCTATATTAAAGAAAAATACACTAAAAATACCTATAATTGACAGATGGATGTACAATCAAAGATGCAAAACAAACTATTTTTGAAGGTCATTTGGGTCTCTTTTTTGGCTACCATAGAGTTGCTAGCCATACTATAACTATATAACTATAACAAAATACCTTAGGTGACTCAGATAAAAGGCTGATTAACGTGCGTCTTGAAATAAGTTATAAATTCAAGACAAAGTAGTCCTGCCCCAATTTCAATAAATATAATTTTGAAAATTAACTATCTTAAATCAATCATCATAAAAGCCATTTGTTTAAGATGTCAGGCTTCCATACTTATATCAAAAAATGATGGAAAGAATTGTGTGCCTTTCACAAAAGACAACACTAATTAAGATTTAGCTACTTTACACACACACACACACACACCCCCTCGTTTTGTTCTGAAACTTGCTGCTTTTCCATGACATGAGAATGTTTAGCATTACTTATTCAAAAAATTATATGCAATATAAGAAACAGCAGAATAGCACACCACTACAAAAGTATAGTTTTGCCTGCATTAACTGTAAATTACATTATTTTTCTGTAAACTGATTTTTTATTACACTGCTTTTTCAGATATCTGTTTGCAGCAGTAAGTGCCCTGTCAAGAGAGGCACAAAACCACATGGTACAGTAAACATTAGGGCTGCATACATGCTTTGCAGATCCACTGTTTTGGAATCAAGTATTAAAAGACTTCCTCTCCTAGTGCCAGTGCTGCAGTCAGATAGGAGTCACACAGGAGGAGGAAATGAGTGAAGCTCACAATCCTGATGGCTCCCAGGTAGACCTCAGGCTCCAACTCACATGCCAGGGTAGCAAACTCTAGGGGCTACCAAGCTCCAAGTGCCTACTGAAGAAGCAGAAAAGGAAACAGGAAGCTTTCCAAATGCATGTTGTGTCAGGTCTAACACAAGTCAGTTCCAAGAAGGCAGTCTGTGCCAAAGAAGACCACATCAAGACAGACTGCAAAGGTGCAGGGTGTTGAGGAAATGCCCAAAACAATCTCCCCCTTGGACCCACTCCAAGGAGTCCTCCTGTGGTGACTTATCCTCAGAACTCAGTCTTACCTCTGAATAAGGTGAAGGGAAAGAGTATTCACTGGCCTCAACATCAAAATGTGGAAAACACAAGCTCCAGACACCAAGCTTCCTTTGAAAACTCAACCAACCCTCAGATCTGAGATTCTTGGGAGCAGGTTTTGAACAACAACTTGATTCCAAAAAGGTTACAGACTTGGAAAGACTATGCTGTTCAGGCTCAGGTATACTAACCTGCAGTGCTTTGTGCAGTGATAAGTGATGACACTTCAACTCCATCTCTTTCCAAGGTCAAGGGGAAAGAGCTGCACAAGCCATGCATCTCATTGTACAGAGATCCTGGCCCAGAGCTGCACAAACCATGTGCCTCATTGTACAGCGACTCTGGCCCAGAGACTCTAGGCTGGTCCATGACATATCATGGCATTAAGAAACATGCACCACTTGAAACCTCTGCATCAGCCATCTTATCTAGCCAGAAAAGGAGCAGCTAACGACTGGGATCAACTTGAGTATTTAAGGAGAACACAAAGGGTACAAGATCACAAGAAAGAAAGATTATAGAGCAAAAAGGTGGGGACTAAGGAAAGAGCCCTAAGAGATAATGGAGAAGAGACTGAAGTTGCCCAAGACAATGAAAAGGAAAGAGCGAAGAAATAGATGAACAAAGAGTACAGATTCATAAGCACACAAGGAGAAGGAATTGACTGACAGTCAAAATCAGCAAGCAGATCAATAAAGATAATACAGAGAAGATGCTTTTAGACTTGACCATGAAGTTGAGATTGACCTTAAACGCAGTTTCAATGGAATGGAGAAGGTGGAAGTCGGACTGCAGGGCATACAAGAGGGTTTGAAAGAGAAACTCAAGGCAGGAAACAAGCCTCACTCCAGAAGCCTCAAGTAAGAGGTGGGAAAAGGAACTGGTGCATTAGTTGGATATTTAAGTGGGGTCAAAGCAGGTTGTTTTGTTTTGTTTTTTTGCAAAATACAAGAGTGACTCTCGAAGAGGAAGGGACTGCGAGGACAGTTGGTCTTCAAAGTAGAAGGCATCACTGTAAGACAAATCAGAGGGACAGAGTGCCATGTCTCAAAGACAGCAGGTGCAAAAAAGTGATTATAAACCTGTATTTCTTGACAAGCTTCTATAAATATATATATTAATATGCTTATCTGGAAAATCAGCCTTTATGCAAGTTGATTTTTTTATTGCCTTATCTATTTAAAAAAGCATGTATAGAGCCCTTTCAGGGGGGAAAACATCCAATGAGCCTACACTATAAGAGTCTATTGTAGTACCATAACATAAAAAGTATTAGTGACATAATATTCTGTGGACATTTTAAAATTCAGAATTTATGTTTAAAACTTAAGAATTCTAAAAATACAGCATTAAGTAAACACACAACTTCAGTTTTAATTTCAAATCAATATTTATGATAAAATCCTAGAGAAAAAGAATGCTGGAAAACAGTAATTTTATGACATAAAACTCAATTTTGTTTGTAGCTCTAAATTCCTAGCTTATCAACTATTCTGCTTCCTAGTTCATTTCACAATGGTAAATGATATGGTGTGGACAATCAAGCACTTGCCAATCAGGAGCAGTAAAAGAAAGGCTGAAAAGGCCTGAAAAACTAGGTTTTTCATTTTTACTTTTTGTTGCTAAAAATCCCCCCAGATCCTTGAATATGGCAGTAAAGAGTTGACAGAAACCTTAGTTAGAATGCTAAAATACATGCAACAATTCTCTATACTTCATCTTAAATTCAAAGACTGGATTAAAATAAAGTTAAAACGTGAAATACTTGATAACTTTCCCCAGTTTGCCTTTCCCATAATGCTGAAATCCTGCTTTTTCTTTATAGTCTAGAAACTTGCTTTTTTAATACTGTGAAAAGACTATGAATCTGTTTAACGTATTTATTTCTTTTCATCTATTCAGTGCCACTGGGCGTAACATGTAATGCAATGCATGTTGATATTTTGTAAAGCACCACATGACTCACTGTACTCTAATACACTCTATTAATCCTGTTTGGACAGCTGTGTCTGTGCATTTGTTAGCTGTGTTTTAATTGTTCCATTTTCTTATTTATCTCTATGGCAAACTATCCAGGAATTTCCTTTGTTTTTTGTTTTGTTTTTTTTAAAGTGAGTTTTGCCATTAATTTGTTCTCTATGTATCAGTTGCACCCTGCATGTACACTTTCCTCAATACAATTATCTTGTATTAATACCAACTGTTAATCTTAATTACAATGCATAACCAATGATTTTGACAAACGAAAATGGTAAATGCCATAAAAATGAGTAGCACAATACAAATGCCATAATTCTATTTTTAAACATTGCTATTTGAACACCGTGTGTTGGTCTAGATGTTAAAAAGTGGTTTCATTTCTCAGATTATCATATTTGCTCTTGATTTTAAGATTGGAAATCTTTAATTATTAGATTTATTATTTTGATTTTTTTGTGACATTTAGAATGTCAATATATAAATGTACACGTTTGTGATATTAAACATGGATTTGATTTTATTTTAAAAGGTGAGAGCTTTGGGTTAGAATACCATCCTTCAAACAATTTATTGTTTCACACACAGAGTCCTGGAATGTCACTGAATATTAATGGGACCCAGTGCAGAAATAGACTTGTGAGTGCCTGTCTGAACCCTTTAAAATGGGATTCTTCATAAAAAGATTGTATACAATATGCCATGTAGTTATTCGACTAGTTTATTGAGAAATCTCAATTGTTTTTAATGTGATGGCACTTTAGTTAAGTAGCAGTAGTTTATTTTTGCAACTAAAAGCTTACATACACTGCCCTGCAGTTCGGACGACAGTGATGTGGAAATGCAGCGCACACTAGCATGCTGCACTATACCTCCCCCATGTGGATGCTGTGGGCACAAACTAAAAGATACCTCATTCACATTGACTGAGTCCTAAAGGGGAGTTACAGCACAGCCAACTAGCATGTGCCGCCCTTCACACCCCATAGTCTGAACTGTGGGGCCATGGAGATAGAGTCTAAATGGAACAAAAGTTAGATGTTTTCAAATCTGACTGTCTGAAGTTAAGTTATGCTCATATTTAAACACCAAAAATGTAAGTGGCCTGATTTTTGGAAGCAGCGAACACCTACAAATCTCAGTGAAGTTCACAGAAAGTGCAAGTGCTCTGCATTACTGAAAATCAGATGACTTACTTAAATACTGCCATACGACTTTACAAGCCTATATTTAGGCACTTGGGCCTGAGTCTGAAAGGTTGAACGTTTAAATGCATTTCAAATATAAGAGGCCACTCTCCTTAATCTCAGGTTTCAGAGTAGCAGCCGTGTTAGTCTGTATTCGCAAAAAGAAAAGGAGTACTTGTGGCACCTTAGAGACTAACAAATTTATTAGAGCATAAGCTTTCGTGAGCTACAGCTCACTTCATTGGATGCATCCGATGAAGTGAGCTGTAGCTCACGAAAGCTTATGCTCTAATAAATTTGTTAGTCTCTAAGGTGCCACAAGTACTCCTTTTCTTTCGCACCAATTTTCCAGGACAGGTATAGATGACAATTTTAAAACAGAAATAAAGGTGTCTTCCCCCCCACCAATATTCCAAAGTTTAGCTTTTGACATATCTACCTAGAGGGGCAAGGACCATATGCAGAATTATTTTAACAAAAACAATAGACTGGTTTTCTCATTACTATAGAAGAAAGCTAAATACATGAAGTGTGTTTAACACTTCATAAACCTTTATGCTTAAGGCATTAACTTCCTGCTTCATCAATAGGTAGCTTGCTGTGCCATCCATTTATGACATCTATATGAACTCAGATGAAATTCACACTTTTACATAAAAAACAATTTTAAAATGGACATGATATAACAGTGCACTCCTTTCAAAAGTTTTCAAATCTATTTTCTTTTTATTGTCTGCAAGTTTACCTTCAAGAACAATAGTATTCTTTAGTTTCTATGAAAAACTAAGCCAGCTATGGTATTAATACAAGTAAAGCAAGAAAAAATAGTCTAAGAGGACTAAAGCCCTTTAAAAAGATATTCCTTAAATCCAAATTTTAAATGAAACCATGAGCTTCTGATTAACATCTGAAAAAGTAGAGTATTTTCTAGAAAATACTTTGCCTCTTAACAAAATGTGTGATCCCTGCTATTTATACGTAGGCTTGGAAGGATTACATTTTTACTGGTAAATGTTAGTAAACATATTTCACCATACACACTACAAACACAAAGAAAAAAACATTTCCATAAACAACAGAAATGTACATAAGTTTATTAGGGTTTGATTTAAGAATATTTATTTTGTATATTTTGATGTAATGTGGACAATTTGTGTTTTAACTGTTATAAAACTAACTTTTTGAATCTTAACATCTATTATCATTAAATACTTGTCGTCTGACTCCTTTCAAATCTCTTGCAACTGTGAAAATTTAAAATAAATATTGAAAAATAATGCTTAAAAACAAAAAACATCTATATTATCCATTGAAATCCCCCAAAATAAAAAATTGAATTCTGCGCACCCTATTTGTAAGTATAATTCATTGTGCCCTAGGATTTAGAGAAGTGTATACATTTGATTTCAGCAAAGACTGTCAAAGTAAAACTATGAAGTAATTTATAGTTCCTGAGAAATACCATGGAAATTATTTTAATATATATCCAAAGTCTGACTTTTCCTCAGTCATTTCATTAACATGCCTGCATCAAAACATTATGAAAATATACAACATAGTAAAAATACTTTGCTGTTATGATACTGAAATATTTGTATTAAAAACTTACCCAGTGTTCTTGACATCACTGGCAAAGCAGAGCTGAGCACTAAGATTGACACACAGTTTCCAATTATCTGTTTTGAACAAGAACACCACCCCCATTAAAATAGGTTTTTTGCTGAAAGAAATATGGCAGCTGAGCTCTGACAAAAAACAGTTTCTAAAAGCTACATCCTGTGAATTAGACTTAAAAGTATAATTTTATTTTAGATTATGTAACGTTAATTTGTTCTTGCTTCTGCTAGACATCTCCAGTAAGTGTCATTCACAAAATTTTTACTTCCAACGGCAATAGACAAGGTCAGATATTTATTAAAACCAGCAGAGAAGCAAATAAGCAAACATGTAATGCTACATTTTGATCTTTAAACATGCTCACCAAAGGCTTTCATAAAAAATGGTGACTGCATCATTTAAAGCAACTATCATTCACTTAAAAATTTAGGCCCCAATCCTACAAATACTTTATGTGCTTACCGTTATGCACATGAATCATTCCATTGACTTTGTGATGACTTGTGTCTAAAGTTAAGCATGTTTTAACTGCTTGCAAGATTAGAGTCTAATCATAAAAAGGCTAGAAGACAAAATGTTTCCTTTCCGTGAGTTTTGTTGGTAAACAAACGAACAGTACAAAGAAACAATCTAACAGCACAGCAATGTTAGATTTGTGTGCAGTTTTACTGAAACTGAACTTATGTTTCTGTTTCCTGAAAGCAGTTTGTTCAGCTCTGGTTCTATAACAACAATTAACAAGTAAATAAAATATCTGTTAAAGATAGCAAGGTAGGAACTTTTGTATTTACCTATATTTTGGGTTTTTTTCTAACCTATTCTTAATATACTATAAATGAAAATGAGCAGACATTATGAACATTTCAACACACACACTTATTTATTAGAGATGTTCTTATGCCTTCATGTACTTTCCCACTTCCAAGAATTCTTGGCAAGATTAAAGCAATATGCTATATTTGAGAAGAAATTTCTTATACACTGAATATTTAATTAAATCCAAATCCTGCCTCCTGCTTATTGATCCCCTTCCCCTTGTCAGCTTGTGGGAATATTTGGTCAGAAACCTATGCATGTGTCTCAGCATTAAGTAACAGCATTTGTTATTCTGAAACCAATGCCAAATTGTGGAAAGTCAAACTAGACTCAGACTGCAAAATGTTGCTGAATAGAACTCCTCAGTCTTACTTTAATTACTCAAATTTGAATTACTTTGTATTACTTGTAGCAACCAAGTTCTTCAGATTTCAAACAAGCTCCCTGAAGTACAGTTAGCACAATCAAAGTTACTCATTAGCAATACGTTTCCTTTTTTTTTTTTTTTAGGTGGGGGGAATCCTTTCACTAGCTTTTCTATAGCTAGTTAACAAGCTCTGCTATTCCAGGCTTTTTACAAATGAATGGATGCCATCCAAACTAAACAGAGCACATCCTTTTTCCCACTCATTCAGCATTTTGAAAATCTTCCAGTTTGTGTTTACGCAGCTTACAAACAAATACTGATCACTGCAAATGAGCCATTCAGGGCAATTACTAACGAAAAGAGCCAGTTTGTCTTGGGTGGAAAAAAAAATAAGAAAGAAAAAGGGGGTTAGGGGGCATCACTACCTCAGACTTTACCTTACCTTTGTCATAGTTGTGTCATCCTTCCTGGGAGTGAAATTTCCAAAAAAGCGAAGGCTATAGAAGCCGACGACAGAGGATACCATAAGATAGCTGTGAGAATCAAGGAAAAAAGAACCTCCAAGGAATGCAAATTTCACTCAAGTTCTCAGCAGTCTCCTAAAAGTCTTAAGAACCAAAGAAAAAACAAAAACACTTCGAGTGCTTGAGAAGGACTGACCTGTCCCTTTCTTCTTTCTAGGCAAATGTCTTAGTAAATTACCAATGTCCCAGAAAACTAGACAGAATACTTGTTAACAGACAGAATTCTTACTTAAAGAAAGGATACAAAATCAAAATGATTTCAAGTGCTGCTCCCACAAAACCAAAAGTGGATAGGGAGGTATTTCCTATTCCAGGCTCCTACAAGGAGAAAAATACTTTGCATATTTTAATGAGATACAAGTGTTCAAAAAGTTAACTTTTGTCCCTAGCAAAACTATAAAAGCCTTAGATGAAAGGTGCTAGTATAGATGAAAAGTATCATTGTAAAATAAAATATTTTCCTGGTACAACTCTAAATTCAGGGTCATCTCAATTTATTTAGGCTCATATGCTTTGGGATTACATTAGCTAGAATTCAAATTTAAGTACACTGTTTTAATAAAATGGGAAAACAATTAGATTTCCAGCATTATGATTTACATATGTAACACATCTATACCCCATATCATATTTTATGCATATTCCCACTCCCTAAAGCCAGGCTCTTTTTACTGTATGTAATGTTAACAGCAGAACATCAGCTTCTACTAAATGCCTTTATATAGCTGCGCATCTACAAGACCTGACTGTATGCATGCAGGAAAAAAAAGCATTAACCACCAGCAAAAAACAAACAAAAAAAAAGACAACATCACAAGTAATGCTAACAATGAGCTCTCCGTTATTTTCTTGAGATAAGTATTTTTAGAAGTGTAAAATGTGTGTTTCATGTGTAAAAAAAAGATATGAAAACGGAAGGAAAATGGGCAGAGTTGTTATACAGGTTTTTAATAGATTATTTTCCTATTAAAATCTATTACTATTGTACCACTTAAAAATACAAAACACCAAAAAAAGATTCGAGCCTCAGGTTTTTGATGGCACTCCATTTACCCGTGTTTTTCTTCCCT
Source organism: Dermochelys coriacea (assembly GCF_009764565.3). Lineage (NCBI taxonomy): Eukaryota > Metazoa > Chordata > Testudines > Dermochelyidae > Dermochelys > Dermochelys coriacea. The sequence goes on along the minus strand of NC_050069.1, from coordinate 252,319,369 downwards.
ATTAGTGGGCTTGATTCTGCTGAGAGGTCAATGAGATTACTCATTTTAATAAGGTTATACATGTGTTTAAGTGTTTGGAGGACTGAACCCAGAGTATTAATCTCAGGTGTGAAATAAAGGGTTTTTAAAGCCATCAACATGCAGTCTCTCACTAGAATTTTTACAAGAAAGTCTTCTGAACACATCCCTGAAGTTTTCAAAATAATAAAAGGAAAGGAAGTTTACTTTACCCCTGATCCCTTTGGCATTGCAGTCTCATCAATCAACAGGCAAAGAATGTTGCAGGCAACTAAGAGGACTGAGATGGACTATAAAGAAGAAGTAGAGACATTTTGTCAATTCTGAAGGTTAACATTTAAACAGTAAGAAAAAGAGTACTTGTGGCACCTTAGAGACCAACAAATTTATTAGAGCATAAGCTTTCGTGAGCTACAGCTCACTTCATCGGATGCATCCGATGAAGTGAACTGTAGCTCACGAAAGCTTATGCTCTAATAAATTTGTTAGTCTCTAAGGTGCCACAAGTACTCCTTTTCTTTTTGCAAATACAGACTAACACGGCTGCTACTCTGAAACCACTCATTTAAAGAATGTTTAAGGTTACGTAATCTGGTGAAGATAAAACATGGATATATTTATGAAGAAAATTTGAGGAGGGAAACAAACGGATTTCATATGGTTTAACATATACGTTACTTAAAATTAGCCCCCAAGTAACTGGAAAACCTCTACATACTGGAAAAAAAAAGTGAAATTCTTACCGTCTCAATGAGCAGCAGTATCATAACAGCTGGATACACTAAATTTCTCTGCCACGCAGAAGCTTTTTTCCGCCGCTCTTTTCACAAGGGAAAAAAAGGAAACTTAGTACCATAATCTGAGTAGTCTTAAAATGGTCATTTTTACAGATTCATGTTCTAATTGTAGGTAACTTTCTAAAACAACTGTAGTCAAAAGGGGTGGGTACCAATCAGTTGACAGAATATTTACATCAGAGCATAACACAGAGCAGTACAAAACCAGGATGTCAAAACCATCATGAAGCCCCATTAAAGGAAGCCAGTGGAGCTCCTGTAAGTCGGGTTTTATTTTTATCCATGTCTAATGCTCACAGTTACACATCAACATAAGCTGTCAAATTATACTTGTGTATCTCTAGTATGGCGCAGTTTTGCAAATTTTTATTTTGTACTGCCCACCTCGTCACATACTTGAAACTTTCATTATTCCCTCACGCCCTTTTGGATAGGTCTATGCTCCAGCACGGTTCTGTAAGGGTAGTATTACAGTAAATACCAGGATATTTCAAGGAGCATAAGCTGTGTATGTAGATCATTATAGGACCCAAAAAGAAAAAGTTATTACAGTAAGGCCCTACTTGAATCGCGGGATGATCTTCAAATAATTGCAGTTGACGAAACATGGAAAATCGCAGAAAATAATGGACCTTTATTAATAGCGGTATTTGGAAAAGCCAGAGTAGACCTATTTGTTTAAGAAAAATTTGCTGGAACAATATAAACACTCAAATATTATGTTATGCCAGCTAATTTATTTGATAACCAGACATTTTGCTATACCAATATTACATTCATTTAAAAAAAAAGCGGCCGATACAATATAAAATTCAGAAGATTTAAAGTCTTAAACTGCTGTGGAAATCAAGTCTAGTCGCTTAGCCTTTTACATTTTAGAGGGATTGAATGTTAGTGCAGCACTAATCACATATTCAAAATGTATGCAAAACTGTGGACTGTGCAAATCAGCTAATTAAAATCAAAGTTGCAGTGGAAGCCTAATATTGCGGGATCAATTTCCACAATATAGCGAATGAAGTAGGGCCTTATATTACAGTCATTTATACTGAATGGTCCTTCTACTCTTACCGTTTTAGGTTAGTCAGCATATAGACCTATGATTAATTTAAAAATTAAATACTGGACATGACCATTTAGTCTAAAAATTAATATTTACTTACCTCTCAGGTATCTAGGATACTGCAGTATTTCCCTACACTTAAAATAGTAATAACTGCAGTCTTGGATGCTATACGGTAACTTGGAAAATGTCAATTTTAAGAAGCAAACATTGCATATAAAAGGGTGACACCCTTGACAAGTAAAGAAATGAAACAGCAGCAGTATGTTTTAAAAATAAAGTTTTATAATTTTTGTAAACAGTCTCAGTTAAATCACTCGTTTTTGGGGTCTAAAAATCTAGGGGAAAGTCATGTCTCACTTGTCCCAAATGATCAAAAGCATGCAAATGATGTATTAGATGCTATGGTGTTTGAACTGTCTCCCCGTTTTAGGAGTGATATTTTAATACATCTTTCTACAGAAATACAAAAAGCAAAACCAAAATCTCCCATTGCATATTTTCCAATTTATTTTGTTAAACATCTTTGCTAATGAAGTGCCATGATGATGTGCTGTCTTTTCTATCTGTAGAAACTCAAAGGAGTATACTTACAAACAGAGGCTTAGGATCACAACTGATTTCAGTCAACTGCAAATAATTTTGGTGTGCATACATTAACAAATTTAATCTAATACCCTAAAGAAGGCTTCTTATTAAACTGCCAACTATGGGAAGCTATACAAAATAAACACTATATTACCTAATTTTGTTTTCATGCTCTTCACATTTTCAAGTTCCTGTCTCAGCTCCACTGTATTGTACTCCATAGTAGAAGACACACCTGTTCAAAGGCAAAGACATGGGAATTTTATTTTTTCAGACCTCTAATATTCCCACAAGAGAAACTATTAAAACATTGTTTATATTTCATTTATAAGCAGTCATCTTACAACAGCAATACTCATCCTTTGGTTCTAGAATTGCAAGTGGCTCTTTGGGAGATTGAAAATAGCCTCCATAAAACATAGGTTTGATTGGAAGTCCTCTTGTATTGTTGAGCAAGAGGTGTCTTCCACACCAGAGGCACCATAGAGCAATCTGCTGGGAACCCTCCCTATATCCCTAAGCAGCCATAGAGGGAATGAGAGAGAAAAGTAGATGGTGTTGAATGTGTTGCAGAAAGCCAAAAATTATGGTACACTGGCCTGATGGACGGCAAGACTGCATCGTGCTGTTGTCTCAATACACTGTGATATACCATTATTCAAACACTGCAATACAATCTCTGGTGGCTCTTCAATATATTCAGTGACTCTCTACAACTACGTTTGAAGATTAAATGGATCTCTGCATGCAAGACTGACCACAGTTATTTTAAAGAATAACTATTTCAAAAGGATAGAACGGTTTCCTTGTCTTTGTGTTCAAGGAACATGGGCAGAGAACAATGATTTTATAAATCATCAGCAAACAGCATCTTCACATACTGCCTCTTACAAAACTGAACTGTGCCTTCAGTGGAGTTTCTTATACTTGCATAAGGAAGACATTAAGTATCGTGCTAGTCTTTTCTTTGCAATGCCTTTTTATCCTCAATATTTTTAACCAAACATGTTGTTTTTTTAACTTTTGACAATAAAAACAAGGTACTAGCAGGTCCTGTTGTGACCATTCATAGTTGATTCCATTCTAAAGTATTCTGTATAAAAAGAAGAAAAGGAGTACTTGTGGCACCTTAGAAACTAAAATTTATTTGAGCATAAGCTTTCGTGAGCTACAGCTCACTTCATCGGATGCATTTGGTGGAAAATACAGTGCGGAGATTTATATACACACACAGAGAACATGAAACAATGGGTTTTATCATATACACTGTAAGGAGAGTGATCACTTAAGATAAGCCATCACCAGCAGCGGGGGGGGGGGGAAGGAGGAAAACCTTTCATGGTGACAAGCAAGGTAGGCTAATTCCAGCAATTAACAAGAATATCTGAGGAACAGTAGGGGGTGGGGTGGGGTGGGGGGGAGAAATAACATGGGGAAATAGTTTTCTTTGTGTAATGACTCATCCATTCCCAGTCTCAATTCAAGCCTAAGTTAATTGTATCCAGTTTGCAAATTAATTCCAATTCAGCAGTCTCTCGTTGGAGTCTGTTTTTGAAGCTTTTTTGTTGAAGGATAGCCACTCTTAGGTCTGTAATCGAGTGACCAGAGAGATTGAAGTGTTCTCCAACTGGTTTTTGAATGTTATAATTCTTGACGTCTGATTTGTGTCCATTTATTCTTTTACGTAGAGAGACTGTCCAGTTTGGCCAATGTACATGGCAGAGGGGCATTGCTGGCACATGATGGCATATATCACATTGGTAGATGCGCAGGTGAACGAGCCTCTGATGGTATGGCTGATAGGTTCCTGGGTTAGTGGTTCTGTTGTGTGGTGTGTGGTTGCTGGTGAGTATTTGCTTCAAATTGGGGGCTGTCTGTAAGCAAGGACTGGCTTGTCTCCCAAGATCTGTGAGAGTGATGGGTCGTCCTTCAGGATAGGTTGTAGATCCCTGATGATGCATTGGAGAGGTTTTAGTTGGGGGCTGAAGGTGATGGCTAGTGGCAGTTCTGTTATTTTCTTTGTTGGGCCTGTTCTGTAGTAGGTGACTTCTGGAGAGTGATCCATACAGTGTGTATGATAAAACCCATTGTTTCATGTTCTCTGTGTGTGTATATAAATCTCCGCACTGTATTTTCCACCAAATGCATCCAATGAAGTGAGCTGTAGCTCACGAAAGCTTATGCTCAAATAAATTTGTTAGTCTCTAAGGTGCCACAAGTACTCCTTTTCTTTTTGCAAATACAGACTAACACGGCTGCTACTCTGAAACCTGTATAAAAAGAAATAGTTTATATAATTTTAGCAATCTGCCTTCCTTTGCTCAAGTTCATGCCCACTTGTTGGCTCTGCATGTTTGACAGCATAACCGGGGCCTTATGTTAGAGCTATTTATGCAGTATATCATGACTTGTCTATGGATTGTTTCTTGTATTTGTATTCCTTGATCCGCTTTTTATGAAAAGTAGCCCTTCCAAAAAAAAAAAAAAAAGTGGTACTTCTGTCATTCATCTCTCTCTCTCTCTGTTTTAATACCATACTTGTCACCACAGTATTTCAACCTTTATACCTTGAACATTAAATTAGCAATTAGAGCAAAAGTTTGGATATTTCCATTCCCGTAAGTCAAAAACACACTGAAATCATTCTATCCTTGATGGTGAACTGAAACAAGGACAGTCTGGAGAAATCAGGAGATATGGATCCTTGTGTGTCTAAGGGCTAGTGGGGAGCGGGCGGGGAGTAAGCTACCACTAGACTCATTCCCCCCATCCACTATGTGACTCATTCCATGATACTGTCCCCTCTGGAAGGTGGAGTAGGAAGCAGACCATTATACTCCCAAAGACCTGTATGCACAGAACATGGTTACACATGACACACCATATATATGGCTTTTGCTATAGTAAGTATCTTGTCTACTCCATCCAGAATTTGGTACGTCTTTATGAGCCACTCCTCATTCCTTTTGAAAAGGAGAATGTTTCCTAATCTAACACTACTAAAGAGTCCCAATAGAAATCATGATTCTCTGTGTGGTATCCTATAGAAACAAAGGCGTGACTCAAGCTGCTTAAAGTGATGCTGGACTGTAGTTGTGGTGGCACAGGTGGTCTGCATTGAGTACTTTGCTGAAGCACCCATAATGGCAATCAGAACTATACACAACATTCCAAATGCAACCTCACTAGTTTTAGACATACTATTCAGGTTCTTATACCATGAGCACTGTGGTATCTCATGTCTTGTGAGGACAATTTCAAAACACACTGACATTTTTTATTACAGAACATTGATATGGCTTAATTTTGATATGGTTAAACATTTATCCAAATATGTGTTTCAACCAGTAATTTTCTGCTGGAACAAGTTTTCTTGTTTTAAATTAACATGGCTTAAGTTCGTACAGCTATTAAAAATTTAGAAATCTTTTCTTCTTTAGCAAGAAGCCAATCTATCCTTGCATATGCATAACTCCACTGACAACTGAGAGTTACATGGATATCTGGAAGGCACGCGACCAAAAACAAAGGCTGCTGTGACAGAAAATAAGACCTTAAAAGGTATTAGTAAACTTTATGTCTGACTCAGCCTAGATTTCCTGAAGTTTGGATCATAAGAATCTAATTTCTCAGTTTCCATCCACTTTCTAAAAATAATCTAAGTATTTAATTTAATGGCCTTTAGTTTTTTAAGTTTTATTTGCTGTATGCTCTTTGAAGTGGAGAGATAGCAAGGGGAGAGATAGCCCAGGGTTGTGAGTTCAATCCTTGAGGGAGCCATTTAGGGATCTGGGGCAAAAAATGGGGATTGGTCCTGCTTTGAGCAGGGGATTGGACTAGATGACCTCTTGATGTCCCTTCCAACCCTGATATTCTATGATTCCAAGTGTTGGTTTGAGAGCTAAAACGTTGTCTTATTCTCTTGTAAGGTACCAGGCTTACAGAATAACTTCTATCCAGTTAACAAGTACTTTGAGTGTGAAATCCTGGCTCCAATGAAGTCAACAGCAAAATTCTGACTTTAAGGCTGAAATTCAGGCCCCATTAATTTTTTGTACAAAAGTTAAAATTACCACTTGATACTTATTTTTCATTGCAATGTACTTGGAGAACATTGGGAACAATCTCTATTCAAAAGCTATGTATTTTAATTTTTTTAATACAGAATTTTAAGGCTCAAACACAACTTCCAGTGACATCAAAAGGAGTCTTTCCAACAACGTCCATGGTAGCTGCATTACGCCCTTAATATTTACCCTGATAGAGAATAGGAGCATGTGACACAGCTCTTGTAATTTTTCCTTAAAAGTGATGGCAAGTAACTGGTTATTCTACAAAAGAATGAAATTTTACAAAGGAGACAGTAAGACAAAGTTTTAGATCAGTCAAAATACTATTTGATGAGGATGCAGCTAAATACTTAAAGCTCTACAACATATTAATTTATTTCAAACATGCACGAAGTTCAATGTCAGCATTGTCTAGCCAATAAATCAAATTGGTAGACAAAACTTGTTTGGACTAGTTATGAAAAATTAGAAGGGATTCTCCAAGAAAACCACAAAGCAGCTCATTTAAGGTCAATTTAACAGTATTATTCTGTTTTTCTTCCAGCCCCAACGTTAGATTTCAGTACCTCAAAGGAAACTGTAAGAGTATCTATTTGCATTCCCCCTAGGTGATTGGCAGTTCAACACCAATTAGTTCAAAATTACACTGTTACTAGCGTGGAATAAAAACACCACCTTTCATCTTTCTTACATAGGTAAGGATCCTTCAGAGCCAATAACTTTGATCACGTAAGTATTTTTGATCCTGCTCCACCCGTCTCTTTGGATTCAGGAAAACTAATAGCTAAAGGCAACTTTTTTTTTCTCTTAATATAAAAAAAAGTTCCAGCTTTATTCTTCTTCTGTAGAAGTGATGTGGGTACTGAAACATTATATGCTGGAAACAGAAACACTTTCCCAGTATCACTTCAACAACTAAAAATGTTAGGGTAGATATGTTAGGATAGAATTGTCAAACTTTTTTTTCCCCTATGACTTCTGGCTGTTCATTAATGAGACATATAAGTTTATTTGTAAGAAGGTATAAAGGAATTAATATTCATAATTAAAATTGTGTAATACTACAATTAGATATTTTAAAAATATGGAAGGATTTATGGAAAATTTAGTCTATTGCAACTCAGTCCCAAAGACTTTAATTTGTAGCACTTATGGAGTATATATTTCAGAACACTTTTTATTGTTTCACTGATTAACTAACTAGAATGCTTACTTAGATTAAATCCATTAGTTGGGAAAGTAGGCTTAATATTACCACTAGTAAGGCTGCTGAAGAGCTGCTGTGTCATAGTTACTGCAAGTCTACATTATAATGCATTATCTCATGTATTTGTTACTGCAACAAAAGCAAATTCACTTAGTCAGTCTCAGTGGTATACCTGAAAGTCACAAATTTTCATCTCCAATGTCCAAGAGTCAAATTTTACAATGCTATAATTAGCATAGCAGTTTACCATATACACCACTTTTATAAAAGAAAAATCATGTGGTAAAGATGAGTTACTAAACAAAACACATTTTTTGAAACAGACCTAGAAGAATTTCCTTGCAATCTTGCCTTGGACCAAAAGTGCAGATGCTTTAAGGAATTATAATTAGTATAGCTGAAGTTGTTTAAAATGAAAATAATTATTTTTGTTCAAAAACTAAAAAGATATTTTGTTTAAAATCATTGCTGTGATTTTAAGATCCAATTCTCCAACACTAAAAACTTTGTAAAAAAAAATAAACCTTTTAAAAATAGAGTTTCTTTTCTACTATTTGTAAGTATTAAGATACCTTTGTAAGGCAAAAACAGAGCTTCCACAATCTTTAGCTCTTGCCATACAAATGAGGTTTCTATCTAAATTGTACTTTAAATTAAGTATGGCAAAAAAATTAAGAATGAAAAATTGCTTCCTTTACATAAAAATCTCTCCACCCAAACCCTATTTCCATGCTCACACTTGAGCTAGTGGCTCAGCGAAATTCATCGATTTTCATTGGTAATTCCATCATCGTATTCTTTCTACTACATTAATTTAATATTTCATAAGTATATTTAGTGCAATTAATTCCCCCACAATCTGAAAAATAATTGGTGTACAATATGCCACTTTTGATCCTTCTTAACACAGTAAAACTCAGTGTTACTGGATTATATTATCATCACTTGTACAGTGGTGGGAAATACTCACTCCATTCAATTAATGAAGTTTTTGCTCACTGATCACTTCACTTGTGGCTATAAGGTGGTTTTTCTTATCTCTACTGAAAGGGCATTACTACTTCTTGACTTTTGCCCAAAATATATCAATACAAGCTCCTATAAATATAATTTTCCTTACAACCCTCATCAGTTATAATGCATTTTTTACTGTGAATTTTTATTACATCACTGAGCTGTCTTTTTTTGAAGACTGTGTACGTGTTATCTGATTGGCACCAAAAATATGCTTGGCACCGGACACTATGCAAAAATAAAGACAGTACCTACTCTAAAAAGCTTACAGTCCAAAGCACACAATGATGGGAATGATTTAGGAGTGGTTTGTTTTTAAATTATAAACTTCTTCTGGGTCTCACAAATAACCTCTAATCGGCACCTGAATTAAGTTGTATGAATTTTCCCTTACTTTTTATTATATGCTGTGAATGTTTCTATAATATTTAGATTATACTTGGAGAGTAAGCAACTACAAACAGGGACTAGACCTGCTTCTGTACCTTTATAACATCTACCATGTATTGGACACTGCTGGGAATAGATAGTACTAACAAATAATCATTTATAATACAGTTCCACAGCCTTGTGAGCAGGAGAAAACCAGCATCCAAAATATCATTTTTAGCCTTCCTATTATATTCTCTTGGTGAATAGTTGATGTTATTCTAAGCAAACTGTAATGAATACTTGAACAACTAAAAGGCCATTTCTCCATAAAGTTTCTGTACATACCATAGACATTTTCATGACAACATGAAATATTCAGCAACAAATATTTTACAGTTACTAGTGAACATCAAACACCAAGAACAATTATAATTACCCCATCATAGCTTCAAAGAGATTCACTGAACACACCTTTGTGTGTTATGGGTCTAAAAAGCTCATCTATGCAGCAGTTGCTGTAAAGACACTATATGCAGTATACTCTAAACCTGCCTGAAATGCCTATGCAGGCATATGGGTACTGCAATGTGATCAGAAGGCCTGTAATCTCAGCTATTTTGGACGAGGATGGGGAGTGAATTCCAAAATTCCATAAAAGGAGAAGAGTTCAGAAACAGAGTATCCCCATAATTCAGGGAGCCCAGCCAGCCTGAGCAGCAGCCTGACTCAGAGCATGGAGCCTGGGCAGCAACCTGGCTGGGAGCTGGCACCGGGCTTTCTTGTCAATTTCACTTGACAAAAATGGCAGCCAACAGCCAATATAAGAAATCCGCAGTGTCTACATGGACGCTACATCACCCTAACTACATCAACATAAACCCTATGCCTGTCATGAAGGTAGAGTTATTATGTCGGTGTAGTAGGGCACTTACATCGATGGGAGCCAGGTTGTACTGACAATACTACCCACAATATTTTTATTCCAAGCATTTAAATATGCATATTATTAAACATTAATATAGCAGCTATCTAGTCCAAATTGGCTTGTACCTTTATTATAGTCCTGTTCACTTATGCTAAGTATTCCACATCACCTTGTATTAGCTGAAGTAAACTTTGGTTTAAGTAGATAGGAAAACAGTCAACATAATGATATATAATTGTTTCCTCATAGCAAGAGAAAAGGTGTTACCCTCACAAATCTATCCGTCCTGGAACAGGCCTAGAAGGTATCTTCATGCCTCTTAGTATGTGGAATGCATGGGTTTTCGAACAAAAGATAAAGGGTACATCTCGGTACCAGAAACAAACAAGGTAATAAGTTGATTTATTGAATCCAGTTTCAGGTGAGGTACATAGTACCTTTTACTGGTAAACATGTGTAAGCGGGGTTCAAATGAGCTCTCCCTGGACATCTAGTGATGAACTGAGGAAGGGGACTTCAGGAGCCAATCTTGTTTGCATGGGCACACCCACTGTGCCGAGGGGCTCAGCATGATGGGGCTGTTTTGCCCAAATGATCACTTTTGGCTGGTGTTGGATCAAAAGTCATTTTGCTGTTGGGGCAGAGGTACTAAAGGGTTGTTATTCTTGTTGTGTGAATCAAGGGAAACTGAACTATGCTTGGTCTACCCTGATTGAGGTACTAACCCGCAACTAAATTGCACGTGGTAGGCAGGGGACATGGGTGCCAAAGCCCAATGGAGTTGACAGAGGGTGGGGACAGGTACTTGTACCTGATGGCGTGGGCCCCACCTAAGGGTCCTAGACACCATTTGACCATTTCTCTCTTCACTGTGTAACAACAGAGAGGATTAAGACTCAACTGAGAGTCTTGTTGCACACCAATAGAACTGAAATCATGGATAAGCTGGCCTAAGCATTAGATGTGCTTTGGGACAGTGTCTCTGATGCAAAAACTGCCCAGTCTGCACTAGCAAGGAGGTTTCCCCATTAACAGCTGAAATCACAGAGTTGAAATCACAAATCTGAAATCACTGAGAGCTGTGGTAAGTGTCAAGACATTCCAGCACAGCAGAGAGTGGGAGATGAGCTCACACAGATGCACCTCTGAACTCTGGGTCGTCCCGGACAACAACTGTGAGTGCAGTGTGGTGGAGGGAGAAAGGGGCATTTTTTAGTTGCTGGACTTAATAACCTGAGGCAAAGGGACATTGCCCAACCTACTCTAGGGTGGGTCTTTTGCTTATGGCTTTATGTTTATGAATCCTGCTTGTGGTGTTTTCCCAAATTAATGCCAGGTTACTTCCCTCCTTTTATTAGAAGTTTCTATTTTACACTCGGACTCTGTGCTTGAAAAAAGGGGAAGTGTTGCTTCAGAGACACCCAAAGGGTGGTGTGTAATTGTCCCAGGTTAATGAGTGGGGGATCGAGCCGGTTTTGTGTTGTATCATTGAAAAGGAACCCCTAGATACTGAACCTGGCCCTTGTTGCTGCCGACTACAACTGGCAGAAGGGTTGCACAAGTAAGGTATAAAAAGATGACTTTAAGAACATAACTTTGGGGAGCACATCTTCTGCGTAAGGTGAATGCAACAGCACTACACATGACTGCTCTTTAGAAACTGGTATCATATAGAACCTTTTCTTGTACCATATTACACTGATTATTTGGTCTCGAGCATACTATATACTGAACCAAAGCATGGTCAACCAATTCATTATACAATTTATCAACACCTTGGTAAAGATGGTAGCACTGCATCGTTGTCAGCCATTTTTGATTTTTGCACATGTATTTCACCAATAACTGTTTATGAAGAGCTTTGAGATCATACGAAAGACACAGAGCAAAGTTACACTAAAAAGCAGAACTACTTAAAACTTTCTGAACCTACTGTAATGGATTACTTTAAAATTCTCTGTTGGGAAACTCTGGTTTGTGGAAAGCTGCTCTAATATGTAAAATTTAAGCTAATAATTAATTAAAAAATAAATCAAGGATCACCAAGTGAGCACTCATCTCCTAAGCTAACAAAATGCAGAAATCCTTCCTCTTTACAGTACCCAGTGTCTTATTAGTAACTGGATTCCTCTCCAAATTAGACGAAGAATTTACTTATAGCAATTTAGAAATACGTTTGATTGTAGCGGCAAAACAATTGACTTGTTGCCAATTAGTCTGAGCCTTCACATCACACACAGTCTTCTTGAACATGATCAGAAAACTACCACCACTAGATATTATAAAATAAAACAGGGAGGATCCTCATGGTCCTGTGAAAGTAGGGGCATGGAATATTTAGATGAGTGAAAGCCTACAGCTTCCAGGACAAGGTCAGAGATCCTACTTATTTTATGGTGAAATGAATGCTCAAGACCAGGAAGTGCTGTTTTTCTTTGGTTTAAATATTATTATTTGTAAATGTTATTACATAACACGTGTACCGTTTAGTCTCCTCTGGATTGCTTTTTCCTCTAAGGTGATGATGTATATCTGTTCATCCAGGTCTTCAAGGATCTGAAATTAGAAATGCAAATGCTAATTGATAAACACATTCATTTACATGGATATCTTGCTTGCCAGAATTTATGAGTCTACTTTTTGGATTAAAACCTACTTTTGAAGAAAATATAAACATTACTGGTACAAGAAGGCTGCATAAAATATTATCACATTGTCTATGATTAAAGATACTCAGAACTCTAATTATAATCACATGGTTAACTTTCCCATAACTTTCCTTTTGGTCTGAAACCTTGTTTAGTCTCAGTCCAAAGGAATTTGGGGGCAAGGGGGGTTAAGAGGAGTTTAAGCTAAATTCAGTCTTTTAAGTTACACCAAAAATATTTTTTTAATCATTTTGTGCACAAAAAATCAAAAATGGCTGACAACGTATCAAACTTCACATTTGACTAGCTACAATAAGGAAGAATTGCAGAATTTGTAAAAACAATTACTGTAAAGTTTACATGACAAAACAGTTTTCACAGAGTCCGACATTTCAAATGGCAAAATTGCCAGTGAAGTTGTGAAAAAGCATGTAATTTAAGTGACGTTGTTAGGTTTTGTGTATCTACAGAGCACTTGAGCTTAAAAAACTTAATAGGTGTGGAAATGCTTTATGCTCTCCAGTGTCACAAGTAAGGTTTTACCAGTCATTTTATTCCCAAAAATACTGGGCAATGAAATGGAAAAAAATTAATGCTCTCACACAGTCATCTCCATGCCTTTTTTCATGCAGCACTCATGTATAGAATAAGTTTCCCTGAATTCACACATAAGGCCACTACCACGTCCACATATAAGTCCCTCTTACAAATTCATTTCTGTCATACTGCCTATAGTGAACCAAGTTCCCCAGTGCATAAGTTCTCTTTTGCTTTTCCCCTCCCAAATCTCTCTCATTTGATCTTCGACTGTGAGCTCCTCAAACCAGGGACCAGCCTTTTTAAGTGTTTGGAAAGTATCTAACACACAGTTGGCATTACCACAAATAAAAAAATATCAATACTGTAGTGTTTAATTCAACCATAGTGCATACAATATATTAAGCTAGTCAGTTAAGTTGGAAAAAACAAATACCACCAAAGAAAATTTTTATGAAGAGCACAGATGGTATGCTATGAAACCAAGATGTTCTTTTTCTTACCTATTCAATATTTCTATGCTAAATTATGAAAACTTAGTGGAATTAGACAGCAAAGTTACTATCCATGTATATATGATCGCATAAATTCAGTGATTCTAGAATAAGTAATTACATATGGTTTACAGAATTGGGCATTATAACTTAAAATAGTCTTTTAAAAACAAAAACCTGCAAAATATTCTACAATCAATCCCAATAGGAGCAACTCAGGCCCTGATTCTATAAAGACTTACGTAAATGCTTAATTTTAAGCATATTAGTAGTCACCTGATTACTAAAGTTAAGCATATGTATAAATCTTTGCTAGACTGGGGCCACATTGTGTAAAACATGGGGCATTGGTTTTAAAGTGCAGATACCAGAAAGTTTTGCAATCCAGTAGCACAATCAATTATCATTGTTTAATATGTGCAAGCAATGTATTTTGCAAAAAGAAATTTGTCTGAATATGGCTATGTTACTGTACCTTCTATTTTAAAATACTGTCAAAAGTGTAGAAATACATTGTACTTACTGTTGGCTTCACCAGCAACTGACCCATCACTGTAAACATTCGTGAAAGCCCCACTGGCGTGCATACTGTGGAGGAAAAGATATAAATAACCTTGATTAGAAAATGCACAGCAATTATATCCACATTATGAACATACTCTTACTTATAACTGAATATTGGTTTTTTTGAGCTACATTCTGATTAGACCTCTGTACTCCACCATCACACTTAAAATATCAGCTATCACAGAATATTGAACAATCCCCTGGGTCTGGTTCTGAGATTATAAAGTGGTGATCCAAAACTTTTTACCAGCATGGAGTAGAATGTAATCAAAGATCCCTTCATTTGTTTAAACTGGCTACTCTTTACATATCTGCTGCCATATACTTTGAATAAATGGTTAACTGCGGCTTTACACAAATACATAAATGTAGTTTTGCTTCCTAAGCTGATAATAGCTTCAGTAAATTTCTTATAAATTTTTAAAACCACCTCTCACTTAATACACTACCAATGAAGACATTACCACCAAAAACCCTTTTAAAACTAACAAGTTAGATGGTTCTCAAGAATGGTGTTTGCACACATTTTGATAGGTATCTCCATTTGCTACCAGTTGTAACAAATCTCCAGTACTGAAAGGTCATAAAGAACAGCTTTGCCTTCAAACAGTGTACAACATGTGAGTATGTGGGAGATGGTGGAGGTGATGATTTGGAAAGTGGGAGAGGCGAAGACCTAAATTTATGACGTTCATTATTAGAAAAGGCATTCTTGTTTAACAAGGACTAATAGAAGAATGAAATGGATTGTTCCTTTCCTTTTACACTCTATTTTTATTAAACAGTATTTCAGTACAAACATTAAGAGTTATGTAAAAAATTTCAGACTTGGTGCCTAAAATCAGACAGCTAAATCCAAAGTTCTTCAGGTTTGATAAAAGTGACAATTGCTGGCCCTGTCCTTTGTAGTGAGCCAATTACAGAATTCCCACAATGGCTGTACACTTTTTATCTAGAATTCAGACAAAACTCATGACAGTCAAAGGGAGAAGGCCACTCTCCCTTTCTTAGGTTTCAGAATAGCAGCCGTGTTAGTCTGTATTCGCAAAAAGAAAAGGAGTACTTGTGGCACCTTAGAGACTAACAAATTTATTAGAGCATAAGCTTTCGTGAGCTACAGCATCCAATGAAGTGAGCTGTAGCTCACGAAAGCTTATGCTCTAATAAATTTGTTAGTCTCTAAGGTGCCACAAGTGCTCCCTTTCTTAGTAACTGCAGACTAACATGGTTCAAATTATAAGATAACTGTGGGCTCTCACATCTGTAGCTTTACATCACCATTCCTCCCAATGGGGGAGAGAGTCAAACTCTAAGTGGCCCTGGCCGATCAGAGGTAGTGAGTGGATGTACAATAGTCAAATGATCCACCAGTAAGACTGGCCAGAACCTAGGTCCAGGTCACCATGGCCAGTGGATCAGAGATTTTCCTTTTTGGGTACACAAGGAGACATTTCAGGTGCAACAGGAGGAAGAACTGCCTAATGATTATAGCATGAGACTGACTTCTGGATCAATTCCTGTCCCTGACTTGTTGTGCAATGCTGGTTTTTCCCCCCCACATTTTGTAAAAATGTGGATACCTTGTAAGAAATATGAGGATTAGTTCATTTCATTTGCAAATTGCTTTGAGGTCCTGAGGTCCTCAGATGAAAGATGTTAATTCTATTTGTTTACATATTTCAAGAACCAAAAGTTTGAGGTATAAGTTTTAAAGAGAAAAACCTGCATGGGAACACAAATCTACCACTAGCAAAATAATTCAGAAAAAATCTAAGTGAAAAAAGCACTTGGGAAAGTGTCATAATACCTCTAATTCATTCTTTTTTCATCCTCAAGTTATATGCAGTAAGGTCACCTGAACCTCCTATGACCTAAAAATATTACTTTTCTTCTACAATAGTCGGGAAAATACTTACAGAGAAGTAATAAACATCCCATCAGCGATATACAGGAATATAAATAAGGGAGGTAGAATTCCCAAAGATCTGTAAAGGAAATTTTCAAGAGTGATAGCCTATTAAATATATGCTGTTTATGCTCCATTTGAATCTATTTACTAGTAGTTAGCAAACACTAAGAAAATTTACTTTTGAGTCTGACTGGCTTGAACTTAGATCTTTCCTTAAGTTAGAACAATTTAAGGAAATGACTTTTTCAGAATTGCACAATACGATTTTAAAAAGTAAAGAAATAAGAATTAAGCAGTTTATAAAATTGTTGACAACAATCTCCTTGACACTTTAGGAAGGAAAGCCAAATATCTTAAAAGCTACTTGAAGAACCTACTTCTAACATAAGGTATGTAGACACTGTGAACAAGAAAGCTGAACTTCCTCAGTATGTCATAAGAATCATGTAAAAGTACTAGCTGAATGCAAAAAATCAAGTGCTGATTGGGAACGGGTTACATTTGTTCAAAGTAAAAAAAATGAATGCAGTATGGGGATTTACTATAAATGAATTTTAATTGAAAATATCAACTTCTATGCTGTACGCAGCTAAACTTATTTTTAAAAATATTCCATACCGTACAAAGACTCCATACTGGTAGCATCATTGTCAATGAGAGCGGACGCCACCCACACTATTCCAAGGATAAGCAACCCAAGAAGAATAAGCATAACAAGTGTTTCCAAAATACGTGCTCTGATCCCCTAGGAAAAATAAAACATTTTCAATATATTTAAATATTCTGAACATAAGGCAAATTAAATAAGAATTATTATATAATTTCACACACATACATACATTGTAAGAGCACACGCAAGATATTTTTACACACAAGGGAAAAAGCATATAAGTGCTTATGGCTTCAAAGTGCCTAGACTAGCTTTTTTCCCTTAAAACCATAGAAAATTGTTTAAAATTATTTAAGCTTTACAGTTCTCATTAATCTCATTCTATAAAAAAAAATTTTATACCTTATGATTTTGCTACGACAGTTTTAAAAGATGGATTACTTTTCTAATACTTTCAGCCAACAAAGTGGATTAGCAAATTTTTATCTATGATTCCAATCAAAGGAATGGAAAGCCAATTATGGCAAATAGCCAAATAGCCTAGCCAACAATAAGCCCTGCATAGGTACAATGCACCAATCTACCTAAAATAGTCTTCAACTATAATTGCTTCTGCACCATTCCTTACAGTCTACAGAGCCCTCAAGTGTACAGTTAGAGTACTACTCACTCTCTATCTAGCCACATATTGTTGCTGCAGTTAAATCAATTACATCAGACTTCTAATGTGCCCAACATTGGGTGGAACATACTTCATCTTGAATAAACATGCACCACACAAGCATATAAAAAGAATTTCTATGATACATACATGCACAAAATGTAAAAGGCTGTATTAATGCATTGTTAAGTTCGCAAATTTAAACAGAATATACAAGAGAATACATTTAGCAGTCTACTCAATAATAAATATTAGTATTACTATGAGAACCTAAAATTTTTCTTTACACATCCCTAACATAATGTAAGTAGCCCTGCGATTATATTAACAGCTTTTATATTTAATTTTCTTGGGTTTCCTGAAGAAATCTTCTCCTTTGAGGATTTTCAATACAGGTCCCTCTCTTCCCTCAATCCTGCTGTGGTCAGAGCCTGTCTGAGGATTCTGCCATCTGTTGTGTGCACACGTGAATCCCAAGTGTGTGAACCTGTACTGAAAAATCTACTCTAAGATCTCTAGTTACCACTGAAAAAGAAACAGCTACTCACCGTCTGTAACCATTGTTTGAGATGTGTTGCATATATATATCCATTACACCATAAGTGTGCATGCGTCTTGTACCCATGCGGAGATTTCCCTAGCAGTACCCCTAGTGACAGCCCCACACACATCCCAATTGCCTTGTGCTTCCAACTGAGAGTTTAAAAGCTGGATCCATCCCACCACTCCTTCAGTTCCTTTGTGCTGGGATCCTAATGATAGACTATAATGGGTTGGGGAAAGAGGGTGGGCCATATAATAGACGTGGAACATATCTCGAAGAAAACAGTTACAAGAAGGTGAGTTATCACTTCTTCAAATATTTGTATATGTCCATTACACCATAGGTGATTCCCAAGCTACTATTAATGGAGTTGAGGCTAGGAGTCTCATCATAAGAGTTGTAGGAACACTTAAGAATCGCGCTGCTGCTCTGCCGACATCTACAGTAGGGACATTGCCCACAAACGCCATGAAAGCAGGAGTGCTCTGACCAGGTCCAGTAAAAGATTTTACCTTACCCACCTTGTCTCTCTAATATTCTGGGACAAACATGGCTACAACAACACTGCATACTGACAACTTCACAGATGACGAGATATCTTTGGCAGCATAGTACATAACAATGTAGCTGGTATCCATTTAGAGCAGGGACGGGCTAACTTTTTGGCCCGAGAGCCATATCTGGGTTGCAAAACTGTATGGAGGGCTGGGTAGGGAAGGCTGTGCCTCCCCAAACAGCCTGGCCCCTGCCCCCTATCTGACTCCTCCCACTTCCTACCCCCTGACTGCCCCCCTCAGAACCTCCAACCACCCCCCTGCTCTGTCCCCTGAACACCTCCTCCCAAGACCCCCCAATCCTAACTGCCCCTCCAGGACCCCACCCCCTATCCAACCATCCCTGCTCCCTGTCCCCTGATGGCCCCAACCCCTATCCACACCCCCAACCCCTGACAGGCCCCCCAGGACTCCCACGCCTATCCAACCTCCCCCGTTTCCCAACCGCCCCAGCACCTGTACCCCATCCAACCACCCCCTGCTCCCTGTCCCCTGACTGCCCCCCAGGACCCCCTGGGCCCTTATCCAACACCCAGCCCCCTTACCATGCCACTCAGAGCAGCATGTCTGGCAGCCCCGCCACCTGGCCGGAGCCAGCCACACCACCGTGCTGCCCCGCAGGAGCACGCAGCCCTGCTGCCCAGAGTGCTGCCCCACAGCAGCGTGGCTGCTGGGGAGGGGAACAGCCGAGGAGGAGCCGGTAGCTAGCCTCCCCGGCCGGGAGCTCAGGAGCTGGACAGGATGGTCCCACGGGCCAGATGCGGCCTGCGGGGCCATAGTTTGCCCACCTCTGATTTAGAATGTCATTCAGCTGTAATAGGATGACCTTTCATTCAACCTGCATAGGATATGAAGAGCTGGGAAGACATTCCAAAAGACTTTGCTCTGTCCAGGTAAAAAGCTAAGGCTCAGCACACATCTAAAGTATACAACTTTTATTCATCCCTGTGAGCATGTGGCTTTCAAAAAAAGACCTACAAGTATATAGACTTATTCAGGCGGAAATCAGATACCATCAGGGGTGTGGGGGGGGGGGAATCCTTACTTGCAGCCTAGGCTGCACCTTGTCCTTGTAGAACGTAATATATGGAGAATCTGTTACCAGTCATGCAAATGTTCTCCCACTCTTCTAGCGGAACTGATGCCCACTGAGAAGGCCACTTTTGCTAAGAGGTATAACAAAAAGCAGGAAGCTAAGGGCTCAAATGGATGACCCACATAAGGGCAGAAAGGACTACATTTAAGTCCAAAGGTGGAGCTGGACCCGACAGGTAGAAACAGCCCAATTTGGGAATCTGATTGTCATAGGATTGGAGAGAACACTATTACCGTAAATACATGGGTGGAAAGCTGAAATTGCTGCCAGGTGTGCCTTAATAGAACTAACTACTAGACCTGACTCTCTGAGATGTAAAAAATGATTCAAAGAATTCTAGACTATGAGCTGTGTAGGAAAGTCACTGTGGCTAGCTGCCCAGATGGAGAAATGCTTCAATTTAAGATTGTAAGTAACTCTTGTAGAAGGCTTCCAGCTATCAAGCAAGACAGTCTGGACTGACACTGACCAGTGCCACTCCTTTATGTTTAACCATGGATGAATCACATTGTGAGGCATAGCACCTGAGAAGCAACAATTGCCCGAGATTCTGGGATATTTAGTCTTTTCTTAATGGCGGACGCAAGGGTTCTTGGGTGGATAGCCTCTGCAGGTCCGAGCACAAATCTGCCTTGGCCAGGCAGGAGCTATGAGGATCATTCTGCCTCATTCTTGCTTCAGCTTGACAACAACATAGGGAAAGTGTGTCACACATACAGCAAGCCTACGTCTCACAGGAAAAGCATACAGGAAAGCAGGATTGTGATTTGCTCTTGGACAGAACTGGGGACATTTCCTGTTTTGTTGAGCTGTGATCCACTGTCAAAAATTATCCTAACCAAAACATTAATCCTAGAACAGTTATATTGTGAAGCTATTCACGATCCAGACTGAAGGACCTGCTCATGTGGTCTACCAAGCTATTCTGAACTCCCAGCAGGTGAGATGCCTTGATGGCCCTGAATGTGTGGCAGGAACTGTTGCCATGCTTGGAATATTGCATGCAATTCGAGAATGTTTATATATAACCTTGCCTAATGGGTGCCCCACAAGGCCTGAGCTTGAAATCACCCAAATGAGCTCCCCACCCCGTGGCTGAAGCATCTGTCATCAAAGTCATAGGAGGGAGAAATAGAGAGAATGAGATTTCCCCTCACATATTGTCCTGACTCATCCAACAATTCAAAGACAGTAACACCCTGTCTGGGATGAATACTAACTTTTCCAGTTTGTGAACATAAGGGTGGTAGATTGACTTGAGCCATGTCTGCATTCCCCAGAAGTGCAGCCTAGCGTGAGGGGTCACGTACAACCAGCACATGTACAAGTGCCTGAGGAAATTCCTCACTGTGATTCATGGGTGTTCTCTGAATGACACACAGAGGGCCGCTATACACAGGAACCTGGGAAGAGGCAGGGAAGCCCTGGCTGAGGTCGAATCCAGGACCACCCCAATGAACTCATCATCTAACTGGATTTTCTCTGTTTTCAGGAACAAGCTGCTGAACAAATGGAGAATTGGATGGATATTGGTCCCTACCTGATCACAGGAGTGATCCCATACCAACCAGCTGTCCAGTTAGGGATCCCCCAATGGAGATAGGCTGCTGCCAGAGTCATATTTGGTGAAATTGATGATAGTCCAAAGGATGGAATGGTTAACTGGTATAGTTTTTCCACCTATCACAAGCCTTAGGAACTGCCTATGGCCATGGCAAATTGCCACATGGAAGTAGGCATCCTATAAATTTAGGGAAGCATACCAATCTCCTGAATCTAGAGAGGGGTAGAAAAGAAGCAAGAAACCACATGGAACATCAACATATTCATAAATGATCTGGAAAAAGGGTGTAAACAGCGAGGTGGCAAAATCTGCAGATGACACAAAATTATTCAAGATAGTTAAGTCCAAAGCTGACTGCAAAGTTTCAAAGGGATCTGACAAACTGGGGGAGGGGGCAACAAAATGGCAGATGAAATTCAATGTTGATAAGTGCAAAGTAATGCACATTGGAAAAAAGAAATACTCACTGTACATAAAAAATGATGGGGTCTAAATTAGCTGTTACCACTCCAAAAAGATTTTGGAGTCATTGTGGATAGTTCTCTAAAACGCTTCTGCTCAATGTGCAGTTTAAAAAAAAAACAAAACAAAGCAAAAAAACCCTAACAGAACGTTAGGAACCATTAGCAAAGGGATATAGAGATAGTAAATACCACAATGCCACTATATAAATCCATCGTACGCCCAGAGCTTGAATACTGAATGCCATTCTGGTCACCCCATCTCATAGAATCATAGAATCATAGAATATCAGGGTTGGAAGGGACCCCAGAAGGTCATCTAGTCCAACCCCCTGCTCAAAGCAGGACCAAGTCCCAGTTAAATCATCCCAGCCAGGGCTTTGTCAAGCCTGACCTTAAAAACCTCTAAGGAAGGAGATTCTACCACCTCCCTAGGTAACGCATTCCAGTGTTTCACCACCCTCTTAGTGAAAAAGTTTTTCCTAATATCCAATCTAAACCTCCCCCATTGCAACTTGAGACCATTACTCCTCGTTCTGTCATCTGCTACCATTGAGAACAGTCTAGAGCCATCCTCTTTGAAACCCCCTTTCAGGTAGTTGAAAGCAGCTATCAAATCCCCCCTCATTCTTCTCTTCTGCAGACTAAACAATCCCAGCTCCCTCAGCCTCTCCTCATAAGTCATGTGCTCTAGACCCCTAATCATTTTTGTTGCCCTTCGTTGTACTCTTTCCAATTTATCCACATCCTTCCTGTAGTGTGGGGCCCAAAACTGGACACAGTACTCCAGATGAGGCCTCACCAGTGTCGAATAGAGGGGAATCTCAAAAAAGATACATTAGAATTGGGAAAAGTACAGAGAAGGGCAACAAAAATGATTAGGGGCATGGAACAGCTTTCATATGAGGTGAGATTAAAAAGATGGACTGTTCATCTTGGACAAAGAAACTGCTGAGGGGAGTCAGGATATAAAATCATGAATGGTGTGGAGAAAGTGAGTAAGAAAAAGAACCAGAGGTCACCTGATGAAATTAATAGGCAGCATGTTTAAAACAACCATAACGAAGTACTTCTTCATACAGTACACAGTGAACCTGTGGAACTTGTTGTGAAGGCCAAACTTATAATAGGGTTAAAAAAGAATTAGAAAAGTTCACGGAAAATAGGTCTATCAATGGCTATTAGCCAAGATGGTCAGCGATGTAACCCCTTGCTTTGGGTGTCCCTAAACTTCTGACTGCTAGAAGCTAGGACTGGATGACTGAGTAGATCACTCGATAAAGTGCCCTGTTCTGTTCACTCCCTCTGAAGCATCTGGCACCAGCCACTTTTGGAAAACATGATACTGGGCTAGATGGACCATTGGTCTGACCCACTATGGCCATTCTTATGTTCTTAAAAGTTGCTTAAGACAAAAATAGGGATAGAAGGTAATAAGGGGTGGGTGAAGGTGATAAGGGCAGAAGGAAGCGTGAAGGGGCAAGTTCTTCTTTGAGTGCTTGCCTTTGTCCATTATTCTGTAGGTGTGTGCTCATCTTATGCACTGATACTGAATACTTTTCCCTGGTGGTACCCACAGGAGCAGCCCCATTTGTGCCCTGGTTTCTTCATGCTCCCACCCGAGGCTATAATAAGAGGAGTTTTCCCATCCCCTCTTTCAGTTCCTTCTTACTGTCTGTGGTCCAGTCGGAGCATATCTGTACTTTACAGCTTTGTCCTCTATGAACGAAGTCGCTTATAGTTAGCCTTTTTAAACTGATGGTGCTTGTTCTGCCCTTTGAACATCCTTTTTTCTTTATTCAATTTTTTCTTCCTCTTCTTCTATTAGGCTCCGGAGGCCTCTGGTCCACACCTATCGTGTAGAACCTATGTAGAACCAAGGTCCCCTGGCTTTAAGCCCTGCTCTGATTGTCATAAACCAATATCTGTTAGTGGCCTACACTCTCACTGCTTAAAGTTTTGGGTTAGATTCATATTAGAGATGAGTATCCAATCTACTGGGGCTTCAAATCTAGAATGAAGAAGCAGAGAGAATACCTTGGATATAAAATTTTCCTGGAGGCTTCACCCAGCATCAGAATCCCCTTGAATGGTAAAAGGGAGATCACTGACCACTCCCTCTAGGAGTACTCTCCCAGTCTTGCCAGCAGACAGAGACCATAGAAGATTCCCTTCATCAAGGCCATCCTCTTCAAGGCATAATAGCTCTGACCACTCCTGTCCTCTGAAGCATAAGATGACTGCATCAACTTCTCATCAACTTCCCTCAAAATGGAACTTCTCTGCAGCAGGAGGACATTTTGGCACTCATGGTAGAGTGCACTGTTTGGCTTGCTGCTCCCCAGAACCAGCTCACAGTGGCTCTCAAAGAGCTGAACAGTTGACTCTATCGATGGCAGCTACTTCCTTGGTGACATCAGTCAATCCATTTTATCACTGCTTATGGAGGAGCAACAATCCATTTTGGTGTCAACACCACTAGAGGCCTAAGTGGTTGTGAAAGATCTATTGTGCCTTTAGTAACACAATCAGTGCTGATTTTGGACAAAGATCCTCCACCACAACCGTTGCACGTTCCGTGGTCTCTGGTGGCCCCATCAGTCTCAGGTCTGGTACTGCCCTTATTGACCTCTTTAACGAGGATGTCTGGGACCCCAATACCAACTTAACCTCCTCACATTGCACTGATATAACTAGGAAGCTTTCAATGCTGCCATTAGTATCCCAGTCTTGACATAGATCTAGGTCCTGGTCTCCAAGGACTTCTCTCAGTACCTCACTACCATGGCTTTTGGAGTAATCTTACTCCTTGTCAGAGTCCAAAGTGGGTTCCTGGGTCTCCCACTTCAGAGAGTCCAGGGCCTCCTCCAGAAACTGTTCCTACTCTCCCAGAAGACTTTCTGTCAAGAGCAGATCCAGGGATTGGGAAGCCTGATCTAGATTCAACTGGCCTTCAGTATCAGCCTCTTCACTGGCTGTATTGAATGCCTTGGGGGATGTCTCTAGCATCGAGGTTGACATCTTTGAGTCCTCATGGAAGCAGACTGCCAAGAAAGCAGACTTCCCCGACTGGTACCAAACAAACCACAAATGGTCATTACTGAACAGCAATTGGGTTTGAAGTTTTTTAAAAACTGAAGATTTCCTTCTGAAAGTGAACAGTAGCTAGTTTTCAATCTCCCATAACTAATTTTGAGTGTGTTAAATCTAGCTAAGACTTTTTTTTTTAAACCAAGGAATAGCCTATGTTAAGTATGAAATTGGAAACTTCAGCGTTAAGTTACTGGAGAGCAAAAACGTTCAAAATTCAAACAAAATTTCCATGCATAGTATTTACCTTTTAACTCTGACTACAGTAAATATGCAGGACTTGATCCTTAGTTGACGTAAATTGGTATAGTTCCATTCGTTTCAAAGGAGTTATACCAGTTTAACCAGCATAAGATTTGGCCCAAAAGAGTCACAGTTGGAAGGGAGTAGTTTTGGTAAAGTTATGAATCTCCATTTGTACTCTTCAGAGAAGTATTAGAGGCAAAGCACGTACAATACTATGAAACTCAAATACAAAATACAACATGGTTTTACAAAAGGTAGATCGTGCCAAACCAACCTAATCTCCTTTGTTGAAAAAGTAACAGATTTTTTAGATAAAGGAAATGCAGTGGATCTAAATTTACCTAGATTTCAGTAAGGCATTTGATACCGTGCCACATGGGGAATTATTAGTTAAATTGGAGAAGATGGGGATCAATCTGAACATCAAAAGGTGGATAAGGAATTGGTTAAAGGGGAGACTGCAACGGGTCCTACTGAAAGGCGAACTGTCAGGTTGGAGGGAGGTTACCAGTGGAGTTCCTCAGGGATCGGTTTTGGGACCAATCTTATTTAATCTTTTTATTACTGACCTTGGCACAAGAAGTGGGAGCGTGCTAATAAAGTTTGCAGATGATACAAAGCTGGGAGGTATTGCCAATTCGGAGAAGGATTGGGATATTATACAGGAGGATCTGGATGACCTTGTAAACTGGAGTAATAGTAATAGGATGAAATTTAATAGTGAGAAGTGTAAGGTTATGCATTTAGGGATTAATAACAAGAATTTTAGTTATAAGCTGGGGACGCATCAATTAGAAGTAACGGAAGAGGAGAAGGACCTTGGAGTATTGGTTGATCATAGGATGACTATGAGCTGCCAATGTGATATGGCTGTGAAAAAAGCTAATGCAGTTTTGGGATGCATCAGGAGAGGCATTTCCAGTAGGGATAAAGGAGGTTTTAGTCCCATTATACAAGGCACTGGTGAGACCTCACCTCAAATACTGTGTGCAGTTCTGGTCTCCCATGTTTAAAAAGGATGAATTCAAACTGGAGCAGGTACAGAGAAGGGCTACTAGGATGATCCGAGGAATGGAAAACTTGTCTTATGAAAGGAGACTTAAGGAGCTTGGCTTGTTTAGCCTAACTAAAAGAAGGTTGAGGGGAGATACGATTGCCCTCTATAAATATATCAGAGGGATAAATACAGGAGAGGGAGAGGAATTATTTCAGCTCAGCACCAATGTGGACACAAGAACAAATGGGTATAAGCTGGCCACCAAGAAGTTTAGACTTGAAATTAGACGAAGGTTTCGAACCATCAGAGGAGTGAAGTTTTGGAATAGCCTTCCAAAGGAAGCAGTGGGGGCAAAAGATCTATCTGGTTTTAAAATGCTACTCGATAAGTTTATGGAGGAGATGGGATAATGGGATTCTGGTAAGTAATTGATCTTTAAATATTCAGGCTAAATAGGACTAATCCCCTGAGATGGGATATTAGATGGATGGGATCTGAGTTACCCAGGAAAGAATTTTTTGTAGTATCTGGCTGATGAATCTTGCCCATATGCTCAGGGTTTAGCTGATTGCCATATTTGGGGTCGGGAAGGAATTTTCCTCCAGGGCAGATTGGAGAGGCTCTGGAGGTTTTTCGCCTTCCTCTGTAGCATGGGGCATGGGTGACTTGAGGGAGGCTTCTCTGCTCCTTGAAGTCTTTAAACCATGATTTAAGGACTTCAATAGCTCAGACATAGGTGAGGTTTTTCATAGGAGTGGGTAGGTGAGATTCTGCGGCCTGCGCTGTGCAGGAGGTCGGACTAGATGATCAGAATGGTCCCTTCTGACCTTAGTATCTATGAAATCTATGAAACTCCATTTAGTCATGAGAAAAAAAATTATGAGATCAGAGGGAAGCACAGAGCCCTTGAAGGAGACATCAAGATAATCTGGTTTTTAGACATTGAGAGGGCATTCTAGACTCCTCTTCTAAACTCCTGGATTCAGGAAGAAAAATGGTCTAAGACTTTTTTGCTTCAGAGAGACTTAGCCAGTAAGCCTGGGTCTACACTAGGAGTTGAGCAGAGTTAAATCGATTTAACCCTTCACCCGTCCACACAACAAAGCCCTTTTTTCGACTTAAAGGGCTCTTAAAATCAATTTCCTGACTCCAACCCCGACTAGGGGATTAGCCCTGAAATCGGCCTTGCCAGGTTGAACTTGGGGTACTGTGGACGCAATTAGACGGTATTGGCCTCCGGCAGCTATCTCAGAGTGCTCCATTGTGACCGCTCTGGACAGCACTCTCAACTCAGATGCACTGGCCAGGTAGACAGGAAAAGGCCCACGAACTTTTGAATTTCAATTTCCTGTTTGGCCAGAGTGGCAAACTGCAAGTAAGTGCAGAGCTCATCAGCAGAGGTGACCATGATGGAGTCCCAGAATCACAAAAGAGCTCCAGCATGGACCCAACGGGAGGTACGGGATCTGATCACTGTATGGGGAGAGGAATCTGTGCTATCAGACCTACGTTCCAGTTTTCGAAATGCCAAAACATTTATCAAAATCTCCCAGGACATGAAAGACAGAGGCCATAACAGGGACCCTAAGCAGTGCCGCGTGAGACTTAAGGAACTGAGGCAAGCCTACCAGAAAACCAGAGAGGCAAACGGCCACTCCGGGTCAGAGCCCCAAACTTGCCGCTTCTATGATGAGCTGCATGCCATTTTAGGGGGTTCAGCCACCACTACCCCAGCTGTGTTTCACTCCTTCAATGGAGATGAAGGCAACACGGAAGCAGGTTTTGGGGACGAGGAAGATGATTATGATGAGGTTGTAGATAGCTCACAGCAACCAAGTGGAGAAACCGGTTTTACCGACAGCCAGGAACTGTTTCTCACCCTGGACCTGAAGCCAGTACCCCCCAAACCCACCCAGGGCTGCCTCCCAGACCCGCCAGATGGAGAAGGGACTTCTGGTGAGTGTACCTTTTAAAATACTATACGTGGTTTAAAACCAAGCATGTTTAATGATTAATTTGCCCTGGTATTTGTCGCTCTCCTGGATGTACTCCCAAAGTCTTTGCAAAAGGTTTCTGGGGAGGGCAGCCTTATTCCGTCCACCATGGTAGGACACTTTACCACTCCAGGCCAGTAGCACATACTCGGGAATCATTGTAGAACAAAGCATTGCAGTGTACGTTTGCTGGCATTCAAACAACATCCGTTCTTTATCTCTCTGTGTTATCCTCAGGAGAGTGATATCATTCATGGTCACCTGGTTGAAATAGGGTGCTTTTCTAAGGGGACATTCTAAGGTGCCTGTTCCTGCTGGGCTGTTTGCCTGTAGCTGAACAGAAATGTTGCCCGCTGTTAGCCACGGGAAGGGGGCAGGGATGAGGGGCTAGCCACGCGGTGTGAGGAGGCAGAATGTGACCTTGGAACGAAAGCACATGTGCTATGTATGTAATGTTAACAGCAAGGTTTACCATGAAAGAGTGTACCCATTGTTCTACAAAATGTGTCTTTTTTCCTCCACCAGCTGCATGTGTTTCAAGGATCACAGGATCCTCTCCTTCCCAGAGGCTAGGAAAGATCAGAAGGTGGAAAAAACACGCACTTGCGATGAAATGTTCTCTGAGCTCATGCTGTCCTCCCACACTGACAGAGCACAGACGAATGTGTGGAGACAGACAATGTCAGAATGCAGGAAAGCACAAAATGACCAAGAGCAGAGGTGGCAGGCTGAAGAGAGGGCTGAAGCTGAAAGGTGGCGGCCGTGTGATGAGAGGAGGCAGGATTCAATGCTGAGGCTGCTGGAGGATCAAACTAATATGCTCCAGCATATGGTTGAGCTGCAGGAAAGGCAGCTGGAGCACAGACCGCCATTACAGCCCATGTAACCAACCGCCCTCCTCCTCAAGTTCCATAGCCTCCTCACCCAGACGCCCAAGAACGTGGGGGGGGCCCCTCTGGCCACCCAGCCACCCCACCCCAGAGGATTGCCCAAGCAACAGAAGGCTGGCATTCAGTAAGTTTTAAACTTTTAAAGTGCTGTGTGGCCTTATCCTTCCCTCCTCCACCACCCCTCCTGGTGCTTCTCTCCTCCACCACCCTTCCTGGGCTACCTTGGTAGTTAACCTCCTATTTGTGTGATGAATTAATAAAGAATGCATGAACGTGAAGCAACAATGACTTTATTGCCTCTGCAAGTGGTGATCAAAGAAAGGAGAGGAGGGTGGTTAGGTTACAGGGAAGTAGAGTTAACCAAGGGGCGGGGAGTTTCATCAAGGAGAAACAAACAGAACTTTCACACCGTAGCCTGGCCAGTCATGAAATTGGTTTTCAAAACTTCTCTGATGCGCACCGCACCCTCCTGTGCTCTTCTAACCGCCCTGGTGTCTGGCTGCACGTAACCAGCGGCCAGGCGATTTGCCTCAACCTCCCACCTCACCATAAACATCTCCCCCTTACTCTCATAAATATTGTGGAGCGCACAGCAAGCAGTAATAACAGTGGGAATATTGGTTTTGCTGAGGTCTAACCGAGTCAGTAAACTGCGCCAGCGCGCTTTTACATATCCAAATGCACATTCTACCACCATTCTGCACTTGCTCAGCCTGCAGTTGAACAGCTCCTGACTACTCTCCAGGCTGCCTGTGTATGGCTTCATGAGCCATGGCATTAAGGGGTAGGCTGGGTCCCCAAGGATAACTATAGGCATTTCAACATCCCCAACGGTTATTTTCTGGTCTGGGAAGAAAGTCCCTTCCTGCAGCTTTTGAAACAGACCAGAATTCCTGAAGATGCGAACATCATGTACCTTTCTCGGCCATCCCACGTTGATGTTGGTGAAACGTCCCTTGTGATCCACCAGTGCTTGCAGCACTATTGAAAAGTACCCCTTGCGGTTTACGTACTCGCTGGCTTGGTGCTCCGGTACCAAGATAGGGATATGGGTTCCGTCTATGGCCCCACCACAGTTAGGGAATCCCATTGCAGCAAAGCCATCCACTATGACCTGCACATTTCCCAAGGTCACTAATCTTGATATCAGCAGCTCTTTGATTGCATTGGCTACTTGCATCACCGCAGCCCCCACAGTAGATTTGCTCACTCCAAATTGATTCCCAACTGACTGGTAGCTGTCTGGCATTGCAAGCTTCCACAGGGCTATTGCCACTCGCTTCTCAACTGTGAGGGCTGCTTTCATCTTGGTATTCATGCGCTTCAGGGCAGGGAAAGCAAGTCACAAAGTTCCATGAAAGTGCCCTTATGCATGCAAAAGTTTCGCAGCCATTGGAAATCATCTCAGATCTGCAACACTGGGCAGTCCCACCACTCTGTGCTTGTTTCCCGGGCCCAGAATTGGCGTTCCACCGCATGAACCTGCCCCATTAGCACCATGATGCCTACATTGCCAGGGCACGTGCTTTGAGAGAAGTCTGCGTCAATGTCCTCATCACTCTCATCATCATGCTGACGTCGCCTACTTGCCCGGTTTTGCTTTGTCAGGTTCTAGTGCTGCATATATTGCTGGATAATGCGTGTGGTGTTTAATGTGCTCCTAATTGCCAAAGTGATCTGATCGGGCTCCATGCTTGCCGTGGTATGGCGTTTGCACAGAAAAAAGGCACGGAACGATTGTCTGCCATTGCTCTGACGGAGGGAAGGACAACTGATGACATGGCTTACAGGGTTGGCTTACAGGGAATTAAAATCAACAAAGGGGGTGGCTTTGCAAGAAACAGAATGGCCACCTCAAGGACAGAACTCAAAACTGGGTTTAGCAGGCCATTGATTTCATGGAAGGAGGGAAGGAAGAGAAAATGAATACAAAACAAATCTGCTCTATTTCTTGATTCGATCCACTTCATCTATCTTTATACATCTTGCTGGCAGCAGATTATAAAATACAACCACTAGCCATAGTCATCTCCTGGGTGCTCGGCAGAAGACAGTGCAGTATGACTGCTGGCCATCGTCTTCTGCTGGCTGCAGATTAAAAGATAGTGCGCTGCCGGTAGGACTGAATCACCATGAAACGAAACTTAAAAGGGAAATGACTTGGCTGAGTCACTCCCATGTTTGCCCAGGCGCCCCTGACCTCATCAAGGTCGGTTAAAAGAGCACGCTGGACTACGTCAACGACGGCTACCAGTCATACTGCACTGTCTGCTGCCAAAAGGCAATGAACTATTGCTGTGTAGGAATGCAGTACTGCATCTGCCAGCACCCAGGAGACATATGGTGACAGTTAGCTGAGTGGGCTCCATGCTTGCCGTGGTATGGTGTCTGCAAGGTAACGAGAAAAAAAAGGGGCAAAACGATTGTCTCCCCTTGCTTTCATGAAGGGAAGGAGGGAGGGAAGGGAGGCCTGACGATATGTACCCAGAACCACCCGCGACAATGTTTTAGCCCCATCAGGCACTGGGATTTCTACCCAGAATTCAAATGGGCAGCGGAGACTGCAGGAACTGTGGGATAGCTACCCACAGTGCAACACTCCGGAAGTCGATGGTTGCCTCGGCACTGTGGACACACTCCGCCAACTACATGCACTTAGAGCATTTTTGTGGGGACACACAATTGACTGTATAAAAACGCTTTCTACAAAACCGACTTCTATAAATTCGACCTAATTTCGTAGTGTAGACATACCTTAAGTCAACTCAAGCTGAAACATCTCCCTATACTAATGCTCTATGAAGAAACAGGCTCAAGTTTCCTCAACCTCCAAATTTCATGGGAATTTATTCTTTCTGGACTTGTAGAAAAAGTCTACTCTTCAAGGTTGAGAGGAGGTTGCTCTGGTGGACCTTAAAAAGTTATCAGAAACCTCCCCTTCCCTCTGAGATGCAGGAGAATGCTCAAAAGACTGGCAAAACAAGAATTATGCTACAATGGAGATCTGTAAAGCAAAATTCTAAGTGGTGCACCTGCAGTCAATCTTTTTCCTTTTGAGAGAGAATTTCTTAATTCTAGTTGAAGAAGTGTTCAGTTGAGTGACTTTCCCAAAGTCTGGGTGAGATTAGGGTATGAATTAGAGCAAAACAGATGAGACTCAACCTAGCTGAAACTGAAATGATTACGATAGGTTGTGGAAAGTAGCTACAGGATTTAGCCAAGATTATACTGATCTTCAATTAAAAAAAAATGTTCATCCTTCACTTGTGATGAAAGTCTGAAACGTGGGGGGATTGGATCAGAATTCCCAGCTGCTATAGATAAACAACAATAGTGCCAAGACACTTCTTCAATCTGCATCTGATCAGGAGTTTGCATTCTTTTCATCTGGACCCCACTTCAACATTTTCTCCATCTTCAAGAACTGAATTCTCTGCTTCTCACATCCTATTGACACTTGCTCAGACTCAGCAGTCTATCTGCCTGATGAGCCTTCCCCAACAATTCCTCAACACTTTTCAAGGTATACTGGACCGTTCATGTATATCAAAATGAGTGTCCAAAAATGCCAGAATATTTTGTTGCACTCTTAGATCACACCTATGCTCTAACGTATAGCACCAAAAATGTTAGGCTACAAAGAAGTGATACATTTGTCATGGCCACTTTTAAATAGTTACCTTCTGCCTATTGAAGTAAATTACTGAATATACTACAAGTTTTTTGGTCAATAAGAGGTGGCTGTAGCTCACAAAAGTTGAAGACGTTAATCAAAAGTCCCTTGAGGAGCTTTAATAAAGAGCTAACAGACACTCATATGATGGCATGAAAAATAACAAAACACCGCTGTCAATAAACTTCCTGGTAGGAACTAGTGGAAGATCAAGTATTTAACAATCAGCTGAGCTACTGAGAGATTGTGAGAAACCAAATGCAAGATCAGAGGCAATATCTGCTACTGGATGGTGCAGAGCATTATTTTATTGTCATTGTTACCTTTGCTCCTTAAACATGGACAAGAACAGAGTTTATTAAGCATTTTTTATGCATTTATCAAACCATAATCCTGCAAATACACCTTATGGGAGAAACTCCCTATGCCGTGCCCTTTTAACTGAAAATTTCAAGTAGGGTAGGCTTCAGACACCCTTCCTACTTTTATGAGCTGAAGGTTGTTTTATCTTCTGGGTGGCTTGCAGACAATTTCTAATCAGCTTAAAATTCAAGAAGTATAATTAACAACAAGGCATTAAAAACAGATAAAAGAAATATTCTGGACTTTGAAATAGAGAAAAAGTAGATTAACACAAAACAATTGTTCTGCATTAAATATCCAATTTTACACTTCAAGATGCATTCACATGTCCATTCCAGTCTTCCTGTTGGTGCACCCAGCCCATGGCCATCAAAAATTTTTTCCCTCAGTGACACCTGTTGAGCAGGTCACGCTCCCCTTGTTGTCACATGCCACTGTATACAGGTATAAAAGGACAGAGCTGCCCAGCTCCCCATTCAGTTCCTTCTTGCTATAACTCCAATGAAAAAAGGTAGGAAGGCGGGTCACGGAATGGGCACATGCAACACATCTTGAATTACAGAACAGGTTAGTAATCATTTTCTATACAAGTGACTGCACATGTGCATTCCATTCTTGGTGACTCACAAGCTGTCAACTCATCCCACTCTAGCACAGTCTCTGGAGTCTTGAGCCACAGCATAGTGGAAGACAAACATGTGACCCAGGTTACCGCTCTATAAAGGTCTACAATTGGAACGTGCGACAAAAAGGCTGCCAAGGCCACTGCGACATTGTTGAATGAGTTGTGACTCTGCTGGTGGAGCAACATTAGCCAAATCATAACACGTACATATGCAAGATGCAATCCAGGAACAAATTCTATAGGTGGAGACTGACTGTCTGTGTTACCACCTCTACAAACAGCTGGGAGGATTTACAAAATCGCCTGTATCTGTCCATGTAAAATGTCAAGGCTCTTCTGATGTCCAAGGCATGCAAACGCTCTTCCTCTCTGGTCACATGTGATTTTGGGTAGAATACAGTCACATATATTGGCTGGTTGATGTGGAGAAAGAAAACCACCTTTGGAACAAACTTCTGATGAGGATGCAGATAAACCTTATCCTTAAAAGAAGATCATATATGAATGCCCCAGCTCCCCTACTCTTCTGGCCGAGGTAAGTGTCACTGAAAATGTCACCTACAATGATAAATACAGCACCACACAGGTAGCCATGGTTTAAATGGGGGTCCTGTAAGTCTTGACAATACTCAGTTTAGATCCCAGGGGAGAATGGGGTCCTGCAGTTGAAGGTATAACTTGACTAGGACCTTCAACAACCATAAGGACATACCACTGGAGAATGCCTCCAGGGGTAGTTGGCATCAAGATGGTCTCTTGTTGCAGAGCCAAAGAAACTGACTGTGACTTCCGACACAAGGCTCAACAGTGCCCCTTGTGGAGCTGGAGCCTTTTTTTGTCCTAGATTTGAACTCCCTACAAATCTGACACCAGTCCACTTCAGGCAGCTATTGTGTGTGCCACTCACTGGCACAGATTTAGAGCCAGAAGCACACAGCCTGAATCCCAGTCACCAGGGCGTACCTCTGTACCATGAATTAAAAAACTGCAAATGGGAAAAAAAAACAAGACTGAAAAACTTTTTGAAAAATATAACAGCTAAAACTTATTAACTATCATAACAACACTAAAGACTAGACTAACTACACACACACACACACAAAATGTTCACAAAGGCTGAGAGAAAAAACTATTCTGGTATAGAACAGAGTTTCAACGACCATCGCGGGTGGTAAGAAGGAAACGAGGAGGGCTGGGGAGGTGGGGGGGGGGGTCTGCCCTTTACATTTGCATGCAGTGATGCACAGCCACAGGGGAAGCTCAAGCCACCCAATTGGTACTGCTGAGGGAAAAAATTTCTGATGGCCATGTGCTGGGTGAACTGGCACCAGGAGTGGAATGGAATGGACATGTGCAATCACTTGAACACCACCACAACCAGGAAGGCATTCCTTGTGTTTAACTGAAACAAAGTACAAGATTTTACATTTCTAGTGGTGACTCCTTTCTCTTCAGCAACTCTCTCAGCCAGGTAGCATCTCAGTCACAGTTTCTGGTTTCAGGCATCTCATACTTTCCCTTTGCCTTTTATCTCTCCCATAGCCCTTTTATACTTTTCCAGGTTTCTTTGATGTGCCTGACTAATCATAACTGACATTACCCCAGAAGTGCTATACCTGCAGAAAAGGATATAACCATCTGTCTTTTCACACTATATCCATTGTACATTTTTAAAGTCATTCACTATTATAAGCAATGCCTTTGGGTAAACAGGTTTGGTGTTCCTGTTTTTCCTGTTCCTTTTTTAACCACTTAAAACATTTCCTTTGAAAGTAAATTCATACCATAGTTGTTCATCTCATCCACCTTCACATTCTGCCACTGCAATAACAGCTACCATTTTTGCTAACTTTAATTACCATGATTTACATATCAATTGTCTTGGATGGAGATTTCAACCTAAAACCAGCTTTTAAAGATACAGAGTTTACAAGTTCCCGTTTATTCTAAACGTTAATTCTACACTATCACACATGATTCATGAACCGATTAATACTGAAATTTGGTCCAAAAATGCACAGAACACAAGCAAAACTATTTAAAAATAGCACACTGAGTACATCTGTCAGAAAAGAAAATAATTTGACAAAGTGCACCAATTTAAAAGTTAAAGACTGCATATGAAACAATGGAAAAAGGAACAGTGACTAAATGAAAGCCTTAAAAAAAACCAAGGAGTCCTTGTGGCACCTTAGAGACTAACAAATGTGCCACAAGGACTCCTCGTTGTTTTTACTGATTCAGACTAACACGGCTACCCCTCTGAAACCACTTTCCTAAAAGTACTTCCACAATGTAAAAGAGGACTTCCTCCAGTTTACAGTGACAGGACAGAACAGCAGAAAAGATACTGAAATAGGAGTGGATCTGAATGGGTTTCTGGGTTTGGGTTTGCATGAAATTAATGTAAAAATATAGGTATATTTGCACTGAGTAAACAGATGCAGTGTAAGTGTATTGTGCAAGTCACTGTCAAAATTTTGATCTACAAATCTAGTGAGGTTCCTTCAATTTGTAATTAGTAGGGAGCCCTGGAGCACCCATAAAAAAAAGTTAGCAGGTACTTAGCACGCGCCAAAAGCCAAGCTTCCATCCCCCATCACCTCCCTCCTGCTGGTGGCCCCACTCATCAACTCCTCCCTCTCCCTCCTAGTGCCTCCCGCCCGCCGCAGATCATCTGTTCTGCAGTGTACGGGAGGCACTGGAGGGGAAGGGGAAGAGCGGGGACAGAGTGCACTTGGGGGAGGGGGCAGGGGCTTGGGAAAAAGGCAGAGTGCGGGTAGTGCCTGGGGCTGAGCACCGCTGGGGAAAAATTGGAAGCCAGCACCTGTGGTAGGGAGTAATTGCAAAAAACAACATTCATCAATAACTCAGTCAATGGAATAACCTGCCCAGAACACTGCGTCAAATGCTTCAGATGACACAGCAAATAGACAGTTGTGCATATTAACTGACACTTGTTAGTTTTAGGGATGTGCTTTGTTTTCCACCAGCTTTATTCATATATTTTGATACTCTAGATGACTGACAAAAGATCAGAGCATTCAAGATTTGAATAATTTTCCCACAGGCAGAGTTCTCAATTTTAATAATTTATATAAAATTAAAATAGACTGTCTCAAGTATTATTTCCCCTCTTATTCATCATTGCTTAAAACCTCTGTAGAAACTATACTAGCTGCTTATATGAAAAGTAATATTAGGAAAATACTGATGTCTTCTAAGCTGTCATTGCTTCAAGTGCTTTGATCTTCTGAAAAGTTAATCAGGCTATCTAATTTTTCTCTTCATTTAATCTTCCCATCCCAAACTGTTAAATTTCTCTCAGATGGAAACAAGGAGATGCAGTATCACATAACTAGTCTGCTCTCCACAGATCCCCAGAAAGTGGTTCATGAATCACAATTTGGGAACATGTTTTACAGGATACAAACACTCATTCATTTTTAAAGTAGCCTAAGAATGGATTAAAGTACACCACAGCTGACTTGTTTTACAATTAGTTGACAGCATTCAACGTCACTTGTTGCTACAATAACCCATTTCTGAAAATGGATGAGGTAGTTATGCCCAAATCAAACCTCGCTCATAGAATGCTGAACTGAGATACTACCAAAAATCAGTGTTTATAAAAAGATAGTCCCAGGATGTTTACACAGATGAGAATAAGGATTCACTTTTGCATTTTGTGACCTGTAATAGATTAAAGGAAATATGAAATCCAAAGTAAAATGTGCACTGAGCCAAGTAAACATTACATTATGCATCTAAGCAATTTATAGATCAAAATGGCATACAGAAGTTACCTCTCTCGATACACACATAAAATTCAAACTCAACCTTAACTGAACAGCCATGACCAGTGCTTCCTTAATGTTATAAATCAAGAAGATCAGAAATGTAGATCAAAGTCATTTGGTTATTAAGAGATATAAAACACGTTAAGGATGGATGAACCTAGTCCTTAATTTGTGCCAGGGTTTGCAGGGCTGAGCCCCAGCACCTCTGGGCTTGCTGCATCAGTTATGAATGTAAAAAAATTGTTTGAGCACCAGCACCTAATCGCTTGCTTCATTACAAATTAAGCACTGGATAAACCACATTTCACCGTATTTAATTAATTAATTAAATTCAAAGAAGAGGAAAATGTATTTACTTGAGTTTTAGTAAAGACTGGCTACATCGCTCAGCAGTATTTCTAGCAGAAAAGCCTTAAGTGGCTGTACCCTACTGTTTAGATGCAGGGATGGTGGCCAAAAGTAAAAGGGTTTGTGGAAAAGTGACAAAAGGAAGTCAGATAACCAATTTTATGTATATATGCATGCTTTATGAGCAGGGCATTTCTGTGCTTTATGAGCAGGGCATTTCTGTGCTTTCTAAGTTTGATGCCAGGATTTTTGGGTGAAGTCTTGCTTTGAATTTTTGCTCTCGTTTATGTATTGAGAAAATTACATTCTTCCTTTTTTAAAAAATCAACTGTATAACATATATAACAATATCATGGCTTGAAACCACCATTTGCCAGCTCAGTCAGGAAAGAGGAAATTCTGAATGGCTTAATGGAATTCACCACACAAAGAAAAGGCTCCTGCTGTGAGGAAATGAGTCTGCAGGTCTACCTCTCCACTACTGTTGGTTCTGATCCTATTGGCTGGGAAGATAGGGGGAGAAAGATAACTCCACTATGCTAGAGTGTTGCAGAAGAAGATCTGTAATTTGACTTAGTGAAAAGGAAACAGTGAAAATAATGGAGAAGTAGATAACATGGGATAACACAGTCAGGAACACCAGAGTTTACGAACTGACCAGTCAACCACACCCCTCATTTGGAACCAGAAGTACACAATCAGGCAGCAGCAGGGACCAAAAAAAGAAAAAAGCAAATACAGTACAGTACTGTGTTAAATACAAACTACTACTACTAAAAAAAGGGAAAACAGCATTTTCTTCTGCATAACAAAGTTTCAAAGCTGTATTAAGTCAATGTTCATTTGTAAACTTTTGAAAGAACAACCATAACGTTTTGTTCAGAGTTACGAACAACTTCCATTCCTGAGATGTTGTAACTCTGAGGTTCTACTGTAGATCAGAAGCATGAATAAGGAGAAAGAGGAAGGAGAGAAACTGTGCTGTTAAAATTTAAAATTTTAGCTTTGGCAGTTATTTCTCTCTCACACACACAGTAACACATACAGGAGGGACCATTTTGCCATATACTGTTCCTGGACATCATCATAAGCAAGTTTATGAGTCAGGGTCAGGCCATCCTATGCAGCAGGACTTGAAAGAGGCCATGGATTTTTCACCTTTGGGTAGTAGGTTTCATGTTCTTAAGCTAGCATAAGATCTCTGAACCATACTATAATATATAGTATACTACAGTTATGTCTCCACTTCCTAACTAGATCTCTCTCCAAAGAGAATGTAAAGGCTTATGTAGTTAGCGCAAAAACTAGGGCTGGTTTGGTTGGGGTTTTGTTTTTTTTAATGCTTATCCCGGAACTTATGTTGAATTTACAGACTAAGTATATTACCTTCAGGATTCATACATGGTAATTATAATTACAGTGAGTTTCTCAGAGATCAAACATTCCTAAAGGGGCTTGTGTTGAACATCTGGGTGATCTATTCTTTAAATGAAAAGCGGACTTACACTCACCCAATCTGATTTCATCCTTCAGAATAAGAAGTTGCTGTCTGATAACACTACTATTTGTTGTCTCATTACAGCTATATTTTTTTACTTTGTTGAACTGAATACATAATTCACTTATTTTTTTCTTCAGTGACTCAGGAACAAATTTGAGATGTCCCCTTTAAAGCCTATAAAAATAGCTGTCACTCAGTAGCAGAAGTACAGGTTTCAGAGTAGCAGCCGTGTTAGTCTGTATTCGCAAAAAGAAAAGGAGTACTTGTGGCACCTTAGAGTAACAAATTTATTAGAGCATAAGCTTTCGTGAGCTACAGCTCACTTCATCGGATGCCAAATGCATCCGATGAACTGAGCTGTAGCTCACGAAAGCTTATGCTCTAATAAATTTGTTAGTCTCTAAGGTGCCACAAGTACTCCTTTTCTTTTAGCAGAAGTATTCCATCCTCCACCTGAAGGAAGACAAGTATTGCTGCTTTGCTTTACTACCCCTCCCCGCCAATAAAACAAACCCTCTGAAAACACCTATCAGAATATTAACTCTTTTTTTTAAGTTTGTCAGCAAAACAAAGTAAGCAACAAAGGCTGCAAGGAAGCAACTTCAGTGCAATTTAAGGAGACAATAAAACAAAGCCAGAGTTTACTGAGTGGTGGTGGCAGCAACAGAAGAGAGAAAACAGAGATTATGTGCTGCCTTCTTTCCACAGCAGAGCTTCATATGTTGTCAGTGGGAGCTCTGCACAGAAGATAAAGTATGGAACGTGGCCCCAAGCAGGAACAATGAAGCCTACCAATGGCTTGTTCCACTTCCAGTATAGCAAGGTACGAAAGACCGAGCAGCAGCTAAATTCGCTCTCTCCTTCAGGTCTCAAAGAATGGTCCTAGATGTTAATTTGGGGAAGACAGGATTCCCCCTGCAAGCTCCACTACGTAACAGTTTTATTTTGTTTTTTTTAAAGTGAGGGGCACAAACAACTCGTCCATTCCCTTTAACAACCTTTCTTCCAACAACAAAAACAGTTAAGCACGTTAAAGGATTTCTGCTAGCACAGTAAACAGTGAAAAAATTAATGGTGATTTTAACTTGTCATTAAGCTTCAGAATTAACATCCCAGGCAATTCACAACTTTCAGAAGTAGGTTTCAGGCCATCTATAGAGTTAGGCAGACAAACATCTAGAACTGAATTTCCAAATGGTTCTCTTTACAGCCATGAGAGCTAGAATTTTTTTTAAAAGGTAATCTGAACTTTGTAGAAAAAGGGTGATGCTTAATGAATCAGGTGAGTCAGTCTGAAACATACGCAAGACCATATTTTATGGAGACAGGGTACAATTGAGGATAGGGAACACCACACAGCCAATGGAACTCATAGAACTACAAATCATATGCACTGAGAAGGAAGATAAACTCCTTACCAGGGACACTGGCAAAAATTAAATTGACATGTGTACTGTATGCTTCACTTTTTTCCCTACTTTACTGTTATGTTTACTTCAAAAAGGTTCAGGCTGTAGGCTCAATATCTGACCTACATTTCCCTCCTCCCTCTCCCCCCCAACCCAAACACACGCGCGCACACACACACACACACACACACACACACACACACACAGCATATCTGTTTCCAAATTATCTCTGTGCTTTAGGCCATAATTAATGCTTCAATGCTTTTTAAAAAAATTCAAAAGATGTGAATACCAGCAGCCTGGCACTCACCAACAGCCCAGTAATAATTCTAGTACTCTATGTACACTGGAGAAAAAAAAATCTAGAAAAAAAATATTTCAAGATTCCAAGGTATGATTATAAATGAGAGCTTTAGATTGTATTCTTAGAGCAAGGGACCTTATCTTCTGTTTTGTACAGCCCCACGTAAATTTAACACTTAAACTCTGACCATTTTTAAAATAATAAATTTACAAATTTCAAAAAAAATGTATGAGATGTTTAATCCCTGTCTTTCCTTACCACTGCAGCACTGGGATTATGTTTTCACGGTTTCATTTTTCCAGAAATGCCACTTTCAGCAACGGAAGTTAAACAAATATAGCAGCATTTTTACAAAAATTTTAGTTTGGATTATGGACAGCATTTTCAAATCCAACTGTATTCTCTGTATTCCTATTTCCTGCACTCATTTGTTAATACTAGCCAAAAAGGATCTGAACAATCTGCCATGAAAAAAGGCAGGAAACAAACATACCTAAAAAGTAATTTTTCAGGTGGAAATCCTGCTGAAGCATAATTGGCAGCCAACTTTACAATCCTGTACGAATGATGGACATTACAGACAAGAAAGTCATAAAGTATAATTAGTAACAAGGAAACCATCTCTCCTCCCTCAATAAATTTGTGTTAAATACGATTGCTATTATGCCAATTGAAACACATTAAGACATGTCTAATATTAAGTGTATTTACAGTTAATACCTAGAGGCTAGCTTTCTCTCTCAGTATGAGGAGTGTATGTTTTTATATGGAAAGCTCTTATTGATTTCTCTCAGTCAAAAATTTATTTTTTAAAATGCAGATTTAATACTTCTGGAAAAAAGTTAAATGAACAGGGGAAAAGCACTTTTTTCAGGTTACTGGACATGGAAAAAAGAAAAAGGAGTACTTGTGGCACCTTAGAAACTAAAATTTATTTGAGCATAAGCTTTTGTGAGCTACAGCTCACTTCATCAGATGCATCCGATGAAGTGAGCTGTAGCTCACGAAAGCTTATGCTCAAATAAATTTGTTAGTCTCTAAGGTGCCACAAGTACTCCTTTTCTTTTTGCGATTACAGACTAACACGGCTGCTACTCTGAAACCTGGACATGGAAAGTGACAGACCATTTTAATAACTGATTATTTACTTGAAATAGGTTAGAAACATTTTGGTCTTTTGATATCTTCTAGGAAAGAAAGCAAGAATACAAATCACATAGTTTCTAGGATTCGAAGTATAATTCTACCATGGATCATACAAGTGTAAAAATACATGACACTGCAAACGCTCTCATTATCATTAAGTTAGTGAATTTAGCACATAAAGTCAGTCATGATTGGAGGGTGGGGTTGCCTAAGATATACACACATTTGGAGCAGATACTGTCTGTAAATTAGTGAAAAGTATAGAAGGAGCTTTTATCACCACCATTAATCAGCACCAGGTCAGCATATAGACAAGAAACCTGCTGACTGCTCATCTTCCATTAAGAGTCAGAAGCAGTAGCTGGAAGGCCCCAACGGGGAAACGTCTGATCAACACCACTCTTACATGCACTGAAGAAAAAGATATACCAGATGTCAGGATAACATACTGATGTAACCTTCAAACAATAGTATAACATTGAACCAGCGACTGTAGAGGTCTAAACCATTAAAAAAAAATAGATCAGTATGTATGGTAGATAAAAGGTCACTTCCATTCAATCATTTAGAGAAGGAGCCCTGTTATACTAGTTTTGCTTCAAATTCTAAACTAAAAACAACTGAAGAATTAGTTTATACACAAAAGGATTTCAAAGGACAAAATGTGTATAAATATAAGGAAAATATTATTCCAGGAGTTTTGCAAGTTTTAACTCAGATAAAATATATTCTGTCCCCAACCCCCCAAAAATAAAGCAGAAAAAAAAAATTCTCATGGTTCAACTCTTCCCTATAAACAGTTTTGCCTGAAGAAACGTTGAAGACAAAAAGAGAGGCACAAGGGAGAAAAATTAAAAAGCATAGATTCAGAGGGTTTTTTTGTACGATCAAAAAATATTCCTACATTATTGAAGACACGGGGAAGGCATTTTATTTCTTTGCTGAAACACTAATATGGGCGTCATGCCATAGTGATTATACTGGCTGGATTACTAAATAATTTATTTCTGAAAATTACTGTGTGATGGGAGTTAAGTACCTTCAGATAGACAACTAAACAATTATTAGATTATAGGATTTAAATGGTCTATAGCCTAGACAAAATTCCAGTCCCCAAATACCCCATTATGCAGCTTCTATTAAATTGAATTTTTTAACCTGGTCAATGGTAGTACAAAAAAATGCTAAGTATCAATGAAGTAAAAATTACAACGTACTGCACACAATAAGTCCTAACAATAAGCCAATATGTTTCTATGGTGCTGAATATTTAAACACGATTCTGCTTCGAAGTCTTGACCTTTTGCAAGGTAGGTAAACATTACTTTATATACTATGCCCTGACCCATCAGGAAAGCCTGGGAAACATTTCTACATTCATGGCACATTTAAAATAAATATCCAAGCCCATTGTTTTCATTTAACAGAAAGGGTCTCTTAGAACATTAAGATAAGGTTTGTTCAGCAAGACATTTAGACTGCAACAAATATACATGCAGACATCTGGAGAAGACAGATAGAGGTACTAAAAAGACGACTAAAATACAAGCAGGTATTAGTTATTTTAAGGCATGAACTAACTCCAACTTGCATTTTTCGCACCTGTCACATGTCTCATGCTTGGTTCATTAAAGTGTACAGAAAGGAACAACTTAAACATTTTATGACCAGGTCAGGAGAAGCACTTTGAAGAATCTTTGTTCTGGCCTGCATGTAGATATAGTGCAGGAGTGCTTTCCTTTAATAGCAAAGGAGAAATACTACTCACCACCAGGTAGCAAGGAAACATTAAAATTTAGCATACTGATATATTACTTATGGGGTCATTACCTTACAAGAGGAAACTCTTAACTACTTGGAATAGCTGAGCCAAAAAAAAAAATTCAGTGGTTTTAGATTTGGGGTAACACCCTTTCAATTTGTTTCAGAAATATGAAAAAGTCAATGTTTCTTAAAATTCTACACTTTGCTTCACCACAATCTTTTATAGTCTTCAGAAGTTAGAAGTCAGACACTGAGGGGATTAGAGCAGAGACGCCTTACCAATGCAGGATCCAGATACAAGATGAAAGAGTAGTTTAATTTCAGAGACATTTAATCATTTAGTGGTAGTCTCTACCCAAAGTGTCTTTTTCCCCACCCCAGAAACATTTTAAATCTCTGTATGATGCTGTATGGAATCTGTGGGACACTTTAGGATATTATGAGTACCAATATTGTAAAATTGCAATGAGTTGTGCCAGATATGCCATGTAAGATATCTGCAAAAAAGTTATGATTTGCCAAATATGAAAATCTCATTTATACGTTTGTATCACTTTTGTATTATGAGTTATAGATATGTATGTATGTCTATTTCAAAACTTGGGCTATGCTTCCAGATGTCACCCCCCAGACAGTTTGGACATCAGCTCTGCCTAGCCTGCTTGACAGCCCATTAAGGATCATCAGCTATACAACTAACCAATTGAGAGAAGGCAGAGGATACACCTTATGACTCAGCAAGGCATGCATGGGCATGCCTATGGACAGAAAAGGCTTCCAAGCCATGTGCTGGGCAGCTTGTGTTGGAAACAAA
Organism: Dermochelys coriacea; assembly: GCF_009764565.3. NCBI lineage: Eukaryota > Metazoa > Chordata > Testudines > Dermochelyidae > Dermochelys > Dermochelys coriacea. The sequence continues at coordinate 252,274,706 of NC_050069.1, read as the reverse complement.
GGAAGCTCAGGCCGCATGGCAAAAGACTATAAGAGGCAGCTGCATCTTCTCCATTTTGTCTTCAATCCTGCTTCTTACCTCTGGAGGAACTTTGCTACAAACTGAAGCTCTGAACAAAGGACTGAATGACCCATCCAAGCTGTGGATGTATTTCAGAGCGACTTTTAAGCCAGCAAACTCACCAATACTGCTAGGAACCTGATATATGGACTTTGGAGTCTTTGTATGTATGTGATTGCTTTACCATTTAACATCTCTATTCTTGTTCTTTTTTCTTTATAATAAAACTTTAGTTTTTAGACACTAATGGATTGGCTGGCAGCGTGGTATTTTGGGTAAGATCCCTTTGGGGTCAGAGGAACATTTTGTATATGTGAGCAGAGCTTTTTAAATAACTTCTCACTTTCCTGGATCTAGGTGCTGACTGGGAGCCAGAGAACTGGAATGCAATAAAGTGGGCTGTGTGATTTCTTTTTTGCTTCTTGATAACCATTGCGGGGGGGGGAGGGGGGGGAAATCAGAAGCACAGTTTTGTGACTGGTTTAACTTCAGTGTTACTCCCAAGGCTGGTGGGTATCTGCTCTCCCTTTTGCAGCCTGCCCTGACCTTGGCGTTTCCACTGAGGGGTATCCCGGGCACCATCGGTCACACTCTGTACACTGGAAAGCTTGATTCAAAACTGATTATTCTGTTTAGAAAATTCAATATATTTTGTAGTTTACGCACATTTTACACCACAATACCGACCCTAAATTTCATATTTACAGAATAATTTCATTAGCAGCAAATTATTCAATAAATATAGTTACTGTAGACTCAAGTAATGACCACAAGAACACACTTGTTCATAGCCTGGAATGTTCAAGTTATGCTTTCAAGTCTTCATTTGTCAAGGGATCTCTGATACAAAACATGGCTTGATTCTCACCAAGTAGATCATCATTTCCTAAATTTGCAGCTGCAAACCTTTGGGATCAGGTGGTTATGTTGGTGCCCAGTCAGATGACAGCTACAGGTAATCAGATATACAGGATTAAGCAGAGTTAAATCTGAACTCTTACATTCATTTCGGGATGAGACAATATCATGATGGTGTAATTTAATGGAAGCACACTTGAATTCTAAGAAAATCAGTTACATGTTGTGCGCAAGGCATGGGTAATGATTTATAGTGCATATTTTTTTGTGTTTTCCAAGACTATTCCATACTTTATAGCATGGCTGACATCCTACGAGTCAAATTGGGATAGGCATCCAGTATCAGTCTCTAGCAGAAAGGAGCAACTTAAATCCCCAAGTATGCTCTCTTGGAAATTTGTGGACATCAGGTATGGACAGCAAATCTGAGTATCCAAGGGAACAAACCAAACCTACAATTAAAGAAACTCTTACTAGGGTAAGATAATAAAAGCTCTAGGTAATAGCGACAAACAGCCAGCAGGACACTATGATTAAGACTAAGATTTTGTCACGGACAAGTCATGGGCAATAAACGAAAATTCACAGAGCCCGTGACCGGTCCGTGACTTTACTAAAAATAAACAGGGGACAGGGCTAGGTAAGGGGGAGGAATGGAGTCCCATGGGGAGGGACGGACAGGCTGGCTGAGCCCCCTGGCATGGCAGGGGGGCACAGCCCTGGCTCCAGCGGCAGCAGGCCTTCCCCAGGGCACACAGCCCCGCTCCGGATCTGTCCGCAGCTGCAGGACAGGGGTACGCAGCTCCACTGCAGACCGCGCCAAGCCCGAGACAGTGGGGTTGGGGCACCCAGCCCCGGCTGTAGTCCCTGTCAGAAACCACAGGGCTGGGGCACGGGGCCCTGGCTGCAGCCCCCGCTCCAAGCCCAGGAAGCTGCGTGGATGTTTTGATGGCTTTTGGGAGGGGAGCGGTGGAGGGGAAAGTGCTTGTAAAGGCAGCATAGGAGCAATCCAAAGGATTTTATGCAGGGAAAGGGGCTCTACCGCCTCACCTTGCCCCCCGCTGCTATTACCATGTAGCTTTCCTAACAAAGTAAGAGCGGGTAAAGTCCCAGTGATCATCCAGCCAGGCTTCTGCCGCTTCCTGCTGCGGCAGGGGGTGGCAGCTGCACCGCGGGGCTGGGTCGCATGGCCTGGCTGCAGCTCCTGCCGGAAGGCGGCCCTGGCTGCAGATCTCGCCAAATCCTTGTCACCGCGGGGCTGGGTCGCATGGCCCCGGCTGCAGCTCCCACTCCCCCAAGCCTGGGATGCTGCAGGGCTGGGTTGCATGACCTTGGCTGCAGCCCCCGCCAAGACCAGGACCATGGGACTGGGGTGCACAGCTCCTGCTGCAGCCCTGCAACCCCCAAGCCAGGATGCTGCGTGGCTGAGCACATGGCACTGGCGGAAGCTGCTGGGCAGGGGCTGCAGGGTCCTCCTGGTTGCAGCCCCAGTTGCAGCGTAGGGGCGCACAGTCCCACCGCCGCCTCCTGAAGCCTTACAAGTAATGGAGGTACAGTAAAGTCATGGAATCCATGACTGCCATGACCTCTGTGACTAAATCATAGCCTTATCTATGATCCATGTGACATATATTAACACTGATGCTGCTTCCAATCATGCTGACTAATACTGTCTAATTGTTTCCTTGTATTCTCGTCTGTCTGTAGCCATCTGTTGTCACTTGTCTTACACTTAGATTGTAAGGTGTTTCAGGTAGGAACTGTCTTTTTGTTCTGTGGGGTCCTGGTCTATGACTAGGGCTCATAGACACTAGGGTACCACAAATAATCATGAAAGCAGGCAGACAGGCAATAAATGATTCAAAAATCATGGAACCCATGACATGCCTATCACCGCCCTCACTAATCTGATCACATCTCTTTCCCCCTCCCTTTGTCTTTTGATTAAAACTGTTTTGATTGAAACAGTGCAGGGATTGTCTGCCTCTGCATTTTGAAAGCACATTGCATATTTACCACAGTCTAATTAAAAAATAAAAAACTGGTATAATGTTTTATCATTGCTGAGTCAGAAATGTTACCTAGTTATTAGCACACAGCACTGAGTCTAGGAACCTGATTCTACTCTACCAATGAGCTGCTGGGTGACCTTGGGAAATGTAGCTTAATCTTTATGAGACAAGGTGGATGATGTTATGTCTTTTATTGGACCAACTTCTATTCTGAGCTACAAAGAGGATGAAGAAGAGCTCTGTGTAGCTCAAAACCTTGTCTATTTCACCAACAAAAGTTGGTCCAATAGAGGATATTACCTCACTCACCTTGTCTCTCTAACATACTGAGATCAACAGGGCTACAATGACACTGGATATACTTAGGCTACGTCTACACTACCACTTATGTTGGTATAACTTATGTCGCAAAGGGGTGTGAATAAGCCAACCCCGTGAGCGACATAGTTACACTGACTAAGCGCCAGCGTGGACAGTGCTATGTCGGTGGGAGAGCTTCTCCTGCTGATACAGCTGCCACCCCTTGTTGGAGGTGGATTAAGTAAGTCAATGGGAGAGCTCTATCCCATCGGCTTAGAGCGGCTACACTAGAGAATTTACAGCAGCGCAGCTGCATCAGTGCAAGCGCTCTTGTGTAGCCATAGCCTTAATCTTTGTGTCAGTTTCCACATCTTTAAAATGTGAATATGTATTTCAGAAGGAAATGAGAGTGTCAACTTGTTTAATACTTATAAAACTATAAGGAATGCCACCTTCTTAAGAGACTGACAGGAAGCTAAGAGAAAATATAAAAGAACCAAATGTAGAATGTTACGGCCTACAACAGTCAGATGCAACATAACCACCTTATTGTTGCAGCTGGTTGCCTTTCCATATAATGTGTATAGCGTGAAACGGTAAATCCCAAACAGGGAAGTTTTGTTATAAGCAGGCAGATACAGATAAGGCAGCTGTTAGGGGGAAAGCCCAAATACAAAATTTTGAGGACTATGGATCTAAGTGAAAGACATCCTGAAATTTTTAGAGTTGGAATCTGATATTTTATATTTTTCTCTTAGTTATGTCCTTTTATTATGAAATCATGTTCACACAATTAAAAAAATTCCTTTTACATGTCACCACAAAAGCAATTTCAGAGATACTTGGATGAAAAGCAGTACAATCACATTCATTTGAGGTAAATGGCAACTTCCGCTTACAAAAAAGATGACATGCAATTTTAACATTTTGGGTTGAGTTGCTTTAAAATAAAATGAGTCGAAAGCCTGTAGAAAACCACAAAATAGGAATGTTTCTGCATTCTTCCCCTCCTCAACATTAGGAACAGTAACGAACAACATGCTATGCCAAAGGAGACAGCTATAAACCCAGATTTCCATTTAAATCTTTCACATAGGCTTGTGGGCTAAACATAACATTCCTTTTTTAAATAAACTATGTTTTAAAAGCAAATTATTATAAACTTAATAAGGCATTGTTTAGATTACTTAGCAATATTTGGTATTTTATATAAAAAGCAAGTTAGATACCAAGTGAGGCAAGATACTCAGTTTAAACTAAACCTATATGAATTAATGTTGATTCTGACGGTGTAATGTGTGGAACACGTAGCAAATACTATTCCTGAGACATTAAGGCATGTGGCTTTCGTTAGCAAAAAAAACACAGGAGAATGTAGATGACATTCAGAATGTCTGCCTCAGACCAACAGTATATACAATTAGATTATTGCTGCTCAAAAACAAGTCACTTTTATTGTTAATCTTAAAAAGGTGTCCTAGTCCATCAGAAAAACTGTGCTACATTTAAAAAAAAAAAAAAAAAGCCTTGAGGGCACAGTCAAGAAGAGCAGAACACAAGTTCTATGAGATTCTGTTCCTGTTAAGACCAATTGCTTTACTGCACAAGCCACAGAAGAAAACTAAATATACAGAAAGTCCACTAGCAATGTTGAACCATACACCTGTCATTTTAATATTTATAGTTAATTTATTCTTAGTATTAGACTCTAACTTACAGAAGCATACAAATAAAGAAAACCCCAATAAATATAAAGCTGACATTAAGTCTATGCTGGAAATCAACATTGGAGGTGGGGAAGAAAAAAAAAAACAGATTCATAAATAGGCATTTTGGCTAGGTTTGTGAGACTACTGAGAATGTTAATATTTTGAAATTCACCAAAACCTGAAAAGCAAGTTAAAGTTTTTCAAAACATTACATATGAGCACATTGTATGTAGCAGAAGTTTGTAAAATTTCAGGTTTTCAGGTTGTAAAAGATATCGCTGGTGAGTAGTGTGAAAGCTCAGAGATTACCTTTCCTGGCATGCTGCACTAGAAAATAGTTAAAGATGTAGGAACAGATCTCCAAACACTCTAGCTTTATAGATAGTTCCCATCTACTTATGTACAAGAGCAAATCAAACAGAAGCTCCCAGCAGGGACACTGGTAGAAGGTTAAAAGATGTCCAGCTATATTATAATTTTTTGTATATTTTTAAGTAAAAAGCATGAGGACATATAGATAGTTTTCTTTGTAAATATTTCCTTCAATTAGTCATTGTATTTCCCATCCTCTTTCTCCAATGAAGAAAGTTAGTTTTATGGAACATAAGACCAGTCTGTCATATCTTGGTTTTCTAACTATGCAATGCAAGTTTGCCACCTCTTCCCAGAAACAAATAAAAAAATTTTAACCTGCTCAGGCTAGCTATAGACCCGATTCTGCAAGTTACTCTGCTTGGGGAGAATTTTTGTTTCCCCAAGGAACCCAACTGAAGTGGAGCTCCACACTGGTACATCCATGCAGAGTAACTTTCAGGACAGAGGTCTTAAATCTATAATCTATTACTCTGCTTTCTTATCTAGGTCTCAATTAAGAAAGTCATTCTTTATTCATGAAAGCAACCAGGCAACGATTAGTCTTATCACATCACACTCTAAACCACAAGCAATGTCAACCGCTATAACCATTTGTTCATTTTCCCCAACCATCTCTGCACAAAAAATTTCAACACAGGTTCAAACTATCAGTTGCCTTATGTTCAAACCTGTCCCAATGACACACATCTCCCATGATGCCCACATGCAAGTCACCAAGACATTTCATAGGACAAACATTTATTTATAACTACAAAAGAAAGTGTTCAACCATGCTAAATACATGCTTTTGCTCAGTAACCTCATAATTTCATTTTTGACTATCACCCCACCTCTAATTCATGCTTATTTTATCCTTTTGAGAGACACATGAAATTAGGCCTTGAACCTGCAGAAACTTAGGCATGTTACTCACATGTGTAAAACCTGCAGGATCAGGATACTAAATGTTAGACTCTTCTAGACAAGGACCTCATGTAATTTATATGTATTCGGAGGTCTCAAGTAAGAGTCCAGATACTGTAATATAAAATATTTACCCTTCAGCATTCGTGATCACATCCATCTTTGAGTTCTATCTAACCATCTCAGGTTCAGTTAGCTACTAAAACAGACAGACGGCTGGAGCCATTCAAAACAGGCAGGACGACAGGGTAGACAACACCCTCTACTACTTATATACATAATGGTTACTAATAGTTTGTTACTAAATAAGAAAATATCTCCAGTAATACTACATCATCCAGTTATATGTTGCTTGATTTTTTGTTTATTTTAAACACCAGAAGAAAAAGGGCTTGCCCTTCCATGCTCCCTCTGAGATAAATGAGGAAAAATTTAAAGCTTGCAAGGAGGGCTGCAAAGAGAAGAAATGTATTACATTTAAAAGACATCCTGAAGATAATTTATTAATAGTTCCACAAAATATTCTAGAAATTAAGATTTATGTGACTCAGAAGTTTAAATATAACTATAAATTAAATATCCCTGCAGGTATTAATGTATGTTAAAACTTCTCATCTTCCACTTCCTCCCACCTCATAAGCTCCTGTTATGCTTAAATAGTGGAGGGGTCAAATGAGCTCAATGCTATGAATTGTAAGCCACTTTCTGGTTTCAGATATGTACGCACTATTACCAGTGACTTCAATGGAAACAATGTGTGTATTCAAAGCCAAAACATAGCACCATGCTTACTGCAAGATCTATACTTAAACACAGCCCTTAACCATCCACATTGTGTTTTCTTCAAATGTACTGGTTATGTGTTTGTCTAACAACCGTTAGTTTTTTTCTTATTTTATGCTCTTATTTTAATAGGAAAAAAAAATGATTGAGCTACTAGAATCTACTTACCAAATCAGAACCCCAGAAAAAATCAGGATCCCCTTCCTAACCAAAGACAATAAAAAATTTTAAGCAGTATAATTTTTAATGACTTAGAGTTTTTTTAAAATTGACCTTATTTCTGAACTTAAGATGTTAGCTTATGTCAAAAATATCCCCCTAAAAAAAACAGCTGCCTTTGATGTGACTGATTAAACAACTTTTGTCTCTGGTACTACTAATGGAATGAGTAAATGGGTTGTAATATAATGTAAAATAATTCAGTTACATACCAGTAAACATTTCACTGCGATCAGAGTACTAAAGATTTAGTTCATGCTGAATGATTTTATAGCCAAATAAATATGAGCTTAAATGCCAAATAAACACACACTCCTAACAGTGCACCTCACAGCTATTTGGTGAGCCATTACTCACAGGGGCCTGTGGGTACTGCAGTCAGAGGTTAAAGCAGACATAAAATGTGAAGCAAAATGCTGCTTCCAAATAAAGTTCAAGACCCTTCTTCCAACTTCAAATAATTTTTCTGGAAAATAAAGTACAAAAGTCTAGTAAAATGAATATCAAATAGATTTTATTCAAGGGTGTTCTCATATTAGAGTTAAACTTATTTTCAGTGTTATTGTTTCTATTTTTAGCTGTAGCAAAATTATAGTAGAAGTGACCATTTTTGCTGTCTGACCTGTGGTAATATTTTAACTGAAAATTTAACTGATTTTAAAGTTGACTAAATACTTCAAAGGAAAGCCATCAACTGCAATTATGGAAGCCTCAAGAAAAGTGAAAAAGAACATAAATAGCTTTACAGTACTCCTACACTCTACATAATTAATCCAGTGAATCCTACTGGTACATAAAGCAAAAACTTGGAGCATTCCTCTGTTTTAAAAATAACTAAGGGTGTGACTAAAACAGATTCCCATACCCTCTCCCATAAAAAAATAATAATAAAGTTGAAAGGTAAGGCTGACACTCTCCTCCAAAGTTATTTTGTGGTTTGGTTTGGCTGCGATCTCCAATAAAGCAACCTATGGACTGCAAAATCTAAGCACCAGAGATTAATAGCCTCATACTGAAAAATCACTTTCTTTTGATGCTATACGAATTTAATGTTAGTATACACATTAACATAACTTAGAAAAGGGTCCTTGCTATTGATAAATTAGTACTATAAATGTTAATGAGTAATAGAAAAAACATGTTAGTTGCAGATTACACCTTTTGAAGAAATTGCAGTGGACTGCTTTTCGGGAGGAGGGAGAAATTTAAAAAAGTGATTAAAATTAGATTTATTAAGCTACATTTGATTTTCTGAGCTTAATTTCAAAAAACCTAAAATGCAAAATATAGGTCCCTATTTTTGGCTTTGTGTTTCAGGCATTTTAAAATTTGTGCTCTTAAAACTCTTCCCTCCCATTAACAGTAATGACAAGAGAACTATGTTCCTTTTAAAATTCACATCTGGATTGGAATCTATATACCTAATTTTTGTTAATGATTCAAAAAGGACCAAATTACACAGCTAACACAAATAGGGATTTACAGTACTACAGAAATTCTAGCAGGCACTTGCGTAAAGTGCTGCTGTTGTAGCAAAATGTTTTGGACAATGGTCTGTCTCACCTATCTTTAGTACAAGAATAAACTGCTGCATTTTTTAGATGTATTCTTATTAAAATAAGCCTCATTGATGCTTTGAGAGGGGGAGCATTGAGAGGGGATGGGGCACTAGCTGACACATAACAATAGCTGGTGAAATATTACTCTATTTTCTGTAATAAACACCAAGATCAAAACATTATGCAAGTTAAATTTCCTTGAAAGGTTCCCAGCAGGAGTTTTCCTTTTTGTTTGTGCAGTACACGATTTCCTCTCACCCACAAAAAAAAAAAAGCCATAGCAAGAATGTGTATGTGCCACTAACACTAAGCAGCACTTCCTTAATCACTCATTTCCAACAATTTATGGATGATCAGTGGCAAAAACGAGCAAAAATAATGAAAGAATGCAATGAAAGCTCACTGAGACAAACTGGCTTGGACTTCCTACTCATTTCTCTGTCTCTTTAAGATGGGGGCCTGATACAAATTAGCCACTGGGGGGAAAAAAGTCATCTGGTCATAAAATACAGTACAGGGTCACTTTTATGTAAGTTTGCCAAAAGGGACATAAACCAGGACAATTTCAAACTGTGACACAGGATAGAAGTATATTAAAAAAATCTTTGTTCCTCCTCTATTGTGCTGTCATGTTGCTCAGCTTTATAGACATTCCGAGCACCAGCACTGGCCTCTTCGCTTCCACCTGGTCTACCTAATTAATTAAGCAAGGAAGTTACCTCAAATTTTTCTACTATTTTCTTTTATTATCAAGCACTTCTTTTGATGTTCTAGGAGTTAACCTCTTAATCCACAGACTCTGTGCGCTGTGTTATGAACATTTTGGGATGTCTGGATAATTTGGATAATTGGTCAGGATGTTGCTGTCGCTCATGTTAAATTTTATGCCATGACTTCAAATACAAAGATTGGTATTACGGTAAAGTATACCATAAAGACTTTAAAAAGTCTACAATTATGATTCTGCAATACCTAAATATCAGTTTGCCACTGTAACAAACAAAAGTACACCATTTAGAATTTCTTACAAGTAAATTACTCCTAAACATCTTTGCCTTAAATTTCAAAAATGAAACTCAAATAAGTTGAAGTGATATCAAAATAAGCCATAGTATAAAGGTCAAGTTAGAGCAGCTACCTACTCCTCAAAATGCACACCCACTTCAAACATCAGTATGTACATACACTCAATTCATAGTCTACTGGCACACCTGGAAGCTTTACTACTGTGAACTGTAGATACACATTCTAAGACAGATTCAGATATTTCATGTCTCTTTTGGGGAAGCAGATGAAGGAAGGTGTTATTTTGGACATGAGGAGACATGACTGACAGCAACTACTCTACCTTATACAAGTGTTCTAGTGTGATGGATAAACAGTGATAAACAACAGAGTGAGGAGTGTCTCAACAAAAGGTATCTATAAAGCAGTCTTCCATTAGAGTAGGCAACTTCTACAGAAGAAAAGGAGAGAATTTAAACAAATATAAGACAGACTTATTTTAGTCACCTGCTCAAATATTATAAACACTGTCAAATTCATGCAATGTATGTAGCTGAATAGTGTACCATTCTGGTATTAGCATTGGCCATCATGTGACAAACTGCAAAGTAAGCTGACAAATGGTGCAAGTTCTTTATTTACTGAAAACCAATATATATTCTAGTATTGCTGGCTTTTTACCATTATTTTCCTACTGTCTAAAGCTACAGTAAAATAAAGAAGAACATAGAGAAGGATACAGATGCAATAAAATGGAACCACACTGTAGTAAGGAAGAGAAGAAAGGCCATTTAAGACCTTTAAAAAAAAAAGAAGGACATAGTCAACCCCCTTAGGCCTAAAATGTCCTGTTTGAATTAACATAGTGGTTTAATTAAAAACTCGGCAGAGAATCATGTTTAGTTTGATTTTGAGTACATGCACTGCATCCGTCCATGGTGAGTAGTTAATTTCCGTATCTCCATCTCTGCGCAATACGCAAATGGCTGTTTTGTTTTTGTTTTTTTAAACCGTTGCCCAGGGGAATCAATTGGAGTCTATAAGAGGGGCCATGTGCTATTTAGAAGGTATATTAGCAACTAAGGGGAAAAAAGCCACAGTAAATTAGGGGGTGGTTAAAAAAATATACACCAAACTGGATGAATCTGATTTAAACTGAAAAAAAGGTTGTAATATTTCTGTATCAAAATTATTAAATAGGAAAATTATGCAGGATACAAATAGTGACAAACTCGCTAGCTATGTGCTATGCCACAACTTCCAACGTAACTTCGGCCCTAGGAAAACCCTCAGTGTTAAAACACACAAATATCCAATTTCAGCATAAAAGCATGTATATAGACAAGTGGGCTTTTATAGACATGTGTTAAAGGCTAACATACCTGTACAAAATCACAGAACTGAGCCCAAGCAAACAGTTCAAAGTTAACTAAATGGGGATAAAATAAATTTAGTACTGTACTACTCTACACCTGGGCAAATAAAAAAACGGTTACCTAGCTTTCACAACTGTTGTTCTTCGAGATGTGTTGCTCATGTTGATTCCAATTAGGGGTGTGTGCATGCTGCATGCACAGTAGCCAGGTTTTTCCGCTAGCAGTACCCATCAGGTCAGCTCAGGTGCCCCCTGGAGTCGCACCTCCATGGTGCCATATATAGGGCCCTGTCGACCCACCGCCACTTCAGTTCCTTCTTGCCAGCACTGCTCTGACAGAGGGGAAGATAGGCGAGTCTTGGAATGGACATGAGCAACACGTCTCAAAACAACAGTAGTTACGAAAGGTAGGTGACAGAGTTCCTGCTTGGAAGACACTTAATTGGAATCAACATGAGCAAGCATTTGAAAAAGAAAAAACTGAGGCGGGACTGGAGCTCATGTGTTTGCTAATTGGAGCACCGCTCTGCCAAAGGCTACATCATCTTTAGCCTGGTGGGTTATGGTATAGTGCAAGAAAAAAGTGTGGACTGAGGACCATGTGACAGCCCTGCAAATTTCCTAGGTCAGAACCTGGACCAGGAATGCCACTGACACTGCCTGTGTCCTCATGGAGTGTGCTGTCAGTGCGGGTGCAGGTATTTTTGCCAAATTGTATCATGTCTGGACACATGATGTAATCCATGATGAAATTCTTTGAGAAGAGACTAGGAAAGCCCCTTCATTCTGTCTGCTATTGTGCCAAATAATTGGGTAGATTTCCGAAATGGTTTCGTCCGTTCAATATAGAAGGCTGGCGAACATCCAAAGAGTAAAGTTTTTGTTTGCGTGTGGCTTAGGATAAAAGACTGGAAGAAAAAATGTCCTGATTAACATGACACTGGGAAGCAACCGTTGGGAGGAAGGCTGGGTGCAGACAGAGCTGAACCTTGTCTTTATAGAAGACTGTGTAAGGAGGCTCAGATGTTAGGGCTTTAAGCTCGGATACCCTCCTGGCAGATGTTATTGCCACCAGAAATGCTACTTTCCATGAAAAAGAGAGCAAAGAGACTGTCGTGAGTGGTTCAAAAGGGAGCCCCCATTAGTCTGGAAAGAACCAGTTTAAGGTTCCAGGTCGGGATCAATTGTATACTTGAGGGTATAGTCTGTCAAGTCCTTTAAGAAAGTGTCCAACTACTGGACTGGCGAAGACCAACTGGCCTGTCACGACTGGGTAAAAGGTGGAAATGGCCACCAAGTAGACTTTTATTGATGACACAGAATGCCCTTGCTGCTTCAGGTGCAGAAAGTAGTCCAAGATAAAAGTATCGAGTGCGTAGGAGATGTATGTTTCTGTGATGACCAAATTGTGAATCTCTTCCATTTGGCTAGGTAGGCGGCCCTAGTAGACATTTTCCTACTACCAAGAAGGACTTCCCTAACTGGATCAGAGCAAGCAAGCTCCATTGGGTTTTGCCATGGAGCTTCCAAGCTGTGAGGTGGAGAGATTAGAGGTTGGGGTGCTGAAGATGGCCATGGTCCTGATTTCAGAGTAGCAGCCGTGTTAGTCTGTATTCGCAAAAAGAAAAGGAGTACTTGTGGCACCTTAGAGACTAACAAATTTATTAGAGCATAAGCTTTCGTGAGCTACAGCTCACTTCATCGGATGCATTTGGTCCTGAGTTATCAGGTCCAGAAGCCGTGGTAGAGTGTTTGGAGTTTCCACTGACAGCTCCAGAAGAGACATGTACCAGTGCTGACAGAGCCAGGCCGGAGCTATCAATATTACCAAAGCTTCGTCCCTCCGAATTTTGAGTAGCATCTTTTTGATGAGTGGAATGGGCGGAAATGAGTAAAGGAGGTGGTCTTTCCAGGGAAGAAGGAACACATCCACAATCGTGCCCAGGCTGTGATTCAGGAAGGAGGAGAACTGCGGGCACTTCCTGTTATGAACAGGTCTATCTGGGGAATTCCCCACTATTGGAATATCGTGTTCTCGACATTCAGGAGGATGGACCACTCATGGTTGTGAAAGGACCTGCTGAGATGGTCTGCCAACTTGCTTTGAACTCTGGGAAGATAAGATGCCTCCAAGTGTATTGAGTGGGCTATGCAGTTTGAGGGCTTCCTGGCACAGGGGAGAGAAGCGTGCTCCCCAGTCTGTTTATATAAAACATAACTGTTGTATTGTCTGTCATGACCAATACCCATCTCTCCTCCAAGTGAGCTTGGAAGGTCTGGTATGCGAGAGATTGCCCTCAGCTCCCTGAGGTTGATGCAAAGTGAGAGTTCCGCTTGGGACCAGAGGCCTTGAGTCCTGAACTCCCCAACATGCGCTCCCCACCCCATCGCTGATGCATCTGTGACCAGGGAAAGAGATGGTTGAGGTCTGGAGATGGGAATTCCCACACACACAGGGTTGAGCCACCATAGGAGAGATTGGAGAACCGACCGGGAAAAAGCGACTATCTTGTCTAGACAGTCCCGGTTTGGTTGATACACCAAGGCTAGCCACTCCTGAAGGGGTCGGAGCGTCAGTCTGGCATGCTGCACTACATAAGTGCAGGCAGCCATGTGGCCAAGGAGCTTCAGGCAATTCCTTGCTGTGGTAGGGAATCGTCTGAGACCTTGTATGATGTTGCAAAGGGTCTGAAATCATGACGCTGGTAGAAATGCTCTCGCCTGTCTTGACTCCAACACTGCCCCTATGAATTCTACCTCTGAACGGGGGACAAGGTTGACTTCTGCACATTCAGTAGAAGGTCAAGCCCGTTGAATGTTGCTCTTAACAGGCTTACATGCACCTCCACTTGTGTTTTGGAGCAGCCCTTGATCAGCCAGTCATCAAGGTATGAAAACACCTGCACCAGGCGCTTCCACAAGAAAGCGGCCACGAATGCCATGCACTTCAGCCGCTGACAGGCTGAAGAGGAGGACCGTGAACTGATGATTGTGGTTTACCACAAACCTGAGGAACCTTCTGTGAGACAGAGTTATAGATATATGAAAATATGCATACTTCAAGTTGAGGGTGGCATACCAGTCTCCCGAATCCGGGGAAGGGATAATGGAAGCCAAGGAGACCATGCGGAACTTCAGCTTCCTCAAAAACTTGTTGAGGTTTCGCAGGTCCAGGATAGGTCTGAGACCATCTTTGGCTTTCTGGATTAGGAAATAATGGGAGTAAAAACCCCTACCCCTTAGCTCCTGAGGAACCTCCTCTATTGCTCCTGCTCTTAGTAGAAGCTGCACCTCTTGCATTAGATGATACTCGTGAAAAGGGTCCCTGAAGACTGACGTGGAAGGGGCCTGAGAGGGAGGGCAGGAGCTGAAATGAAGAGAATATCCCAGTTCTACCATGCAGAGCACCCAGTGATCTGACATGATCTGGGCCCATGCATGGTAAAAGTGGGACAATCGACACCAAAAAGCCGAGGTAGTTGGATCCAGTGTTTGAACTGGTGCATCGCACTCAGGCGCATTTTCAAAAGGTTTGTTTTTGGCCAGAGGACTCTTTCACCTGCCTAGAGCACTGAGCAGATGAAGGAGGAGGCCTCCTCCTGTTGCTGCTATTACACCTCCTAGAATAGTCTTTTCTGTTCTGCGGTTGGTAGAATCAAGGCAGGGGCTGGGGCTTAAAATGTCTCTGCTGTAGGGACAGAGTATGAAGACCCAGGGACTTGAGAGTGATTCGAGTCCTTAAGGCTACGAAGCCATGTGTCAAAGTAATCAGCCTTCGCCCTCCGCAAAAAACAAAACAAAAAAAAAAAAACCAAAAAAACCCTGTGTAAAATTCAGATTTTTCAACTTGTGCCACAAGTCTATTCAAAAAACTAGGAATACTTTTGCAGTTTTTTTACTTCTAAAATCCTACACAGTAGTCACTATCATTCTAAAATACCCTCTATCAGTTGACATACTCTGAGGAATCCCAAAAGAAATCTTTCCAGAAACCTCTCTTCTGGCCTTTGGACAACCCCCCACCCTCGGCAAGCTCATCATCAGAAGCAACCTCCCCACAGACCAGAACACACCAATTCAAAGCAGCACCAGAACCACAGATGCTAAACCTGAAGACATATCTCCACTGATACAATGCTCAACACCCCCCACAATACAGGGTTCAAAATCCATGGGTCCGAAACATATCTATCACAATATGTTGTACATCTCATCCAGTGCATTAAATGCCCCAATAAAAACTACGGGGGTGAAACTAGACAATCACTATGCTCTCAAAGGAACTCACACAGGAAAATGATAGAAGACAAAAACATCCCATCACCTGTGGGTGAACACTTGTAACAAAGCGATCACTCTATATCTGACTTATCGGTCCTCATCATTAAAGGAAAGCTGCACTTTCAAAAAGACAAGCCTGGGAGCTTAAATTCGTAACTTTGCTAGACACTAAAAATCATGGTCTTAATAAAAGACACTGGATTTATGGCTTATTGCAACAATCTGTAACCCACTAACCCCCCTTTTGCCCTACGACTACAGGAATATTAAAGGGCCACTTCACCTTGAATGGTCCCTTAAAATATGCACTAACTACTTATGTTAAACTATCTGTTTTATCTTGTATTTAGCTGTGACACTGAGTACTCTTCCCAGACCTAAGGAAGAGCACTTGTCTCTTTCACCAACAGAAATATATTATCTCACTCACCTAGGCCCTCTCTGAACTCCAGAGAGGTCTGGGCCATTTCCAGCTTTTGAGGCCCCAAGCCATAATAAAAATAAAAAACGACAACACATGAAAACAAAATAAGGCACCCCCAAAAAAAAAAGACAATTTGAATATTTTTTTATTTAACAAATGTTTTTCACATCTCTTATTTGCTTAAATTTGCAGCTCTAAGCTGAGGGAGTGTGCCACATCTTGGTCCAATAGGGATGCGCATAAAAACAAGTTGCAAAACTTATCAAATGCCAAAAAATTAGCAAGTATCCAAATTTGAAGCCCCCTTTGAGCTTGAAGCCCAGACCAAATGGCCCTCCTGGTCCCCCCTCTGATTGGCCCTGCACCCACCTTGTCTCTCTGAAGAATAAAGCCAAGTCTACCAAATTAAGTCTACATAACTTGTGTTGGCATACAGCTGCCATAGTAATTACATCACTTGTGAGTATCTATGCTTTGCATCCTATGTTGGTACTGCGTGTCCTCACCAGGAGCACTTATATTGACTATACTGTCAGTGTGGGGCATTGTGGGAAGGCTCCTGAAAGTCAGCCGTGGTCTATACTACAGAGTTAAGCTGCCTTGTGTTGACCAAACTCTGTAAGGGTCTACACTAAAATTTCACTCCCACCGACATCACTCGCCCATTACACTGACTTAACTCCACCTCCACAAGAGGCATAAAGTTTAGGTTGACATCGTTAGGTCGACGCAATGTCAGTTTAGACACTGCATTACTTACATCGACTGTTACTGGCTTTCAAAAGCCATCCCACAATGCCCGACACTGACCGTTCAATTGGTAAAAAAGAAAAAGGAGTACTTGTGGCACCTTAGAGACTAACAAATTTATTTGAGCATAAGCTTTCATGAGCTACAGCTCACTTCTAAGGTGCCACAAGTACTCATTTTCTTTTTTGCGAATACAGACTAACACGGCTGCTACTCTGAAACCAGTTCAATTGGTGTAAGCGCTCCTGGTGAGGACGCACGCTGCCAACACAAGAAACAAAGTGTAGACACACACACAAGCAATATAATTACTATGGGAGCTGTACACCAATGTAAATTAGGTTGACTTAATTTTGTAATGTATAACATGCCCTCAGTAACAGTCGACGTAAGCAACGCAGTGTCTACACTGACACTGTGTCAACTGAACTACATCAACCTTGACTCTAAGCCGTTTGTGGAGGTGGAGTTATTAAGTTGGTGTAGCTGGGCAGTTAAGTCAGAGGGAGCAAAATTTAAATTTAGAAACTTCCATAGTTAGGTTGACGAAAGCTGTCTTGTGTCAACCTAACTCTGCAGTGTAGACCAAGCCTAAGACAGTACATGAGCATTCATAACCAATGAGGCAAAAATTGGAGGAAGAATCAAAAGATGGAGAGTAATTTAAAATAGGGAGCACAGAATAAGGGTAAAGCTTAAATATATTCTTGAAAGTAGTAAAGCATGGATTTATTTTTAAAAGTAAAGTTTCCAGGTTCCATTTAATCTATTGTTTGGACTAATCTTTTAAATATTGTGGGGAAAAAAAAAAGATTTACTGGGTTTATTGTATTTAAGATCACTTTATGTACCTGCACAGAAATGTTGTATTGAAATGATGAAGAATTCCACTATATGAATGGTACAGATTGCTAAACTAGAAACAAGTACAAAGGTAGCCATTTGCTTATCACTTTTACTCCTTCACTAAAATGTCCCATGAACTCTGAAGAAAATCTGCTGCTGCAGAGCTGTCTCCAAAAAAAAAAAAAAAAGTGAGAAATTCTTTCAATGACAAAATGAAGTACAACTTTATGGAAAAAAAACAAAATACTAGAGACTGCCGATTAATCGCAGTTAACTCATGCAATTAACCCAAAAAATTAATCACAATTAATCACACTGTTAAACAACAGAATACCAATTGAAATGTAGTAAATATTTTTGGATTCACCTAAAGATTCCTAAGCCTCTTCATGCTTCAGCCATCATTCCAGAGAACATACTTCCATGCTGATGACGCTTGTTAAAAAAATAACGTATTAATTACATTTGTGACTGAACTCCTTGGGGGAGAACGGTATGTCTCCTGCTCTGTTTTACCCGCATTCTGCCATATATTTCATGTTATAGCAGTCTCAAATGACGACTCAGCACATGTTGTTCATTTTAAGAACCCTTTCACAGCACATCTGACAAAATGCAAAGAAGATACCAATGTGAAATTTCCAAAAGATAGCTACAGCACTCCACCCAATATTTAAGAATCTGAAGTGCCTTCCAAAATCTGAGAGGGATGAGGTGTGGATGCTTTCAGAAGTCTTAAAAGATCAACACTCCGACACTGAAACTACAGAACACAAACCACCAAAAAAGAAAATCAACCTTCTGCTGGTGGCATCCGACTCGATGATGAAAATGAACATGTGTCATTCTGCACTGTTTTGGATTGTTATCAAGCAGAACCCATCATCAGCATGGATGCACGTCCTCTGGAATGGTGGTTGAAGCATGAAGGGACATACAAATCTTTTGAGCATCTGGCATGTAAATATCTTGCAACGCTGGCTACAACAGTGCCATGCAAACGCCTGTTCTCACTTTCAGGTGACACTGTAAACAAGAAGCAGGCAGCATTATCTCCTGCAAATGTAAACAAACTTGTCTGTCTTAGCAATTGGCTGAACAAGATATAGGACTGACTGGACCTGTAAGTTCTAAAGTTTTACATTGTTTTATTTTTGAATGCAGATTTTTGTATACATAATTCTGCATTTGTAAGCATTCCCTATGTTATGCTGAACTCTTCTTAGCACCCCGTCCAATTCACGTCTAGACTCCTGCTATGCCTCTCCTGTGGGAGATGGGGCATGAGCAAAGGAAAAGTCTCCACTACGTTCTGCTGAGGAAGAGAAAAAATAAACATCCCCTAGGGAGAGAAGCAGTCCTGTCAGGCATGTCTTGTTTAAAGCATGGGGATGTCAGCACTAATAAGACACAACTGGAGATGTGGTGACTGAGGCACTGCAGATTTCATGAAAAACTAAGCACTCCAGCAGAGGCAACTTGGTATCAGGCCCACTGAAAAGATCACTCGGTGCCACAAACTGTTTTAAGGCAGAGATGGTGAGCATTGAAGCTTCTTGGCATCAGCAGGTACCAAGGGAAGTAGCTGATGTCAGTACTAAAAAAGGAAGTGCTCAGTGCCAAGGTTCTGGATACCAAGCGCTGGGCCAGGTTGTGCCAATGATTTGGCACCAAGGGCAGTTCTGTCTTTGGGGTAAGAGGAAACATCTAGGCCAAAGGAGGGCAAACTACGGCCCATGGGACCGTTCTGCCGGGCCCTGCGCTCCTGGCCTGGGAGACTAGCCCCTGGCCCCTCCCCCGCTGCCCTCCCTCCCCTGCAACCTCAGTTCACTGCGCCGCGGGCGCAATGCTCTGGGCAGCGCAGCTGCAGAGCCCAGCCTGAGCCGGTGCTCTGTGCTGTGTGGTGCATAGCTGGCTCCAGTCAGGCAGCGCAGCTGCCTGTCCTGGTGCAGCTGCGTCACCAGCAACCAGTGCTCCAGCAGCGCGGTAAGGGGGCAGGGAGTGGGGTTGAATAGAGAGCAGGGGAGTTCAGGGTGTGGTCAGGGACCGGAGGTGTGGATGGGGTCGGGGCAGTCAGAGGGCAGGAAACGGGGGTTGAATGGGGGCAGGAGTTCCGGGGGCGGTCAAGGAGAAGGGGTGGTTGGATGGGGCAAGGGAGGCCAGTCAGGAAGGAGGGGGGATTGGATGGGGTGGTGGGGGGCAGTTAGGGAAAAGAAGTGGTTGGATCGGGCAGGGGTCCCGGGGGAGCAGTCAGGAAGAAGAGGGGGGGTTGGATGGGGCAGGGGGTCCGGGGGTAGTCAGGGGACAGAGCAGAAGGAGTGGATGGGACGGGGTCCCGGGGGGCCATCAGGGGGCAAGAAGCAGGAGGGCTTGGATACGGGGCAGGGGCCGGGCCACGCTTGGCTATTTAGGGAGGCACAGCCTCCCCTAACCGGCCCTCCATACAATTTCTGAAACCCGATGCGGCCCTCAGGCCAAAAAGTTTGCCCGCCCCTGGTCTAGGCCATCTTGCTCACAGCGGTGCCAGAGCAGGTCTCCAATTTATGGCACTTGATAGAAGTCTGGAGAGAGTTATGGCTTTAGTGATTCCTACTTGGGAGTTTGGGAAGGTGACCTATGTCTAGCTCATTCTTGCCCTTTACAAATTCAGCTGATGAAGAACAAGTGGCCCAGGAGCCCAGAAATAAGTCACAGCATACAGAGGCAGTAGGAGTAAGCAACTGATCTATCTGGTAAGGCTTCTCTGGTCTCTCAAGTTCAGAGGTGGCTTGCATGGACTTCTCAAGAAACAAGAACTTGAGTCTTGCTTCCCTTGACTTCTAGATGCACTTCATGGAGGAATAGCATATAGAGTAATGCTTCAGTACATGTCCCTCCTCAAGGCAAATAAGACATCAGGAGTACCCATCACTAACAGACATAACCAAGTCACAAGAGGGGCAGTTCTTAAACCCTAGTAACATGGTGTCTGCCATGTCTGAAGTATCCCTGTACCAGGGAAGAAAAGACTGGAAGGGGGGGAGGGGGAAACTAAATATGAAGTTGGATATTGCTTTTGTTTTAAGTCAATGGGTAAAGGAAACCTAATTCAACTAACTAACTATGACTAAATCTAAAGTTAAATCTCACCCAGCAAGGGCCAGGGTCACTACACACAGTTCCATCTTGCAGCCACAGTTGGTAAGCAGCATCTGAATGGTAGCTGAGTCCACTATACTCTTCATGACTATGGCTATAGGGAGCACAAGAGTACCCATGGATGCTGCTGTGCAAAAGGAATCCAATCTTGAACACATGCTCACCAAGAGTGAAATCTGTGTCCACAATCACCCCAAAAAGAATCTTTTGTTGCTCTCAGCAGTTTAAATTGTACCATCTTTATTATATTATTGTAGATACTTCCTTTTATACAAGTTTTGGTATTTATTTTTACTTGGGATGGCTATATAAATTATTCAAAAAACAATGTTATAATACCAAATATGGTGTTATTAAACAATTACGTATTTTGGGCTGCATTATCTCCTGCAGCAGAGCTCTGCTCAGCACAGAAGGATGGATGGGATAACAGGGAACCAATGAGATTCCCCATTTAAGAAGTTCATTTGTGACCCTGATCCAATTTAGAGCAGTTGCCAGGGCCCTCTATTTGTGCCACTAGTATAGGGTCCTAAATGAACCCTATGAAAGCAGAGGACTCGCATAGCAAAGCTCTACTCTGCCTCACTCCCAGAAAGAAAGAGGGCTGGCAGGTGTCAACTCCAGATCTGGTACATATGTGCAGCAAGAAGTTCCCCTCCTACATCAGTGGAATTTGCAGCCAGATCCCTTTATGCCACCTGAGTGATGCAAAGAAGCCATAGCTGTTGCACTCTAATGCAAAACAAACAGTGATCTCACTTGCTTTTATATCAACAGACCAGCATATTTGATTGTCATATATTCCATGCATTTAGGCAGTTACTCTGTCTTAAGACACCTAAGATTATTAAGGTTTTGAGTTAGCATACAAGTTTGATGTAGTTAGGGTGCATATTGCTTTTGGTATCAGCTGAAGATGGAAGTGAAACCTTATGGAGTGAGGGAGTACATTATCAATAGTACTGTAGACAATATTAAGGTGGAAAGGAATGCTTCCATTCTGAATGGCTTCCATTCTTTTAAGGTGGGGGACGGGACTCCCCAACTTTAACTGCTACTAAACAGTTTTTGTTTGTCAGTTTCTTGGGCTTTCTATACTGCATTGGTGTACCTCAGTGGACACTTCCCCAGAGTAAGAGTGGCACCTACCTGGGAATCAGAGGGAGAAACTGAGCTGATGGTCCTTCTCCTGACTACCTCAAGTGTGTGGTTGTGATGAACAAGTAAATTCTTTATAATATTTTATTCTTGTTTAAAGGTTACTGAAGGCATACATCAGGAACACTCCTCCATGCTTAGATGGAGGATATGACATAACCTGTCAGTTGGAGGGAATCTCTTTGAAAGAGACGGCATCCATTACTGCCTGAAACACTCTGTAGCCTCTCACAGACTTCTGGAAAACGGCTGTGGCCTGGAGAACAGGCTTCCTATAGTGCTCCCAGTTGCTCTGGGCCCTCCATCATCACCAGTAAGAAGCACACTTCTCATCCCACAAACATGCCAATGTGGGACACCTGTAAATGTGACTCCTGCCATCTTGGCCAACCGAGTATTGAACTAATGATTTCCAGACCTAAAGGAACGAATGCCTTTACAGCTTGTGATAAAGAGACAAGCTCTCAAGATGAGAGCTGTCACAGACCTGCATCCTCCATGGCAGTGATTCTCAATCAAGGTACATGTATCCCTGGGGGTACGCAAATCTTCCAGGAGGTGTTTCTCAACCTGGGGGGCGTCACGGGATGGGTTGGGGGGGTTGCAAGTGCAGGGCCGGCATTGGCGCTGGCAAGCAGGGCAACTGCCCAGGGCCCCATCACACAAGGAGCCCTGCAAAGCTAAGCTACATGCTTCAGCCCCGGGCGGCAGGGCTTGGACTTCAGACAAGGCTCACAAATGAAAAACAGGCTCAGGGATCACACTGAAATGTAAGCACAATATTTATATTCCAATCTATTTATTTTATAATTATATGGTAAAAATGAGAAACTAAGCTATTTTTCAGTAAGTGTGCTGTGACACTTTTGTATTTTTATGTCTGATTTTGTAAGCAAGTAGCTTTTAAGTGAGGTGAAACTTGTGCTACGCAAGACAAATCAGACTCCTGAAAGGGGTACAGTAGTCTGTAAAGGCTGAGAACCACCGTTTTATGGATAGGCACAGAGGGACACACAACACACTGCTATTCACCAGTTAAAACAGAATACTGGTTATTGCCAATCGTGGATTCTACTTCTGGCTCTGGAAGAGGAATGTGATTTATAGTGGTGAGAGATGGAATAATGCAAAGTAGTTTAGTCACTCTGAATAGCAGTATAGTATAGTGGATACTCGGGATCCATACCTGCAGTGACCTTGCATAAACTTCCTGCTAGCTTATTTAAAAAAAGACAGGGTGAGGGGAGAGTTCTGAAGCTCTTTCATAGCTGTCTTCAAAGCTAGGGTTCGTGGCCTTACTGAACTGAATGAGAATTTAAACAACATTTAGGAGAAGCAAAGAAAAAAAAAAGTCTGCCTTTCTCCCCATCACCCTTGCTGGATGTGAGTTATGGTGTTTGTGCTACAGCAGATTTGGCATCAATTAAAATTGAGCAGGTTCACCTTGGGACATATGTTTTCCATTATGGGTGAAGAGTTATAAAATACTCTATAGGCAAACACTATATATTTATAACTGATATTCTAGGAATCAGCACGAGGAGGAACAATATAGACATGGGATAGGTCCTGGAGTGATTTAGATTTCTTTCAAAAGGGGTACAAAGAAAGACAGTGAAGTTACAAAAAGGAGAAATTTTTAGACTTATTCTCTGTATGGATTCATTTTTCACCAATTGACTAAGAAAATTCAAAGAGTTCAAAGTTTATATTTTGTGTATAGTCTTTTCCCATTTCAATGAGATTTGTACAACAAAGATTTAAAGCTCCTGCTAAAGCCCAACTCTAACACTAGCTTAACTATGGTGCAGGTGCCATTGCATTGTAACATCAAGAATCCTGGAAGCCTTCACCACTTCAACGTACATTGCTTATATCTTAACTTCCTCAGGGCAGTCCCTGTCTGTATACTTTGTCTTGTACAACACTGAGCACATTTTAAATTATTTAATAAATAATTACAAACAAACAGCAAATAAGGGCTATATACAGATGTGCAACCAAAATTATAAGGGCTTCTCTACACTTGAAACACTACAGCTGTGGCACTTCAGTGTAGACACTATCTCTGCCGAAGGGAGGAGTTCTTCCAATGGCACAGGTAATCCACTTCCCCAAGAAGAATCCATCAACCTAGTGCCGTCTACACCGGGGGTTAGGTCAGCTTAACTACGTCACTCAAGGGTGTGGATTTTTCACACCCCTGAACACCACAGCTGGCTTGATCTAACTGTTTAGAGCAGACAAGGCTTAAAAAATTCAATAAAGTATGTAATTAGCTTACTACAATAAAACAAGTTCATGGAAACTAGTTCACAACAGTGGTCCAAACTATACAGTAGCCAATTAATTTTTTTGTTACTGTACCAGTTATTTGTATGAAATTGCAGTAAAATCAATAGTTTGTATGTGCTATCCTTTGCAGCCACACTCTAAACGAAACAGCCTGATACTATTGTAATTACAGCTTTGAGACTTGGTATTTATAAGTCTACAAATAATATATTTACCTACCTTTTTTAAGCCAGCAAATCCTTCTGATTCCAGAAAGAAGAAGGCAAAGGGCATCAACACAAATAAACAAAGATTGGAAAAAAGGGAAGCAAGATTCCACAAACCTGAAATAAATTAGTAGAAAATGTTTACATTACTTTTCAAAACTGAAGAATCTTAAAATAAAACTTATTAAAATTCCTGACATCACTATACTGTCTTTCAACTCGGTAGGCTTTTTTAGATAAATACAGAGCGTATATAACAATTTATATATAAATATAAATTAAGATCTTAAATATACATAAGATTCATATAATCCATCACTGAAAGGCAGCAACCTCAATGCCCTGAAATTTTAAGCCAAAAATGAATACTGCCTTACCTAACTGAAACTGTTGGGAAGTTTTGAAGACCGACTGCAATAACTAAAACTGTATTTTTCTACAGCATCCTTTCTTGTGAAGATTGACCAGGGATTTTTAAGTTATAAAGATATTCACAATTTATTAGCACGTTTCCAAGTGCCATCTTTACAAAGGTTTTTGGGTCCTAAGCAATGGGAGTTAGACACTTAATTCAGGCACTTTTATAAATCCCACTAGGTACTTACCTGCATCTTTACATGCCTAAATACCTTTGTAAATCTCAACCCAATAGCCTAGTGCTCAAGCAGATTCCTGAGCACCAACACAATACTGATTCTACTTAAAGTGTCATCTGCTGAATGACTAACCCCATTCCCTGCAGAATACTGGGCTTTTCTGTGAAGCGTTTCATTCGACATCAAATAGCAAACCTGAATTGCTTAGTTTGTGAAACCTGAAAAGATTATACCTCAAGGTGGTACCGTTTCATGCTACAGATAATTTTTAAGCTGTCTATACAGAATAAAAATTTCCAGTACAAGGTCTCATCTCAGCACTGATTCTTGGAGAGCTCAATTCTATTCTCTTTCCTATTCTTCCATTTAGAGGGGATTGAGGCACAACATGGACTTTAATGCCAGCAATACAAAGATAACACCATCTCTACATCAAATGCAGATATTGCCATTTTACCCGTGTCTAACTGAAATCAGCAGCTGACTAAAACAGAAAAAAGGCAAGGCAGAGGAGGTGATGGTTAGAAGGGTTGAAAGGATTACCCTCGACCTCCACCTTGGGCATCTATGCAATAATCAAGATTTGGCAAAGTTTGAGATCTTCTGGACAAAGTCACTGGTGGTTACACACATTTTTCCACTATTCTCATCTCCAGCTGGGCAGGACACTGTGTTCCTCCTTATCAGGTTCTGACTTACCCACAGTCTACCCATACTACAGTCACCAATAAACTTGACTACTGCCACACACATTGCACTTGGGAATGAAAACTGAAGCCACAAGGCAGCTGCAACTGGGTTTCATTTAAGAAACACAGGCTGAGAGGAAAACATTACTCCAGGGCTTTGCATGCTCTCCAGCCTCCTCCAATACAGCATGCACTTCAAAAACCTACTCTAGATCTCCCAAGTCCTAAAAGGGCTGGGGAACCAACTCTCAGGAATGGACTATATCGTTCCACAACCCAGTATGAGAGCAATGATCAAACAGTGTGTTCCCAGAGAGTGAGGCTTCCAGGGACAAGAATCTTTATGGCACAGTCATATTTGAAATGCCATTCCTTAAGTAACAGATTGAGCTCAGATCTTACCACCTTTATAGTGACATAGAAACGTAGGGCTGGAAAGGACCTCAAGAGGTCATCTAGTTCATACCCATATGCTGAACATAGGATTAAGCCTTCCTACAACAAAAGAAGAGTGATAGCATGCACATCATAGTGATATTTAATGTGGGGAGCTGTGGGGAAAAAAGCTCAGTCTTTTGAAATGGGTCTTTAGATTTTGTTCTCAATTTTACTAGTGCCAACACACCACAGCAGTGGGTACACTAAATATATACACTTCAAATGTGAACAACTGTATGATAGAAACATAAGTCAGTCTTTCAAACATACCTATTCTCATAGTGGTAATTTCAAAAATGAAAAATTAACATCTTTTAGATGACATGTTTCAACATTATAATTATTACCGGAAGTCTTCTGTAAGATATTTTCAATACACTTACTTATATTTACTACACAATGTTGTTATATGGTTACTGTTTTATTTGCAATGAAACAGAAAAGTTTTTACTGAACAGTCATATTGAATTTAATTCCCACAATCAGTTACTGTAAAAGGGAAACTTATTTTACAATGATTTTCGTGATCCTGTAAGTGTCATTGTACAAAGCAGAAATGATTTTTCCATACATTTCAAATAAATGTTATGTGGACACAGTTTATATCTGTGGTTCTCAACCTGCGGCCTGCAGACTGCTTGAGACCCAATCTGCACACAGCTGCGGCCCAAGTGAAACCCTCAGGGTCATTCAGGTAGTATGTATATTATGTGGATGGAGCCCACATAACAGAGAGAGCTCCATATGCAGCCCACAATGGTAAATAGGCTGAGAACCACTGGCTTACATTTTAACATGCAACTAAGCTAGTGGTCTAACAAAACAGATAAGACATTGACTGAGCCCTTCTAACCAACAACAAATTGCTCTCTGTAGCTTTTTTAGTGTGACAGCTCATTATATAAGGAGAAACAATATATTTTCTTACCATAAGAAGTTACTCACCTTGTGCAGTAATAATGGTTCCTCTAGATGTGTCCCCCTATGGATGCTCCACTGTAGATGTGCTTGCGTCCCTGCGCTGCTGATCAGAGAACTTTGGTAGGAGCGTCTGTTAGGCCCGCACATCCGTTCTCTCTCTCCACGTGCTGTGCCACGAGGCTAGCCAGCATGCGTGGGCTAATGCCCCTTAATTTCTTCCCTACCGCAGAGCCATAGACAAGAACTCTAAAGTAGAGGGGAGGAAGGCAGGTTGTGGAGCATCTGTAGATACACGCATCTTGAAGAACCACTGTTACTGCACAAGGTGAGTAACTTCAAGTAGTATTCCTATGGGTGCTCCACTGTCTCCCCCAAACAGTTCCCCTTCTGGAGGGCCAGAACTTCGGAGTCAATGCTATCATTGGTAACTGACCTATCGAAGCGAAGATGGCATCAGAGGCAGAGTCCCCAGTGATCATATAGCATTCCGCATTATCACCCATGTCACCACTCTACAAATCTCTGAGATAGGACATTCTTGAAGGTAGTGACGGATGAGGAGATTGTTCATGCACACTCCACAAGGTCAGAGTCTGCAGGGGTCAAGTTGCAAACTTGATAGCACAGTCTGATGCAATTCGAGACCCACTAGGAGAACCTTTGGGCTGATATTGCTGAGCCCTTGGATCTTTCCTCAATGAAGAGGAAAAGCCCAAGGGACTTCCTGAAGTCCTGTGTCCTGTCCAGGTAGAAGGCCAGGGTTCTCTGACATCTAGTGTATATAATATAGCTTCCCGGTTGTCTTGGTGTGGCTTGGCATAGAAGATTGGAAGATGAATCAATTGATTCATGTGAAATGGGGAGGTTACCTTAGGGATGAATTTTGGATGGGGTCGGAGCATAAACTTGTCCAGAAAAAATACCAGGCAAGAGGAATGTACCATCAGAGCCACAATCTCTCCTATTTTCCTGGCCGAGGTAATAGTTATCAAGAAGGCAGTTTTCATTGATAGGTACGGCAGTGAACAGGTGGCCATGGGTTCAAAGGGGGGGGGGTGTCTACTCAGACCTTTCAGTACCAGGTTTAGTTCCCATGTAGGGGTAGGGAGTCAAAGTTGAGGGAAGAGATTTACTACACCGTCAAGGAACCTCTTAAGTGATTGGGTGCGACAGCACTTAGTACCCCTCTACAGGTTGGTGGAAAGCTGCTACAGCTGCCAGGTGAACCTTAAGAGAGCTCAGAGATAGACCCGACCTTTTTAGGGTCAAAGCATAATCTAGAATCTGTGGAAGAGACGCAGAAGTTGGGGAGATTTGTTGGGATGTTCACCAAATCTGAAACCTGAACCATTTCTGCAGGTAAGTACATTGTGTTGAGGACTTTCTACTGTGTAATAGAACCACTTGTACTGCTCTTGAACAGGAATTTTCTAGGTGTTGGAACCAAACAGAAGCCATGCCCTGAGATGGAGAATCACCAAGTTGGGATGTAGGGTACATCTTCTGTTCTGCGAGAGGTGTGGAATGGCCGGGAAAGGGACTAGCGGGCATATCACAAGCTGTGACGGTAGCAGGTCTGTCTTGGGAAAGTAGGAGCAATCAGAATGACATGATCTCCATCCCTGTTTACTTTCAGCAGGACCTTCAACAGTAGGGTAAATGGGGAAAAGACAGAGAAGGTCCCTGTCCCAGGGAAGAGGAGAGCATCGCCCAAGGAGCGTTATCCTATCCCCACTCCGGAGCAGTAGCGTGGACATTTCTGGTTCAGGTCAGTGGCAAACAGGTCTGTGGACAGTGTCCCCCTTTGTCTGAATAGGTTGTGATGTACTGCGAGGTGCATCTCCCACTCATTGTCATGTGCAAATCTGTGACTGAGATTGCCCGCTATTGAGTTTTGTGCACCTGGGAGGTAAGCCGCAGACAGTATAACATTGTGGGAGATGCACCAATGCCATAGCCTTATCACTTCTGTGCATAGAGAGGGTGACCTGGCTCCCCCTTGTCAATTGATGTAGTACATACAGAATAAGTTGTCTGTTAGGATCTCTGTGCATGATCTTGAAATCAGCAGGAGGAAATGGACGCAGGCATTCCTGATCACTCTTAGCTCAAGGAGATTGATGTGAAGGGCTATCTCCATGGGTGACCATTTGCTTTGTGTTCTCAGGCCATTTAGATGCGCGACCCACTCTATGAATCATGCGTTGGTGGTGAGGAGCAACGACAGTGATGCCTGCAAGAAGGAGATCCCCTTACAAATGTTGGCTGGATCCTTCCACCAGTCTAGGGAGTTTCTGATTCTGTTGAGTGGTGATAGAGACTTGTCCAGCCTGCCCTTGTTTGGTCAGTAAACCAAGTTGAACCAAATTTGGAGGCATTGCATGTGAAGCCTGGCACACAGTATCACCGCCGTGCCCACTGCCATATGCGCCAAGAGTTGGGGGCAAAGCCCGGCTAGTATCTAAAGGCTACTCTGAAAGTGTCTATGAGCGTGATTAAGGATAGAAACCTGTGTAGAAGCAAGAGGACTTGGGCCTGTAATGAGTCAAGGTCGACCCCTATGAATTCCAGGTTACACTGGAGTGAAGGTTGACTTCCGGATGTTGATCTGTAGACTCAGTTCTGTAAACAAGTTCATCATCGCTTCGATGACTTGGTGAGCCTTTCTGAGAGATCGGGCTCTGAGGAGATAATCATCCAGGTAGGGGTAGTCCATTATCCCTTGGAAACATAAAGGAGCAGCCACTACTGAAAGAACCTTGGAAAATACTCTCAGAGCTGATGATAGCCCAAAGGGGAGCACTCTGTATTGGTAGTGGTCATGATCCACAGTGAATCTGACAAATCATCTGTGAGCCAGACGGACTGAGATATGAAAATAGGTGTCGTAAAGGTCAAGGGCCAAAAGCAAGTCTCCCTATTCCAAAGTTGGAATGATCATTGATAAAGTGACCATCTTGAATTTTTGAGCCTTGACAAACTGGTTGAGAGCTCAGAGGTCAAATATGGGTCTCCAACCTCCCTTTTTTTAGGGTATGAGAAAATAATGAGAGAGTAGAACCCCTTACCTCATAGATGTTGAGGTACTGGTTCTATGACTCCTAACTGTAGGTTTTGCTCTACATCTTGTCATAGTAAAATCAGGTGACTAAGGGTCCTGAAGAGGAACAGGGAAGGGTGTTGTAAAGTGGGTAGGGAAGTAAAATGGATGGAGTACCCAGTTTGAACAAGCTTAAGGCCTCATTGGTCCGATATTATGCATTCTCAGGCACTACGGAATGCTACCAATCATGGCAAAATGGGTATGGACCGATGGTTGGCTGTGTTGGTCAAGGGGAGTGGTCTAATGGCACCTCAACCTGCCTGTCAAAAATGGTATTTAAATGTAGAGGGCTGGAACAAAGATTGTGGACCAGGTGATTTGTGTTTAGGAAAGTTCCCTTTCTTTCTTTGTGGCTCTTAGTAGTGTTGAGGTTGGTACGGAGACCCATGTAGTCTATACTGGGATTGAGGATTTAATCGTCCCTTTTGTCCAAAATATAGATGCCCAGTGACCAGAGGCTAGCACTGGAGTCCTTAAGGGTGTGAAGGGAGGCATCAGTCTTGCTGGCAAAGAACTCTGTGCCCTGAAAAGGAACATCCTCAACAGTGGACTGTACCCCTTTCAGGAAGCCTGATAAATGGAGCCATGATGCTCATCGCATCACCACAACCATGGCGATTCACCTAGCCGCCCTGTTGGCTGCATCAGTGGCAGATTGCTGCAATGTCTTTCCACTAATTGGCCCTCCTGAATTACAGCCTTAAATTTGTCACAATAGCTTCTGGCATTTTACCTGCACCGATCGTTCCTGTAATGGGCAAGCCATCACTGGTGGTGGCGATGTGGACTTGTGCACAGGGAGCATCTTTTTAGAGGAGTGCTTACTCACTCCTGTCCTTCAGTGCCGATGACTCAATGCCCATACCCATCGGGTCCGTGGGCCTGTGAGCGGTGCTGTTTTCTGTCAGTTTCTGTGAGTCATGGATGCTGGACTGAAATGGTCTCAGTGCCAATGATACCGAGATGGTGATCGCTTACAGCTATCTCAGGGCTCACTATGGGGATTTCTCTGTCTCTCCTTAGATGATTTATGAGAGGGGTCCACAGCCCGTTTCCTTGACCCACAGCCCTTAGATGTAGAAGGCCGCAGGGAAAACTTACGTCTACCAGGTGACTGGAGTCAGAGAGCTGCCTCAATGAAGATGATCTTCTGGTGGAGCGGTCTGTCTTTACAGGATCTTGGCCAGAGTTATTGCCAAAGACCACACTTCTGTCATACATGGCCTTGGGGAAGGCAGCAAATGCACTGAGAGTGCTTGTTCGCAACTGGGATGGCCTCTTTACAAGTGAAGCACTTTTTTAAGCCCAGCAAACTGGGCATATCTCACTGGGGGAAAAGGGTCCCCGGCAGGGGGAGGAAAAAGCAGGAAAGAAATTAAAATCTTTTTTTTCTTTTTTTTTTTTTTTAATTTTCAAGGATAAAATAAGAAAGGAAAAGAAGATTACAACTAGAACAGTAACTAGGAGACTAAGGGCTTGTCTTCACTACAGGGTAAGTCCAGCTATGTTATTCACCTAGCAAGCGTAGACATAACTTAGGTCAACTTATCCCAGTGTCTTCACGGTGCTGAGTTGACAGGAGACGCTCTCTCCGGTGGACTTCCCTTACTCTTCTCAGAGAGCTGGAGTACCGGGGTCGACCAGAGAGCACTCTGCCATCAATTTAGTGGGTCTTCACTAGACCTGCTAAATCGATCCCTGCTGAATCGATTGTAGTAGCATCGATCTCCCCAGGGAGACCAGCCCTAACTACAGGTATGTAAAATAAAAAGATAGCCTTAATAGACTACTAATGAACAGGGGTGGTTGAAGTAGAACTGAGGGGTATTAGCCCACACATGCGGGCTAGCCTCTTGGCACAGCACGAGGAGAGACAGCGCATCTGCAGGCCTAATGGATACTGATACCGAAATTCTCTGATCAGCAGCGTAGGAACACAAGGACATCTACCGTGGAGCACCCATAGGGACACTCCTCAAAGAAAAATATAGGCATTTAGGAAGTGCTCAGATGAAGTGATTGGTGCCAAGTATTTAAAACAGAAATTCTAGTAATTTGTATTTCTTCCTTTCCAACATAGAGGATAAGCAGTCCTTTTAGAATCTACTGAGGAAACAATGATGATATGACTGCACTAGAAATGCTATAGCAGCACAGCTACCTGCAACAATGCATGTGCAGCATAGACACTACAGCGACAGAAGAGGTGGTTCTTCTTCTGTTGTAGTAAATTCACCTCCCTAAGGGCGGAAGCTACATCAACGGAAGAATTCTTCCATTGACCCTGTGACATCTACACCATGGCTTAGGTCAACTTAATTACATCCCAGCGTGTGAAATTTTTCACAATTCTGAGCAATGTAGTGAAGCCAACCTAAGTGTAAACCAGCCCTATATCAAAGGCAATCCCCCAACTGGGAAAATCTGCAAAAGGGAAGAGTGAGGGGGGATTTGATAGCAGCCTTCAACTACCTGAACGGGGGTTCCAAAGAGGAGGGAGCTAGGCTGTTCTCAGTGGTGGCAGATGACAGAACAAGGAGCAATGGTCTCAAGTTGCAGTGTGGGAGGTTTAGGTTGGCTATTAGAAAAAACTATTTCATTAGGAGGGTGGTGAAGCACTGGAATGGGCTACCTAGAGAGGTGGTGGAATCTCCATCCTTAGAGGTTTTTAAGGCCTGGCTTCACAAAGCCCTGGGTGGGATAATTTAGTTGGGGTTGATCCTGCTTTAAGCAGAGAGTTTGACTAGACCTCCTGAGGTCACTTCCAACCCTAATCTTCTATGAAAGAAGGCTGTGATGATTACAAAAAAAAAAAAAAAAAGTGGTTTAGAGGCGAAGTGAAGGCAGCTGTAAAAAAAAAAAGGCAAAAAATCATATATAACATATGGAAGAAAGTAACTTGATAGTAATGAATATAAATCAGAAGTTAGGAATTGTGAAACATTGATAAGGGAAGCAAAGGGACACAAGGAGATATCCATAGCCAGCAGAGTTAAGGACAATAAGGAGGAGTATTTTAAAATATATTAGGAACAAAAAAGAAACCTGAATTCTAGAGGGAAGCGGTAGAATTATCAGTAATAACGTAGAGAAGGCAGAAGTGTTCAATAAATGTTTCCATTCTGTGTTTGGGGGGGAAGACAGATATTAGTCTGAGCATATGATAATAATATGCTTTTCAATCCACTAGTATCAATGGAGGATGTTAAATTGCACCTACTAAAGTTAGGCATTTTTACATCAGCAGGTACAGGTAACTTGCAACCACAAGTTTTAAAAGAGCTAGTTCTAGAGCTTGATGGACTGTTAACACTTTAGAAGTTCCAGAAGACTGAAAGAAAGCTAGTGTTGTGCCAGTTTTTCAAAAGGGTAAATGGGATGACCCAGGGAATTACAGGCCTGTCAGCCTGACATCGATCTCAGGCAAGATAATGGAGCGGCTAACATGGGACTCAATTAATGAAGAATTAAAGGGCAGTAATGTAATTAATGCACATCAACAATGGAAAATAGATCCTGTCAAATTAACTTTGATATTTTTTTGATGCGATTACAAGTTTGGTTGATAAAGGTAACAGTGCTGACATAATAGACATTTGTAAGGCATTTGACTTAATACCACACAACATTTTGATTAAAAAATTAGAACGATATAAAATTAAAGTAGCACACATTAAATGGATTAAAAACTGGCTAACTGATAGGTCTCAAAATGTAACTGTACACAGGGAAATGTAATCCAGTAGTTCTGCTTCCAGTGAGGTTCTGCAGAGATTTTTTTTTTTAAATAACGTAGGGTCAAAAAACAAAGTTATCAATGACCTGGAAGAAGACAAAAAACAACAGTGAAAGTTTGCAAAAGACCAGAAAAACAATGGGGAATGGTAAATAATGAAGAGGACAGGTCAAAGATTCAGAATGATCTGGACCGCAGGGTAAACTGGGCACAAACAATATACATTTTAATACGTGTCAAACCGAGATGGGGATGGTCAGTCCTAGTGGTGGGAGCCTGGCAGTTAGGCCTAGTGGTTGGAGCCAGGGGTCAGAGCCAGAATCAGGAGTCTAGAGTGGCCTTGGGCAAGGCGGGAGTGAGAACAAAGCTAGAGCAGTACGAAGAACAGGACTAGAAGCAGGGCTGGAGCAGGCTAAGGAGTAGGAAGTCTGTTGTCACTACCAGGCAGGAGAGAATTCGAAGCCCTGCAGTGACATTAAGCAGAGACCTGCTGTTCCTCCATTGAGGCTTAAATATCTGCCTGAAAGCCATCAGACCAGTTCCTGGCTTGTGGCCAATAGAGCTAATAAGATCCTGGGATGCATGAAAAGGGGAATCTCAAGTAGGAGTAGAGAGATTATTTTACTGCTGTATCTGGAACTGGTGTGACCATTGCTGAAATACTGTGTCCAGTTCTGGTGCCAACAATTCAAGAAGGACTCTGATAAATTGGAAATGGTTCAGAGAAGAACGACGAGAATTAAAGGATTAGAAAACAAGCCTTATAGTGATAGACTCAAAGTGCTCAACTGATTTATCTGAACAAACATATTGTAAAGGCGTGACTGGATTACAATCTGAAAGTATCTACATGGGGAACAAATATTTAATAGGCTTTTCCGTCTATCAGAAAGGTGTAATATGATCCAAAGGCTGGAAATTGAAGCTAGACAAATTCAGACTGGAAACAAGGTGTGAATGTTTGACAGTGAGGGTAATTAACAATTGGAAAATTTACCAAAGGTTGTGGTGGATTTTTCATCGCTGACAATTTTTAAATCAAGATTGGATGTTTTTCTAAAAGATCTTCAAAATAATTTCTAGAGCAGAAGTTCTATGGCCTGTGTTATATAGGAGATCAGACTACATGATCACAATGGTCCCTTCTGGCCTTAGAATCTATCAATCTATGAAAGAGGTGAGATTTGCATTTAGTTCTGATTAAGGTAAGTGATCATCTTTTTCCCCCACAATTTTTTTTTTTTTTTTTTTTTTTTTTTTTAGTAATTTTCAAATCACTTCCCTCTCCCTCCATGCTCCCCCCTCCCCCACACACCACTTACTCCCTTCCTTTGGCTAGAATGGACTGATTTAAATCCTATTGTACAAGTTGATTGCTGGTAAAGTCAATGGATTTGCACAGAAAATTAAATTTAGCCCTAACTTGCAGCTACAGAAAACAAAATTACACAAACCCCAACACACACATGAAACATAACGGAGGCAGCCAGTCAAATACTAAAGAATGTGTGTGCACCACATTCCCAAATGCTGTTAGACTCAAGGAATGAAGAAAAGCAAATTCCAAAGGAAAGGGCCCCTCAACTGTGAAAATCCTGCCACCAGTCATGCCACCCTTGGGAAACAGCAGCAAGAGCCTCTCAGCCACTCTTAACTGCAAGTACTGGGTGAGAGGAAGCAGGTTTGCATAGTCCCTTTCCCTGTAAATAAACCAGTGAGCATGAAATATTATTTCTCCTGTTTCTCATATTTATACAAAAGGGAAAGTACTATGCCAGTTTGTGAGGTTATTTTTATTTAGTTTCCTTTCACTTTATGCACTTTACGTGGCCTCATTTTAGTTACCTAGAAATCAGATGGAAAGGTTGAATTTGATTGGTTTTGTTAGTCAGCTGTCAAAGTTTCAAGAGTTATGACAGATGTATACTTACTATGCACAAGAAAAGTAAACAACTGACTTACAGAACAAGCATTTGCAACGTAAAAACATACACTGAACACCAAGTAAATTTCAGAAGCATGTTCTTCTGTGTCATTTTGTTTAAGTGGATTATAGAATAGTTACTTGAGGTTAAGCAAGATTATGATTTTTAAGAAGCTGTGATTCAAATATATGTATACTAATATGGTTCATGGGAACTACATCCTTCCCTTTTGGGATATTACTATATTAATATTTATACACACACATCTCCCCCCATTCAGTAAACATATTATAAGATTTACTGGGGGAAAAAGCCTGAAGAAATTAACATTACATTGGTACAGGCAAGTGGCCATCAACAAGTTGCCCTGTCCCCCTCTTTTTTCATTATCACTTCAGTTTTGTTTTCCCACCCCATCTCCAAATCAGTTGGACTAACTTGAGAATAGAGCAGTATAATATAAACTGAAAAGTAAATATTTTGCTCCCACTGTACTGACTGGGTGCTAAAGTTGTATAAGAGCTACTTTGCAGGCCTCATCTATTGGCAGAGTTAACTTCAGATGAATGTTGTACAGACTCAATGAAATTTCAAAGTACAAGGCTTTCCTAATCAGCCCACTAGGATGCTTTTTTGTATTTGTTTTAAGAGGAAACTTGCAATAAAACAAGTTTTAACAATTCTGAAACAAACAACTCAATATTGCACATTTGGCAAACAGCTTAGATATATCCCAGAACTTTGCTTCCTGTTTATGTGCAAGTTTCATTAAGTTTTACCTCCATCTGCTGGACACATTTAAAATAGCAGAAATGAAAATGTTACCATTTTTAAGTACATTTTCAGGAACTGTTGACAGTTCAACTGTCATTACACAAAATTACTCATCTTGAATATTATGCACTCTCTGCCTAGTTACATATATAGTAAGAGGAGACTTTTTAAAAGTCACCACTAATATTAAATAGTTACAATCATATATCAAGGCAAGAACCCAAAAAAAACAGGGAGGTGCTCGTAATAGGTTAAAAATTTACCCACTCTTAATAAAAATCATAGAAGTGGATACTTAACACATCAATTCAATACAAGAAACTATAGTGTATCAATGACAACATTAAGGTTCTGATTTATAAAGGCAAAAGTTTAAAAATGCAGCCTTAACTCTGTTCCTGTGTGAACAGATTACAATGAAGTCTTCAATTATAAGACAAAATACTATTTATCAAATGCATAGTAGCAACTTGTAGTACTGTATATTATTGTGTGCACCAGCTGAAGTCCAATAGAGACTTTTGTATGAAGTGGATAATAAATCAAACAACATAACATACTACATAACAATAAGAAGAGTAATAGTGGAAAAATTACTGGAAAGTATAGTCTGCAGCTCAATTTGTTTTGTAGTTGACTGACTCATCCATTATATAAACACCTAAGGAACTCAGTGCTGTTGTTGCAAAAACTGATGAACATGTTTCAAAAGCTGTTAAACATGCATTTCAACTAGTTAGTCAACTATATCTTTGTTTCATTACAATACTTAAAATAGTATAAATTCACAACAATGAAAGTATTAGATATAAAAAAAATTGTATGACAGGTTGCAGGAAAATGATACATTATACTGTATTTGAGAAATAGCGAGTGATCCTGTATCAAAAGATTCTTACATTGCATACACAAGGGGACAGAATTATGGACATTCAGGCAATCATTTCCTGACTTCAACACTTTAGACTGCAATCTTAATGTTCTCTTAGTTATTTTTTTTTAAATAACACTTCCTAATTACTTTTGAAAGAAAATGGAAAAGAAATGTCATAATGTGACTAGACACCATAGGAACACTACATCTCAGACACCCAATAAAATCCACAAGAGGGAGCCCATCTCCAGCAAGCATTACAAACTGTGAAGCATTTACTTTGCCAGCTGTGTAATAAATAAGAGATATACTGAAATACACTAAATCTTTCCATTGACTCCAGAGGTGTTTGGATCAGGCTCCCACTAGGTACTTTCACTAAATTTTGCAATATACAGCTAACTTAGGTTCTACATGAGTGCATTTACTACTTTCACATCAACCATTGTTAAACTATACACCAGGGATCAGCAACCTTTGGCATGCAGACCATCAGGGAAATCCGAGAAATCCACTGGCAGGCCGGGACAGTTTGTTTACCTGCAGCATCTGCAGGTTTGGCCAATCACAGCTCCCACTGGATGCAGTTCACCGTTCCAAGCCAATGGGGGCTGTGGGAAGCAGCGTGGGCCAGTGCGAGCTGTGATTGGCCAAACCTGCGGACACTGCAGGTAGACAAACCGTTCCGGCACGCCAGCAGATTTCCTTGACGGGCCGCATGCCAAAGGTTGCCAAACCCAGCTACACACACACAGTCCATTTAGTATATTTTAAGCACAAAGTGAGATTTTCAAAACTCATTGCTTAGGGTTGGTCTACACTATTGCAGTTAATCGATCTAAGTTAAGCTAATGCAGTCTTGGGATGCATCAGGTGAGGTATTTCTAGTAGTGATAAGGAGGCGTTAGTACCATTATACGGGCACTGGTGAGACCCCACCTGGAATACTGTGTGCAGTTCTGGTCTCCCATGTTTAAGAAGGATGAATTCAAACGAACAGGTACAGAGAAGGGCTACTACGATGATCTGAGGAATGGAAAACCTGTTGTATGAAAGGAGACCCAATGAGCGTGGCCTGTTTGGCCTAACTAAAAGAAGACTGAGAGAAGATATGATTGCTATTTATAAATATGTCAGAGAGATAAATACCATGGAGGGAGAAGAATTATTTAAGCTCAGTACCAATGTGGACACAAGAACAAATGGATCTAAACTGGCCATCAGGAAGTTTAGACTGGAAATTAGACGAAGGTTTCTAACCATCAGAGGAGTAAAGTTCTGGAACAGCCTTCCAAGGGAAGTAGTGGGGCAAACGATATATCTGGCTTCAAGAGTAAGTTTCGTAAGTTTATGGAGGAGATGATATGATGGGATAGCCTAATTTTGGCCATTAATTGATCTTCGACTACCAGTGGTAGATATGCCCAATGTTAGATGGGTTGGGATCGGAGTTACTACAGAGAACTCTTTCCTAGGCGTCTGGCTGGTGAGTCTTGCCCACATGCTCAGGGTTTAGCTGATCGCCATATCTGGGGTCGGGAAGGAATTTTCCCCCAGGGCAGACTGGCAGAGACCCTGGGGGTTTTTTGCCTTCCTCTGCAGCATGGGGCACGGGTCACTTGCTGGAGGATTCTCTGCACCTTGAAGTCTTTAAACCATGATTTGAGGACTTCAATAGCTCAGACATAAGTTAGGGGTTTGTTACAGGAGTTGGTGGGTGAGATTCCATGACCTGCATTGTGCAGGAGGTCAGACTAGATGATCATAATGGTCCCTTCTGACCTTAAAGTCTATGATTCTACTTCAGTTACATGAATAGCATACCTGAAGTACATGGAGCTAGATCCAGTTACTGCGGTGTCTACACTGTGCTGTGTTGACGGGAGACGCTCTCCAGCCAACGTCCCTTACGCTTCCCGGGGAGGTGGAGTACACAAATAGATGGGAGAGCACTCTTCCACCAATTTAGCGCATCTTCACCAGACCCACTAAATCAACACCACTGCATCGATTGCAGCACTACTGATTTAGCTGGTAGTGTGGACATGGCCTTAGTCAAATCAAAACAAAATATTTACTGGAAAATTCAAAGGCACTTCTCCAAAAGGAGAGCTATTTCTTGCCAAATTTCAATTTTTCAACCTCAGCCATTTTGGTGCTACAGCTCTTCTAAAAGAATTTTTCAAATTATAAATTATATAGGAAATATTTTTCCCCCCATTCTCCTATACAAAAGCAGCAGAATGACTTTTGCTCAAATTTTTCACAACATTTCCCCTTCAGCCAGGGGAGGGAGTATTTGCTCTCTGACAGGATCATTGTTCTCATTTAGTATTTAGTAAAAGGTTAAAAATCTATGTGGCTGACTGGTAGGTAGAGAAGGAAAGAGCTGCTCTACATGGTATATTCCTGCTTCCCTTGGGCATTAAAATCCAATATTTTTTTTAAGAATAGGGTGGCAAGGAATGACTGTCTTACATCTGTAAAGTATTGCATGTCAGTAGAGACATAAAATTAATCAAATCTAGGTAACATAAGAAGAATGTCAACTAATATTGGCAAAGTGGGAAAAGAAATGAAGGAAACAAAGAGAAAGGGAATGCTGCCTTAATATGTTCCAAGTGCCAGAATATTTAGCTTGCTGCAAATATCTTAGAGGTTCTGTTTTTGCGTGTTTTTTGCTGGTTTTTTTTGGGAGGGGGTTGTTTTTTAAAGTTAACTTACAATAACATACAAAAGCAAGTTTAGATGGTGCCAGAGAGATAGGTGAACAAAGTTTAAGTCAGAGTACACAATTTAGAGGAGGGATTTGAAGAAGGAAAGGGTGGGATGCTTGTCACAGATGAAGAGGAAAACCATTCCTGATGTAGAGGTGAAAAGACACAGTAATAAGTGGGTGAAGGACTCAAGAATTAAGAAGGGGATTAAAAGCAAGGCACAAGATGATGATCAGGAGGAAATGAAACCAACATGTAGGCAAAACACAGGCAAGTAAAACTTCAGGCCAGCATATCTAATCTTCTACACCAAGTCTCATTGGAGGAGGTCACAGAGCCTAGACAGTGCCTGGCAACCAAAAGCATCATATTAGCGAACCAGCTGTATTGGTTCAGATTGGGTGGTTTGGTGCAGATGAGAGGAGCACAAAGCAAGAACCACTCTGTGCTGGATGCATGGGGTTTGGTTCTGGGATTTCTAAATTCCAAGCCTAATCAGGCCCCATTACCTGACCATACTGTATCACTGCCTGTCATATGCAAATGATAGGGATACTGCATGGAAAATGAAACTGCCCTAGTTAGATGCAGAGCTTGGGGTTACATGTTCAGAGACAATGGCTTTCAGCATGGAGCAGAAATAAAGGGGCATAAGTGACTCAGGTTAGTGAAACGTGGAAATTCTCAATACCAGGAAAAAACAGCTTGTCTCAAATTCACTTGAGATACTACACTCTTAGCTTAAACAACTAGAAAGTTTACCTTTTAAAATACTGGGACGCTTCAGAACTGCATATCAATTTTAAGCCTCATCATTGTTCATCACACTGTCTAAAGAAGAACTGGGTACCTCTGCTTTTTTCATAACTCAGCAAATAGCTATCTTTTCTATTAGCAAGTTGCCCCCTGACATCACAAGGTATGTTTTTTCCTCAGTTAATACATCTAAATCCAATGACAATCACCAATTCCTCACCAAGATGCATCTACTCATTGCAGTATGTTAGCCGCTCTGAACTACAGCAACTATATATCTGTAGAGCACTAAGCACGCTTACCATTATTTGAATTCTGGCAGTGCCCAAAGTGCTAGACACTGTCAACACACATGGAGACAAGACTCTACCTTGAACAATTTCACTTTAACAAAATACCATAAGAAATGTGGCAAGATCAAAATATATAATTTTATATACATGATTTACTTTTAAAAATAAAAGCAGCTAAAAGTCACTGCTTCTCAATCCATCCATTGTAGATAAGTTTCTTGTATGAACCACTAGATGCATTTGAATAAATATAAACACAATTTTTTCCCTCCATATCCCTCTTTAGCTCACTGAACATTACACCTACAGGTGTAATAAGACTTTTCTTTCACATTTCCAGGTTACTTAGCTTCCTGTAAAAGCAGTTCTTATATTATACATGTTTCTGTATTCAAGAACAGTAGCTTTTGGGTTGCCTTTTTTAGTCAACACAACTCTCAAAAAGCCAGAATGGTGATGACTTGTAAATTTGCTGCTGTGCATTAGATTACAAATGCCTAATTTATCAATGGCATATTAAACCAAGAACATTTATAATTTTGAGCCATTATGCCAGTAAGTATATTAAAAACAAAAGGATCACTCAAAACCAGAATATGCACTGGAAGTAGTGTTATCTGTTAAAATGCTAAAATGCTAAAATGCTTTTAATTATGTTATGCAAGTACTAACCATGAATTAGAGAGCCATTTAACCACTGAATATAGTAGTTTTGTGGAAAAGAAAGCAGGATCTCATTGCTGATTATTGAAAAAGGTAGAAGCAGGACGGCACCAGCTGAAACTGCAAGAGTGAAGGTACTCAAAAACAGCCTGGAAGTCAAACAAATGTATCATTGTTATTGCCCATAAAATAACATGTTTCAAACAACAAAGTAGTTAACCTAATTCATGGGGCTCATTGCAAAAATGTATCAATTTACACTACAAAAATGCACTTATTTTGAAAGGTCATATTTACAAAAGTACATTGCTACATCTTTATTTTTCAGATACGAGGTCGTTTACAGAATTATCAAAACTATATAAGTAAAAATAATTCATTCTTAAAAAAAATATTAGGATTTTTCTTCTCTAGGGTTGGAATACATTCATGATTCAAGCTCAATTAAGTATTTCCGTATATACCACCTTTGGACAATATACCTTTCCTTAAGACTAGTCAGGAAAGTGGTGAGATTAAGGGAAGGAGCGATTGAAAGATACCACTCACTGGTTCAAAGTGACTTAATGCAACTATTAATCACTAAAAATGTCAACAGGATCACAAGTGAACATGACTATTTAACCATGCAATTGTAGATTTACTGTGTTTCTTTCCATACAAAGCATGGACCCATCATCATTTGATGGGCTAAAGATTATTTTGTTAGCTAGACAATAGAATGAAAGGAAATCTCAACTAAAAATAAAATAAGCATTTAAAATTTTGAAGGGAAAAGTATACTGATCTGAAATACTCCAAAAAACAATTTACAATAAGTGCCATTTTTTGGCTTTTAACAGAATTATACCCTTTTCAAGAATACAACACCAACCAAAAATTTTATTAAAGTGTAAGTTTGACACTAAAATGGAACTCTATAATAATTTTCTAAACTGCATAACTGAAAATTAAGATATATATTGGACTAAAATGCTTACAGGGAAAGTGTCAACAATTATATTGTTTGACTGTAGAATTATTTTCTCCTACCCCCACCCTCTCACAAAGAGAGGGTCCATTTCTACAAACCCTTACTCGTTCCCACAGTCATTGTTTAAAAGTACTTCCACTGCAGTCAATTTGCTGTACTACAAAGTGGTCCTAAATGGAGGTATAGCCATCCAGAATCCTACAGTGTTCGTTTTCTTTAACCAAAATTCTGATGATTACTATATGTGATGCAGTATTAACCTGTGTGTTTGTGAAGTTAAAGTTTAATTAAAGATAACAAGCATTCACAGCTAGTGAACAAGAGAATTTAAGATCATTAGAACAGAAGGCAGCTTATATTACATGTATACATAAAACAAGCAATTCTTATGGCTTCAAAATTAATGAAAGAAGTTAACATTAAAATTTAGCTAGCATAAAAAAATATTGTCTTGTACTCAGTTACTTCTTACCTTATAATTTTACAAAGAACAAATATCACGGAGATTCCAAATCTAAAACTGGAGGTACCACAGGTACAAAACAGACAGCCTGGCTAGAATATGTACATTTTCTCACAGATGCAAGCTATTTAATCTATGTTGCATGCAGAGTTGTATCAGTGTTGGTCCCAGGATATTAGAGAGACAAGGTGGGTGAGGTATTATATTTTAAATAGGCCAACTTCAGTTAGTGAGAAACACAAAGATATATACACTTCACCCATCTTGCCTATCTAGTTAATCTGTAATTTACTGAAGAAGTTCCTCATAAACCCAGAGTGTAACCCCCTGAAAAGCAAGTAAGGAGGCTGGAATAAACCAGAGTCAGCAAGGCAAAATAAAATAGCCTAAGCCTAAAGTCTGCAATTAAGTCTTTTCTCTACAAGAAAGTCCTTTCACTAATTACCCACAATCTCTCAAAACTAAAGAGCAAAGTTTGAAATTCTTAGTTATATTTATTTAGTATTTCACATTGTTTCTCAGTTATGTTTTTCAGTAATACTTAAGTGATTTTTTGGATTCAAAGCGGGTGTCATCCACTACTGGTAGGAGAAGTGTGGTTTCTAAAAAAAAATGCAGCAGTATCTTCATACTTTCACTGTGAAATAAGCAACACGTCCCTCTCCCGCAGCATGCCCGTACTGCTGGAAGTACCACTGCATGGCATATAGCACCCTACCACCAGCGTAAGGGAGATTGCTGAGCAATTTGAAAACTGTTTCATAATATCCTCAAGCCCACAACAAATAGCAAAAAAAAAAAAAAGCTATTTCACATTTGTAAAGAAATAGGTTGGACGTAAAAAATTGTTGGTTGCTCAAAAATAGATCATCAGCAACAAAAGATTTTATCTTTTCAAA
This sequence comes from Dermochelys coriacea, assembly GCF_009764565.3. Lineage (NCBI taxonomy): Eukaryota > Metazoa > Chordata > Testudines > Dermochelyidae > Dermochelys > Dermochelys coriacea. The sequence goes on along the minus strand of NC_050069.1, from coordinate 252,230,627 downwards.
ATGTTTTCCATTTAAGAGGAAGGGAACTAAAGTGACACCGACACCTGTTAATCAATTTAAAGAAAAATTCAAAAGCAACAAATGCTAAATTGCAGGAATTCATCCTGAATTCAGCTAAGAACTTAGTTCCTGAAGCTTAACAATGGAAATGAAGCAAAGTCACACCTCAAGAAGTTTTCCCAAACATGATTTGGTGTTTATTTTGCGTAAGGAGAGGAAGAGGGGGGGAAAAAGTCCAGTGGCAAAGAGAGCACAGAATTGGGAAGCTAAGGCATATGACTCCATACAGTGGCAATCTTCAGAGATAATTGAAGAAATTGATTATAAGCAGCCAATAAATCAGAAAAGGATACAGTGCAAAGTCAAGGGACTTTGTGAACAAGACCTGCTATTTAAGATCTTTTTAGAAAAGTACTACTTTTAAGGAGATGAACATTTAAGTTCTTCAAAATTATCAAAACCCACAGTGATTAATTCGGTGTTTTTGTGAGCGCATTTGTGTGCTTAATGTAACAGTCACAAGTATTACATATTATGTTTTTAAAATATTGAACAAGACTCACTTTATGCTAATTATTCAGTGAAATGTTTAACTATAAAGCAGATCATATGAAAGTTTAAATGGACAGTAAAATTAATTTATTTTTAGTTGAAGTTTGGGATGATTACTGTACTGATTTGACTTGCAACAGAGGCCTTGTGGGATTTCTCCAAACACCAGGACAAAGAACTGAAAGAGCCACATTTAGTTGTCCTTCAGTGGAAGCAATGGTTAAAACATATTTGGAAGGGAATAATTTGGGTCATTTTTACAATATATATATTTATAATATATACTTTTAGCAGAAACAGAGAAGATTTTGCCTGAAAAAGGAATAAAAATAAGAGTTACATGAAAATAGGAAAAATGCATAAATAATGTTATGCTTAAATTAAATGTATAAAGCCTTCTCGTCCTCAGTCTTGGGTCATTTACACATTTATTTATATATTAGGAAAGTGTTTAAGATATTAAGGGTGATCTGATCTTTCCTGTAACACCTACTGAGGAAAGACTAGAAATATTTGAAAAAAAATCTTTGATACCTGGCATCAAGCCAGACAGGAGAAGTAACTTCGTCAGATGTTTTTGTCCTTACAGCAGAGCGCCCTGGTCTTGGCCAGAGCAAAATCCCTTCTGGTATCCAAGCAGGTTTAAACACACCCACACACACACACCCCCACACACACACCACATTACAGAATACCATTAAAGCCTAACAATGATTAGTTGTCAAAAAAACTTCCAAAATACTTGTCAGATCAGAAAGTGAAACTATGAGTCAAATGTTATATCTACACACACACACTTGAGCATTCATTTAACATCAAAAACTGAAGGTGGGAATAACCTGTCTACATCTAAATTTTAAATTACTGTGCTATGACAAATGTGGTCTGTTGTTTCAGTTATTTAGACAGCTTATTTAGAACATTCTAAAAAGTTAATCCTCTGCATTGTCCACAACAAAATAACTACAACTCAGTCCCCAGTAATGCAAGAAGCTCTACCCAACTGATCACCCTTATGTCTTCGTGGAGCCTCAGTTACATCCCCACCGTCTGGGAGTGGATCAGTACATATGCTTGAAGGTGTGTGTGAAAGTGGGCATGCAGTGGCCCTGAAGAAGAGAGTAAGACAAGAAACTAAAAAGAAGTACAAGAAAAGTAGGTAAAGTAGTCTTTAGGGAGAAATGGGGAGAGAAAGAAGACAGAACAGGAGACAATATGGGGGGGGAGGAAAATCTATGAAAGGAGGAGGATGGCAAGAGAAGAAAAAGAAGAAACACCACACTCAAAACAATGAAAGAAGGAAAGTGGAGTAAAGCCAGAAATGGGAAAGAAGGTGTAACAGAATACAGTAGTTACACTTTTAAATTGCAAAGGCATGGTCATTTAGGGGCATGCCTAGCTATGCATTTTTAGTGGGTTCTGTCCTTGTGGTATTCATATGTAAGTGTGGGGGGGAACAGTGTATGAATGAGCATAGGAGAGGGCAAGAGAGAATGGAGTGCTGCTAACTCTTGTGATTTTACTGCAAGTACCACAGTAGTAGATGTTTTTTTCCTAAAGCTGCAGCTCTTGGAGTCTTGTTATGGGGGAATCTCAGCTTTCATTTATACATAGTTTCTAGCCCTCACAGCTGTAGAGAAGAGCTTGAAAACATGAAACTCTAAAAGACTTAACACACTAGAAGGCAAAGAGAATCCTCAATTAGCTATTTTTTAAAAATCTCTTGGTATGTAAGCCAATCACATGATTTTTGAATGAGTAGGGCTGACAATATTAAGAATGGGAAGCAAGGGATAAAGTGAATAAGAAGAGGAAAGAGAGGGATCTGGACAGAGGAAGAAGGAAAAGGAATAAATCAGCAGGGGAATACTGAGTAAAGAGAGGGAAAATAATGAAGACAGTTGGACTTAATTTAGGTGAGAGTCAGAGTTAACTAAGGCCTTGTCTAAACTACTCAGTTTTAGAGACAAAAGCCAGCTTTCGTTGACAAAACAGTGGAGGTGTACACACTGAAATGCTCCTCCTGCTGATGTAACTCCCCTGCTATGCAGACATAATAAAATCACCTCGTCGAGTGGCAGAAAGCTTTTTGCAACATAGAGCAACGCAGTGTCAGTGTAGACACCTCACTTGATTACATCACCCTAATTTGCCTCCAGGTGTCCTACAATGCCCATCACAACCGCAGTTTGAACTCTGCTGCCCAGAAGGTTCACAGGTTGGCACTCCTCCCCTGTTTAAAGGCCTGGGAAGTTTTGAAATTCCTCTTCCTATTTGCTCGGCATGCACAGTTTACACAGCATCTTCCTAGCTGATCATGCTGGCTTTCTGCAGCAGACAGACACTCTCCTTTGTGGAGCACACCAGAGCTGTTGGATCTGCTGAGTATATGCGGAGAGGAGGCTGTGCAGTTGCAGCTTTGCACCAGCTATAGGAATTTCAATATCTACAGGCCGATTGCTAGAGGCATGCATGAAAAGGGGCAAGAGAGAGACAAGCAGAAGGGTTGTGCTAAAATCAAGAAGCTGAGGCAGGTGCACCAGAAGGCAAGGGAGGCCAACCGTCGTTCAGGTGCGGCGCCAAAGACATGGTGCTTCTAGAAGAAGCTGCACGCCATCCTCGGTGGCAACCCCACTTCCATCACCAAGAGCCCCATGGATAGTTCAGGGGGACTGATGGCAGCATCCAGTGGACTCAACCCAGACGAGGAAGTAGTGGAAGAGAAAGTGAAGCTGGAGGATGATGTGGAGCACATGGCAGAGTAATCCGGGGGTGCGGTGAATCAGGACCTCTTTTCCCCTCCGAAGGAGTCTAGCCAGTCCTAGCACTCCAACTCTGGTGCACAGGATGCAGGAGAGGGGAGCTCCAGTAAGTGCTCATTTTGCTTTGATACTGCACAGTGAGGGACTGAGCTCTGATGTACTTTGTTATATGGTACAGGAGGGATAAGGGCCAGAAATCAGCAACAGAGCCTGTCCATCTACGCAGTGGGGCCACGGTGGAAATGTTTATTAACATACATGGAGAAGTACCTGGAATCCTCCATAGTGATCTCTAGTAAACTTTCCTGTTAGGTATTCTGCAATCCTCTGCCAAAGGTTCCTTGGGAGAGCTGCCTTGTTTCTCCCACAGCTGTAGGAAACTTTTCTGAGCCACCTGGCAATTATTTCTGCAGGAACCAGAGCAGCACACAGGCAAGCAGCATACCGAGCCAGACTGAAGACACATGCATGCAGGAGATACACCCTTGCATCTTGGGTTACCCTTAGGGGTGAGATACCTGGTTCAATACCCTAGCTTGTGGAAAAGGGAACCTATATTCAGAATAGGCTCCTAGCCACTTACAGTAACCCCCTTTGCAAACCACCCTTTGTCCCTTCTTGCCCATTCCCCCTTGCCCACCCAACTCTCCCCCCAAACTCACCATATTTGGGACTTTTGCTGGCCTGTGTACTAGACAAAGGATAGTGAGAAAGAGGTGTGTGTAACTTTTGTGATTCACGGCTGTGAGCGCACTCACAATACTGTCTCTGCTCATTGTTTCTTTGGCTTCTGCAGATGTGCCCTTCAGGAACCACTCCTCCATACTGATGGAGCACCTCTGTCAGATAAGGCGCTGATCCAAGGAGGATATGTTTTGTGAAGTGCTGCAGTCAACAGATGCAACATATAGCAAAACAAGAGCATGGAGGGAGACAATCAACGAAAGACTCAGGCTGTATAGCCAGGAAAGGACACAGGGGCAGGAGCGGATGATAAAGCTCCTGGAGGGCCAGACAGAGATGCTGAAGGTCCTCATTAGCCTGCAATCTGTGCACATCCATGCCCAACTCCCGCTCCAGCCACTACAGAACTCCAGTCCATGCCCTCCCCAAACTCTCCCACCACATTCCTTGCATGTTCCTGGTCCCTCACAGTACCACATGCACTCCACGCCTAGGGACTGGTTTTCCAACAAAAGCTGTACTTAGATCCAACTGTGCAGGCCCTCACCATGAAACTGTTCCTCTTTGCATGTCCCATTTGACCAAAAGTTTGTGGTTTATCCTGTTATTAAATTTGAGTCTTTAAAATAAAATGAGTCTTTATTTGTGACATGCATACAGATATCACTCGGCGCTAACAATCAAACACAATGGCTATAGGTAGGAATATTTGCTCCTTGCAATTAATGCTCAGGAAGCAAACACTGCAGGAGTAATTCCAGGTGGCAAGTAAGCATTGCCTGGCCAAATGCATCATATAAAGTCACATTACTGGGAATCATCATCAAAATGCGCCTTCAAAGCCTCCCTAATTCAAACAGCCTCCTGCTGTGCCCCTCTAATTGCCCTTAGGCTGGCTGCTGATTTTGAACAACCAGATACATCAGCCTCAGCGGTCTACCCCTGGAGAAACTTATCCCCCTTTGATTCGCAAATATTAGGTAGAGTACAGCAGACTGCAATGACCATCAGAATATTTTCTTCATTGAGGTCTATCCAGCCAAAAAGACATCTCTAGCGCCCATTTAATCAGCAAAAGGCACATTCAAAGGTCATTTGGCACCTGCTGAGCCTGTTGTTGAAGCTCTTCTTGCTGCTGTCCAGCTTCCTGGTGCAAGCCTCCATGAGTCATGGGAGCAAGGGGTAGGCGGGATCTCCCAGGATCACTATGGGCATATTTCCACTTCCCCCATTGGAATCTTCTGTTCTGGAAAGTAAGTCCCAGCATTCAACTTTCTATATAGTCCAGTGTTGCAAAACATCTTGCACCTTCCCCGACCCACCCCGCATTTATCTCAGTAAAACATCTCCAGTGCTCCACCAACGCATGCAAGACCATGGAGAAGTAGCCCTTTTGATTGATGTACACCGTCACAAGATGGTCAGGGACCAAAATTGAGATGTGTGTTCCATTTATCACCTTACCACAGTTAGGGAATCCCATTGTCTCAAAGCCATCTGTTATTTCCTGTACATTACCAAGAGTCACAGTCCTTTGTAGCAGGAGGTGATTATTGGCCCTGCACACTTGCATCACCACACATCCCCACAGTGGACTTTCGAACTCCAAACTGATTCATGACTGACCAACAGCAGTCTAAAGTTTCCAGCTTCCACAGTGATTGCCACTCACTTTTTCACGATGAGGGCAGCTTTCATTTTGGTATCCGTGTGCCACAGAGCTGGGGCAAGCTCTGCATACTGTTCCAGGAAGGTGACTTTGCGCATCCAAAAGTTCTGCAGCCACTGCTCATCATCTCATACATACATCACTATGCAATCCCAGCGCACAGTGCTTGTTTCCCTAGCCCAGTACCACTGTGACAAGCTGTTCCGTGAATGCCAGCAGCAATCTTCAATTATTGTTCCCATTGCAGAAAGCAAGGTAGGCATGTCCCAATTCATTCTGTTTCACAGCTCATGAAATACGGCAGGACCAGCCATGTAGTGTTCATAATTCTCATCACCAGAATGGTCAGCAGCTCAGGATCCACGCTGTCAGGCAGAGATGGCGGGTGCACAGTTTATAAGGGCTGTTGAAAGTAGGAAGTAATAAGCTCACGGAATGATGGGACAGAAAGAACTATATCATGTCCCAATGATGCACTGCAGAACAGATGCACTGTTTCCAGAACTCCCAGCAGCAGAAGGGTACAGAGGGTGACGAGTTGCACAGTGGAATAGCTACCCACAATGCAACGCTCTCTCTGTCAATGCAAGAGCAATGACTGTGGATGCGCTCAGCCAACACAAGGAGCGTTGTATCGACGTGCGCAACTGATGTTATTAGTGACTTATGATAGTCAACATAACTTACATTGGCTTAACTCTGTAGTGTAGACATGGCCTTAAACTAATAAGGAAAGTGGATAAAGAGTTTATGCAAATGGGGAATAAAAAAGTTGTATTCATAACCTGCCTCAGTCTGCCATTCTGCATGCATCCATTACAACCTATGTTCTAAACTACAGGTGAATAAATGGGTGCTCCTAGAAGCAGAATTCCCCCCCGCCCATAAGGCAATGCTCTAAAATAACTGCTTAAAGAAAAGTTGTAATGTTTTTCTGCACATGTGCAGTAAACACTATGCAGACAATTTTGCCTATTTACACTTTACATTATTGCAAATTTAATTGTATCAACGAACTAAGAAATGTACATACGAAATTCTGTTGACAATGGCATCTTCATCCTCCTGCTCATCTGAAAAATAATTTATAGCAGATTTAGTTTCTACAGCTACCTATATAAAAAAGAAAGATGAAAATAAGTTACTAAAACAGAAAAACTATAGATCAGATCAAAAATTTTGTATTACTAAATCCAAATCCATTATTTTTGTATTCTATAGTAACCATACATTTTGTAAATTAATGTTACCCATTTCCATTAGTTTTCTTGAAAGAATTTTTTTCTTAATAAAAATTAGTGCTGCTTTCCCTCCACCTTTACACTCCCTTTGCTGGTTTCTTAATCTCTTCAATCAAGACAATTAAAGAGCATTGATCAGGACTAAAGGCATGTCTACACTGCAAAGTTGTAGACAAAATTTTTGTCTTTCATGGGTACTTAAAGCCCCCCCACGAAAAACAAAAATTTTGCCGATACAAGTGGCAATGTCAACACGGCTTTGTCAACTGGAGTGCTCTCCTACTGACAAAGCTAATGCCACTCGCGTGTCTGGAACGATTTTGTCAGCAAAAGTGCCGACAAAGTACCGACAAATAGTGTTTACACATGCTGACTTGTCACTAAAAGTTGCATGGTGTAGACAAGACCTAAGAGTTACCTCTTTGATGGCCTCTAAGATTAAATTACTGCGTTTGGAGGATAGTCATGGAAGGAAAATCCTTTCTACATCACTACTCTTCCTTAAAATTACAAACAGCATTCAAACAAGTTGAGAGAAAAATGGGTTTGAATACATCATAAGAATACAGGCTAAAAATATACAAGAAACACCCAGTCCTAGAAAAACAGTTGTGAATTTTATATGCAGTGAAAAACGGCACACACATATAACAAAGAAAAATACATCAGAACAATAGTAATAACCTGTCTTTGACTACCAGAAGTGATACCATCACTTCTCACCGAGTCTTAATTCCTCCATGAGCCTCTGGGTTTCTTCTGGCATTTTAGAGAATTTTCCTTCTCTTATCCCTTAGGTATTCCTCTTATTTATGATGGGCTACCACCCAGCTTGGAATCTTTACTTCTTTCTTGTTCTCCTTCATAACCTTATGGACAGCCACAGCCCCCTTTTTATGATGTGGCCTCCAGAACTGAAATTCCACTTTCAAGTCACGTTTTTTCCTATCCCCTTCAAGTTTTCCAGGTTACCCATCCTGCACTGTGAGTTATTTTCCAGCCAAAAGAATGCACAAAACCTGTCCATAGCAGACCTGAATACATTTCCAAATTTGGATATAGTAACAGGCTTGCTTCACATTCCGACAAAAGAATTCCATGCAAGTAGCGGGTATAGCCTCTGTGCTCTTGACAGGGCAATCATTACATTAGAACCTGGTCTCCCAAAATTAAATGCAAACAGTTATTTATGCTTAAAAGAAAGCCATGGCCCAATCCTCAACAGCTTGTGGTAGAAGTGGCAAGCAAGTTAATAAAGGAAAAAAATTTGAGTTCTTTTGTCTGAGATGAAACAATTACAACTATCAAACAGCTCATTGGTATCACTGTATAATCATGACTTTGGAGTTACCAATTTTGATTGCTTATCCAGGCAACTTTAATTTTCTATAAATGTATGTCTTCCGATGGAATTAATATAAAAATAATTCAGCTTGTGGACATTTGGAAGGTTCTTTTGATTGTTGTAGGAAAGTGTTTTGAGTTAAAGAGTCCTTTGTGTAATGGCAAAGATGCTAAAGTTGACTTCTACTTGCATGTAAATTAACAAACAATTAAGTATTTAGAACCACATAGCATATTCTTCAATTTCAACCAAAACTCTGACATAAAACAACTGTCTGCAAACTGTTTCCTATGGGGCATCTCTTAAATGAAAGGATTTTTGTAAAGGGCACAGGAAGGAAAAGTTTGCTGGAGGCTGTAGGGATCTACTTTATGTTTTTGCAGCACATGGAATAGTCATCCAGTCAGTATGTTGTTACTGTCCTTAAAACCGGTATAAGAAGTACTCAGACTCAATCGACTTAGATGAGCACTAGATAGTGGTCTCTGGCTGATTAAATCGGGCAGAAAAGGAGGGCAAGCCCATCTGTGAGCCTTTTTGTGCTTTCACAACACCCATTTTGAGAGATATACAGTAGCTTGTAAAACCAGTAAAGGAAAGAAATTACTACACTGGAACGACTTGAAAATAAAAGATCTACAGGAATCCTAGTGAAGGCAGCCAGCCAGAGTGGAAGCCATCTTCCAATACTCAAGCTGCCCTTTGGCTAGGCTTAGTATCCATGATGCAAAGTGTTACAGTCACAGATTAGTAAACCTTTCTTCTGAATGAAGCCTAACAAGAAAATTCAGGGCTGTGGAGCAGCGCTAAGCAATTGGCCACATTTGCCCTCTCATGCTGGCTACCTGAACTGTTAAGAGAAGCGTGCATGTAGCTGGCATCAACCTGAGGGATACAGTTTTCTCACTGATGATTTTTAAATCAAGATTGGATGTTTTTCTAAAGGATATGCTCTAGGACAGTGGTTCTCAACCAGGGGTAAACATAACCCCTGGGGGTACGCAGAGATCTTCCAGCGGGTAAATCAACTTATCTAGATATTTGTCTAGTTTTACAACAGTCTACATAAAAAGCGCTAACAAAATCAGTACAAACTATGATTTCATACAGACAAAATGAGAAAGTAAGCAATTTTTCAGTAATAGTGTGCTGTGACATTTGTATTTTTAGGTCTAATTTTGTAAGGAAGTAGTTTTTAAGTGAGGTGAAACTTAGGGGTATGCAAGATGAATCAGACTTCTGAAAGGGGTACAGTAGTCTGGAAAGAAATTACTGTTCTAGAAATTACTTTGAGAAAGTTCTATGCCTGTGCTATACAGGACATTAGACTAGATGATCACAAAGGTCCTTTTCGCCTTAGAATCTATGATCTATTATTTCCTTCAAGGACTGGGGACAAGGAGGGTGGTTTTGTAAGAAACAGGTTTAGGAAGAACGCTAAAAGAAAAGGAGTACTTGTGGCACCTTAGAGACTAACAAATTTATTTGGGCATAAGCTTTCGTGAGCTACAGCTCACTTCATTGAATGCATTCGGTGGAAAATACAGTGGGGAGATTTACACACACACACACACACACACACACACACACACACACACACACACACAGAGAGAGAGAACATGAAGCAATGGGTTTTATCATACACACTGTAAGGAGAAAAAAGAAAAGGAGTACTTGTGGCACCTTAGAGACTAACAAATTTATTAGAGCATAAGCTTTCGTGAGCTACAGCTCACTTCATCGGATGCATTTGGTGGAAAAAACAGAGGAGAGATTTATATACACACACACAGAGAACATGAAACAATGGGTTTATCATACACACTGTAAGGAGAGTGATCACTTAAGATAAGCCATCACCCACAGCAGGGGGGGGAAAGGAGGAAAACCTTCCATGGTGACAAGCAGGTAGGCTAATTCCAGCAGTTAACAAGAATATCAGAGGAACAGTGGGGGGTGGGGTGGGGGGGAGAAATACCATGGGGAAATAGTTTTACTTTGTGTAATGACTCATCCACTCCCAGTCTCTATTCAAGCCTAAGTTAATTGTATCCAGTTTGCAAATTAATTCCAATTCAGCAGTCTCTCGTTGGAGTCTGTTTTTGAAGCTTTTTTGTTGAAAACTCTTTTTCCTCTCAAAACTGGATACTCTCATAAAGAACCAACCTTCCACACAAACTTCCTCGTGGCTGGACTTTACAAAAACTAGACAAGCCATTTACAACACACACTTTGCTTCTCTACAAAAGAAAAAGGACACTAAGCTATCTAAACTACTATATGCCACAAGGGGCCACAACAATGGTTCCCGTAACCCACCCAGCAATATTGTTAATCTATCCAACTATACTCTTAGCCCAGCAGAAGAATCTGTCCTATCTCGGGGCCTCTCCTTTTGCCCCTCCACCCCCACGAACATGATACAGTTCTGTGGTGACCTAGAATCCTATTTTCGACGTCTCAGACTCAAGGAATATTTCCAAAACACCTCTGACCAACATATTAACCCACAGAGACCTTCCTGCCAACACTACAAAAAGAAGGATTCTGTGGACTCTTCCTGAAGGTCGAAACAGCAGCCTGAATTTCTACATAGACTGCTTCCGCCGATGTGCACGAGCTGAAATTGTGGAAAAGCAGCATCGCTTACCCCATAACCTCAGCCATGCAGAACACAGTGCCATCCACAGCCTCAGAAACAACTGACATCATAATCAAAAAGGCTGACAAAGGAGGTGCTGTCGTCATCACGAATAGGTCGGAGTATGAACAAGAGGCTACTAGGCAGCTCTCCAACACCACTTTCTACAAGCCATTACCCTCTGATCCCACTGAGAGTTACCAAAAGAAACTACAGCATTTGCTCAAGAAACTCCCTGAAAAAGCACAAGAACAAATCCGCACAGACATACCCCTAGAACCCCGACCTGGGGTATTCTATCTGCTACCCAAGATCCATAAACCTGGAAATCCTGGACGCCCCATCTCAGGCATTGCCACCCTGACAGCAGGATTGTCTGGCTATGTAGACTCCCTCCTCAGGCCCTTCGTTACCAGCATTCCCAGCTATCTTCGAGACACCACTGACTTCCTGAGGAAACTACAGTCCATTGGTGATCTTCCTAAAAACACCATCCTAGCCACTATGGATGTAAAAGCCCTCTACACAAACATTCCACACAAAGATGGGATCCCCGATACTGTCACGGCTAACCTGGTGGCTGAACTTTGTGACTTTGTCCTGACCCATAACTATTTCACATTTGGGGACAATGTATACCTTCAAATCAGCAGCACTGCGATGGGTACCCGCATGGCCCCACAGTATGCCAACATTTTTATGGCTGACTTAGAACAACGCTTCCTCAGCTCTCGTCCCCTAATGCCCCTACTCTACTTGCGCTACATTGATGACATCTTCATCATCTGGACCCATGGAAAAGAAGCCCTTGAGGAATTCCACCATGATTTCAACAATTTCCATCCCACCATCAACCTCAGCCTGGACCAGTCCACACAAGAGATCCACTTCCTGGACACTACGGTGCTAATAAGCGATGATCACATAACCACCACCCTATATCGGAAACCTACTGACCGCTATTCCTACCTACATGCCTCTAGCTTTCATCCAGATCATACCACTCGATCCATTGTCTACAGCCAAGCTCTACGATATAACCACATTTGCTCCAACCCCTCAGACAGAGATAAACACTTACAAGATCTCTATCATGCATTCCTACAACTACAATACCCACCTGCTGAAGTGACTAAACAGATTGACAGAGCCAGAAGAGTACCCAGAAGTCACCTACTACAGGACAGGCCCAACAAAGAAAATAACAGAATGCCACTAGCCATCACCTTCAGCCCCCAACTAAAACCTCTCCAACGCATCATCAAGGATCTACAACCTATCCTGAAGGACGACCCATCACTCTCACAGATCTTGGGAGACAGGCCAGTCCTTGCTTACAGACAGCCCCCCAATCTGAAGCAAAATACTCACCAGCAACCACACACCACACAACAGAACCACTAACCCAGGAACAGGATAGGTTCCTGGGTTAGTGGTTCTGTTGTGTGGTGTGTGGTTGCTGGTGAGCATTTGCTTCAGATTGGGGGGCTGTCTGTAAGCAAGGACTGGCCTGTCTCCCAAGATCTGTGAGAGTGATGGGTCGTCCTTCAGGATAGGCTGTAGATCCTTGATGATGCGTTGGAGAAGTTTTAGTTGGGGGCTGAAGGTGATGGCCAGTGGCGTTCTGTTATTTTCTTTGTTGGGCCTGTCCTGTAGTAGGTGACTTCTGGGTAATCTTCTGGCTCTGTCAATCTGTTTCTTCACTTCAGCAGGTGGGTACTCTAGTTTTAAGAATTCCTGGTAGAGATCTTTTAGGTGTTTGTCTCTGTCTAAGGGGTTGGAGCAAATACAGCTGCATCGTAGAGCTTGGCTGTAGACAATGGATCATGGGGTGTGATCTGGGTGAAAGCTGGAGGCATGTAGATAGGAATAGCAGTCAGTAGGTTTCCGGTATAGGGTGGTGTTTATGTCACCATTGCTTATTAGCACCGTAGTGTCCAGGAAGTGGATCTCTTGTGTGGACTGGTCCAGGCTGAGGTTGATGGTGGGATAGAAATTGTTGAAATCATGGTGGAATTCCTCAAGGGCTTCTTTTCCAGATGGAAAAGATGATGAAGATGTCATCAATGTAGCGCAAGAAGAGTAGGAGCATTAGGGGACGAGAGCTGAGGAAGCGTTGTTCTAAGTCAGCCATAAAAACGTTGGCATACTGTTGGGCCATGTGGGTACCCATAACAGTGCTGCTGATTTGAAGGTATACATTGTCCCCAAATGTGAAATAGTTATGGGTGAGGACAAAGTCACAAAGTTCAGTCACCAGGTTTGCCATGACATTATCGGGAATACTGTTCCTCACGGCTTGTAGTCCATCTTTGTGTGGAATGTTGGTGTAGAGGGCTTCCACATCCATAGTGACTAGGATGGGGTTTTTAGGAAGATGACCAATGGATTGTAGTTTCCTCAGGAAGTCAGTGGCGTCTCGAAGATAGCTGGGAGTGCTGGTAGCGTAGGGCCTGAGGAGGGAGTCTACATAGCCAGACAATCCTGCTGTCAGGGTGGCAATGCCTGAGATGATGGGGCGTCCAGGATTTCCAGGTTTATGGATCTTGGGTAGCAGAGAGAATACTTCAGGTTGGGATTCCAGGGGTGTGTCTCTTCTCGTGCTTTTTCAGAGAGTTTCTTGATCAAATGCTGTAGTTTCTTTTGGTAACCCTCAATGGGATCAGAGAATAATGGCTTGTAGAAAGTGGTGTTGGACAGCTGCCTAGCAGCCTCTTCTTCATATTCTGACCTATTCATGACGACGACAGCACCTCCCTTGTCAGCCTTTTTGATTATGATGTCAGTTGTTTCTAAGGCTGTGGATGGCATTGTGTTCTGCATGGCTGAGGTTATGGGGCAAGTAATGCTGCTTTTCCACAATTTCAGCCCTTGCACATCAGCGGAAGCACTCTATGCAGAAGTCCAGTCTGTTGTTTCGACTTTCAGGAGGAGTCCACCCAGAATCCTTCTTTTTGTAGTGTTGATTGGAAGAATGCTGAAATAGATCTGCTTCTGAGCAGTGGGGCCACTAAAATCAAGACTTCCTTTTAAAAGAAAGCCACTACTTCCCTCTGCAAGCCCAGAAGGTAAGGTGTGTAGCCCAGTGGGCCACCTTACCTCTATTATATTCACTGCTTTGCATTAAATTCTGCTTTATTATATTTAGCAGTAATGCACGGAACCTACAGACTTGTATCCTGTAAGACGTTGGCCTCAGCGGTTAGCATGAGGCTTGAGGCCTACAAACTATGGCATACATAAACTTAGGTATGCCACAAGTTTTGGGGAACTGGAAGTAGAATGTAAGGGGGAATTCTGTCCATAATGACATCAGCCAACCATAGAAACATGAACTAACACCAGCTTCTGAAAGGTTTTGGACAGAACATCCGACCGCAAGAGTGCCATGGCAATGAATTGACGTATATGATAATGGGGTGAAATCATAAATATACTAATCTATAGAAGAAGGACACCTTAACATTGGTAAGGGGAGGAAATACAAATAAGGAAGAGGGGAGAAAGCCTTACTGAATATGCATTAGACATGGTAACGTCAGCGTAGGAGAGGGAGAGATGTAGCCCTGGAAGGGGCCAGAATGATGGCAACTGGTGAAGGTGAAGAAGGTGACAGTGCTGAAGAAGATGATGGCTAACATTTCAGATTGTTCTGCAAGGGATGGTGAGAGTATGGATGTTCAGATGTACTTCTGTATCATCTCTATCTACTTTACGGAGTTAGAATGTGTGCGACTTTGCTAAATGTATTAAATATTTTTTTTATTTGCAAATATAGAAGAGTTCCTATCGTTTGACTGTTGTACCTGTGCACATCGGGGTTCCCAACTATATAATAATTGTAGTAATATGGGGCCTGATCTTGGGACAAAAACCTATCTAGCCTTAAAGTGATAACTGGGGATTTTTATTCATAATCTGTAGATCAGTCTAAGCATCTTAAAGTTCAAAGTTTGGTGTTAGGGACCCAAGCTGGGGGCTGCCTATAGGTTTCCAATTCAGAATCATGAGAACTCAGGTGAGAAGAAAGAATAAGGGAGCTGAAGGCAGGAGGAGAAGGGAGTAGGTGGCAGCTTTGAAATGTCCCTTCTCTCCCCTCCCAAATTTGATCAAGTGACATTTAAAAATAATATAGGTAGTCGGTGAGGTGACAAGAACGGGCACCACTGCTCTACAGCAATTCTCTTTGGGGGAAAAAAGTTATACCCACTCATTTTTTAAATGAAAATCAAAATCAAAATTTAAAAGCTACTTACCTGCTTTCCTTTTGTATCTTGTGATTACGAAATAGGAAACTATGTAGAGAACAGCAAATAGAAGAAAACAAATCTGAAAAAAAAGTTGCATTTAATTAGGTTAATAAAGAGTCTGGATTATATTGTGCATTTATCAGCTACCCAAAACTGAAACTAAATTCTGATCAAACAGCAAATAAGTGCTATACTTAAGATTTCTCCATGTGCTTTAGAGCTCAATTAATAAATACAACTCAGTTTACTTTGTCAATTATATCAATTTGCTACATTTTTCAATAAATGATGATTAAACTCCAAATAAATTCAAATGCTAGGGCCAAATGTTTAAAGCGTTAGTGCATCAACTCATTTCCAAAAATCCAACTTTAACGCATGAAACTGTTGCAGGTGAAGAAGTCTGAGGTCTTTTTACTCCTCAGCAGGTATCAGTCAGCATCACAAAGCCTCCAGCAAATCTGAAAAAGTTGATCAGGATCACTGGTCCCATGCACCAGAAAGGACCATGATCAATTTAGCAGAATGCTATAAATCCAGATTAAATTTCACTGGCAGAACTTATATGAGATCTCTGCACACAAAGCTTGATCCTACTCGTTGGTTATCCTCATCATCTTCATGAGCAATCAAATTAACCCAGAACTGGACAAACAAAATCTGAGTTCCTGCCGCTGTTCCAAAAATGGAAGTCAATTTTGAAAGTTAAGCATTATTTGTAGAGCATTAATATTAAAGAACACTTTTGCTAATAAAATATATTACTCCAACATTCTATAAATGTTACTTATTGTGTTCTTTGTATCTGTTGCCTGTGAAAATAAAAACGTAAAATGATATTTAAACTTAACTGCTTAATGTACTTTGTCAGTTAGTGCAATACTGTTCTTCGTATGTACTGACATATTATAATAACTCCTTAAATCAACTGGCAATGTATATTAAAAACATGAAAGTGAGTTTGAAGATCCACAAACTTCAAGGCACACTATCCCTTAAGACATTCCGGGGTTGTTACTATTTATTTTTGTGAATATGTATTAATAAATACCTAGCTAAATCATAGCAGACACAGTACAGTTATCCAAATGAATATTGAAAGAAATATGCTATTAAGTGTAAATTGACTCATATAAAGCCCACTTTGCTCCTTAACCCATAAAATAGTTTTTGAAATGGATCTACCTGCGTCTATGAAATGTAATATTAGCACAAGAAATCTGTCTTGCTTAGAGCTGAGCTTTAAACTGCATTAGTCACCAACTGAGGTTTGTGAAACAAGTCTGTCCTACAAAGACAGACAAATGCTAAACTGCTTCTCCAGATAGTTTAACACTTGCTGCCTTTAAGAGTACTATCAGCTTGAATCTAGAATGAAAAAGGCTATTAGAGATGAGAGAACAAAAAAGGGCACAGAAATCATGTTGGGATGAAATTTAAATTATCTGACCTAATCCAGTTCAGAAGGGAAGGAGGATACTGCTTTATCAGAAAGGATGCACAAACAAATAATAAAATCATGACAGGAAATATTAATAAAAATGTAACAGAGAGAGAAACTCATCCTATGTGTAGTTACAGACCCTTCATAGGAGAAATGGGTTACTAGGAATTTATACCAGGTTCACCACTGTGGGATCTAGGTGCCTGTAACTGTAGACCTCTCATTGTATTCAGTAATGTAGTAGATGTGTCGGTCCTAGGATATTCAAGAGATATGGTGGGTGAGGTAATATCTTTTATTGGGCCAACTTCTGTCAGAGAGAGAATGAGAGAGAAACTTTCAAGCTTACACAGAGCTCTTCTCAGGTATGGGAAATTTACTCAGAGGGTACGGTACGTCTCCACTGCAATTAAAAACCTACAGCTGAACATGCCAGCTCTGTGTAAGTTTGAAAGTTTCCCTCTCATTCTGCTTGGGCTAAGGGGGTGTTTAATTGCCATGTAGACATTTTGGCTTGGGCTGGAACCCAGGCTCTAGGACCCTGAAAAGTAGGAGGGTCGTATAGCCCACATTCCAGCCCAAGTGTCTACACCACAATTAAACAGCTCCTTAGCCAGAGCCCCGTGAGCCCAAGTCAGCTGGCATGGGCCAGCTGCAGATGTCTAATTGCAGTATAGATGTACCCAGAGTGTCACAGCTGAATACAAGGTGGAACAGATCGGCAGCTACTTATGCTAAACATATATTTCAAGGGACCATTCAAGGTGAAGTGGCCCATTAACACTCCTCCACTCCTCTCACACGGAGAAAAGGAAGGAGAGGGGAAGAAGCAACTGAGGGGGCATTATTAGTGAGTTATAGATTGTTGTAATAAGCCATAAGTCCTGTGACTCTACTGAGTTCATTATTTTTAGGGTCTAGCAAAGTTATGAATTTAAGTTCTCAGACTCATCTTTTGAAAGTGTTGTGCAGGTTTCCTTTAAGGATGAGGACTGATATAGAACGATCACTTTGTGAAAAAGTTTTAGAGTAGCAGCCATGTTAGTCTGTATTCGCAAAAAGAAAAGGAGTACTTGTGGCACCTTAGAGACTAAAATTTGAGCATAAGCTTTCGTGAGCTACAGCTCACTTCATCGGATGCATTAATGTAATGCAAGTAATGTATCCGTTGAAGTGAGGTGTAGCTCACGAAAGCTTATGCTCAAATAAATTTGTTAGTCTCTAAGGTGCCACAAGTACTCCTTTTCTTTTTGTGAAAAGCGTTCACCATGGTGATGTGGTGGTTTTGTCATTTATCATTTTTCCGTGATTTCATTTGAGAGCATAGTGATTGTCTGGTTTCACCCACATAGTGCTATTTAGACATTTAATGCACTGGATTAGGTACACATGTGGTGATAGGCACATGTAGGACCCATGGATCTTGAAAGGTGTATTGTGGGGGGTGTTGATCATTGTGGTAGTAGACATACATCTTCAGGTTTTGCATCTTGCAGGGTTTGGTGCTGCTTTGAGTTGGTGTGTCCTAATCTGTGGGGAGCTTGCTTCTGATAAATTTGGTGAGGTTGGGGGGTTGTTTGAAGGTCAGGAGAGGAGGTTCAGGAAAAATTTCTTTCAGAATTGGGTCCCCATCAAGTATGGATTGTAATTGTTTAATAATACTCCTTTGTGATCCATCTCTTGCTTCAGGAACTATCCTATATTCACCAGTTAACCATTAATCAATCTACATCAGTTAATAAAACAATTCATAATGCTTGCTCTAAGTCAGGTTTCTGACCAAAAAGCCAGAAGTTCGTAACTTCACTAATTTCAAAAATGAAAGTTGACACATTTGAAAACTGTTGCAGAAAGAACGCAGCAACAGAAGTAAATTTGATTCATGTTACACTTTTGATACACCCGAGTTCTCTCTCGAAGATACAACAGGAGGTATTTTATGCAGTGCAGATTCAGCTCTTTTGGTCTTTTCCCTCTCTCCACAAGCAAAACACTAAATTGTGATTGTTCAGGGCCACTGGCAACTGAAGTGTAGTTTATCTGGTTAATAAAAAGGTTAAGTTATGACTTCTGCTTTAAGATCGGTTCCAGTTAGCTATGCTGTTACCTGTTGGATTATTCTGGCTATGTTTGAACTCTGATGACCAGTCAGATCAATGACCAAATCAGCACCCTGCAAACTGGATTTTCGGCGTACTGCAAGTGGTTTAGCTCCTCTCATCCTGTGCAAAGTGTTTTTAACAAATAGAACTGTTCTGGGATTTATGTGTAGGCTTAGCAAAATTTAGAGTTTTTATAATTTCTATGGATAATAATGATTTTTTAGCTTTTTTTTTCTATTTTTAGTTGCAGGAAATTATTGGGTGTCAGACAATTATTTAATTACAGCAAATGTTGAGATTCAAAAATGTAAAGCTTTATAACCTTTAAAACACAAATTGTCAACACCAATACATATCAAGAAAAAAAAAAATCACTAAATGAAACTAAACTTCTCAAGCAGCATTTCTCTTACTTTGCCTATTTGTAAATCTCAATCATCATCAATGGAAATATTTTATCATTGGTTTGAGTATGTGTGATGAAACTGACTTTTACTGACATTTACCAAGAAAAATCTAATCCTTCCAAGCCTAGTGAAGTGAAACTAAGACTACATTTGGCCAGAGAACTGAAAACTCAGAATTAAATTTGGGATTGAAGCTATGAAATGAGTGCATGGTTTTGCACAGCTATACCACAAAATCAGGTGAAACAGATTACAACTAAGCTTCAGTTGGAATTCTGAATGCAAAAATGCAAATAACTTGGAGGCAATGATGCAAACTCACAGACAGACCAAAGAAAAATGTTTGCATAAACTTCTGCAAGCCAGACTGCTGAATTTTGTGCAAGCTCTTGAGGCTACTTCCTGACAGAAGTGGCATACTATGGAGACTGAGGACTTGACTTGCTCCTTCAAGCAATTCCTTCAAGCAATTCACAGGTGCAGCTGTGGAGAAAACTCACCGACAAAGGGAGGGCAGACAGAGATACCACTCATCCTCCCCTAGGGCTTGAGTTAGAGACTGGAGCAGGAAGTGTTTTCATGCTCCTGCCTAGGCTATTTGGAGATACATTAAATTAGCACATTTCCTAGATGTCCTGTCCCCCACCTTTCCTCCAGAGCCAGGCATACCCACCTCTGGAGCTATACCAGATAGCTCTGGGCCTTCCTGTAAGGATGTGGTTGTGGGCAGCTGACATCCTGCAACCAATTTCCAAGGGAATTTTTTGTGCATCCAAAGGCTAGCAGCTGCAGTTTTGATATCAGAAGCAACATACAGATAAGTGACTATGGCCCAGAACCCTTCTCTCAGTGTGCCCGCTGAACAATGGGCATTTAAGCACGACTTTCAGAATTATCCCGTTAGGGTCAGCCTCAACATGTTCAATAACTGGAAATATTTTGCACTGTGTAATTAATGACAGTGCATCAGGTAAACCAACTTAATATTAATAACTTTGTAGAACAGTTTTTTTTAAATATTTCCCTGACTTGCTTTAGGCTAGTCCACATATGATGTTCTGCATAGTTCACATAGAAAACAAGAAAGCATCAATGAACTTGCCTAGATCAGAAGTTCCCAAACTGGAGGAATGTTGAGGGGTGGGGGGGGCCAACAAGCCTGGGTCAGCCCACATGGCGGGGCAGAAAGGGAATGCCTCCCAGCCCCCACCGCCCCAGCCCCATCCCCATCCCCAACCTTAGGGACGGGGCTGGAAGCGGAGCCGCACCCGTCCACAGGCCCAGCTGTGGCTCTGCCCCGCCCCCAACCCCACTCCTGGCCCCAGACCCACCCCCAGCTGCGGTCCCAGCCTGAGCCCCCTTACCCCAGTCCACAGACGTAAGTACCTGAACTTTATTCCACATGTACAATAGCTATTGCTAACTCTTAAGACCTTAACTTTTTAAATATCAGAACACTTTGGTCCAGGATGTGAATTTCAGTTAAAATTTGAAGTTCACCACTTTCATATATTTCTATGCATTACACAAGTTGTTTTATCTCAAGTTTAAAAGATATTTTAGATCTCTATTGCATCCAAAAAACTATGTTAAAAGAGCATTAAGGTTGCATTTTTCTGGAAACCAGTGACTATGAAATGAATGTAGGGGTTATAGTGGATGAACAACTGAAGATAAGCTCCCAGTGCAATGTTGTGACAAAGAGGACTAATGGGATCCTCAGATGTACTCATAGATTTTAAGGCCAGAAGGAACCACTGATCATCTAGTCTGACCTACTGCCCAACACAGGCCATAGGACTTCCCTGAATTAATTCCTGTTTGAATTAGACCTTCTTCTTTAGGGAAAAACTATCCAATCTTGATTTCAATATTGCCAGAAACAAAGACTCCACTACGAACCTTGGAAGGCTGTTCAAAAGGTTAACCCTCATTGTTAATATACTACTTATTTTTAGTCTGAATCTGTCTAGCTTCAACTTCCAGCCATTGGACCTTGTTATACCTTTGTCTGCTAGACAGGGGACTAGTTAATGCAAATCCCTAATGCAAGTATCAAGTTTGAGAAAGTTTCACCTCTTGAGGGAAACAGCATATACTGGTCTGACCTGGTTCAAGAGGCCTGGCAAATAAACAACTGCCAACTGTATAAAGAGACAGCGCCAATCTGGGAGAAGAGTCACTTACACCCAATCCAAGAACTGACATGAAACTGTGACCATGAGAATCAGGCCCTGCAGAAAGGGTCTAAATTATTTTATTCCCACAGGGGGCCCTAAAGGAAGATTTTGCCCTGGAACAACGCTGAGTATGTAATTACCCAATTATCCCTTTTTCACTACAGGTACAACATTAACTTTCTTCCAGTCCTCTGGAACTTCCCCAGTGCTCCAAAGACTTTAAAAAAAAAATCAACATTAACAGTCCAGACAGCTCTTTGGCCAGTGATTTTAAAACTCTTGGAGGCAAGTTATCCAGACCTCCTGATATTAAAATGTCCAACTTTAGCAGATACTGCTTAACATCCTCCTCAGATACTGTTGGAATAAAACTATGTCATCATCATCATGATATGGATAAATATGGTGTTTTCACAAATAAAACAAATATTTAAACTCTTCTGCCTTTTCTGCATTATTATTGATAGTTCTACCATTTCCAACTAGTAATGGACCAATACCAGGTGTTAGAATTTCTTTTGATTCTAGTACACTTAAAAAGTCCTCCTCATTGTCCTTAACTCTGCTGACCATAGATTTCTTATGTTTCCTTTTGCTTCCATTACCAATTTTCTACAATTCCTAGCCTTGATTTATATTCATTGCTATTTATTTCCCCTTTTCCATTTTTTTTTAATGACAGATTTCATTTGCCCTCTAAAATAGGCCTGTTTTAGAATCAATGTAGTATTCTCTCTCTATTGTGGCTTTTCAAGAATCTCATAAAATGTTCTTAAACAGTTCCCAACTATCATTCACATTCTCTATTTAAGTTCTCTCTAAGCTAATTTGTATCATTTGTTTTCTTCGTTATGAAATTTGGCCATTTTAAAGCATCAGATTTGATTTGGACTTTACATTTGGGTTGGACATTATGTGCAAACAAAATCATCAAGTCATGATCACTAGCACCTATACAACTAATAATTTTTAGTTCTGTGATCAGTTTCTCTTTATCTGTCAAGATGAGGTCTAACACAGAATTCCCCATGTCGGATGCAACTCTGAGGTAGGAAATTATCTATGATTTTTAGTATTTCCAAGAACATTTTAGTACTGGCAGCATGAAACTGCCAGCGTGTCACCCAAAATAAAGTCCCCAAGGATAATGCAGCTTATAGGCACATATGCACGCAAGCACACGCACGCGCGCGCACACACACACACACACACACACACTACAGACAGGTTCTTAAGGAGTAAGTCATACTGTTCTCATGTGATTTGGTGGTCTGTAGCAGACACCAACTAATACCCCTATCTTGTTATTTGTCTGTTAGAACACTGATCCATAAGAACTGATTTTGTGACCCTAAGAGTCCCTCAATTCCAGTTGGCACTGAGGGGCTCTTAGGGTCATACTTCACCTCCTACAGGCACTGGCTGATCCATAGGCATTGAATCAGAACCCTCTATTCTGGACAGGTCATCTGCTACTATATTTTCCTTCCCCTCAACATGCACAATTTCCATGTCATAGTCTTGGACCATCATGCTCCATCACAGCAGTTTGGAATTGGAGCCTCTGATTCTGTGTAATCAAACTAATGGAGACTGGTCAATTAGAACCCTGATTTTTTCTGGTAAATGGACAGGGTCTTAACTGGTTGATTGCCCATAAAATGGCATAACACACATTTTCTGTGACACAGTAATTCTGTTTGGTGGGTGTTAAGTTTTTTACTTAAGAAAGCAATGAGATGCTTTTTGTTATTTTCGCATGACTGCATTAATACCACACTTAAATCAATGTCAAACATCAGTACATAGTGCAAACATTTTGTCAAAATCTGGACTGGCAAGAAAAGATTTTCTTTACCTTATCAAAACCCTCTTGACAAGCCTTTGTCCACCCAATTCTGTTTGGCTGTTTCTTTATGCACAAGTTTGTGACAGCAGACACAGTGTACCTGAACCCATGCACAAAATTGGCAGTAATATTTAACCACCCACCTATGAAAGACTGGACCTGCTTCTACATCTAGGGTGTGGCCCAATTAACAACAACTTCTACTTTTACGGAATTGGGCAAGACGTGCTCTCCCTACTAAAAGTCCCAAATAAGGAACTTTGTCTGCTCCTATTTTACATTCTGATGCCTTTACAGTAAGAACTGCATCTTTGAGTTTTTATAATATAAATACCCAAGTGTTCCTTGTAATCTGACCAAGAGTCACTAAATACTGCCATATCATCAATTTAAACTCATGCAAAGCCTTGTAATCTACTTAACACGTGGTTGACAAGGCTCTGAAAAGTGACTTCTCCATCAATTAATCCAAAATGTAACATTTTAAACTCAAAGGCTCAGATCAGTACTAAAAGTGGATTTATTCTATGCATCACTGTTTAAAGGAATCTGCCAATAATTTTTAACTAAATCAATCACTCTTAGATATTTTCTTTTGCCCGAAGTACCCAACGTATCATCAATTCTGGGCATAGGATAGGCATCAGGAACTGTGTCAGCATTAAATTTTCTATAGTCAACATAAAATCTCAGGGCATGTCTACACTCACTGGGGATTGATGCTGCAGCGATGATGCACCAGGGGTCGATTTAGCGGGTCTAGTGAAGACCCACTAAATTGACCGCAGATCGCTCTCCCATTGACTCCAGCACTCCACCGGAACAAGAAGAGTAAGATAGTCGACAGGAAAGCGTCTCCAGTCGACACAGTGCGGTGTAAACATATAGCTGGAATTGCATGACTTAGGTCAACTTGCCCCAGTAGTGTAGACAAGGCTTCAGTCTTTTTTTTGGGGGGGGGGGGGCAGAACAATACAATAGCTGAAGCCCAGGAACTGTCAGATTTTATTTATCCGCATATTCTGTATTTCTGTAAGAAAGCAGGAAATCTTGTTTTTCTTTTCCAGATTATGAACAAACAGGAAAATGAAGGTGAAGACGACTGAGTTAGCTGCAGAAGCCAATATTTCAAGTTTCTCTTGTTGACCTGGCTGACACAGTCAATTTTAGGTGGGTTTTTTTTTTAATATTTCATTTAACTATTTTAGTTAAAAACAATTTTAACAAAAACAAACCTGATTTTAAAAAAATGTGAACATGTAACTAAATTCAAAAATTCATATGCTTGTTTTGTTAAAATATTATATGTTTGCTGTTGAAGAAAAAAAATCCAAAATACATAACCTTGTTGTTTTAGTTAAATAAAACAATTTAAATGTCTGTCTGTCTGCTAATGTTCTCCTCCTAATACATGGCATGGCAAGAAAATCCTCCAAATATTAATGATTAACCTCTTTAATTGGAGATATTTATGAAGTCATTGGGAAGTGAACTATCTGCTTCAATTACCTTTAGTAAATGAAATAACCAATCATTCATTTGCTGATATAGCTGTAAAACTAATCTGAAAAGTTTTCAAAATAAATCACTTTAAAAATGTATAGTGTGTACCTTCTAAAAATGAAACCTACATCTATCTCTGAGTTGTGAAGAATGTGTGTTAAGGGTATAACAACCAACAAGAATGCACTTTTATGTAGAAATCCATGATTAAATTGAGTCTGACTAGTGATTTAAATCAATTTGATTTAAATTAAATCCACCCTGTAGGGCAATCTTGCCGGTATGTAACCTCATATTCTCCTTCCACAACCTCAAACTTCCTCCCATGAGTTTTGCATTTTACGCCTTTCTACAGGGAGCGGTACCAGCACCAACTCCCCCACTTCAAAGGAGCATTTACAACCATTTTGATCATACCTTGTCTTCTGTGTGGGCTCGCTATTAGTGAAGTTCGTTTAAACCATTTCCATCATGTCCCTTAACTCTTTTCTGAACTTTTTTTACATATTCAATCACTGGTTTCCCTTCCAGTTCATTACTCCCCTCCCAGAAATCCCTGATGAGATCTAGGGACTTCCTCACCTTTCTCCCATATATATCTAATGGGGCAAATCCTGTGAATTCTTGGGGAACCTCCCCATAAGGAAACAGATAGGATGACATTCCACCCCAGTCATTTGCTCTGTTTGCATACATTGTGAGCAAAGATTTTAGTATCCCATTGAACCTTTCCACCAAAGCATTTTCCTATAGGTGATAGGGGGTAGCCCTCAGCGGTTTCACACCACACATCCTCCATAATTCACTGAACAGCTGGGACATAAAATGTGATCCATGATCTGATTAAAATCTCCTTAGGAAAACCCATTTGGCAGAAAATAGCGAAGAAAGCTTTGGCCCCTGTGTCAGCCACTATATTAGATAAAGCCACGGCCTCTGAGTATATAGTGGCATAGTCCACTATCGCCAAAACATATTTTTCCCCCCTTTGGGTAGAAAAGGGCATTGGGCCAAGACTGTCCACTGCTACGCTAAAAAATGTCTTATTACAGGCAGGGATGCAGAGCAGCTTTTCACGGTCCTACAGGCTTTTTCTTCTTCTGGCATAAGTCACAAGACCTGCACTATTCCTTCACCTCATTCTGTATATTTGGTCAATAAAAATTCCTTTTTAATTGCTTGTATGTCCTCTGTGACCCCAAGCGACCATCACAAGGACAGTCATGGGCTAGAAGTATTAACTCCCCACAATATTTAGCAGGCACAATCAACTGCTTGTAAGGTTTCCCAGAACTTGTATTTTTCTCATATAGGAACGTCCCTGTACAATCTTTCCTCCTAAAAAGAAAACAAAACAAAACAAAAAAAAAAAAACACCCAAAATTTTCCGTTTCCCCTAACCAGGATTTCCCTGAGAATGCATCCCCTTATGCTTTCTAGGGTTGTGTCTGCTCTTTATTCCATTGCAAATGCTTGCCTGCTGCTAGTTCTGATGGCTGCCCCAACCACTGGGATTGGCTCCTCTCTTCTTAATTCCTGGAGGCCCACTACCTTCCTCCACTAAACCAGGGCTGGGCGTGACCGTTCCCCCTTCAGCTGTTCCTCTTTCTTCACAATTCCCTTCTGGGACCACAAAGTAATAGTCCTTTTTGCTGCAAGTTAATATATTAACTGCTTTGGACATAGTCAATATATCATTACGCACTAGCAGTCCTGCTGGAATGAAATCCAACACATCAACTTTTAAGATGCCTTTTAGATCTTCCAACTACAAGGGAACTTTAACCAAGGCACAATGGTTTTAAATATTCCAAGTGCCAGTAGTTTAACATTTTCCTTAGCAAGCATGTCAGATTTCTTTACCATGCCTTCTCAGACCAGAGAAAGGTAGGCTACAGCATCTCTCCAACCTTAGCATTCCTTGTCATTCACCTTGGTAATTTTTAATAAAATTCCATATCAACCCTTCTATGGATCAAAATTCATCAGGATCTCTCCAGACATCTCAGGAGAGGATGAGGGGGGACTTCTGTGTTTATGACAGCCACATTACCCTGGATTGCACAGGGTGTAGGCTTACATTCCCTTTGCTTAGGGCAATTGTCCCTCAGGTGTTCAGTGGAGTTACATATGTAGCAACTTCTTGAACAGTCCTCCAATGAAGGGAGTCTGTGAATGTAATTATTATGAGAAGGTCAGTTGTGGGAAAGTGAGAGCCTGGGCTCCCATTTGCCCTATCTTTTTCCAGAAAAGGGAAAGGTTTTGTGCTGAAGACCTGAAGAAGAGCTCTGTGGAGCTCAAAAGCTTGTCTTTTTCCATCAACAGAAGTTGGTCCAATAAAAGGTATTAATTCACCCATCTTGTTTCTCTCAATGTTTTCCCTAGTCCTTTATTTGCAATAATTTAAAGGTACCAAAAAAAAATTCAAACCACTTTGTTCAGTTCAAAAGTTTGAAGATTTAAAATAAAAAAAAATGTTCACCCTCAAGAAAAATTTAAACAAGGCTCCCATAGAAATCAAAAAAAGTAATACTGCCCTTGTATGATGACAGTGTTCATAAAAGCCCAATATAACTAACATTCAAAAATTACTCCAATAGTAATTCAACAATTAGAATATTTATTCTTTTAAATTAAAATATTTGATTTCAATATAATCTAGGTATATGGAATGTTAAAATGGGTATAAAGAGAGGAAGGAGGACACTTCAGTCTCTTAACACAATAAAGTATCAACAGATGGGCCTCAAAGTTGCACAGATCTGTAGAGGCCGACCCTTATATCCAGGCAGAGTCCCATGGGAATAAGTATGACTCAACATGAACATAAGGGTCCACTGCAAGGAGTTCTTTGCAGGATCAGAGCTTTAGTTATCAACATACCTCTTCACTCCCCAAGTGCCATGCCAAGACTTTCAGGAGCCAGGGCAGGGCACAACATGCTCACAAGGTTTCTTTACTGTAGACTTTTTCTACTCCTATAAGGAAGTGCCCCTTCCCTCCCCACCCCTGCCACACACACCCCAACCCATAGCTAAAAGTAGGAAAAAGATGGAGAATATTAATGGCCAGTATCAAATAAATATCACTTGTCTGCAAGATGACCACCACTAACTGGAAACTCAAAACTGACTGGTCTAGTTATAAAACCTTTATTTTCAAATATATATTATAGGGCTTAATCATGTGTGTAAAACAGCAATCCTCAAATGAAAGATGCAATATAGATTATAAATACTGTATTCCCCCTCCCTATAGTTTATTCCTATTGATATGCTATTTACATTTTGAATATTTAAATTGCTGTATTGAGCAAAATGACTAGAGTTTTCAGTGAGGGTCATTTTAAATAATTTGCCAAGGGAAGTCACTGACATCACTACAACTGCTCAGCTGAATACTGAACACTGTCAAACTACACAGATCATGAAGGTAAATGGACATCAAGAAAAAATAGGTAACAAGGGAGAGATTAGAATAGAGAGCAAACGCGGATGAGTAAAGCAGCCTAGAACAAAAGCCATACTCTCCCCCCAAAGAAAGCAGCAGCATATTACACTGCAATGCAGGAAATTAAAGCTCAAGAAGAGCCTGAAGAACTAAAAAGAAAGGAAACACTTTTCCAAAAATACTGACTTCTTAATAATCTTCCTAGTATACAAGTTTCCTTTTAGTGGTTTACACATATGTACTCTTATATCCAGATGTTACTACAAGAATTCCTGTTGGTGGGACAGTAAGAAAAGGAAAGACTGCACACACAGACTGAAGAATACGTCTACTTTAGCCATCTGGAATAGAAAACTGCACCTATTAAATAGAAGACAAAAGCATCTTTCCCTTTAAGTAAGAAAAACAGCAATGAGAAAATGGATGGCAAAAGTTAGTCTACATGACAGCACTGTGTAGTGTACAATGTGTCAGAGTTAGTGACACTCTCTGAATGTACTTCTAGGTTAGCATCGATAGTACAGGTCCTACCACATCCCGCTCCAGAGAAGGAGACGTGAATATCAGTCCTCTAGGGAAGCAGCCAATCAGAGCACAGGAGGCTCAGTTAAAAAGTAGCTACAGGGGTGAGCAGATCAGTTCCTAGCTGGAATTACAGGAGTGAGGGTGTTCCTTGCTGGAACTCAAGAGAGAACCAGAAGATAGGCTCTGGTGGCACTGGCATTCAATGAGGAAGAAGAGTTGAGAACCTCAGTCCTGAGGTTAGGCTGAAGTGGAAGGGGCTACATGAGAAACAGACCAGGGTTAGCAGCAGCAACTATTAAATGGACCAACGTGTGGCTGCTGTTCGTAGGATCCCTGGGTTGGGACCCAGAGTAGTGGGCAGACCAGAGTGCCCCGCAATTGCAGAGTGCCCAAAGCCCCAAAAAAGGGACAAGTTTTGGGCTGGAATGTAAAGGGCTAAGGGACAAAGTTGAAGATCTTGCAGAGTGCCCACCATTTGGTGGGCTTTGTTACCCTGACAAGGGAACTGGACTTGAAGGAGTGATCTAGCTGGAGAGCTGGGGCAATTAGAACCAATAAGGCAAAGAGTCTCCAAGGAGAAAGCCCTGGGGACACTGCTCTATACCAGAGCAGGCCTGGACTTAAAGCTAGCCCAGAAGGATCTAAGAACTGAGCTCAGAGACAGGACTAAAGACATTAACAAGGCTCTTTTGGACTTTTTAACCCAGAAGAAGTTTGTCTACGCATATTGACTATGTGTGACTTGGCCAGAGGGCTGGGCCACGGAAGACTGACGTGATAATGTTAACAGCCAACAAGGGGAGCAGAGAGAGCATGTGCAGGTTCACACCCAACTGACAAGCCGTGTTCATAAGAGGTCAGTGGTCCCATCACAGTATCCCTACTTAGATTACTGAGGAATATTAATGCAGCTTTTCATCATACCACATCCACCCCAATAGCTGACCAACCCTCTCCAAGTGGCTGATTCCTATTTCTCCCAGCTCCATGACCTTCCTGTAACCGCAAGAAAACACCTCCACCTGTTCCATCAGCCTCCCTTCAGGTTCCCTCTTTGGTTCCTGAAGACATACATTGGACTGACCCATTTTCTCTCGTCAGTTCCTAGGTTCTGAACAGGTACTTGAGAAGCTAGATGCATAGAATTGTTCACCAGGAATGGTTTCCAGCACCAGAGACATACGGAAAGCCAGGATTCCAGGCAGAAGTCCATACTTGCTCTACCTCCCAGCTGCTGGAAACACTGCTCAATCCCTGGACTAGTGCCCTTGACAGTTCCTACCTGGCCTCCAGAACCCGTCAGAAGACAGGTTTCAGGAGTCATCCACTGCAAAGCTAGACAATTGCTTAAGATTTAATCTTGCTTGTAGCAGTGCCTTACTTCAATCTATTGACAGACCTCAAGACCACCTGAATCTGAGGCATCTCATTTTCAAAAATAAGTTATTTAGTAGCCATACAAAATGTAAATAAGTTAATATAAAAACCCCGTTTTTGTTTCATTTCTTCCCTCAATGTATCCATTCTCTCCCCAACTCTATTTCTCCTTCATTCTTTAAAAATTGATACTCTTTTCCCAAAAACTTTTTATGAGCATGGTAGTACCCCACTTACCAGTCCATTCCCTTTGTACATAGCTCTCCCAAGCTGCTGATATATTCTGTACAAAATATTAGTACATTCTAAAACCACATGCCTATTTGACAGCATTTCAAACCATAAGTTAATTTCCTTAAAATGCACAAAACCATCATTTTTAAAATGTTTTTATGGATTAAATAAAACATTCTGATTAACTTTTTCTTAGCCAAACATGTTATGCATTTAAAACTAAATAATTTATTAATCAAAAAAGTATCCCTAACAGTGAATTGAACTGATTGTTTCTGGTCACTATATCCTTCAAAATCTTAGAACAGTAGATCTCATCCTTTCACACCTAGCTTTATTCATAGATTGGAGGAAGGAAAACAAGTGTTTCTGTTTTATCATCTTCCAATTGGTTTCTTAACTTGAAACGAACTAATTATTGAGCTGAATTAATCAAATAAACTGAAATGAAGAAGATAGGCTCTTCTGCAGGCGCAGAAATACTACTGCCACCAAAAGCACTTCAACACACTCTGGGTCCAAGCACTTAACCAGTGACTTCCACCAATAGCTTGACTTTCTTTAAAATTTTACAGCATCACACTGTTTAAATTTTTTTTGTATTTTGTTATTTTAATAACTATTATAAATTAAGGCCTTAACATAGATTATCCATTTCAAATATAAGTTCAAATAGTATTTTAAAGTCAGTATTTAAATAAAAAAATCAAATTTTAAGTCATTGGGGGCCAGGGGGTTGGTTGTTTATCCTCCCTGCCTGAAATCTCATTTTCTTAGCCCCTCACCTACAATCTGTTGCCACATATTCACCTTCTCTCTGTGCTCCATTTAGCTCTCCTACTACAACTCTTTTTTGATACATCAGCAAACATCTCTTCTCCAGCCTTGTAGTCTAATTTGCCCCATATGCACCTCCCAATTACCCTCAGACCTTCCTCCTCAGATAGTGGCATACCTGCATATTCAATCACACCCTAACATTTGTATCTCCCACTTAAATCATCTCACTTAACCCTGCTCATTTTGGCAAGCATCCAGACCATGCCATGTGAATAGTTTCCCTGGCTCTATGTCCAACATACTTTCCTAGTTCCTTCATAAGATCTTATTTCAATGGTAGCATAGCCTCAGATAGCCACGAATAATCCCACAAGTTGCAGTTAGCAAATCACACTGCAATGAGTTCACAGCCCTCAGAGAGGCAAAGTCACACTGACTCCATGAGGAAAAAAAAGTAAAAACTATGTTTTCATATGATAGTTTGATTGTTACCGATACCTCCTTCCATTGTTTCATCTAATTGTTGCATCTTGTCATAACCTAGACCAGCGGTCACCAACCCATTGATCGTGATCCACTGGTTGATCCTGGGGACTCTCCCAGTCGATCACAATCTCCGGTGGTGTAATGGGGCTGCCACTAAGGCAGGTTCCCTGCCTGCCACAGTCCCACCTCTGCTCCTGGAAGCTGACAATATGCCCCCGCGGCAGGACAGGGGTCTCCACGCGCTGCTCCTGCCTGCAAGCTCCGCCCCCACAGGTCCCACTGGCCAGGAGTGGGGAGCTGCAGCCAATGGGAGCTGAGAGGGCGGTGCTCGCTGGTAGGAGCAGCGCGCAGAGCCATATGTCCCCAACCCCCTCCCAGGTAGTAGCTCCTCATGAATGTGGAAACAAGAATAGCTTATGTTGTCAAAAGCAACATAGGACTCAGACACCCCTTCAAATCTGCAGAGGGGACGACAACTGAGATAGTTAAGTTTAATGGAATTAAAGAGTTTTTAGAAATTTTAACGTTCAGTAACAAACACACACTGAAGTACTTTGTAAAAAGTTTTGTGATGACCATATTTGAAAAAGTTATTCTGATTACCATCTTGCTTCCTTTCTTCTCTGCCTGCCACAAAAATTCCATTATGGTTTTAAACAAGAATACCACCAGCAAGAGAAGTGGGGCAGTTGTCCTGGGCCTGATCTTTGGAGAGCTGGAGTAGGTAGGACCAGCAGGGCCCTATCAACAGGCCTATGGCGCTTCAATGCAATCTCTCATTCTACAACCACCAACTTTTGCTACCCGTAGAGTGCCAATGCCAGGAGAAGACATCACACAGCACAATTCATACAGCAGAAGTATCCTGAGCATCGGACCATCCTGAGACACAGTAATCTAGTGAGGAGGAAAAAAAGGAGATGCCGAAGGGAGTCAGGAAAAGTAGAAATACTGAATTTTCTGACCATAATGGCACTTGTTATCAAAATTTAACCATACTTCTCTTGTAGCCAAAAATAAATGCTGCATATTGCTGGGAATCCCTACGTTTGGAGAGGGGTTTTCTTTAAGTCTCTTTCTACCATCTTTAACAGAAAAATATTCCATTAAGACGGAGGGAGGTAAAAAGTAGCAAAATGAATGTTCTTCATGCCAATTATCTAGTCATTGCCATAAGGCACTTTTGAACTAACTTTTTCATGTGCTTCAAGTGCCTCTCTTCTAAGACCTTGTCTTTCATATGAATGCTAAATACTAAACTATATCCCAATACTGTTACAACGTTTGCCTCAACTTGCATAAAGCTATAAGAATTACAGCTTTTGTTTAAACTTACTCTGACAACTTATTATTCACAAACACCACATTTTATGGAACTTACTAGTTTCCACAAAATGTTAAATTAGCAGTAGTGTTGTTATTCAGTTTCTGACCATTACTTCTATGGTTACAAAATCATCTTCTTCCACAGGCTTTTCCCTGCAAAATACACACAAACCATTAATTTTATGTTGCCAAGAAAACTTCAGGTACAAGAATGAGTTTAAGCTATTAAAAATTCAAAATCTATTTTGCTTTTCTAAATTGAAGAATTCCACATGGAATTAAAATGAATTTTGATTAAAATAAACACTGTATAGAAATGGAACTCCATAGCTAATCAGGAATGTCACCTTGCATGTCCTTGGAATACTGTGTCACAATTCGAACCACAACACTCAGGGAGCCAACCATGATCTGCCAAGCATCACAGAAAAAAGGACTCTTACAAAAAAAAAAAAAAGTCTTGGGGATCAAAGAGCATTTGTTTAGAAAGTAAATGCTAAGCAAGTCAAAGAGGCTAGAATAGCTCACAGCACCAAGTTAACAGTTTTGACTTAGAATGAACAGTGAGCAAACAGCACCAGAGGAAACTGGAACAATACATTTTGTTGTATAAACAAGTCTACTAGGATGGGGAAAAAACGTAATTGTTCAGACAAGCCAGAAACTCAGCAGGAACTTGATCAAATTTTACTAAGCTATATATAATCACACCATGTACTATTCCCTTAAGTAAGGACAGGAAATAGCACAGACTTCAGCAATAAGCATACTAAACTAACCATTAGTATCAAACTAGAGTGGAGCACTACCTAACTTGCACAATCCACTATAATATTTCAAACAACAGCTACGTGAAGAAGAAACTACACACCCACCCATATCTCGCAGGAGAGTTAGAGCATATTTTTCAGAAAGACATCCAATCTTTATTTAAAGGGTAAAATCCAGGCCCCATTGAAGTCAACAAAATACATATTGACTTTAACAGATTTCACTCTTGGCCTCTAAACCTCCCGTCTACAGAATCAGGTTGGGCATGTCCCAGCATTTCCCTTAAGTGCTGTACCTGTGTTGTAAGACCACATTAATTAAGGCAGGGGTTCTCACAACATAATTTCTGGAAGCCCCTCAAAATGCGGCCACCAACTTTTGCTGGTGTCCGCACTGACACTTTTTCCTAAAATACGTAATTAACTTTAGGAAAAACAAATAAATAGGCACGTCACATCCAAATTGTAATTTATGTAGGGGTTTTGGGTTTTTTTTGTTTTTTGTTTTTTTTTTGCAGACACTAATAAAATTAATGCTTTGAAAAGTGGTATTTGTATACTTGTTAATATCACTTTTCAGAGTACACTTAGTAGTTACATGGGAGGCTGTGAAAAGTGATATTAAACATACACATATCACTTTTCACAGTCTCCCAAGTAGCTAGTGAGTCTTCTGTGAAAAAGTGATACTTGCATGTTTGTGAATATCATTTTTCTCAGCAAGACTTGGGACAAATTAAGCCCTGGAGGAAGAGGTTGGAGGGGGAGGCAGCGGACACCAGGGGCAATGATGAGATGGATATGAGGACAGGGGAGGCAGTGGGGGGCCTGGATTGATGTTGGGGATGAATGTGGGGCCAGGAAAGCAGCGAGAGCCAGGGATGATGGAGGTGGGTGATGAGCCCTGCCACAACGTGGCCAGAGCTAGAAGTCAGCACTAGGGGTCAGTGTCTGCAGCCAAAGCCCAGAGCAGGAGCTAAGCAGCCGGAGCCAGCAGTTGGAGTCAAATGGCCAGAGCTGGGGATTGGAGCTTGTTATTGCATGGCCAGAGCTGTGGGTCAGTGCCTGGGGCCAGTGCCCAGTACCACATGGCCAGGGGCCATGTGGCCGGAGCCCGGGGCCACTTGGCCGGAGCCAGCGCCTAACACTCACTGCTGCATGGCCAGGGCCAGGGGTCGGCATTCCGGATTGGCTCCCGCCACCACACGGCTGGAGCCTGGGACCAGAGCCAGGGGTCGGCGCTTGCTGCCATGCAGCTAGAGATCAGCGCCAAGGGCCAGGGATCAGTGCCAGGGGCCAGGGCTGTGGGGCCAAAGCGAGGGGTCAGAGTCCCAAACCCCATGGCTCGAGCAGCAGCGCCAGAGCCAGGGCTGAGCACCCACCACCACATGGCCGGAGCTAGCGCTCAGCACCCAAAGCCCTGTGGCCGGAGCCCTCTGACGCGCAGCCAGAGCTTGGGGTCAGCCTCTGGAGCCAGCACCTGCTGCTGCGCAACCAGAACACCAGCATCCGCAGCCGCGGGCGGAGCCTGGGACCAGAGCCCAAAGGCCTGCAACTGGAGGCCATTGGCTGGAACCGGGGATCAGCACCCGCTGCCCCATAGCCAGAGCCAGGGGCCGTGAGTCCAGGATCCCGAAGCCCAACTACCCTAAGGCTGAAGACTGGAGTGCCCCCTCCCCCAAGGTGGGTCAAGAACTTACTTGCTCCTGCAGCGTTGTGCCCCACCTATTTCCAGAGGTGGTGCAGGGCGGCACATCCAGGAGCAACAGGGTGGGAGGGGGAAGGGCTGATGCTTTGTCATCTCCCCACCACCTGCATCACTGCCTGGAATGGCTGCATGAAAAGCCTCTGGGGGCTGCATTTGAGAAACGCTGAGCTAGGGAATAGTTTAGACTGCTCCAACAGCTTTTTTGGACAACAGGTCACCATACCAGAACAGCAAATTAATCTGCATTACAGTCATCGAAGAGTCATGGTGAAACGAGTCAGCTTTGTACAGAAAGCCACTTCCTGTTTACAGGTTTTCAGCAGGCAAAAGTAACAGAGCTTGCAGCGCTCCAGAGGCAATCCTGGCAATTATAGGCCAGTAAGCCTAACTTCGATACGAGTCAAATTGGTTGAAACTACTGTATATTAAACAAGTGCTACACAACAACTGGCATCCTTGATGACAGTCAGAGAGATCAATCAAGAAATCGAATGGGTATAGACTCAACTACTCAATCACCAGAGAAGAGATCCCTCTGAGACAGAATAGTATGTTACCAGCACAGAAAGGCTTGTGTTATTATTCCCTACTCACTAAATTTTTTTTTTTATTATTGCCATGTGATCAATTCAACAACTTTCACAAACATGAGATGACCAGGAGCTGGCATGACATATGTCTGGGACTCACCGGGGGGGGGGGGAGGGGAGGGAGGGAAGGGATGCATATCCTTAATTACAAAAAGGTTGAGAGCCCTTGATCTGGCATTTGAAGTGATTTGGAGGGCCACAAGCTTAGCAAGGGTTGTGGTTTGGTGGTTCTATGACCGAGAGGTCAAAAAACAGGATAGGCCAGATCCCATGAGATTTCCAGTCCCCACAGGAATTCCAGGGTAGGCTTGAGGGCTTGTGGGATTTGGCTCAATATTTGGAGCCATTGTAAGAGCCCTGTGCACAAGGCCACTTCCCGTTTGCTGGTTTCCAGCAGCCAAACAGGAGCATGCAGCGCACATGGATCATAGGCAGCAGTCTGGCAACGATCAAACCTGGCTTGACTGTGAAGGGTACATGGTTGGCCAGTTGCAGAGCTGGGACCAAGACACAGTAGGGTAGCAGGATGGGCTAAACAGACCCACTGCAGCTGCCAGATGCAGGAGGACATGTGTTGCCTATCCTGGAGCAGGAGGTAAACAGAAAAGTCAGGAAGGAGAAAGAAAAAAGCATGATGTCGGAAAGGGAACCACATACTAATCATCAAGGAATAGGGCAATTCATGGAGGTGATGCAGTCCATTTTGGATCCGACTGAAGCTCAGGAAAACAGTAGTCAGGAACAGCAGTAGAGTGAGTTCACAAACAGGCAAGACCACCTGGGAGAGCAGGCAGCAGGCAGCGCCCCTCCCTCCGCAATGCATGTGTTTGGGGTTCAGCACACCTCACGACTTCTGCTGTCTCAGACAAGCAGTTCTGGTGGGAGCAACAGGGTGGGCCAAGGGTGGCTTCAGTCATGCCTGCAGGGGCACACAAGTGGGACATGAACAGAGGGGAGTTCACAAACATGCCCCATGACTGCAGGTACGGGGGACCACAATGCCCAGAGCCCCCAGAGGACAACCCTCCAGCTACCGGTTCCTCAGATGGTAGCGTTAAGAGATTCCGGCATCACAGCTGCAGGCCCATAGCCTTTAATGTAGCACCCCAGGAGGTCTACAAATGCGGATTTGAATGCAGTCTCAGATGCAGCTGCTTTTGATCAATTAGGGGCCCATCTTTCAGTTAACACATGAGAAGATATGGTGAGCGCATTACATGGACATATTTTCCCTACAGTTCAGGGAGAGCCTGTATTGGAGGAGAGGGATAAAGTGAAGAGGAGAGGAAAAGACAGTATAAGGTCCCCCAAGATAAAGATGAATTGGGACAAGCTTATAGCCTACATCACCTACATGGGCCCATGCTGAAGTATCTAGATATTTTATGTAGGCTGCATAATACTTTTTGAGGCACCTCAGGGCTCTGGTAGGATGAGCAATTTAGAATGAGGGAATCCTGAACCCCTTCTTGTGCTGTAATGAAACAGATCAGGAACTATGGCCGTAGTGCCTGGCTTGGGGGTGCCTGTTACAGGCTCTTACATAAACAATGGCCATACACTGGTAAAGTCAGGGTGTGAAGGGGAAGGGAGGGAGGAAACAGGGTGAGGCTCGAGGCACCAACACCTAGCCAGCCAAGGCTTTCATGCTGGGCTTACACTGAGACAGGGAAGTGTTTTCATGCATCCTGTAGGTTTAGGCATGAATGCAGGCATTATGGAGGCAGGCACGAATATTCAGGCTGCCCATGTTTAAAGCACACCTTTCCCAGAGGGAAAAAAAAAAAAAAAGGAGTACTTGTGGCACCTTAGAGACTAACCAATTTATTTGAGCATAAGCTTTCATGAGCTACAGCTCACTTCATCCGATAAATTTGTTAGGCTCTAAGGTGCCACAAGTATTCCTTTTATTTTTGCGGTTACAGACTAACATGGCTGCTACTCTGAAACCTTCCCCAGAGGATGGGGGCAGCAACGCAACACAGCACACAGCAGGGGCAGGACCAGAATGGCTGAAAAAGGCGATATCTTCAATTAACTTGGGTGGTTTAGACACCTTTTAAGGGATTAGTCCAAGAAAGAGGATTCCATATATTTGTGGGAGGGTTTTGTTCATGATCCCATAGAAGGGGAGAGGGTGCACAAAATGGCAAATGCCCTTTAACAGATGTGAGGTTATGTCCAGGGCCAAGATTCAAAAGTAGGTTTGTTTTGGCAGGGTTACAGGTCCTGTCCAGCAAATGCTGTTGCCTGATCTCCATATCTCCCCTGTGGGCCTTGTCCCTAAAAGTTCCTGATGAGTATCACCTCATTCACCATCTCTTGTATCCAAATGGGGGAAATCTGTGAACAATGCAATCAACCCCAGGCTGTGCACCATATGCTACACATCATTCGACAGTAGGCACATGGTACCCTCATATTGCCCTTTTGCCTAATTTGCAAAGAATGACATTAAGTCAGCCTTCTTCCTTTTCCCAAGCCACCCAGCTGACTTGTGACCTCTTCCATGATCAGTTTTATGTGGACAGAGCAATGCCCATGGGCTGTGCTATTTCATGGGCAACCTTTGAAAAAATTCAGCACAAGGCTGGACTGAGCAGTCAGGAGGCATGCAGGATGCCAACAGGTGACACACTACCTGGACAATTTTCTGTTTTCAGGCAGGGTGAATGTAAGGGGCTCCTTCGGGTTTTTCAGGACCTGATGGGCAAATTGGGTATTCCCAGAGCTGATGAAAAAACTGAGGAACCTTAGAGCACATTGATGTACCTAGGCATTGAGCACAACACAGTCCAGGGGCAGTCCCACCTAATTTGGGACAATTGTGGTGCTAAAAAGACATATGGTTGTTAGAATCAGCAGGACCAAAACATTTGTCTAGGGGATCTCCAATCCCTGTTGGACAACTTGAACATTATATGGAAAGTCATAGCCTTCAAGCATGCCTTTTGTGAGCAGTTTGCTACTGCTACCATTGAGATATGGGCCCAAACCACTTTATGAAGATCACTACAGAGATGAAGGAAGACCTGGCAACCTGACACCGATTCCTCACTCACTATAACGGGATGTCTGTATAGAGGGATGTTTACTTGATCAAGGCTGACCTG
This sequence comes from Dermochelys coriacea, assembly GCF_009764565.3. Classification (NCBI taxonomy): domain Eukaryota; kingdom Metazoa; phylum Chordata; order Testudines; family Dermochelyidae; genus Dermochelys; species Dermochelys coriacea. The sequence goes on along the minus strand of NC_050069.1, from coordinate 252,191,639 downwards.
CAAGTCCACTCAGACGCAGCAAGCAGGATAGATTTTGGCTTGCATTTTAGGGAGCACTGGTGTACCCGGGGTGGCTCAGAAATGAAGGGAGTCCAGCATTTTGAAGGACATCACATTCCTGGATTTCTTCCCCATTCTGATCACTGTTCAGGATGGGGAGTTCAAGGACAAGAGGATCAGGTTTTGATGCAATAATCAAGCAATTATTCACTTGGTGAACTTTCAGTCCACTAAATCTGCCAGGATAACCAGGTTTGTGAGGACTTTCGTTCTCCATTTTCTTCAATGCAACATTCATTTCATTGACAAGCACGTACCTGGGCTTAACAAAGGCATAATTTATACTCTCTCTCAACGGCCAGTTGACAGATTCAGAGCACTAGCACCAGAGGTCACACAGGTGCCAGACCAGATGCTGATAGCCCTATGGAATCTTGGTTGCTAAAAACAGTATCCACAGCCAAGGGATCATTGCACCATGCAACTCTTTGGCCTACATGAAGGTGTTTGAGGCATTCCAGGCATTCGGGGCCTGAGAGTCTCCCCAGGGCCCAAATCCCCAAAACCTGGCAGTTCATGATCTCACAACATAGGCAAGGGCTGGCACCACCGACAATAGCTAACCCGTTAGCTGAGTGTCCTTTGACTGCAGGTCTGTAGGTTATCTGGACCCCTGTAGGGGATTCATGGCCCATAGGATGCAGGAAGGTTGGGCATGGGCTGCTGGGACAGAGAGCAATGTCAGGAAACCAGTGACCTTGCAGGTACTAAAACAATTAGTTGAGGTTCTTCCTTACATCTGCCATTCGTGGGTAGGCAGGTGTGAAGTTGTACTCTTCAAGGAAGCCCTTCTGTTGGCTTTCTTTGAGCCCTTTCAGGTCAGTGAGCTAGTGCCTTCAGCCAACGGAGACTCTTCAGGGCAGGCTCCTAAACCACAACATGCAGTGGGAAGGTGACTCTCTACAGCTCAAGGTCCACAGGTGAAAAACAGATCAAAGGGGATTCAGGGAGGCTGTTTTTCTGCACCGTTCTGGTGAGATGAACCTGCATCCTGTACAGGCATTGCACACATATGTGGCTCAACACTAACACAGCGAGGGGGGTCCCCTGTTTCTACACAGTGACCATTCCTTCCTAACCAAATTCCAGTTTGTGGGAGTCTTTCAGAAACAGCTCTTATTCTTGCCACCAGGAGAGCATGCCTCCCACTCTTTCTAAACAGGGGCTTCAACAGTGGCTACCCAATTGTGCACAGGTGAGTCAGAGGTCCAGGCTATAGGACGCTGGCAATCCAGCAACTGTCAGTCCTACAGCAGCTGCCTGAGTGGAAGGTAATGCAGGGGGTGGGCTGTAAGCTCCACAGGTTTTAACCATGTCTGCTTCCTCCCCCCATGTCAATCATAAAGAATGTATTGCAGCACACACACAGTTTAGGATATGGATTTGAGAGCACAGCATTGTGCACTGGGCTTACAAGAGAAAATGTAATTTGGCGAGAGGTGGACATTGGAAGTGATGCAATTCTGTATTGGCACAGCAGACAGGGCATATCCTGGAACCAGCTCATGCCTTCTTGCATGGGCTGGCGCCCTGGGTGGACACACCTGACATCATGATTATTCATCTAGGGAAGAACAACCTGGGAACATGCTCCAACCTCACACTGATTTTGAAGGCTAAGCAGGATATTGGACTGCTGGTGAACACATTTTCCAGTGTGGCAAAAGTACTGTTGGAGATGTTGACCCGCAAGGTTTGGTGGACTGCTGTACACCCACAAAAAGGTGGATATGGCCCAGAGGAAGGACCACAGAAAGTAGAAAAATGGCTGGATTCCTGAGATGGCTCTATTATCAGACATGGTGTCACAGCTCAGAGTATGGCCAAGCTTTATCTAGAGGAAGGAGGGTATCTCTCTGATATAAGTGCCAATATGTTCCTGGATGATCTCGGTATTGCGCTGGCCAAACTTCTAGGTAGCTCGTACAGAAGGGAATGGAAGCAGCCCAACTGATGCTGGCGCCTCCTCGTGGCAGGTGCCCAGTGCTCACTGATTTAGGCTCCAGATCCAAAAAAGTACAGTAACATAGTGGGCATCCCAAGGGCATCTCCTTATGAGATGGGAGTATCATATCTAAGCCCTGCAGCAAACAAACTGGGGCACTACCCTAGGACTGCCCCACCAATGTGCTTGATGGCAGTGCTCTCTGGGGGTCGAAGTCCCCTGTCGCCTCAAGCCCTGGAAGGAGGAAGGATGCTAGCAGACAAATGGAAGTGCCCTCAGACTCTCGTAGTGTGACGACTGGCTCCCCCGATGGTGGGAGCCCACAAGATTTGGCAAATAATCAATGGGCTGCGAGCGACTGCAGTGGACTGTCCCCAGAGGGGTACCTTGGATGTAATTTGACTAATAAATTTGTGGCAGGATTAAAGCCCATAACATATGTCCTTGCCTTCTTCCTTGCAGTGAGTACACCAATCCAGGGAAAGAGAGAACTTCTTTACTAAAGAAAAATTTGATTATATGTCAGTTTTATTTGACCTGTTTTAAAAAAATCAAACATTTAGAACAGGCCAATTACAATACAGAAATGATTAGATTAAGGATTTATTTAGGAACTTTATCAAACCACAGAGCTGTAATCTAGGAATTTCATGCAGCTGTTTTTAAAAAAAAAGAGAAGCAGAAGTTATTTCCTTTTATTCATCTACAGAAATGTTATTTCCCTTCCTAAGGTATGCTATTGGGAGAAACAAGAACTACGCTTTCTTGAGATAAAACACAGACAAATAAAAATAGTATCACACAATCTTTAAAACTGCTAAATTACTAGTAGCTTTGGTAAAGTTCACTCATTTGTATACTGTCATGTAATCCATCAGAAATTCACTCTATTATAACACTACAGAACTAAGGTCAAACTCTTCCCTTAGCCCTGGTCTACACTGGGGAGGCGTGTGGGGGGGGAAAAAAGGATCAACCTAAGATACACAACTTCAGCTATGCAAAGTTGTATGCAAAGCATAGCTGAAGTCGGCATATCTTAGGTGGACTTACCGGGCCATGAGGACGGCAGCAAGTCGACTGCTGTCACTTCCCTGTCAACTCCACGTCCATCTCTAGCGAGCTGGAGTTCCAGAGTCGATGGGGAGCGTGTTCGGAGATCGATCACTACCTGCTGATCTGGCAGGTAACAAAGACCTGCCTTTAGTTATATCACTGTCTCCTACCCTGGTTTAAATTGATGTTATATGCACACATCAGAGGGTGGAGCATATTATCCCAGTTGCAGAGATAACAGCGAGTCTTGTGCATAGTAAAAATACTGTGAAGTGGTGGCATTTAGGTTACAGTACAGTTCCTGATGTGGATGTTGTGTGTATTATCTTGATTAATAGGGGACAGGACTCAGGATAACAGGAGGGTGCACAAGAGCATTACTGTGTACTCCATTTTGCTTCAGCAAGCTTTAAGGAGGTAAAAAATTGTGCTAAAATTATACTCACCATATGCTTTGTAATTGTTAAGAGGTATAGGAGGCTGCAGGGAAGGATACAACTCTCAGTTAGCTATAGATAGGGACTACTTCTATACTTCTAAAATGCATTCATGAAACTCTCTAGCCACACTGTACATGAATAACAAAATGCACATGGAACTACCTCAACATTATCCCTTCTAGCAAAACCCTGAGAAAACAGATGGTCTTGCACAATATTAAAGGTCAATAAACTGGCTCAAGAATATGAAAGACAAGGTGGATGAGGTAATACTTTTTTATTTGACCAACTTCAGTTGGTGGAAGAGAAAAGCTTCTGAGCTTTACACAGCTCTTCTTGAGGTATGGAAAAGGTAACCAGCTAAATACAAGGTGGACAGATTGTTAAGCATATGGGGTTAACAAACACCGCAAGAAACCACATAAAATGAAGTGGGCAATTAACACCACAAGAATGGCTCAAGAACAGAAAGTCCTTCACTGAGAATATTTTGCCTTAGTTATCTAAATATAGGCACTGCTAGCAAGATCATCAAGTAATCTTAGGCTATGTCTACACTATGGCTTATGTCAGCAAAATGTATATCGCTCAGGAGTACAAATAAGCCACACCCCTAAGCAGGGACGTGCGCAAGGGGGGACAAGCAGGGTATATGGCCTCCTAGTCAGCGGGGCACAGAACACCTCCAGGGCAGGGAGAGTGAGCTCCTCTGGCCCCAGGCCAAGGCAGGAGATCCAGCTCCTCCGGGCCAGCAGGAAAGCGAGCTCCACCAGGACGCAGTGGGACAGGAAGAGAGCCAGCTCTTCCAGTTCCATGGCCGCAGTGGGGAGAGAGAGAGCTCCTCCAGCCACCGAGGGAGAGCAAGCTCCTCGGGTCGTGGGGGGCACAGGAAGTGCCCTTCCAAAAGCAGCCAGATTTTTATTTCCATGCACCCCTGCCCCTGAGACAGAAGTTACACCAAAGTAAGTCCTAGTACAAGATCTAAGCTACTGCTTCAGGGACATTTACACATATAGATGAGTTAATCTTTGCTTAGCTTTTCGCAGGTTTTGGGCATCTACAGGCATTGTGTACTGTCATACTTGGCTGTACAGGGACAGGTGACATGGAGCCATGCTTCCAGTCTCAGAACGTGGGCACCTTCACGAGGCACAAGAGAAAGCATCACATGTGGGAGCAAAACACAGGCAGGGCACTGATGGATAAGGAGGTACATAGCAGACCTGAGGACTACGTCTACACTACAAACCAGTGTCAGCGGCATGTAGCGTACACGTAGCTATATGCTGCAGTGAAAAGCAAGCTGCTTCCACAGTTCAGCGTGTGGCTACACATGTAAATGAAAGACTCCCACAGCAGGGAGACAGCGGGAAAGGCTTTTGCTTACAGAGCCTTTCCCTGAGGGGAGGAAAGGCTCTGGCAGGGGAGAAGAAGCTGGGAAACCCCCCTCCCTGTGGCAGGGAAAGGCTCAAGCAGCAGAGAGTTTCCCAAGCTTTTTCCCCACTGCTTCCCCCAACCAGAGCCTTTCCTCACTTAGAATATCAGGGTTGGAAGGGACCTCAGGAGGTCATCTAGTCCAACCCCCTGCTCAAAGCAGGGCCAATCCCCAATTTTTGCCCCAGATCCCTAAATGGCCCCCTCAAGGATTGAACTCACAACTGTGGGTTTAACAGGCCAATGCTCAAACCACTGAGCTATTCCTCCCCCCTCTGGAGTCTTTCCCTCTAATGGTGAAAAGGCACTGGCAGCAGGATAGTACAGTGCTAAAAATAACACCGTAGATAGGGCAGCACAGTTTGGACAAGTAGAGTTGCCATAGGATATGTACTCACATACTTACCCACACTCTTCGAGCATGTCTTTACCGGCCTAAGTCATGCCTCCTGGTCTACGCTGCTATTTATACCCATACTGGGGGGCTACATGGGTAGAGGTACACTATATGCCGCCAAAAGAAGAAGGCAAGTGAAGACATACCTAGGAGTGCAGATTAAAGGAAATATAGAGTGGTCATGAATGGAGAAAGGGAGCGAGGGCAAGGAAGGTGGATGCCCAGGAAACTTCAAGCCTTTCTCTATACTGAACAAATCCTCTTCACCTGTACTATCTCCCTGCCACTATTTGCTATATCGCACATTGATGGAAGTCTCCTTATCACACACATCTCCTACAGATTCGTTAATATGTCAAATAGAGAAGTCATGTTTGGTGGGCCTCAGGATCTGTCGCAGTAGGGACCCCCTCCAAAAGACCTTATGTACCAAACTTGGTTAAACTTTTGGTGCTCACTTAAGAAAAACAGGGGGAAAATGTGTCACTTGAACCAGCTTCAGTAGAGCCCAAACACCACCCTCAATATATTACACTTCAACAAAAGATTCTATATCTTTTTAGAAACTATGAAAATGAGTACTTAAGGGATCCAGTTAGGTCCCCACTGCCAAATAATCCATTCACCATCATCACACCTGATTTACATAGCCCACCCAAATTTAATATTGCTGTCTAATAAAATTTAAAAATATGTCACAAGTTACTAGATTATGAAATCATATTCTTATTCAAAGAATCAATTTTCAAATATAATCTAGTAATGTATACCTATGCATATATTTTTGCAAACTTTATAAGGGTGATGTGAGTCAGTATGAAATGGTATGTTCCCTGTACATAACATGCACCTTTGACTGTAATAGTCAGTCCCCACTCCACAGCACTTATGTATGCATCATATACTCCCACACATGGCTGGGGGAGAATGAGACAGTACAGGGTGAGATCCCTATTAGATCCCTCTATCTATGTGTACTGTGGCATTTGGTTGTTTCGCAGAGGTGCTTGGGGCTGTATGGATAGTAGACGCTACCCATATGCTCAGTGTATTTCTGTGTTTGATTATGGGGGAGAGAGAGGAGCATCGGACAGTACTGGGGATGGTATGAAGGGGGAGTTTAGGGAGGTATGAAAGGAATGTATGCACTCTGTACACACTGTGGACTCCTACACTTGGCCGAGGAGAGAAATGAGGACAGTTGTAGGACAGCATGGTAGAGAGGTGGCAGGACACACATACATAACTAGTAGGAGGCATGATGCAGCAGTATAAAGGAACTATGTGAGTGGTGTACAGATGCATAGGGACGCAATGTGTCCTCTGTACACCATCACTTATCTGTGGAAGGTTAAGAGTTTTAACAGCAGAGAGGGTGTTATGGGAGCACAGGTAAGCCTCCCCAGGCACAACATGTACTCCTGCATCTGGGCTATAATGTATAAGGGTCATGAAGCAATATCACAGGAAATATGGGGTGGCGCATAGAGTAAGTTGGATTGGCACTATGGGTAAATAAGTAGGTAGCATTAGAAATGGAGAGCAGTATGAGGTGGCAGAGTGTGATATGGAGCAGTATGAGGGGAGGGAGGAATAGTATGAGAAGATGTAGTGTGGTAAAATTGGAGGATAGAGAGACAGCAGTGTGAAGATGGGATATATAGGATTGTGAGGGCACTATGAAGGGGTTATAGAGTGGAACAGTGAGGAGCACTATGAGAAGATTACAGGGGAGGTAAAATGGTGGTAGTTTACAAGGTAGGCAGAATGGTCTGGGGTGGTGTTAAAAAGCTCACATGCTGGCAAGATGGGGCAGGAGGTTGAGGAAGAGTCACAGAGTGGGCTGGATGGGCAGCATAGGGACGGAGATTCCAGAGTAGGCAGGATGGAGAGGAACAGCATGAGGGGTGCTCCAGGGCAGATAGGATGGGGAGCACAGGGGGTTTCCACTGTGTGCATAGGGGCAGAGGTGAGATGCAAAGGAGCAATATAAAAGGGGGTTTTAGAGTGGACAGGATCGGGGAGGGGGTCAGTATGAGGGGGAGGTTCTGGGATGGGATAGATACAGGGAGTCTGACAGCAGGATCAGGGGAGGGTTCCAGGGTAGGCAGGATGAAGGGTGGATGGGTAAAGGAGGGGGGCAGGAATGGGTTGGTATGAAGAAGGTTGGGGAGAGGATGTGGGGGTGGTATGAAGAGGGATTCCGGGGGTAGGGGGAAGGATGAGGGAGTGGTGTGAAGGAAGGTTCCAGCAGGGACAAGATGGGGGAGGTAGGAGGTCAGTATAAGAGGGTTCCAGGGCAGGTGGGAGGGGAGGGGTTCGAGGCAGGCGGCATGAAGGGCATGGGGGGGGGGCAGGATGAGGTGAATTCAGGGGGGCAGGATGGGGGTCGGAACGAGGAGCGTTTCCAGAGCCGGAGGGGGGGGGGGCAATGTTACACGGCGGGCGGCATGAGGGGCGGGATGAAGGGGGGTTACAGGGCGGGCCGCAGGAGGGGGGGTTCCGGAGCGGGCCGCCCCCGTACGCACCGTGTACTCCCGCACTTGGCTGTGGAAGTTCTGCTCACGAATTGTCACCTCGTCCGCGTCCATCCTTCATACCCCCGCAGCCCCGGCTCGCAATGGCGGCTGCGGCCGCCGCTTCTGCCCCTGCTCCTGCCCCTCCTGCGGCAGGCGGGGAACCATGGCCGGCAGTAGCGCCAACTGTTCCCCGGGTCCCTTGCGGCGAGCGAGGCGACCGGGGCCACCGACAACCCCGGCGGCGCTCGCTATCTCCCTGGGTCTGTCAGCGGCGGCGGAAGGGAAGGCCCAGCCTCTCTGGCTGCGTCACGGCGCGGCAGCAGCGACCGCGGCGCCACCAATAGCCCAGCCCCGGACCCGGGGAAGGAAAAGGGCGGGGCCAGCACAGCCCCGAGGGCGCGAGACACCGGGAGGCGGGACCTGAATGGTCCCCAAGCGCCAATGCCAAGGAGGAAGGCGGAGCTAGTGCGGGCCCAGGGCGGGGGGCTAAGAGGAAGGCGGAGCTAGCACTACCCTGAGATGAGGGGGCAGGACAGCGGGCGGGGTCAGCACTGACCCAGAAGTGGAGGGGGCAAAAGATGGGGCGGGGCCAAAACGGCCCCCGCGGGAGGCGGGGCTAGGTGAGTAGGCTGCGCCAATTCGGAAAGGAAGGGGCGGAGCTACACTATGAGAGCTAGGCGCAGGCGCAAGCGGCGACAGTTAGAGGGGGAGAAAGGGCCGGCCAAACCGGGGTGGGGCGGGGTGAGGTATAGCGTCGTGTCGGGGGTTGTTAGGGCCATAGCTCAGAGGTTATGATGCTTGATTACAGTCCTGAAGGTTTCAGAGTAGCAGCCGTGTTAGTCTGTATTCGCAAAAAGAAAAGGAGTATTTGTGGCACCTTAGAGACTAACAAATTTATTTGAGCATAAGCTGTCGTGAGCTACAGCTCACTTCATCGGATGCATTTGGTGGAAAAATGCATCCGATGAACAGTCCTGAAGGTTGTGACTCTGAGTCTCACTGATACGCCACCTCCAATTTACCCTGCTGCAAAAAGGTGTCTGTTCCATCAGCTTAGGGCAGCCGAAAGCAGTTGGATGTGATGCTGTCCACGTGGCCCCTTCACATGTAGGGGCTTTCTATTTGCCAGCTTTCTATTTGCCAAAAACCAAATACACTTGCCTAGCCCCCTTTCATGGATTGGCAGCAAATTCAAAATAAAAGAGCTGAAAGATAACGTGAGAACAGCAAACAGATTAAAAAGACAGGTTTCAGAGTGGCTGTCGTGTTAGTCTGTATCAGCAAAAACAAGGAGGAGTCCTTATGGCTCCTTAGAGACTAATACATTTATTTGGGCATAAGCTTCCATGGGCTAAAATCTACTTCATCAAATGCATGGAGTGGAAAATACAGAAGCAGATATAAATACATGAAAAGATGGGAGTTGCCTTACCGAGTGTGAGATCAGTCTAATGAGACAATTCAATTAACAGCAGGATACCAAGGGACGAAAAATAACTTTTGTAGTGATAATGAGATTGGCCCATTTCAAACACTTGACAAGAAGGTGTGAGTAACAGTAGTAGGCATTATAACATTCAAAAACCAGTAGGAGAACACTTCAATCTCCATGGTCGCTCAATAACAGACCTAAAAGTGGCAATTCTTCAACAAAAAAAGTCAAAAACAGACTCCAAGGTGAAACTGCAAAACTGGAATTAATTTGCAAACTGGACACCATCACATTAGGCCTAAATAAAGACTGGGAGTGGTTGGGTCATTACAAAACCTAAACCTAATTTCCCCCATACTAATTTCCCCCTACTGTTACTCACACATTCTTATCAACTATTTGAAATGGGCCACTCTCATTACCACTACAATCCTGCTGTTAATTGAATTGTCTCGTTAGACTGACCTCACGCTTGGTAAGGCAACCCCCATCTTTTTATGAATTTATAACTTCTCCTGTATTTTCCACTCTATGCAGCTGATGAAGTGGGTTTTAGCCCATGAAAGTTTATGCCCAAATACATTTGTTAGTCTCTAAGGTGCCACAAGGACTCCTCATTGTTTATGTTAAAAAGAGCAGGCTGTGAAAGATAGGTGAGCCCTTAGCTAGTCCTTCACTGCTATTTACATGTAAAGATTCATCCCTAACTACTGTTCACTGGTGCAAATGTTATAATAAAAACTCACTGCCAAATCCCTACAGATCCGGTTGCTTTCAGGAGAGTAGTAATGGAAAATATATTCTTCACTGGTTGGAGTTTCACCTCATTCTATATACTGAGCACCTGAGTATGCTGCAGGCTATAGCCTGCAGGATGGCTCCACAGATGATGAAAGTCATCAGAGCTCTTGGGTCTATTAATCATTTAATCCTTGCCACAGCCATCCATTTCTTCATGTACTTCAGTACCAGATATGAGCTAATTATAGAGCTTGCATATACACCCCACATGTGTTCCTCCTAAGATTCTTTAATGCTCTGCCAGATATGGCTCAGGTTAGCTTAAAGTATTTTATACACAGTGCCACCTAGTGGCTAAACCATCTCCCCAGTTGTTCTATGTTCCTACCATTTACAATATTTGCACTAGTGGTTCTCAACGAGGGGTACCCATACCCCTGGGGGTATGAAGAGGTCTTCCAGGGGATACATCAACTCTTCTAGATAATTGCCTAGTTTTACAACAGACTACATAAAAATCACTAGCGAAATCAGTACAAACTAAAATTTCATACAATGACTTGTTTATACTGCTCTATATACTATACAGTGAAATGTAAGTGAAATATTTACATTCCACAAAAAGAAAAGGAGTACTTGTGGCACCTTAGACACTAACCAATTTATTTGAGCATAAGCTTTCGTGAGCGACAGCTCACTTCATCGGATGCATCCGATGAAGTGAGCTGTCGCTCACAGAAGCTTATGCTCAAATAAATTGGTTAGTCTCTAAGGTGCCACAAGTACTCCTTTTCTTTTTGCAGATACAGACTTACATGACTGCTACTCTGAAACCTGTCATTTACATTCCAGTTGATTTATTTTATAATTATATGGTAAAAATGAGAAAATAAGCAATATTTCAATAATAGTGTGCTGTGACACTTTTGTATTTTTATGTCTGATTTAGTAAGCAAGTAGTTTTTAAATGAAATGAAACTGGGGAATATGCAAGACAAATCAAACTCCTGAAATGGGTACAGTAGTCTGGAAAGGCTGAGAGCCACTGATTTACACTATCACACTGTCTTTGCATTCAGAATGTACTAGTCTGTAAAGTGTTTCTGAATCATGCAGACTTTCTAATTACACAATCCAAATGCATAACAGCTTGGTTATCCAGCTGTCTAATAGTTGCAACCACTTGGTATGGTCGGTTCTTTCACCTTCCTCACTAGGACCATCATGGCTGCCACACTGCACCTAAGAAGGTTGTTGATCTTTGATCACATGCACATACATAGCTTTTGTCTTTGTAAATTGTTTCTGTGGTGAACTGGCCCATGCTGTTCAGATTACCCCCAGGGTTAGTCAGAGCTGTGTCAGATGACTTCAGCTCTGGGAAGGATTGAAGGTGATTGTAAATCCCTTCCGAGATGACTGTAATGTCAGTACCTGAGTCAATTTTAAAGTCAACAGTCTTGCCGTGAATATTCAATTTCACTCTCCAAGCAGGTTCTGTGTCATCACAAGTGATAGATCCTAGAAACAATAGCTCTTGATTGTTGATAATAAAAGTCAACTCCCTGACTGCGTTGGTGTGGCAAACAGCGGCAAAATGTCCATATTTTGTGCATTGCCCCATGCACCTCTGGTTGGACATGCATCCTTTCTTAGGATATGATTTTTTCCACACCTTGTGTATGTGGCCTGGACTCTGTCCATTTTAGTCTGGGAGTTCTCTCTCTTTGCCTCAGGAACTCTTGTATGATGACTTTTAGCACTCATGCTTCATCTGTTAACAGCTTTTAAGCTAGTGTCTTGTTTATCAGATTTGGCAAATTGCTCTTCGTTTTGCTGTTTCACCAGCTCAGACTACTTTGCTATTTCAATAGCTGTGGCTAGGGTTAAATCTCTTTTTAATTGAAGTTGCTGTTTTTACCTGTTAACCCAATAAACAACCTGTCTCTGATATTTGCATTCCCCAAATCAGTTTTCAGCCAATGTATTCAGAGCTTTTATAAAAATTTCAACATTTTCCCCAGGTTCTTGAATTCTCTGGTAAAAACATGCTGTTTCATAAACCACATTTCTCTGAGGCCATGTCTACACTACGATAGTACTCCGATTTTACAGAAGTTGATTTTTGGGAACAGATTGTATAAAGTCAAGTGCATACGTCCACACTAAGCACATTAATTCGGCAGTGTGCGTCCACACTACCGTGGCAAGCGTCGACATTCTGAGCGGTGCATTGTGGGTTGCTATCCCACAGTTCCCGCAGTCCCTGCTGCCCATTGGAATTCTGGGCTAAGCTCCCAATTCCTGATGGGGCCAAAAATTTGTCACAGGTGGTTATGGGTAAATGTCATCAGTCAACTCTCCCTCTGTGAAAGCAACAGCAGACAATCATTTTGCGTCCTTTTCCCTGGATTGCCCGAGCAGATGCCATAGCACTGCAAGTATGGAGCCTGTTCAGCTCACCGCAGCAGTTATGACCATTATAAACACCTCGCCATTATCATGCAGTTTATGCAGAACCAGCACCTGAAAAACCAGGCGAGGAAACAACGGCAGCACAGTGATGAGGACATGAACACAGATTTCTCTAAAACCGCGGTCCCCAGCAATTTGGAGATCATGGTGTTACTGGGGAAGGCTCATGCCATGGAACACCGATTCTGGGCCCAGGAAACAAGCACAGAGTGGTGGGACTGCACAGGTTGCAGGTTTAGGATGATTCCCAGTGGCTCCGAAACTTTCGCATGCAAAAGGGCACTTTCATGGAACTTTGTGACTTGCTTTCCCCTGCCCTGAAGCGCAAGAATACCAAGATGAGAGCAGCCCTCACAGTTCACAAGCGAGTGGCAATAGCCCCGTGGCAACACCAGACAGCTACCGGTCAGTCAGTAATCAATTTGGAGTGGACAAATCTACTATGGGGGTTGCTGTGATGCAAGTAGCCAATGCAATCATTGAGCTGCTGCTATCAAAGATAGTGACTCTGGGAAATGTGCAGGTCATACTAGCTGGCTTTGCTACAATGGGATTCCCTAACTGTGGAAGGCTATAGACGGAACACATATCCCTATCTTGGGACTGGACCACCAGGACAGCCAGTACTTAAACCTCAAGGGGTAATTTTCAATGGTGCTGCAAGCACTGGTGGATCACAAAGGAAGTTTCACCAACATCAACATGGGGTGGCCGGGAAAGGTTCATGACTCGCACCTTCAGGAACTCTGGTCTGTTTAAATGGCTGCAGGAAGGGATTTACTTTCCAGACCAGAAAATAACTGTTAGGGATGTTGAAATGTCTAGAGTTATCCTTGGGGACCCAGCCTACCCCTAAATGCCCTGACTCATGAAGCCGTACACAGGCACCCTGGACAGAAGTAAGGAGATGTTCAACTATAGGCTGAGCAAGTGCAGAATGGTGGCAGAGTGTGCATTTGGATGTCTAAAGGGTCGCTGGCGCAGTTTACTGACTTGCTCAGACCTCAGCGAAACCAATATTCCCATTGTTATTGCTGCTTGCTGTGTGCTCCACAATCTCTGTGAGAGTAAAGGGGAGACGTTTATGGTGAGGTGGGAGGTTGAGGCAAATCTCCTGGCCGCTGAATATACGCAGCCAGACACCAGGGCAGTTAGAAGAGCACAGCAGGAAAAGCTGTACATCAGAGAAGCTTTGAAAACGATTTTCATCACTGGCCAGGATACTGTGTGACACTTCTGTTTGTTTCTCCTTGGTGAAAACCCACCCCCTTGGTTGCTTCTAAATTCCCTGTAAGCCACCCGCCCTCCCCCCTTTGATCACAGCTTGCTTGCAAAGGAAACAAAGTCACTATCGTTTAAAAAACATGTATTCTTTATTAATTGATTATAAAAATAGGGAGATAACTCACAAGGTAGCCCGGGTACGGTGTGGGAGGAGGGAAGGAACGGGTCACTTCAAAACCTGTTGAATGACAGCCTTCTGTTGCTTGGGCTGTACACTGGGGTGGAGTGGTTGGGTGCCCAGAGCCTCCCCTCACCCCGGCATTCTTGGGCGTCAGGGTAAGGAGGCTATGGAACTTGGGGAGGAGGGAGGGAAGTTAAACTGGGGCTGCAGCGGCAGTCGGTGATCCTGCTGTCATTCATGAACCTCCACCAGATGCCGGAGCACATCCATTTGATCCCGCAGTAGCCCCAGCGTTGCATCATGCTTCCTCTGATCTTCCTGCCGCCACCTCTCCTCACGTTCATCGGCCACTTTCCTGTACTCTGCTATTGTGTCCCTCCACACATTCTGCTGAGCTCTGTCAGTGCTGGATGACTGCATGAGCTCAGAGAACATTTCATTGCACGTGCGTTTTTTTCGCCGCCTTATCTGAGATAGCCTTTGGGACAGAGGAGGGGGGCTTGAAACATTTGCAGCTGCTGGAGGAAAAAAAGGGAGTGAAGTATTTAAAAAGATACATTTTACAGAACAATGGCTATTCTCTTTCACGGTGAACAACAGGTTTCAGAGTAGCAGTCGTGTTAGTCTGTATTCGCAAAAAGAAAAGGAGTACTTGTGGCACCTTAGAGACTAACAAATTTATTAGAGCATAAGCTTTCGTGAGCTACAGATCACTTCATCGGATGCATTTGGTGGAAAAAACAGAGGAGAGATTTATATACACACACACAGAGAACATGAAACAATGGGTTTATCATACACACTGTAAGGAGAGTGATCACTTAAGATAAGCCATCACCAGCAGCAGGGGGGGGAAAGGAGGAAAACCTTTCATGGTGACAAGCAAGGTAGGCTAATTCCAGCAGTTAACAAGAATATCAGAGGAACAGTGGGGGGTGGGGTGGGGTGGAGAAATACCATGGGGAACAAATTTATTAGAGCATAAGCTTTCGTGAGCTACAGCTCACTTCATCGGATGCCTGTCCACATATCTATTCAGGGGATACCATCATAGGGCCTAATCACATCAGCCACACTATCAGAGGCTCGTTCACCTGCGCATCTACCAATGTGATATATGCCATCATGTGCCTGCAATGCCCCTCTGCCATGTACATTGGCCAAACTGGACAGTCTCTACATAAAAGAATGAATGGACACAAATCAGATGTCAAGAATTATAACATTCAAAAACCAGTTGGAGAACACTTCAATCTCTCCGGTCACTCGATTACAGACCTGAGGGTGGCTATCCTTCAACAAAAAAGCTTCAAAAACAGACTCCAACGAGAGACTGCTGAATTGGAATTAATTTGCAAACTGGATACAATTAACTTAGGCTTGAATAGAGACTGGGAATAGATGAGTCATTACACAAAGTAAAACTATTTCCCCATGGTATTTCTCCCCCCCACTCTCCCCACTGTTCCTCTGATATTCTTGTTAACTGCTGGAATTAGCCTACCTTGCTTGTCACCATGAAAGGTTTTCCTCCTTTCCCCCCCCTGCTGCTGGTGATGGCTTATCTTAAGTGATCACTCTCCTTACAGTGTGTATGATAAACCCATTGTTTCATGTTCTCTGTGTGTGTGTATATAAATCTCTCCTCTGTTTTTTCCACCAAATGCATCCGATGAAGTGAGCTGTAACTCACGAAAGCTTATGCTCTAATAAATTTGTTAGTCTCTAAGGTGCCACAAGTACTCCTTTTCTTTTTGGTGAACAACAGTATTCACATTACATAGCACATGTGGTTTTGGTACAAGGTCGCATTTTGCATCTTATATTGCTGCTTATACTGCATCTTATACTGCAACACAATTTGGCTTGCAGGTGGCCATGGAAAGCCATAGTCTTTCAGCTTCTGCAACCTTCATAACAGCAGCGCCCTCCTCTCCCATACCAAGCAAAGCACTTTGAGTTGGCCATTTAGTGCTGCAGTTTTCCTGTTAACATGCAGCAGCATAAACCAAACTAACCCCCCCCCATCCAATTCTCTGGGATGATTGCTTTACCCCTCAGCCCACCGCATGGTTGGTATCAGGGAAGATCCCTGCTAGCCAAATGCGAACAGCTCAGCGCCAATGGCCACACACACCCCCACCGTGTGGCTAACTGCGAGGAGGATTTCTTTTCAGCCACAGGCAAACAGCCCAGTAGGAACGGCCATCTCTGAATGTCCCCTTAATTAAATTCCCCTATTTCAACCAGTTTACCATGAACGATATCACTCTCCTGAGGTCAACACAGAGAGATAAAGAACGGATGTTGCTTGAATGCCAGCAAACACTGGGACCATATGCTGCCAGGCTTTGTCATGCAATGATACCAGATTACTTGCTACTAGCACGGTGTGGTGTAAAGTGTCCTACCATAGAGGATGGAATAAGGCTGCTCTCCCCAGAAACCTTCTGCAAAGGCTTTTAGAGTACCTCCAGGAGAGCTTCATGGAGATGTCCCTGGAGAATTTCCGCTCCATCCCCAGACACGTTAACAGATTTTCCAGTAGCTGTACTGGCCACAAATGCATCCCAAGTCCTCAGGGCTACTTAATCATTAAAAAATGCTTGCTTTTATAACATGTATTATATTTTAATAGGTACACTCACCAGAGGTCCCTTCTCCGACTTGGTTGGGTTGGGAGGGTATTTCAGCCAGGGTGATAAAAAGATCCTGGCTGTCGGGGAGAACGGTGTGCTGTGTGCTTTCCACAAGTTCCTCCTCATCATCATCATCTTCCCCTTCTCCAAATTCCTCAGGCATGGCGGAAAGCACCCCATCATCGGAGTCCACGGACAGGGGTGGGGTAGGGATGGCGGCTCCCCCTAGAATTGCATGCAGCTCAGCGTAGAAGCAGCATATCTGGGGCCCTGTCCCGGAGCGTCTGTTTGATTCTTTGGTTTTCTGGTACGCTTGTCTGAGCTCCTTAAGTTTCATGCGGCACTGTGTTGCGTCCCTGTTGTAGCATCTGTCCCTCATAGCCTCGGAGATTTTTTGAACTGTTTTGGCATTTTGTCTTTTGGAACAGAGTTCTGATAGCACGGATTCCTCTCCCCATACAGCGATCAGATCCAGTACCTCCCCTTCGATCCATGCTGGAGCTCTTTTACGATTCTGAGATTGCATGGTCACCTGTGCTGATGAGCTCGCCTGGCCAAACAGGAAATGAGATTCAAAAGTTCCTGAGGCTTTTCCTGTACGCCTGGCCAGTGCATCTGAATTCAGAGTGCTGTCCAGAGCGGTCACAATGGTGCACTGTGGGATAGTTCCCAGAGGCCAATACCTTTGAATTGCATCCACACTAACCCTAATTCAAAACGGCGATGTCGATTTCAGCGCTAATCCCCTCGTCAGGGAGGAGTACAGAAATTGGTTTTAAGAGCTCTTTATGTTGAAAAAAATGGCTTTGTTGTGTGGACGGGTGCAGGGTTAATTTGATTTAATGCTGCTAAATCCAACATAAACTCGTAGTGTAGACCAGGCCTGAAATATAAAATATCAGACATAGCCAGAACCCTTTCATAGTCATCTTTGTGATTCTCTTCAGTAAAATCAAAGGATTTAAATTTATGCTCTGTTTGCTTTCCTATAGCATAAATTAAAGAAGATACCTGTATTTCACCATTTCTTTATGGAGTTTGTTTGCAATTCAAAATCTTGCAAAATACTGTTTCTAGTCTGTGCATTGTAAAAGTATGTCAAAGCTGAAGTTCTCTGGGGCATTGAAGAGTGGCATGTTGAGATCCTGCAACAGCTGTTGCTGTTTTCCTTCTGTCTGCACTCTTTGTTGCTGTTTTCCTGCTGTTTCTGTTATTAGTTTACTTCTGACATCATGTTATATACTTCTTTACCAGATATGGACTGGCTACAATGCAGGTTTATACACACCACATGAGTTCATCATAAGATCCTTTAATGCTCTGACTGGTATGGCTCAGGTTATCTTAAATAAGATATTTTACAAACAGTGCCATCTCTGGCTGAACAGTATAACATCGTTTAACATTCCATTACATCTTCATCCCAACCAGGTTTGATAATGCAACACAGTCTATTTGGGCCTACCCTGGAAGACAACTCAGAAGCTTCAGTTGCTGCAAATGCTGCTTCTGCCTGATTAATGGCGTAGAGCACATTAATGTTGTGAGCACATTTTGTATCTCTGTTTAGCTAAAGACCATGACGAAACTTATGTAATGTGGTAGGGAAACTTGGGGTTACAGATACAACAGAATAGGGAACTCCAAATCAGCAATTCCTAGTTACAAATACACCCAGGATTTTTCTGTACATGCTGGCAGCATGCCCAGCAGGGAGAAAGAAACTAAAATTTTACTTGTCCAGACCAGGATTTTGGTCATCTAAATTTGCCAGTCCAAAGGATTTTATTTATAAAATGATGTGATTCCAAGGGAGAAGCCATGATCTATGGGGCCCATCAGTGGAAATGGGGGGCACTTGCAATTCCTTGCAACTGCCACTCCTGTTAGCAAGAGTGCCTCAGTGGAACAAGCAAGGGCTCCTTTTTCAGGTTTTTTTTTTAGGGTATCCCATGTAAGATGAAGCCTGAGATTCTCCTTCCAAACAAGTGAGAGTTTCCAGATATGGTGCTTAGGAGACAGTAGGTAGCATTAAAGCTTAGTAATAAGGGAAGGGTGCTAGGGGAGAATAGTGATCACTGTAACAAATAAAAATTGAGAAGGAAAAAGTAAAGGGAGAGTGAACGAATACTGGCATACTAGTTTGATCCCCAGTTTTTTCACAATAGCTTTACTATGTCTATTTAACACCTCTCCCCGACATTGGGCTGAGCCCTATACCACAGCATTACAAGGTCCCCATTTTCTCTTGACTGCTCTTTGACAATTTGTAACTCTCACAAATTCACAAACGTGTTGAGGAAATGGTGTTTAATAAATTGATTCATTCTGAAATGAGATTTGCTACTCAAAAGATTTTCTGTCACCCAAAGTCTGTCACAGGCGAGTGGACAAACTGCAGGCCTACACAACTTCTAATGTGTCCTTGGCAATGTTGCTGCTGCAAGAAAAATATATACACGTATCACTGTCCAGTATAACAGTGAGCAGGAGCTGAGCATTTGCACTCTAAATTACACACAAATGCCACATCTTGAGCTCAATCTTCCAGTGCCCTCTGGCTGCTTTGCATTACTCCAGTGCTGCAAAGCAGCCATAATGCCTGCTTAAATGTCCTCCCCCATCTCCCTAGGAGAATCCTCAAGTAGTACAGGACCATGGTAGTAGCTCGTACTCCACCAAACTACTCTCTGGCACAAGGGGATGTAGCTAGTGAAAAAGGAGCATCTCTAGGGCCTCTTGAGGATATGGATAGCTGGTGTGAGTTAGAGGAACCTTCGAGCTGTTCTGTCTTGTAGCAGAGACCACACTGGTTCCCCCAAACCCCAGATTTTGCGGGTCACAAAGATGGCTCCTTTGTCCCTACCATCTTGGGTTTGTGCCAAACACAGACTTGCCAGTCCAGTGAATCTGCACCACTAAATCTCGCCTATTTTTTAAATTTATTTTTGCAGTAACTATTCAGAAAAATACCTTAATCTTGCTGTGGTGAGAGTTAACGTTCTGTGTTTGAACACGATTTTAAGTACCTGGGAGAGTGCGTTGGCTATATGTCAGGCAAGGACTTTCTTGTGGAGATGAGGAGTCTGAAAGTTCATTTGGGTAGAATGATGTTGCGGTGTTAAGGAAAGTGAATGAAGGTTGTATTAACTAATAATTTGTCTAAGTTTTTAATGATTGTGTTGGTAGATTTGCACTTGAGTAACCTTAAATCTAAATTTAGGAAGTTTTTGTTTGGGGAAATTACATAGCATTGTAATGGTCCATGGCACATTACACAACACATACAAAAATGGGTACGTACCAGAGAGACTAATATCAATCAGTCATGATACATAGGATGACAGTTCAGGCACGTGAAAGGGCAGCAGTATCATCAGTGAGTCTTAAGAAAACTTAATAAAATTAATGAATTTTAACTAAACCTGGGCAGGTATCACAAATTTCTACAAACATTTGCTATAACTGAAAAAAATATATTTTGCTTATGCTTGCACTCCTTTTGTATTCAAGCATAAATTAGGATGCAGGATCGGATTCTTACCTTGTAATGACCATGCTGACCACATGCACGTTATTTCCCCCATCATTAAGATATAGTCTAATAATGTGACAATTTTCTCTTTGAAAGCTTTTCTCATTTTAATTTTAACACTGGAAACAGGACTGTGCACAAAGCAGAGTCTTGTTTTCATCTTAAAATTCGGACCTTGCTATGATGGTGCACCCCATAAGGTTTTATGGAAATATGCTTATGAATGTATATATGACATAACTGGAATATGTTTTATGCTACATATGCCATGTAACATATCTCTGTAAAGGTTATGATCTACTGAATCTATTCATCCTATTTGTATGCATGTATCATTTTTGTATTCAAAGTTGTGAATATTGGCTGTGTACTCGCTTGTTTTTTAAGTAGCCTTAGTAAAGCATTTGGTCAGCTTCTTGAGAAAGGAATGTGCAAATTAAGTGCTCAATCAATAAACACTTAACGAACAATGGATCTTGGAAAGCTCCAATCCACATAAGAAGTTTTCCTTGAGACATTCAAGATAGCATGTGAGCAATGGCTGCTGCCTGTAAAAACGGAGTCATGCATGGGCATGTGACTTGCCCAGGTGACTCCAAAACTCCATCTTGGAGCTGGACTTTGCATAGAAGAGAGGAAGGGGTCTCCACCCACAATGGAAAGTCTATTTAAGCCTGTGGGAGATCCCTCCATTTTGTCTTCAGCTGGCTCAAGAAATAGCCTTTCCACCCCAAAGGATACCAGAAAGAAACTGGAACAAAGGGCAGTAACTACAGGGGGTGTGAGTGATTGCTGGACCCAGACTAGAAGGAGACTAGTCTGTAAAAGGAAACTTACTGGAACACCCCTGAGGGTGAGGTTTTATCTGTATTCAGTTTTCTTACTGTATTAGGCATAGACTTGCATGTTTTGTTTGGATGAAGTGAGCTATAGCTCACGAAAGCTTATGCTCAAATAAATTTGTTAGCCTCTAATGTGCCACAAGTACTCCTTTTCTTTTTGCGGATACAGACTAACATGGCTGCTACTCTGAAACCTGTCACTTTGTTCTGTCTGCTATTACTTGGAACCACTTAAATCCTACTTTCTGTGTTTAATAAAATCACTTTTTACTTATTAATTAACCTAGAGTATGTATTAATACCTCGGGGGGGGTGGGGAACAGCTATGCATATCTCTCTATCAGTGTTACAGAGGGCAAACAATTTATGAATTTACCCTGTATAAGGTTTATACAGGGTAAAATGGATTTATTTGTGGTTTGGACCCCATTGGGAGTTGGGCATCTGAGTATTAAAAACAGGAACACTTCTCATGCTGATTTCAATTAAGCCTACAGCTGTAGGGGACGTGGTTCAGACCTGGGTCTGTGTTTGTGGCCAGCAAGTGTGTCTGGCATATCCAGGCAGAGTTCTGGAGTCCCAGGCTGGCAGGGAAACCGGGGCAGAAGTAGTCTTGGCACATCAGTTGGCAGCCCCAAGGAGGTTTCTGTGATCCATCCCATCACACTTGCACTATCTATTTTTACCTAGGCAAAGAGGGATTATGCACCATCCTTTCCAGTTGTTTCCTGCATAGTTTTGTATTCCCCATACAATAATCAGGGTCTCACAAACATCCATGTAACCTAATGAGTTCAGTTTTCTGTGTTTCTCAATTTAGAAGATAGTAAAATAGATCTACAATTTACAAGACAAAGTATTAGTTCAAAAGGCATTATAAATTATAGACGACAAAATTGCCCTCTGGTCATTTCACCCAGCAACACTGATTCACGGCCAAATTTGTAACATCATTACTTTTAAGAGACTTTAAAAGTGTTGGTATCATGTTACACCCCATCAACTCTTGCAGATATTGATAGATTAGACATTTATATCCATGGAAGGTTTTTTTTAAAAACTGTTTTTGAATAAATAATTTAGATATATTCATGTCCCAGCCCCTGATAGCATTTGCTTATTAGAGGCCAGTGCTGGGTTGTTCATAGAGAGTGAGAGGTGCGAAAGATCTATGAGATCATCTAATGCATTTCCAGTATTCTGCAGTGGAATCCTGGCCCCACTGAAGTTAATGCAAAACTCTCACTGACTTCATGCGGTGTCTATCAAGAATCGTCAAAACAAATCTAGGAACTGACAGGTAGAACTGCAACCTCGGCACTCTGATTATTGGGCCAGAAGTAGCCCTACCCTCTCTCCTTCCTGAAGTCTGATTGCTGAGACTATGAAAATGAGGTAGAGCTGAAGGAGCCCATTGGGGCTACAGACTCGTGAGTGGCTGCTTCTAAAGAGCTGTCCAGAGGGTGGGCCTATTACTTTCTTCTAAAGTGTCTCTTGCCTCACTTTCAGAAGCTGCATCCTCACCCCAGTGTTTACTGCTCTTTGAAATTTTGCCCTCCCAGCCACTCCTTCCTTAACAGTGGTATCTGCTCTCACTAGTTCCCCTCCTCTCCTCTTCCTTCTAGGGAATATAGAGTAGTGAGAACAACTGCAGCTGCCAAAGGAGGGAACACATGCGCAGGCTTGATTTCAGACAGTTACCAGTGATGTGTTGGGGAGATGACTTCTAATTAGAGCCCTATGCTGGACTACTTTTTTTAATCCTTCTCCCATCCAGCCCCACAATATCCACTTCTATTTCCACTCCCACCCATTCCCACATCGTTTCTTGTATTTTTATCCCACGTCCATCCTCAAAAGCCTTAGATCCTTCCAGAGAGATAGATTCCCCCATGCTTCTAAAAACAAAAACAAACAAAAAAAACTGCACTCACCGGGCGGCGGGAAGTGGAGTGACCTGGCTCCAGCCCGCTCCTCTCTTCTCTGCTCCCCTGGCTCCCAGGCTTGGGGGGCAAGGGGGAACCACCCCCCAGGACTCACCAGCTGCACAGCTGGGAGCCAGGGGAGTGGAGTGGGCTGGGGCCAGGTCACTCCACTTACCACCGCCGGTGAGTGCAGGGTGTGCCTCCTGCTGCAGTCCTCAGGGGAGTCGAGGCAGGGCTGGGGCAGAGCAGGGGCAGGGTGGGGGTGGAGCAGGGGTGGGAAGAGGCGAGGCTGGCGTGGAGCAGGGGCAGGGGCCGGGGCCATGGAGAAGAGGCGAAGCAGGGGTTGGAGCAGCACGCAGTTGCGCAGAGCACCAGGAAATGTGGTGCTCCAAATTTCCTGGTGCCCTACACAGCTGCGTACTTTGCGTATGGGTAGGGACGGCCTGCTTCTGCTCTCTTTCTCCACTTGTCCTCTGCTCTCCACTGCTGTTGTCTGTTCTCTGTCTGCTGCTTTGTCCTGCACCTGTTCTGATGTTCTGCTCCTTCTTCTCTCACTCCTTCTTTTCCACTCAAGGATGATCTATGTTAATAGCTGGAATTAAGAAAGCAGCCAATCAGAGAAGACCAAAAAGTATACATAAGGCAGAGAGCTGACAAGCTTTGATGTGGACCTAGTTGAGATCCTCCTCCTCATCTAACTGACCTCTCCCTTTAGGTATTTTGGAGCAAATTCAGCCTCACCCTGCTGAACTTTATTTTACACCAGTTACCTATCTGCTCTTGGTCAATTCAGCCCAAGTTCTTAGTTTAGAGCAGATTTTCCAAAATGGCAGTCGCAAAAATTTTATATTAGAAAAATTTAAATTATTACTATTTATTACTTATCAAAGGCCTTAAATCTCTAACTAGCTACATTTGATGCATGTTTAAGCATTATGACACTGTCACCACTTTTGTTATGTTACTTGGGAGAGGTGATTTTTATGATGTTTTCTGCCCCTCTTTGCACACTTTCAGTTTGCCTGTCTGGGTGCTGTTCATTTTCTTACACAGTACAGAGCAGCTCTTGTATCAGAGTGGCATCTGAGAACACTTGGTGGTTTGCATCTTCTATATAGTGAATGCTGATGAAATCTAGACAAGTTCAGATTGAAGAGGTAAAGAACTTCAGAAAAACATCAGAAGAGGGCCTCCAAGGGTATTCTGGAAAGTGTTGGCTTGTGTCATACGTGCCATCTCTAGATGCCAAGGGATGAGGATGATCTTTTTTCCCTTTGGGGTTAGAAGTGCTGCTGTGGACCCAGGTGCCTCAGTGCTAGGCTTGCTACATGCACTGTTCTTCTGACATTTGCAGCCTCTTGCATTTGGATTTAGCACGCTAGTATGGATTATTGCTGTCTAACATCATGCCTTTTATAGCATAACAACATAGCACATTCAATCCAATCAAAAACAAGAGAGGATTGTACATTGTAAGGCACTTCAAGATAGGGATTATCTCTTTTCCATGTTTGTACAGCATCCAACAACTGGGGTGTCAATTCCAAATGGTACCTTTGAGCACTAACATATAAATATTTACTACAAATAATAATAACCATGACAAGACCCCCACGTGCATCTGAATCTTCACCTCCTGCAGTGTTCTCTAGTGGTTTTGTCCCACTTTCACAGTGCCCCTAATGCCCCCCTGGGGCCAAGTGTGGTACTTCAGGTGCTCCCTGCCATAGTGTATAAATTGGTGTCAGTCTCTAAACAGTTAAATAAAAATAACAAACTCAAAAATTGGCCGTCTGCACCTTTAATGAAACAAAACCTCAAAGGCAAGTGCATAGTTGCAGCACTTGAAAGCAAGGCCCTGGGATTCTAGGCTAGCACTGAGGAGTTGCTCCTCTTGTTCCAGTCTCACTCAGCTGTGCCCCTGAGAAGAAGCAGACAATCCTTCTTAACCAGTGTGACATACCTGGGGTACAATCCAGACCAGTGTTAGGGGTAGTGTTGCCCTGGTACTGTGATCTGGGGTGTCTTGCAGTGCTTTGCTGTTGTAGCCTCCAACCTGGACTGCTCATAAATAGTCACCAGCATGGAGGTCACTTCCAGATATGGCTGTGTAACTGTAGCCTGACTCACATTCTGGCTCTCACCAGCCTGGGTTATGCTGCCAGGTGACCCCAACACACCCCCAGTCCTGGACTTTTGGTCAGAAATGCATGTCTTGTACTACCCAGCCTTCTCCTGGACAGTCCAAATATATTAAGTCCACTTCTCCTCTAAGGAAATAATATCTACCTTTCAGAGTAGCAGCCGTGTTAGTCTGTATTCGCAAAAAGAAAAGGAATACTTGTGGCACCTTAGAGACTAACAAATTTATTAGAGCATAAGCTTTCGTGAGCTACAGCTCACTTCATCGGATGCATTTGGTGGAAAAAAAACCAAATGCATCCGATGAAGTGAGCTGTAGCTCACGAAAGCTTATGCTCTAATAAATTTGTTAGTCTCTAAGGTGCCACAAGTACTCCTTTTCTTTTTGCGAATATCTACCTTATTACCTTAAATGCAGTTACCCAGACACTTAAACACACTAGATTAGATAAAAGAATAAAATAAGTTTATTAATTACAAAGAGATAGATTTTAAGTGAGTGCAAGTAATGAGGCATAAAAATCAGAAATGGTTACAAGAAAAATAAAGATATATGCATTCTAGTGCCTAATTTAACAAACTATATTGTATAATATATTATATAATTAAACAAACAAAGTTTCTCACTACATGCTTCCAGCAAGATTACTCACCAAACTCTTCAGGTCTGGACCTTTCCCCCAGAGTCCAACAACTGTTTCCTTTGTCTTGACAGCTGCAGAGAATGTGATGACCAATGAGAGAGAGAGGGATGCCTTGGGTGTTTGCCCCTCCTTTTTTATAGCTTCAGTCCTCCTCTTGAAAAATATTTCCAGCGGAGAACCAGGAGACAAAGAGTCTATATGGAAGGATATTCCCTACTGGTTTTTTCACCTGTTTGAGCTTCCTTTTTTTTCCCCTTCCTGCTTGATGACTGTTTAAATGGAAATTAAGGCAAGCACACATTTCTTTGTTTAGGACAGAGCTGTTTGCTGAGTTTGCCCTGGGCAGGGCTGTGGGGAATGGAACATGTGTTAATAATAGGACTATAAAGCGATTAAAAAATTAATCATGATTAATCACGTTGTTAAACAATAATAGAATACCATTTATTTAAATATTTTTGATGTTTTCTACATTTTCAAATATATTGATTTCAATTATAACACAGAATACAAAGTATACAGTGCTCACTTTATATTTAATTTTTATTACAAGTATTTGCACTGTAAAAAACCCAAAAGAAATAGTATTTTTCAGTTCACCTAATAGAAGTACCATAGAGCAATCTCTTTATCATGAAAGTCGAATTTACAAATGTAGCATTATGTACAAAAATAACTGCATTCAAAAATAAAACAATGTAAAACTTTAGCGCCTACACTCAGTTCTATTTCTCACTCAGCCAATCAAGTGTGTTTACATTTGTAGGAGATAATGCTGCCCGCTTCTTGTTCACAATGTCACCTGAAAGTGATGTGGCAAATTGCCGGCACTACTATGATGGGTCTCACGCTTTCTCTTCTTTGGGGGGTTCAGGGCACCATTTCTTGGCCCTGAACCAGGGTATTAACTGCCCACTAGTGTCCTAGAGGAGGGGAATGGAGAGGGAGGGACCCAGGCTTTCCCTCTACTCCGGGTCCCAGCCCAGGGGCCCTAGGGATAGCGGTAAACCACTAGAACTAGTGGTTCCTTCCCCTGGGCTACTTCCCTCTCCTGCCCTTCAACTTGTGGGGCTTCCTGCCCTCCCTCTGCACAAACCAGGTGTCCCTTTACCTAGGGTCTTGGTCTTCTTAGCCCTCTGCAGCAATTCTCCAAACCCTCCTCTGCTTCCCTCCAAACTGCTTTCTGCTCCAGCACCAATCCACTCTGTTTCAACTCCTCCAAACTTCTCTCTGCTCCAACACCAATCCACGCTGCTTCAACTCCTCCTCTTGTCTGATTGAAGCAGGGGGTTTTTATCATGTAACTGGCTTCAGGTGCTTTAATTAATTTATAGCAAACTTTCTTCCCTCTACAGGGAATAAGGCTCCCTTCTAACACTCTCCTGCTGCCCTCTGGCCATGCTGTATCACCCGCCCCCTTGCTCAACACCTTGGGGTTGGGCTACTTGGGATGAGAGGCAGTGCTGTCGTGATAGGCCATCAGCGTTGCTGTGTTGGCTTCCGGCCCTATGCTGTACCCGGAAATGGAAGGGCTGCAAGGATAGGAACCACCTAATCACTCTTGCGTTCTTCTCCCTGTTTCTGTGCATCCACTGGAGTGGGGCATGGTCTGTCACGAGGGTAAACCGCCGCCCCAGTAGGTAGTAGCGGAGAGTCTCCATAGCCCAACATTCCTTTTCAATGACAGCATACTTTTGTTCCCTGGGGAGGAGTTTCTGGCTGAGGTATAAGATCAGGTGTTCCTCTTCCCCTACCATCTGTGAAAGGATGGCTCCTAGCCCTACCTCCGAGGCATCTGTTTGTAGGATGAATTCCTTCTCGAAGTCTGGGGCTATGAGTACTGGATGGCAGCAAAGGGCTGTCCTTAAAATCTGCAAATGCTCCTTCTGCCGCATCAGTCCACTTTACTATCTCGGGGCCCCAAGCCTTTATCAAATCCGTCAATGGCCCTGCTCTTGTGGCGAAATGAGGGATGAATCTCCGATAGTATCCTACTATCCCTAGAAATGCTCTGACCTGCTTTTTGCGGACTGGTCGAGGCCAACCTTATATTGCCTCCAGTTTATTCCACTGGGGTTTCACCAAACTTCTCCCTACTACATACCCATACATATCTGGCCTCAGCTAGTCCTATCATGCACTTGAGAGGGTTGGCAGTGAGGCTGGCCTTCTGCAGGGCATCTAGCACCACTTCTACTTTTCCTAGGTGCGTTTCCCAGTCAGGGCTATGGATGACTGTCATCTAGATAGGCGGCGGCATACTTGGCATGGGGTCGCAGCAATTTGTCCATAAGTCGTTGGAATGTTACAGGGGCCCCATGGAGTCCGAAAGGGAGGACAGTGTATTGGAACAGGCCATTGGGGTGTAAAGAAGGCAGTCTCTTCCTTGGCATTCTCAGCCAGGGGAATTTGCCAATATCCTTTGGTCAGGTCCAGGGTGCTTAGGTATCTGGCCTTACCTAACTGATCAACTAGCTTGTCAATGCATGGTATCGGATAGGCATCAAATTGGGATACTTCATTCAACTTCCGGAAGTGGTTGCAAAACCTCAGGGTGCCATCAGGCTTGGGGACTAGAACAATAGGGCTGGACCATTGGCTATGGGATTCTTCAATAACCTCGAGTTCCAGTATCTTCTTCACTTCTGTCCTAATTTCTTCCCTTTTAGCTTCCGGTATCCGGTATGGTCTTATTGTCACCCTTACTCCA
Organism: Dermochelys coriacea; assembly: GCF_009764565.3. NCBI lineage: Eukaryota > Metazoa > Chordata > Testudines > Dermochelyidae > Dermochelys > Dermochelys coriacea. The sequence continues at coordinate 252,163,298 of NC_050069.1, read as the reverse complement.
GGCCTGGTGACAATATGATGTTGGACCAGTGTCATACAGCCCGGCTGTGTACAGAACACGTCCTAGTTCCGTTGGATCATATCAATGACCTCTGTTCGTTGTTCTGGAATTAACTCAGGAGATATCTTCACCTGCCCCTGTGGGTCGTCTGTCTGGGGTGGAGCTCCCCAAATGACCAGGCAAGTCTCTCGGTCATGTCAGGGCTTCAGCAAGTTGATGTTGTAGATTTGCTCTGGCCTTCGGCGGTCTGGTTGTCTGACCTTGTAGTCCACCACCCCAATGGTTTCCACTATCTCATATGGTCCATGCCAGCTGGCTAGGAGTTTTCTTTCTGCTGTCGGCACTAGCACCATCACCCGTTCTCCTGGCTAAAATCTCCGTACTTTCACCTGACGGTTGTAATATGTCCACTGGAACTCTTGTGCTTTTTCCAAATGTTCTCGTACTATAGGGGTTACTCGAGTTATTTGCTCTCTCATCTGTGACACGTGCTCAATTACATTCTTTCCTGGGTTGGGTTGTTCTTTCCAATCTTCCTTGGCAATATCTACTATTCCGCATGAGTGGCAGCCGTATAGTAGTTCAAAGAGAGAGAAACCAGTGGATGCCTGGGGGACTTCCCGTATAGCAAGCATTAGATACGGTCGAAGTCTTTTCCCAGTCTTTTCCGTCCTGAGCTACCACCTTCTGGATCATACTTTTAAGGCTATGGTTAAACCGCTCAACCAGTCCATCTGTTTGTGGATGGTAGACTGAGGTCCATATGGTCTGGATGTGGAGTAGGTACATAAGTCTTTTATTAATTTTGACATGAAAGGGGTTCCTTGGTCTGTAAGGATCTCCTTAGGGATGCCCACTCTGGCAAAAACCTGGAGTAGTTCTTTTGTTATTGCCTTGGATGTGGGGTTTCTTAAAGGAATGGCTTCTGGATACCATATGGCGTAGTCAAGGATGACTAGTACATTTCGGTGGCCCCATGCCGATCTTTCCAGTGGGCCCACTATGTCCATGGTTATCCTCTCGAAAGGGCCTTAAATAATAGGCAAAGGTAGTAATGGGGCCCGCAAGTGAGGTCGGAGGCTATGCAACTGGCATTCAGGGCAGGAGGCACAATAGCGCTGGACCTCTGCACGTACTCCTAGCCAATAAAACCTTCTTAGGACTCTATCCAGTGTCTTGTCTACTCCTAGATGTCCCCCAAATAGATGACTGCGAGCTAATTCTAGTACTGCCCTTGTGTGTTTCTCTGGGACTAAGAGTTGTTCTACTTCTTCCCCTCATATTTGCGCTATCCTGTACAACAGATCATGTTTGAGCACATAATATGGCCTTGGGCCTTTGGTCTTTCCTTCCACGGGTACGCCATTTACTTCCACTACCTCCTCCCTTACATTTGCATATAGCGGATCATTGGCTTGGTCCTGCCCGAAATTCTCACATACAATACCAATCTGACCTAATTCCAGGGGGCCTGTTTCTACTCCTCCCGCTGGGTTGCCCCTACTTGGGTTAGGAACCGCCTCCAAGTTCTCACTGGCCTGAATTATCTCCAGGCCTCCTGAAGGGGTTCACCTATCAATAAGGGAGGTTTTCTGGTTCTCTGCTAGAATCCTGGTCCCAAATCTTTTATCTGCCCTCCTTTCCCGCCTAGACTTTCATGGTTTTCAAGAGGATGAGAATAACTCTGGGGCAAATTCAGCCAACATTGGGGTAGGCTATCTGTAGGTGCCTCAGTTTCAACCCAGGGGTTGCTCCCCTCCCCTAGCTCTATTGGGGGGAGTAAGCTCTCAAACCCTGGGAAGTCCTTACCAATTAAAACAGGGTAGGGGAGCCTGGGGACCACCCCTGCAATCACCCTGGTAGTATTCCCCTGGATCTCAATCCATACCGGGATTGTGGGGTAGAAATTTATGGTGCCATGAACGCACATTACCCCTGTGTTTTTGGCCCGGGTTAGTTGGTCTTGCCCCACCAACTTCCCCAAGACCAGAGTGACAGCACTCCTGGAATCTATTAATGCTATGATCTCAATACCATTCATTTTTATTGATCTTGTATACCCATGTGAGGTCATTGCTCTTTCAAAAGCCAGGAGGTATGCCTCCACATCATCCTCCCGTGTCATTTTCTGTAGGCAGTGGCTGGCCTGTATGGTCCGTGTCCCGTCGCAGTTGTGGTTCAGCTCTTAAGGGCCTTCATCTGGTTCACCAGCTCTTGCAGCAGAGCTCGGTCCTGGGCAGCCGGACTTATCAATAGACGATTAGTCTCCTGCTGTATCCGAGTCGCCTCCTGTTGGGCGGTTGCTTGAACCCAGGTAGCCTCCTGCTGGGCTGTGGTGGCTTGTATTAGGGCCTTGACCAAGTCGTCCATCTTAGGGATGGGAGGGTTTTGGCTAATCCTGGTTTAAGTCCCTAGCGCGTAGATCCCACTTCTAAAACCACGTGTAGCAAATTGCTGGCACTACCGTGATGCATCTCACGCTCTCTCTTCTTGGGGGGGGGGGAGGGTTCAGGTCACTGTTTCTTGCCCCTGAACTGGGGTATTAACTGCCCCACTAGTGTCCTAGAGGGGAGTGGAGAGGGAGGGACCCGGGCACCCTCTACTCCGGGTCCCAGCCCAGGGGCCCTAGGGATAGTGGTAAACCACTAGAACTAGTGGTTCCTTCCCCTGGGCTACTTCCCTCTCCTGACCTTCAGCTTGTGGGGCTTCCTGCCCTCCCTCTGCACAAACCAGGTGTCCCTTTACCTAGGATCTTGGTCTTCTTAGCCCACCGCAGCACTTCTCCAAACTCTTCTCTGCTTCCCTCCAAACTGCTCTCTGCTCCAACACCAATCCACTCTGCTTCAACTCCTCCTCTTGTCTGATTGAAGCAGGGGGGTTTTATCATGTGACTGGCTTCAGGTGCTTTAATTGGCTTCAGGTGCTTTAATTGATTTATAGCAAACTTTCTTCCCTCTACAGGGAATAAATCTCCCTTCTAACACTCTCCAGCTGCTCTCTGGCCATGCTGTATCACAGTGAAAAGAGATGTTCTCATGGCACTGTTGTAGCCAATGTCGCAAGATATTTACAAGCCAGATGTGCTAAAGATTCATATGTCTCATGATGTTTCAACCACGATTCCAGAGGACATGCATCCATGCTGATGATGGGTTCTGCTCTGTAACAATTCAAAGCAGTGTGGACTGATGCATGTTCATTTTCATCATCTGAGTCAAATGCCACCAGTAGAAGGTTGATTTTCTTTTTTGGTTGTTCGGTTTCGCATTGGAGTGTTGCTCTTTTAAGACTTCTGAAAGCATGCTCCACACCTCATCCCTCTTAGATTTTGGAAGGCACTTCAGATTCTTAAACCTTGGGTTGAGTGCTGTAGCTATCTTTAGAAATCTCACATTGGTACCTTCTTTGCATTTTGTCAAATCCACAGTGAAAGTGTTCTTAAAATGAACATGGGATTAGTCATCATCTGAGACTACTATAACATGAAATATATGGCAGAATTCGGGTAAAATAGAGCCGAAGAAATACAATTTTCCCCCAAGGAGTTCAGTCACAAATTTAATTAACGCACTATTTTTTAACAAGCATCATCAGCACAGAAGCATGTCCTCTGGAATGGTGGTTGAAGCATAAAGGGGCATACGAATGTTTAGCATACCTGGCAGATAAATACCTTGCAATGCTGGCTACAAAATTCCCATGCAAACGCCTGTTCTCACTTCCTGGTTACACTGTAAATAAGAAGTGGGCAGCATTATTTCCATAAATGTAAACAAACTTGTTTGTTTTAGTGAATGGCTGAACGAGAAGTAGGACCAAGTGGACTTGTAAGCTCTGAAGTTTTCCATTGTTTTGTTTGAGTGCAATTATGTAACAAAAAAAAAATCTACATTTGTAAATTGCACTTTCACAATAGAGAGATTGCATTACAGTACTGTTATGAGATGAAGTGAAAAATACTGTTTCTTCTGTTTAGCATTTTTACAGTGAAATATTTGTAATAAAAATAATATAAAGTGAGCAGTGTACACTTTGTATTCTGTGTTGTAATTGAAATCAATATATTTGAAAATGTAGAAAAACATCCAAAAATATTTAATAAATTTCAATTGGTATTCTATTGTTTAACAGTGCAAACTGAGATTAATCACAATTAAATTTTTTAGTTAATCATGTGAATTAACTGCGATTAATTGATAGCCCTAGTTAATAATATCATGCAGGGGAATATTATAACTTCACATACATTGTTGCCATACATCTTTTATCAGGACAATACTGACCAGCAAATTATGAGTTTTCAAATGATACCTCACAAAGAATACCTTCTACAAAGATTATTACTGTAGTGTGTATGGTGTGGATATATATTTGGGGTATATTCGGTCATACCCGGCCTGCTGATCTCAGTTGTTCAGTGTCTCCTCTTGGTCCTTTTAGGTCTCTGGAGGACTAAATATTGTGGGTAGTCCAGCTGGAGGAGGGGCACGCCACAGCACCAATACCTCTAGCAGAGGGCAGAGAAGGCTTGATAGACCCCCCCCAATCACATACTTCCTCCCCTAGAATGGGCCTGAGAGCCTGATCTCCCGCTTCGGCAATAACCCATTGGAAAAGAAGTCTGCATTCTGGTGCTGCAAACCTGGTCAGTGTCACACACAAAAGGCACATGGTTCTAGTGCCAAATACAACTGAGTAATGCAAAGATTAGTATCCTTGCCTGCAACCATTTAAAGGGTGCATGGTCCCATTATTAGGTTGAAAGAAGCCCCTAAAAGATAATAAGGCAATGCCGCTACAGCCCATTTGATGGGCAGACATTCTTTTTCGATGGCAGAGTAACTAGTATCTCATGGCTGCAGCTTCTGGCTTATGTGTACTATAGGATGTTCCATTCCCTGAAAATTCTGAGAAGACTGCTTCCAAACCAACTCTGGAAGCATCAGTTTGCACTCAGAAAGGGAGTAAGAAGCCTGGATACGCAGTACAGGTTGTTGACAAAGAAGGTTTTTATCTTGGTAAAGACCTTGTTACATTCAGTTGTCCAATGGATTGCTCTGGGTGCAGTGGCTTTTGTGAGGTCTCTTAGTGTACATAAGAATGGCTATACTGGGTCAGACCAATGGTCCATCTAGCCCAGTATTCTGTCTTCCAACAGCGGCCAATGCCAGATGCTTCAGAGGGAATGAACAAAACAGGGCAATCTATCAAGTGATCCATCCCCTAATCTTCTAGCAGTCAGAAGTTCAGGCACCCAGAGCATCTTCGTTAATAGCCATTGGTGGACCTATCCTCCATGAATTTATCTAATTCTTTTTTGAACCCAGTTATACTTTGGCCTTCACAACATCCCATGACAACAAGTTTCACAGGTTGACTGTGTGTTGAGTGAACATGTGCTTCCTGTCAGTCTCTAAACAGTTAAATAAAGAACTCAAAACCTGTTCCAGGAAATGAACAAAACCTCAAAGGCAAGCACTTAGCTACACCACTTGAAAGCAAGTCCCTGGGGTTCTAAACTAGCCATGAAAGGCTGCTCCTCCTCTAACCCAGTCTCACCAGCTCTGTGGCAGTGAGGAGCAGGCAAGCCTTCTTAACTGACCTGCTGGCTCCTGATTGGTCAGCTTCTCCTCCTGGCCCTTTTAGGCTGTGGAGGACTAAGTCTCTTTGGTAGCTTGACCTGAGAAGGGGTGTGTCGAGTCACTGATCCCTCCAGCAGGAGGCACAAAAGGCCTGATATCTTAAGGAACCATTTCAGATAATTTTCTTGGGCTCTGGATCACCTGCCAGCCAGGAGCAGATCAATGTGATCTGTGCTCAATCTGATGCTGTTTGGGTGGGTCTTGGAAGGCCTGTGAGTCATGAGGCATCCTAGGAGATTTCCTTAGAACCCTGAAGGTCAGCCTCAGCCTGAATGTACTCCCATCTACTGTGTATTGCAGTAGCCAGCACACTGTACAAAAGAACTGGCAGTGGAAATTATATCCAAGATCTTGAGGGCAAAGACCCTGTTCTTAGAAAACAGATAGGATCTCAACTTTCAGGACCTTATTCAAAATGCAATAAACTGCATGGAACTCAGTTTAATCTACCTTGAAACAGGGAAGGTCTGAGTTGACCTACATAAAATATGAATTTGAAGCTGTAAAGGATTCTAAAACTTCAAATGTAATCCTTAGACTCACTGAACAACTTCTTTTAAAAAATGCTGAGAAGACAAAAGAAAAAGAAGCAGCATGAATGCCATTGTATCTGTTGTAAAAATGAAATGCAATTTAGATGTAACAGAATTTCAATCCCCATCTCCTCTTCCAGGAGGTTAAGATGTCTCCTTTCTATTTGCCATCACTGAATATATTGTATAAAATGATTTAATCTGAAGACATTGACATTTATAGCATGCTTTTTGAAACAGTGTAATGTTTTTCAGGAATGTTCCTGAGATCCAGTGCATGCTACGATTCTTCTCTTTATCATCAATAATGCTATCTTTATACAAATTAAATATGACATCCTCCCTGATTTGCATTAGAGAGTGATTTTAGGAAGTGATGTTAATGTGAATTATACTGGAGATATGTTTAAAAACATGTATCCAATAATTTACAAGTTTAGAACATTTCTCGATATGGTTTGAGTGGGGTAGTATGAATATTACAGAGTTAGTTGTGGGAAGTCTTCATTTTATATTACTCTAATTTCTTTAATATCAAATATGCTAATTAGAGCAGTTTGGTATTCATGGAAGATTTAATCTGCATACAGGCTTTATTCCAAGTTTCATCAGTCCCGTTCTTTAACCTGTCTCTAAATTTTCTTTAACTTTTGTTAACATGCAGATAGAAATAAGTTTAAGTTCTCAGTCCCCTCCATGTCAGTCTTCCCTGGGGGGCATTTCTTGTCTCCATGACAACTAGAGGCAGATGAAATTTTCCATGTGAGCCTGGGTTTAGGATCAACCCTCTAGAAGACCTCTTCAGAATTCTCTGCTTCCAAGCAGCACACACGGTAAACTCCAAATCTCCCTTTGGAGCAGAACTTTCACAGCATTTTAAAAGATTTTTAAGTAAATGTCTCAGTCTCTTCACTGGCTTAGAGGTTTTTCCTCCTCAGATTGAAACTATTAAAAAAAAAAATCTATTGGCTTTCTGAGGCAGGTTTGGAGAACAACACCTCTCTTTCTTCTCCCACCCTTAGACATGGCAGACACAGACAACTGGCAACAGCCAGCATATGGGCAAGGGCTATGCTTAGACAGTTGAGCAGGCTGCATCAAAACCTGGCTCCTGCTAGTGCATAAGCAGTAAATGTGCTGAGACAACTGAATAGGCTGCATCGAAGTTCCCTCACTGAGACCAGGCCAGAATGAGTCATATGCAACCATGGATACATTTTTAAAGGCCCCCTGCCTCTCCCATATGCAAAGTCCCTCAAAGAAACCAAGAGGAAAACTATCTTGCTCCTAGACAGCCTGTAGGCAAGAAGGCCACAAAGCATCCCCACTTCTCACAAATTGTTTTACCTGGAAGACCTCAGCTGCCAGTGAAAAGTGCCAGCTCATGTGACCTTTCTGATACCAATGAGTCATCTGTCTCCAGTGGCTCTGGCTCATGCTGCACCAGAAGTCAGTCTGAACACAGCAGAAGGGAGCTTGCTGTGAAGTGATTGATATCCTCTTCCCTGGGAAATGGGCCTACCTCCTCTCCTCTTCCTGCCTCCAGCAGTCCCACAAGAGATCAGAGAGACCACTCTTTTCCTTAGGGATACATGTAAACTGTCTTTTCAATCTCCGCCCTCCTCCCCCAGAGCCCTTTCCCCTTTCACTCAGGGATTTGGCCCAGGGACTGATGAAGAATCTTGCTCACAATCAATTCTAAAAGGGGCAGTACAAAGTCTTAAAACCTATAATGAGAATCTCCTCTCTAAATCCTCTAAAGGGAAGGAGAAATCTTTAAAGCTGGAGCTTTGACCAAGATACCACAGACTCTCAATTAAGCTTCCCAGAATTAAGCATGAATATGGGGGGGGGAGGGATCCTAAATTCATAGGTGCTTGCGTTTTTAGAAAATGAAATACACCAAGAAACCTTGCAAAGTAGAGAATTGCTTTGTAATTCTTCTTCACCTGTTTTGACAATGTGATTAAGATGGAGTGGGAATTTCCCATCAAGACCTACTTGTACCGAAGAACTAAAAAGGTCTTCATTATTCTGGCTAAGGTTGAGTCTGCTGCAACTTCCTCAGTAAAGGGCATAGTCATACCAGCTGAGGGAGTAATTCCTTTCAGACCCATAGACAGGAGAATAAGATCATCACTTGGACACAGCAGCCTCGGTCCTGAGAGTATTTATTTATTTGGTGTATGCAATCTGGTCAAGCCAAGCCACAGGGTTCTTATCAATGATGTTCAAGGCATGAAGGCCTCCAAGAAGTTGAGTCATTTTGCCATCCTCAACAATGTGCGTCATGGATTGTGGCTGCCCACACTGACATAGTGGACCTCTCTAAAATGCCACTGAAATTCTGCTGCACACAAATTCCATGTCTGGTACGAAACCAGTTGAGAAGTCTTCATTGCCTTAACAGTAAATCAAACCTGGGTTGATGCTGAGTGGGGTCTAAGACAAGATAATTATTTGTCACTTTCTCTGCAGACCATGAAGCTCACCACATGTCCTCTAGTGTAAATCCCTCACCTGGTAAATTTATCCACAATGGGTGTTGTGAGGGCAGACGACCACATGGTGGATTAAACAAGCCTCTAATTAATGGTAGATGTGGCATATCACGCAGTTTCGTCATGATCTTTGCTGTGCTTTCCTCTCTGCGAACACCGGGTGGAGCAATATTGCAGAGAACCAGTAACCATGGTAGAGGAGTAGATTTAAGCGTGCCTGAAATAATATGCTTGCTGGAATTAAGTTGTACGTCAATCATCTTTCTGTGACATGAGTGAGCCCATACTGAAGCACAGTATTCCACTGCTGAATAACAGAGTGCCAAGGCTGAAGTCCGTAATGTTTAGGCATTGGCGCCCCATGTTGTTTCAGCCAGTTTTCCGAACAGGCTGTTGCATGTTTTGACCTTAGTCGCTGTCTTTGTAAGATGGTCATGATATGTGAGCATTCTATCGAATATGATGCATAGGTAGACTGGGTATGAATCATGCTTTATTCACTGACCATTGAGAACTATATTCAGCTCTCTGTCTGCTTGTGCATGATGTAAGTAGAAGACACTCAACACAGTCTTACTTCCACTTGGTATCAGGCACCACAGATGACAATAATTGGCCATAGCAGCCATATCTGCATTCAAAACACTCAAGTATGTCAAAGGAGTGTGACTGAGTACCGAGGCATATGCCATCTGCATAAACAAATTTCCAAGACCTGGTATATGTGGTAGGTCATTTGACTATAAGTTGAACAACATTGAAGATAGGCCTCCTGCAAGGATCAGTACTTTCTTCTGGTGCCTCCAAGCACTTGTTCTATCACCAATATGCACATGGAAATGGCAATTTCTCAAAAACAGAGCCATTGCACAAACAAACCAACCTGGCACAGTTCTAGACAATTTCACCAAAAGGTCCATGTCCCAAACCATATCGTATACCATGGTCAGGTCAAGAAAAGCTGAACCAGTCTTCAGCTTATGTTGGAATCCATTTTCGATGAAAGTTGTAAGTGCCTGTACTTGATCACATGTAGTACAATGATGACTAAAACCAACTTGCTCTGGTGCCAGCATGTCTTCCACAGATGATGAAATTCTTTGCAAAATCAGATTCTCAAGCACCTTAAAGCAGATGCTTAGTGAAATTGGTCTTTAGCTTGAAGGAAAATGTGGATATTTCTCAGGTTTCAGCAAGGTTGAAGCACAGTATTGCTTGATGCCAGATTCTAGGCAGTTTGGATTCCATCAGAACTCTTGAAAAACTGAACAAGCCATTCCTGAGCAGGCAGACCCAGATGTTTAATAAATTCAGGTGCAATTCTTTCATATCCAGGAGCTGTACATGTTTTTAAATCATTCAGCACTTTATCCAACTCCACACTAGTGAATAGCTCCATCTTACTATTGGCTGATTTACTGTTTAGGAAACTCCGCCAATCATCATGTACCTGTTTGACAACTCTGTCAACAGGAGCTTTGGCAACCTTCAACAGATGACTGGCAATCTGATTTGGAGTAACTGCCAGCCTGCTTTGTGCACATGGTTGGTGAGTCATACCTAGTTGATGAACTAAGCTCCAGCTCTTCCCGCTTAACCGCACAAAGTCAAGCGCCACTATCGCTTCCTCCCATCTAGCCCAGTGAGTGGCATCCAATGAATCTATAAGATGGTCCGCAATCTCTGGATCACTTGATTGCTCATACTGCCTCAGCAAGTCTGCACAATCCTCATTCAAACATGGAATGCATGCTGGTCAGAAGCCATGTGGAATTGTTGCACTTGCAGCTTTAATAATGGCACAACAGAAACAATGGTTTGCATCTTCCACGAAGATGATGGGGTGGTTTCAATGCTCCATTCTAAGTACTCTGTAAGGGAGCCCCAATTTGCCTTCCGGAAGTTCCATCTAGGCTTTGATACACTCCTTATAATTGGCAGTCGCATTCCCACCTGAAGCAACAATGGAGATGTTGGCTATGTGGAAAATCACTGAGTACAGTACACACCACTGGCTGTGGGTGTTTGGTCCATGACCCTAAGTAGCGTGGTACCTTCCATTCAGCATGTTGGAATAGGAACTACTAGGTCACATCATTAGCCAGTGCGAGATAGTTATTTGTTGCCCAATCCAACTGTTGTTCACTGTTTAGGTCTGCAGTTGCATAATCCCACTTGCTATGATGACTATTAAAGTCAACAACATATACTGCCAGATACTTAAGCCTTGGGAGAACTTGTGGACCCCATGTTTCACCCGGTGGCTTATATATATTTGCAATTTGAAATCCACCAACTTCAATCGTGTGGCAACAAGGTGAAGATTCAACATGGACAGCATCCATTATATCTTTACAGTTGTATGTGGCTCGGTCATGTTTTGCATGAAGATTGTGATTTAACGGATCAAAACCAATTATCTTAAACTGATGTGCTTCACTCAGCGTGATGTGAGTTTCTTGTTGACAAATAAGATCAGTTAGAACTTCCTTTGCCAGAATACCAATAAGTTCCCACTTGGTGACAGACAACCCTTCAACATTCAGCTGGAGGACCTTAAGTGCCAGACCTATGACTAGAAAATCAGCTAGTCCTGAGAATATTGGCTACAGTCTCCTATTGTGGAGGTCTGTGCTCAGTTGGGTGGCCATTGTGAGCATGTTCTCAAAAACATACCAAAAAAAATACAAAAAAAAAATCTACTTTAAATGGAATTTCCCTAGCAGTTTTTTTTCAGAATTAGTGCTTCATTTGACTAATCTGCTGTATATTTTAAACTTCCAAGTATATGTCCCAGGGGCAACTGTGAATCCACTTGAAGAAACTGGAATTGCAGGCTAACACGATATCCTTCCAAGTATTTTGTTGGTAAGCAATTTGGGGAGCATAGAGTCAAAGCAGTCACTGAGACTTTAGTCAAAAGAATAAGACCCTCCCTCCTTCCAGTGAAAGGAATTTTCTGACTACCTTATCTCAGCAGGTGTTCCCTTTGTTGATGATGCTCCCCTGGGTTCCAGCACACAGATTACATATTAGGAGAAGGCCACTGCTGTGTTTCATGAGAGTTAAAAGACTTCTCTTGTATTTTGAGTTTCCTCAAGTCTGGGCAAATCCCCACCCCAGCCTTGCAAGAGGTGCTTCAAAGTGGGCCCTCATCTGAGAGTGAACCACCTCAGAAAATAAGTGTTTGAGATAATCAGAGAAGGTTGTTAAATAAAATTCACTCATTGTTCCTGGGACAACTTTATCCTTTCCCCCAAAGTAAATTCAAATAAACCAGTACTGTCAAGAAGACCCTTCAAAGCATCAGAAGACACCGTTAGAACCAAGGGAATGCAGTCTTTATCAATTAGCCTTTCAGTGCATCACAAGTCAGGGTGGAAGCCTGTTGAAGAATCTGTTTGTATGCAAGTCCCACTGAAGAACCAAAAAAGAGGTACTATGAGAAAGATACTCAAAATTAGAGGCTATGATTCCCTTCTCTCAGAAGGGGCCATAAAAGAGGTCTTCTCTTCCTCAGCCACTGAGAGTAAAGATGGCAAAGAAGATTGTGAAGGAATAGGCCACAATGATTATAATCACCTTCTTATTAAGCCTCAGGTCTTGCATCTTAGACTTGACTTAGATGTTACTTGAACCTCCTCTGAAGCTCCCAGCACATATACACACACAATATAGTGCAACATGAATTTATCCTGAACCAATACCCAGTCTTGCCTAATCCATCAAGTGGGAAGCTCAGAAAAAGGAACTACAGTCTTTCATTCTAAGAAGGTGATAAACACTTTCCAACATCTCAGAGGAAAGTCTCAAATTATGTCTATGTGTCACTTGTGATTTAGATGTTGATGTTACAAGGGACACACATCAGGGCAAAGTCAGCTGAAGCAAAGGACATGCTAGTGTTTTTACAAGATGGCTTAACCATGGGGCTCAAGGCCAACGCTTTTTTTGGAGAAACAAGTCAGTGATTGCATGCATATTGTACTATAGGAAAACCCATGAGAATCTCTCATTGCTGTCATACAACACATTCCTGAAGACCACCACTTTACTCAATCCTGTGCGATTCTTGTCAGGATCTTGATCTGTGGGCTACATGTCCTAATAAGACCACCTTTCAGTTTCACAGTAGGTAGGTCCCTTCCTTTTCTCACTGAAAGTGTCTTATCTTCTTCTCACTACCTCCTTGTCCAAGGGTGATACATAGGATTTTTCAGCTTCCCTCTGTGTGCTGAAAATGCTGTTTAACACTAGGCACTGTCCAGCATCAATGGTGCTGATCTGTCACCATTAGCTGAAGCAGGGAAAAATAAAGATTTGGGCTTATGTAAATTAGCAAAATTGGAGTGGTGACACTGAAACACAATGATAAGGTGTATATAAATATGTAATTTGTTTGGTAATTATAATAATTTAAATAATTAATAAGGATAGTTTTAAGCGGTCACAGTGAAGGAAAAGAAAATGGCGGCCGCAAGGAATCAGAAAACCAAAATGGTGGCCTTAGAATGTTCAGCCAATGGCAGGCAGGCAGACTGCAGTGAAAGAAAGGTCACTCCAAAACCTGAAGGGAGAGGTCAGTCAGGTAGAACACAGATCTTCAAACAGGTCCAACTCTAAAGGCACAGGTTTTCCATCAGTCCACATTCTAAAGGGCTCAAAGCTGATTGGTGGGTCAACTGCATATAAGGCATGTCCAAAGTCATCACAATCTTCCTCATAGAATAGGAAGTGGTATTATTGCCCTTCTGGTTGAATCCAAAGATCCTAAGAAAGTTGAAATGCATAAGACAGATATGAACACAGCCTATACAAAAATACAGGTGCATATAGCAGAAACATTTAAAGCCTCCGGTACAACGCCTCTCCTTACTATGGACTCTATGGAAAGAGCAGCGATTTTGTGGGTGGAGTCATCACACCCATCTTACGATATCTGTAAAATTACTACAGGCTCTTCCATCCACGCTTTCTAACACAAAAGTGTCAACAGCCTCATACCTGCTGAGACAGTGCATGGCAAAAGATTGTTATAGAATAGGGTGCTCCACCACCCATAAGTGCCTTTTCAATTCTACATAGGTAAATTGAATTGTCCTGCCTCCCTAGAAATGGTTTACTGCTTTGTATATCCCACTGTAGAAATTCTTTGACATGAAAGGGACTGAGAAGGAAAATTCTGTCTTACCTGTGACTTTTCATTCTAGGACTCTCCATGTCAGGCAGCTTGACCTTGAATTTGATGTCAAGGCTCTGCTGTAAATGGTTTGAGTTGAATAACACTTTTACTCTTGTATTTAGTTAGTGTTATTCAGCTTGGAAGCTATCGTCTTGGAGAGAACTTCCTTAGGGGTGGTCCTAAATGCATGTTCACAGCAAAGATCTGATCTGCCTCCAGTTGTCATGAGGACAGGGAATGCCCCACCATGAAACTCTCTGAGCTGGAAGGTCATAGAAAGAAATGTCATGGTGTAATAGAGCTGGACTCACCCGGCGGTGCCTCCTGCTGGTTGTCCTTGGGAATTAGCTCATCAGCCTCTGGAGCACCCTCTGCCATCTGGTTATCTGCCTTACCTCCAGCCCCAGTCCCTCCCAGGACCCGGTGCCTCCTCCCACTGGGGTACTGCCCCCTGGCAGTAAACCCCAACACTCCCCAGGGAACCCCCACCACCTTGCCTCAGTCTTGCCTACTGCCGGTCATCACTTAGCCCTGCTCCCCAGGGCAGACTGCAGTGTATCAGCCACCCATCACAGGCGAGGGGGTTTGGACCTGCTGCCTCTGTCTACCTGTGGGCTGCCCCCTGGCAACTCCAGTACCTAACAGCCCCTAACCTAAACCTCACAGCCTGGGGGTTTCCAGGTTGGAGATCCCCTGGCCTTTTCCCCTCAGCTCTGCTCCAATCTAGGTATTCCCTCAGGTCCCTGCAGCCAGGCCCTTCCCTCTCTGAATGCAGAGAGAGACTGGCTAAGCTTCAGCCTAGCAGCCCCTTTATAGGCCCAACTGCAGCCTGATTGGGGCATGGCCCAGCTGTGGCCATTTCCCCAATCAGCCTAACTTTTCTTGGTCTCAGCCCTGGCTCTCTCTCAGGGCTGGCATTTAAGCCGCACAGGGCAGGAGTGGGTAACCACCCCACTACACATGGGTAAGACCAAATTTTCTCTTTTTGTGCCTTCAATTCTTGCTGCCTGGATTGATACCTGATAGCAACCCATGAGGCTGCAGGGTGCTACTAGTGGGGCCAGCCTGTGTTTCCATCTCCTTTCATTTGTGCCTGTGCCAGGCCTCCAACACCAAACTATCTTCAGACTCCAAGAATACAGGAAACCATCTCCCAAGTCTAAATCTCTGCAGGCCTCAAGAGGCAGAAACTCTCCCTTTGCCCTCTCCTGGGTCCATTTTTGTTTTAAAAAATCAATAATTAAAATTAAATTCCCAGTTAGTTTTCAAGCCCGCCTAGCAGGCACTCCAATATCTAGTGCAACTAGTATTAGGTAGGAGTCATGCATCTTTCTATATGGAGGTACATGGGTTTCTGCTGATGTGACACTTTGGGGTTCAACCCAAACCAGTAATAGGTTGCATCACTGCCTGCCCTGCAATTCTGGGTGCCTAAAATCTATGCTTTTGTGGGTCACAAGCTGGATACCAACAGTCAGTCTACAAGCATCCAGGTCACACTTTAGCTTCCACTGCCCAGTTATTACGCAGAGTGACCCCAACATCCTTCCAGTCCTGAACTTCCCCAAAATTGTCAGCCCTGAAGTGTCCAGTCTTCTCCTGGAACACTCAGAGTTCACGGTTCCTTTAAAGAGTCAGTAAACAGCAACTCATTAATTTCACTGGGGTTTGACAAACACTCGTATTTCAGTCACAGCACTGAATTGCAATTTATAGCAAAAGTAAAACAAGTCTATTTCACAAAAGGACATAGGATTACAAGATACCAAATATAAAGAATAAAGATAGATATGGTTACATGTAAACAAAATTAAAAATACGCTTCTAAGATTAAAACTTCATTTAACAAATTAGATTCTCTTGCTCAAAGAAGTGTTCCTCACTAAGTCTCTTTTCCAGCATGGATGACCAGTCTCTGTCCAGGATGCTTCACAGAGCTCAGAGTGCTCAGTCCCTTTGTCTCTTTAGGTGAATGATGCCAAAACGGCTTTTTCTCTCTCCTTATATCTTCTCAAGATTCATGGACCTTGCTTCAAGAGGCAGGAAGCCCTCCTGGAAGCTCAGCTTGCTGTGTCCACCAGGGAGCTGATGTCATATTAATTTTTGCAATCTCCTCTCCGCATTGATAGCTGAGAAGCTGTCTCCTTGGAACAGGGTGTGCTACTCATCACTCCATGATGCCTCCTCATGCTTCTCTGGGGAATTAGCTCTCTTCTGTCTGAACCCTGTCCTGAGGTTGCTCAGCCCATTGCCACAGTCACTCATTTTATGGCCCCTCTCTCGCTAGTCAGGAGCTGTAGTGCCTCTCCTTTGTGGCTTAGCCCTCCAGCCATGTCACAATTGTCCTCCCCTGTCGGGGTATCATCAGAGTCGCTTTCCAGGCAGTCTCAAGCACTCTCCATATGCACTGCACTGACTATGCCACTCCCACAGTGGCTGGTAGGGGAGCCCAGGCCTGCCCTCTTCTCCGAGTTCCAATCCAGAGACCCTCGAATCAGCAGTTCAGGTCTATACTCTGTCAGACTTTATTGCTCCTTCCCTTGGCTGTTTCCTACACTGCCTTGTCAGGCTCCTACTCTCCCCCTGGTATCAGGGAGTGTGACCACAGGCTCACCTCACTGCAGCTCCTTTTTATCCTCAATTCCTAGTTTTCATAGAAGCTCCAGCTGTTTCTCCCCAGCTAAGCTTCATTCTCAATAAGTATCATTGTCCCATAGCTCCCCAGGAGGCGCAGCCTATGGCTAAACAGCCACTCTTGCCACCTTAACCCTATCAGTGCCAGTGTTGGAGGGAACACCCCATCATACCCCCGCACTCACTAGATCAGTGGTGGGCAACCTGCAGCCTGCACCCAGCCCGTCAGGGTAATCCAGTGATGGGCTGCGAGACAGTTTGTTTACATTGACCATCCGCAGGCATGGTTGCCCACAACTCCCAGTGGCCACGGTTCACCGTTCCCAGCCAATGGGAGCTGTGGGAAGCAGCGGCCAGAACGTCACTGTGGCCCGTGCCAATTCCCGCAGCTCCCATTAGCCGGGAATGGCAAACTGCAGCTACTGGAGCTGCGGACGGCTGTGCCTGCGGACGGTCAACGTAGACAAACTATCTCGTGGCCTGCCAGTGGATTACCCTGAAGGGCTACGTGCAGCCCCCGGGCCACAGTGAGCCACTACTGCTCTAGATTGATGGCTTTGCTTACCTTTTAAGAAAATGTACTTTCATTGTCTCTGCCTGATGAGCAGACTGGTCAGACAAGCAAACACACATTCCTTTATCTGGGGCAGATTGGGCTTATGCACTGCTTGTCAAACACATTTTAAGAACATAATTCTAGCACATATTTATAACTCTTTGTATACACCCCATACATAAACCACACAATGATTTTTGGGACCATCACGTTACCAATTTGTATATGATACCTTACATGACATCTTTGAGATGCAGATTATTACAACAGTGTGTTAGGTGCAGACTTGACATAAGTTGCTGACATACACTGGTGAATTACTAAGGAGCCTCTGTGTCACAGGTGGTCATGCACATGCATGGGAAGTGGGAGATTGGGAAAGTCACCTGTTGCTGCTAGCAGGCCGGCTTACAGGACAACTGACACAGTTGCTGGTAAAAAGCACTTTATTTCCCTTCCCACAGCAATATATATACAGCACTTGTTTATTTCTTTTCTGTTGTTTATCACCCAATGTTCTCATCATTCTTATCTTTGGGTTCCATTATCTTGTGGTGGTAAAGACTCTCAGGTGCTGCTTATCTCATTAGTCCTTAGTTCAGCCAAAGTTTAGTCCTCAGTCCAACCAAAATCTTCTGGCCTTGTCCTTCAACTTGCCACCCGCAGCCCCGCCTCTTGTACTGTTATTTTCCATTACTTGGCACACATTTCTAAAACATCTGATACTCAGCATTTCCCACATCTCCCCCTTTTTGTTTAAAAGCAGCTTGAATCATCCGTGACATTCCCCAACGCATACATTGAACTATATATGGACCACACAAACAAATTATACCAATACAGATACCAATTAATAAAAGAGTGTGCTATAATGATGTTATTCATATTTTGTTCTAATTTTGCAAGTAACTCATGAACAGAGTGAGAATGATCTGACAAATTAACACAACACATACCCTCAAAATCTTCACATCCGTGTCCATGTGCTAATAACAAAAATTCACTCGCAGCACTATTATATAAAACTGCATGGCAAATGCTATCTACATCGATTAATAACTCAGTTAATATTTCAAAAATTAGATTAAACTGTTTAATACTCCAACACACTAATTTCTCTAAATTAAAAGCATTTTCCATAATAGCAACACCAGGGATGCTTAAACAATAGAAAATCAATCGCAGCTCGATTATCTAAAATGGCATCTCTTAATTTCTGTTGTTCCATACTTAAAAGAGCAATTGCCTGTAATATAGCATTAAGCGCTTTAACAGCAAAACAAGCTAATGCATTCAAAGTTTGCACCGTGTAATAAGTTGCAAAGCCAGGAATGCCTGCAACAGCATTCAGCAAAGCCAAATATTCTGAGTGACTATATAAGGTAACATCGGCGGAACACATATTTTGCAGGGCCGTGCTTCGCTGATTTCGCTGCTGATTCTTTCCGGGCAACAAAAGGGTCATTCGGCTAAGACAGCACAAGGTATTATGACTTAGATTGGCAGGAATATAACTAACGGTTCGTTCGCCGCAGGTAAAAAACCAACCAGACGGCAAAATAATATGTCCATAATTAAAAGAAACATTAACCGCATTAGTACAATTCAAAAGGGGGGCACTTACGGTTTGGCAGCCCATGGGTACCTTTGCGCGTGTGCAATTAACCACTCGCGCACACGTTACATTATCTGCCCCGGCTAGGTATGGGGTATGTAAAGATAGGGCCCCGGGGGCAAGGAGTAATTGGCGGGGCCCCAATTTGCCATATTCGAATACTGTGAAGACAAATTGGCATAAGCTGCAAGCATGGTGTGACTGCCCATTTCTTCGGGATAATGACATATGGGCACAAGACAAGTGCCCAGTAGTTCCCCGGCTGCCACAGAATCAGACAAACAAAAGTGTGTGACATTGGCTATCAATGCTAGACGTTCCCATAGGTTATACGTCATTCGCACGCGTAGGGGTACAAGGAGTCCCCCCTGTAACCCAAGCAATACCACTATAACAATATCGATAACCCACATCCTCATTCTGGAAATAAACAGGATATGGCCACAAGCACAACCTCCTCTGATGCTTCCCCTCCAAGCGCGGGATCTTGTTCTCCAGGCGCCGGGTGCAAGGGCGAGCGAGGTTGCTGTAGCCACGGCCGCACCCACTTAGCAGGTATCCACCGAGGACCTTCATCAAGGGAGACACAAGCATAACCCCGTCCCCAGGTTAGCAATTGTGCTGGCCCCTTCCATTGTTGAGAGGCATAATCAAACCATTTCACCTTAGGTTTCTTCTGCTCATGTTCTATCCCAATACTTCCTAGATGTCTTTGCATTGGAACATGATTGTTATCAGCACTACTAGGTTGCAACCAATTAAGGACATATACCGCTTTAGCTAATCGCCCAGCTGGTGTCTGAACTACTGCATCCTGTCCAGTTTGTGCCTGCTTATCCAACATTCCTTTCAAAGTACCATGAGATCGTTCAATAATGGCCTGGCCTGTCGAATTGCCTGGCACTCCTGTTTTGTGTATTATCCCCCACATTTGCAAAAAGGTTGCGGTGCGCCTGGCCACATACCCAGCTCCATTGTCTGTTTTTATCGATCGGGGCACCCCTAATGCAGCAAAACATGCCTGCCAATGTTTTATCACTTCCTTACTGCCCGTGGACACGTGGGGTGTAGCCCAGATAACTCCAGAGAAGGTGTCTACTGACACATGGATGTATTTCTGCTTTCCAAATTGGTTATATTGGGTGACATCTGACTGCCATAATATTAAAGCCTCTAGACCTCGGGGATTAACCCCGGTGGGAAAGGTGGGTGTCAACCTATTACATTCTGAGCAAGAGGCTACAATACTTCGGGTTTGGGATATAGGTAGAGAGAATTGTCGCGCTAGGGCTTTCGCTGATTGATGGAAAAATCCATGAGACAGGCGAGCTTGCTCAAACCGATTGGGTACTACTACAGATCCCACCAGTGCATCTGCCTGATCGTTGCCCGTGCTTAAGTATCCAGGCAGGCCAGTATGGCTCCTGATATGGCCTACAAAGTATGGATACTTTCTTTCATTGAGTCGATGCCAAAGGCGCAAGAGTATCTGTTGCAATGCTGGATTATGAACCTTTCCCAGCATCGCTCTCTCCAACCTGTTTACTAACCCCACGGCATATTTAGAATCACTCATCACGTTGAGCGATTCTTGGTTCCAGTGATCAAATGCCAAAAGTATAGCTAGGAGTTCTAATATCTGTACCGACCCCTCGCTAATAACCTTCTTATGGGCCCAAGTATGTCCATCCCACCAGACTACCCCTGCTCTCCCTGTTCGCCCAGCCACATCAGTAAATACTGTTATTCCTGTCACTGGATTCTCCTGTCTCATAAGGTGTTTTTCCAACTGCAACGGGGAAGAAAACAGGCGGTGGGGAGGGTAATGACAACTCAATTGTCCCTGATAATTTGCTAGGGCAACAGCAAACGCGGTGTCATACATCAACAGATGTGTAATCACCGTTTTTGAAAATGGCAACAAAATCTGATGCGGATCAGTTCCTATCATTACGGTTACTCTTTTCCGCGCTTGCACTATTAGCATGGCTATTGCTTCAATTCTGGAAGTTACCGTACGCACATTTTTACACGGTGGAAATATCCATTCCAAACCGACTAGGGGGTCTTTATCCCTAGTATCCCACTGAAATAATAGTGCTTCCAATACTGCATCTAGGCTAAAGACCGCTACCACGAAGGGTAAGTTTTACCGATATCTCCCGGAATAACCCTCCCCCACCTTCTGTCCTATTCGTTGTAATGCTTGCTTCTGTAGTACCAACAGTTGTCGTTTATCTCCAGGGGCTCTCCCCCCTTCTAATAAGGGAAGAAGAGGAATTATATCCTGATTTGTGATGCCACAAAGGGGGCGAAGCCATTGCAGTTCACCTAGCAGTTTCTGTGCATCATACAGTGTGCGCACATGAGGAGAGATTTTCAACTGCTGGGGGCGTACGGTGCAGTCAGTGATCCGAAGTCCCAAATACAAAAAAGGGGCTTTAGTCTGAACCTTTTCTGGGGCCACAAACAGACCAGCTTCTGCTAACGTGGAGGTGATCTGTGTTATAATCATGGGTTCAAAGGCTACTGGTGCCGCAAATAAAAGATCATCCATGTAATGATATATTTTCCATTGGGGATATTTCACTCGGATTGGGCGTATTGCCCATGCAACAAAGAGCTGGCAGATGGTAGGGGAATTTTTCATTCCTTGGGGCAAAACCTTCCACTGATACCGTACGGAAGGTGCTTCACGATTTACCATCAGAATAGAGAAAGCAAAGCGCTCTCTGTCTCTCGGGTGTAATGGAATAGTAAAATAACAATCCTTCAGGTCAATGATTAGTAATGGCCACCCGATGGGAGCATGGATGGGGCAGGTAAACGGGCTGTAAAGCACCCATGTCGACCATAATAACATTAATGGCACGCAGATCTTGGAGCAAACGCCATTTTCCTGATTTCTTTAGGATAGTAAATACAGGTGTATTCCATGGACTAACTGAGGGTTCTAGATGGTCAAGACGTACTTGCTCCTCTACTAGTTTTGTTAATGCGGCAAGTTTTTCTGTTGGCAGCGGCCACTGAGCAACCCAAATCGGCTCATCGGATTTCCATTCCAATGCCAGGGTTGGCCGCTCCTCAGTGGCCACTACTAGAAAGGGGGGGAGCTGATCACCACCCCCCATTGACTCAAGCAATCCCTCCCCAACAGCCAAATAGTTGTATCAATAAGGTAAGGGCAGACTGACCCCCTTAATGTATTATCGATTACATCAGTAATGTCAATAAAAAATTCACTCAGCATGGGCTCACGCTGTCCGCCAATGCCCTGAAGAGGTGTGGTTACCGGTCGAAGTGGCCATGTCACCGGCCAACCTTGCAGGGGCAACACTGTCACATCTGCCCCAGTATCGATAAGGACCTGATGCTCGAAAGAATCACCATCTGGGCCCTTAAATTGAACTAATCTAGTGGGACGATCTTGTCCCACTGACAAAACAAATGCTGTTGTTAGTGGTGTGGGGTCTACCTGACTGGACGACCCGAAGCCCCCAGTTCCTCTTATCTGGGATGACTTCACAGGAACATTCGCACGAAAGGGTATTAATTGTGCAATTTTGGTTCCGGCCATTATTGTAATAGGCGGGCATATAGCTCGTACCATAATCCCAATGTTCCCTCTATGATCAGCATCAATTAGCCTCGAAGCACAAAAAGCCCCTGTAAGGAGGCGGATGATCTACCTATTAACAATGCGCTTAATCCATGCCCCAACGGTCCAGATGCCACCGATGGAACGAGTGTCACCCTATCATTCTCTAGGGAGATGGCGGCGGCGGTGGCCAAATCAACTCCGGCACTGCCGGAAGTTGCCCCGCGGAGACCGTCCAAGCAGCTGGCGTATTGTTTGTCCTCACGCCCTGCCGGCTGGCGCTCCGCGAGGCGTTTCCCGACCCCGACAAAGGGGTCCCATCTTTTTTAAACCGGGAATGACACTCAGTAGCTTTATGACCGAATTTTTCACATCGATTACATGTCCCGGGAAATGGGGAGGGAAGTGCATTGTTTTGTGGCTGACCTCTTTTCTTGGGGCAATCCCGTTTTAAATGACCCATCTTTCCACACTGATAACACGCCTCCTCCCTTCCTCTACGCCAATTCGACTTGGAGGTATTCAAGGCTACCGCCAAGGCGCGTGCATGAATCTTTGCCTTCTCCTCCTCCTCCACCAAAGGAGTACGAGTGCAGGCTTCAATCATGTCGACTAGGGAGGCCGATTTTGGTAAGGTCACCAAAATCTTCTTACACGTGGGGTTAGCATTTTGAAGGGCTAAATCTACCTCCAATGCCGATCTGGCGTCTGGTGTTAAATTAGGGGCCCTATCCAATGCCATCCTTAGGCGGTCCAAAAAGAGGGCAAAAGATTCGCCCACTCCCTGCGTGACTTTTAAATAGGGAGGTGAAGGGGTGCCCAAATCAGGGAGCTCTTTGAATGCCTCCAATGCTAGAAGCTGAGACTGTTGTAATATTTGGGGTACCAATCGCGCCTGTAGCTGAGGCTCTTCAAATCGCCCCTGTCCCAACAACATGTCTATTGATGCTACCTGGAGAGGGTCGTCCCGGGGTCTATCTAAATTAAGCACTGCCGCATGCTCAGCATTTTTTCTCCATGAATCCTTCCATAATAATCTCTGTGTGGGTGTTAACATATCTGCAAATTTCTGAGCGTCAAAGGGACACATCGCTTGCCTCGAGAATATTTGTTCTAATAACGCTTGTACATACGGATTTTTCAAGCCGTACGCCACAATAGCTTTCTGAGCCTCCCTCATCAATTTCCAGTCTAACGGCACCCAAGATTTAACCCCCTCCCTTGATACCGATACCGGGAAAGTAGCCGGCATGGCATCCAAAAATTCCCCTTCAATTATAGCATCCTTTATCAATCCATGCCAGCGCTTAATTGGGTCAGGAGATCCCACTCCTCCCCCCCCATCCCTCCAAATCACCCTCGTCCCCCGTTCTTCTTGCCCTCGTCCAATTGAAGAACACGTAGGTGGCGGAGGTTTCACTTTTGGTTGAACCGGTTGCGTAGCGGGGGCATAAATTTTGCGATATTCTTCCTCTGCTGTCGGTCGCAACTCTCCCTCAGGAGTGAGGTGCTCCGTACAACCATAATACCCACACAACCTACAAATATGGGGCAAACGTGAGGGGTCAGGTATGCCGTGCTCTTGAAGCTGTTGTAGCAGATGCGATTGTGACGATCCTTGCGGTCTCTTTTCCTTTCTATCCAGCTCATCCATCATCTGTTGAGCTGCAATACCTTCCTTATATAACCACTGAATTATCTGGTCCTGCGTCAAGTTATCAAACTCTCCAGTTTTAGGCAAGTCAGTAATCCGAACGTGTCGGGGAGGGGCTGGTGGCACAACCGCGGGCGGCAATCCTGACCCCCCTTGTAACGGGTTCTCTGGATTGCCCGATGACAATTCCCCCGACACAGGCTGATCCACGGCCATCGGTTTGCCCCGATCTGAGTCGTCATCCTTCAAGGGCAACGGTACGTCACTGGGGTCCAATGGCGCCAAAGGAATCATAGTCGTTGTTTTACCAAAAAAGTCTTTCACTCCTACCGTGAAGGCCCCTTTCGCTGATGATTCTAATGCCTCGCGTAATGCAATACGCGCCCCTGCCTGAGCCGCTGCGGTGGTAACGGCTCGATGAACAGTCCGCCAGATAGGGCTCAAGGCAGCAGCTTCTTTATTTCTGACCCCCACAAAGTCCCACAGGTCTTCCCCCACTGTTTTCCACACCGAGGAGTCAAACACATTCTTTGCATTAACCAGGAAACCCCGTCGCTTTCCCCACCGAAGCAATTTTTGCAGAGCTTCTGGGGAAAATTTTTCTCCCTGGTTATTAAGCAGATTGCTTAAGACCTTAAACACGGCCTGCTCATCTGCTGATGCTGCCGCTCCCATTATGAGAGATATTCCCCGCCGCTCACCTTTCAGTGGGAGCTCCCCCGCCTCTTGGGCGTCCCGGTCCCTCACCTGAACGGAGGACACCGGCAGCGGCGGTCCCTGCTATTTCTTCCTCTGTCCGTGGTATCAAATTCACAGAATTCTATCACGTCGGGGTCACCATTTGTTGCTGCTAGCAGGCTGGCTTACAGGACAACTGACACAGTTGCTGGTAAAAAGCACTTTATTTCCCTTCCCACAGCAATATATATACAGCACTTGTTTATTCCTTTTCTGTTGTTTATCACCCAATGTTCTCATCATTCTTATCTTTGGGTTCCATTATCTTGTGGTGGTAAAGACTCTCAGGTGCTGCTTATCTCATTAGTCCTTAGTTCAGCCAAAGTTTAGTCCTCAGTCCAGCCAAAATCTTCTGGCCTTGTCCTTCAACTTGCCACCCGCAGCCCCGCCTCTTGTACTGTTATTTTCCATTACTTGGCACACATTTCTAAAACATCTGATACTCAGCATTTCCCACAGTCACCCAGCCGTGGTGGTGGCTGCCATACTATTTTTATGGGCAGCAACCTGCACACGGGCAGAAGTCTGTGCTGCTAGCACAGTTGTTAAAATGGAACAGAATTTTAAAATTTCCATTTTATTTGGGAAAGAATAAGTGTTAAAACAACTTTTCAGCACCAAGATAACCCTTCAAACATGTCCAGCATCCTAAACTCCCATGTAAGATTGAATTACATACATGCAAGGATTAAAGCCCAAGAAAACTCTGAGACAAATCCTTAACTGGTGTAGTTGGGGCTGCACATGTTTACAGTTGATACTACTAAAAAAAGCTGACACTACTCAAGTTGGAAAGTGCTCCCACTGATTTCGGTCAGATCCACCTCTTTAACTGCAAACCCCTCAGAGTAGGAAACAGTCTTATCATTTTAGATGTGACTAGTGTCTGTTTGTGGATCATGTCTTCCTTTCTGTCCTTTACTACACCAAACTGTTGGTGCTGAACAACAAATATGGGACTACTCACATGGTTAACGTGACTTTTGACCTGCTTAAATCGAGCACATGCTTAAATGTTCACAAGAGTGGGGCCTAAGAGCCCAGTCCTGTAAGCTGCTAAATGCTCCCATTGATGTTAATGGGAATTAGGCTATTCAGCAGCTCACAGGTGATTCCCAGCATCTTACAGAATCAAACCCTAATTCTGGGAGATGAAAAACAAATGGCAAAGTTTAAATTTATATCAAATCATAATCCAGTTATTCAACACTATTACACACATTAACATTATTTATAGGGTGATCATTTCAAAGTTTCATTTAGTGGGCTGAAGCCATAATAGTAATTGCATTTTAACTTGAGAAAGACAGATCAATCAATCTCCAGTCTAGATTCAACAAGAATATTTGTAAATGGCATTTCATTCATATCACTGCCCATCATCCTTTCAGTTTTTTGACATGTGTGAGTCATGTAATCCCAAATGTTTTCAGCCTGAGTTGCTCTGTTGTAGTAATCTGCTAGCTACAACTGTGCAGCAAAATGCTACATTAAACCATAAATTGTATACCTTTCTGGAAAAGGTAAGGCAGCATATGTTTCCTTTGTTCTTCATTAGAGTGCGAAGATCTAAATACATGATTTCACTTTTTCCCTCAGAGGCAACCCCACAGACCAAGGGAGATCATAATGCAGCAGCAGGCACTTGAAGCTATCTGGCAGGGTTGCCAGCCACCACAGGACAACTGACTGCTATGCATCTACAGTCATCCTGTTCTCATAAACACCCTTGAATTAATGTCTCAAAGGCCTGGTAGTGTATCATCATATTCATTTATCATGTAACAATGGTGAAGATTCAAAGAAAGAGTCATTTTCCTCTAAAACCAAACAAACAGCTTTATTTGAAAAAGAAAACTTTGATCCCTAAATTTACTGTATCTCTCCTCTTCACTGGAGAGTTTTTGCCTTGAATCTTCCCCATCTCATTCCTCCTTGGCTTTCTGCTATGATTTTAAAGAAGCAGTGCACAGATTCTCTCACCTGTGCTATGCCATTATGTGGGCATGCAACTTACCACATAATTCTCTTTTCAAAGTTGCCACATGAATGATAAAACCAATATAATACCAGATATGCTCCCTTCTGTTTTTTATCTTCTTTGCCAGAATGGGAATGGATTCCATGTAGCTAGGAGCCACTGGAGTCTAGAGAGGCATCCAGGAGAAGGTGCCTGCCCTGAGTTTAGTGAGTTTAGTGAGCATCACAGGACCAGCACCTACCTTAGCTTCGCATCATCCATAGATCTTAGGTAAGTGGGGAACCAGGAAGTCCTGAATTGGAAGAGGGAGAGCCAGGGAGAAGCTACTGAGGTCTGCAGCAATGAGGGAGGCTTGCACAGGAAGGTATAAGTTTTTATCTGCAAAATTGCAAGGGGCCAGTTCTGCTCCCCACTCTGGCCCCTGTACACTATTGTGGCCGTGCATAAAGGTCACACAGAAGCTGCAAAAGGCCAGAGAAGAATTCCCCTTGCACTGAATCAGCATAGAGCTGACAAGCACTGTACTCTCTACCCTCAATAGCCCTGGTGTAGGGCAAGGAGGTTATACGCCCATAGTGCTGAGTGCTACAGGAAATCTGGACTGCTGAACAGCCCATAAGCAGCCCAGGTGAGGCAGCTGTAAGTTAGAGCAGCTACAGTCCAAAACCAGAGGGCACAAACATGACGTAAAGACACCCTTGCACCACCCTGCACACCAGGCTGTGCCTTCTGAGCTGCACCTCTCAAGAGGCAGAACACAGAATATACTCACAGTGTCTAAACAGAAGAAGAACTACCCTATAGAGTTCAGAGTTCATCTATCTTACATATGCATTAGCCACAGGTCTTGAGGGGGGTGGGTGGCCAGGCAACTGGGGGAGTGAAAGCTAGCAAGTAGAGGCCAGGAGCCAGAGGAGAATGCACTACAGGAACAAGGTGCACATTTACCTAGTGTTTAAAGTTTTGTATTAGCAAAATGTTAAGCCTTTTTGTCAAAATAGAACAGGGCAAATCATGTTCAGCATCATGTCAGCTAATAAAGGTTTAATTCCTTTGGAATCTGAACTTATGGATCTAAAGGTAGAGGAGGCCTGGGATTACTTTAAATCAAACTGCAGAAGCTATCAGAAGCCTGTATCCCAAGAAAGGGGAAAAAATTCATAGGAAGGAGTTGTAGACCAAGCTGGATGAGCAAGCATCTTAGAGAGGTGATTAAGAAGAAGCAGAAAGCATACAGGGAGTGGAAGATGGGAGGGATCAGCAAGGAAAGCTACCTAATTGAGGTCAGAACATGTAGGGATAAAGTGAGACAGGCTAAAAGTCGAGTAGAGTTGGACCTTGCAAAGGGAATTAAAACCAATAGTAAAAGGTTCTATAGCCATATAAATAAGAAGAAAACTAAGAAAGAAGAAGTGGGGCCGCTAAATACTGAGGATGGAGTGGAGGTTAAAGATAATCTAGGCATGTCCCAATATCTAAACAAATACTTTGCCTCAGTCTTTAATAAGGCTAAAGAGGATCTTGGGGATAATGGTAGCATGACAAATGGGAAGGAGGATATAGAGGTAGATATTACCATATCTGAGGTAGAAGCAAAACTGAAACAGCTTAATGGGACTAAATCAGGGGGCCCAAATAATCTTCATCCAAGAATATTAAAGGAATTGGCACCTGAAATTGCAAGCCCATTAGCAAGAATTTTTAATGAATCTGTAAACTCAGGAGTAGTACCGAATGATTGGAGAATTGCTAATATAGTTCCTATTTTTAAGAAAGGAAAAAAAAGTGATCCGGGTAACTACAGGCCAGTTAGTTTGACATCTGTAGTATGCAAGGTCCTGGAAAAAATTTTGAAGGAGAAATTAGTTAAGGACATTGAAGTCAATGGTAAATGGGACAAAATACAACATGGTTTTACAAAAGGTAGATCGTGCCAAACCAACCTAATCTCCTTTTTTGAAAAGGTAACAGATTTTTTGGATAAAGGAAATGCAGTGGATCTAATTTACCTAGATTTCAGTAAGGCATTTGATACCGTGCCACATGGGGAATTATTAGTTAAATTGGAGAAGATGGGGATCAATATGAACATCAAAAGGTGGATAAGGAATTGGTTAAAGGGGAGACTGCAACGGGTCCTACTGAAAGACGAACTGTCAGGTTGGAGGGAGGTTACCAGTGGAGTTCCTCAGGGATCGGTTTTGGGACCAATCTTATTTAATCTTTTTATTACTGACCTTGGCACAAAAAGTGGGAGTGTGCTAATAAAGTTTGCAGATGATACAAAGCTGGGAGGTATTGCCAATTCGGAGAAGGATCGGGATATTATACAGGAGGATCTGGATGACCTTGTAAACTGGAGTAATAGTAATAGGATGAAATTTAATAGTGAGAAGTGTAAGGTTATGTATTTAGGGATTAATAACAAGAATTTTAGTTATAAGTTGGGGATGCATCAATTAGAAGTAACGGAAGAGGAGAAGGACCTTGGAGTATTGATTGATCATAGGATGACTATGAGCTGCCAATGTGATATGGCTGTGAAAAAAGCTAATGCGGTTTTGGGATGCATCAAGAGAGGCGTTTCCAGTAGGGATAAGGAGGTTTTAGTACCATTATACAAGGCACTGGTGAGACCTCACCTAGAATACTGTGTGCAGTTCTGGTCTCCCGTGTTTAAAAAGGATGAATTCAAACTGGAGCAGGTACAGAGAAGGGCTACTAGGATGATCCGAGGAATGGAAAGAAATTAACATCTGTAATTTTTATAAACTTCAGTGATGTTGTAGTACTAGCTGCATGAGATCACCAGCATGTCTCCCCTATTGAAGGCCTCCATGTTTTTTCTTTCCACACATTACTGACAGGTAAACCATCCTGTCCTCTGGTTTGATTCAGTGGTCTGTAAGTACCCCCTCCTTGGCTTTACTAGTTAGTACACTGATCCATAGACATTCAAGATCCTGCACTTCTGAGCTATTAGTAACTTTAAAACAGGTAATGAGGTATTTAATGAAAGTGCCACCCCAATCTCCTTTATTCACCATATACTTCCAGAACAGTATAGCAGTGACTTTAATATTCTAATCATGTGAATCATCCCACCAGGTTTCAGTAATGCCACTTATTCAAATTTATTCGTAATAAGATTTTCCAGTTCTTCTTGCTTCTTATCCAGACTCCTAGCATCAAAATTTTTCTTCACAATCTGTCACATTGGTTCAATTTGTTTTCAATATGTTGAGTTTGAACCACATGTGCTTTCTTAGCACCCTCCCCTTACATTGTTTAATGCCCTCCTGGCTGTTCCAGTGAGTCTCCAAGGAAAGAGATTAGCCCTCCTACTCTTGTGCACTTTGTCCATTTGTACGGACGTCTCTCATATTGGAATGTGGCTCTGTGCTGCACAGTCATCCCTGGTGGACATGCCTGTCTCCTAGCTCCCATATACCTGGCCCCCAGGCCCCTCATTGAAGCATCTAAAACTGTACATTTGTAAAATACCCAGGGCCCCCGCTACATAATTTAGGTGTAATGTGCTGTAAAAGATACATAGCCTCACCTATCATCATGTTTGTGCTTTCTCTGAAACAGTGATCTTGATTGTTTTTGTCTTAACTCGATATTCTTTTCCCCTAACTTGTAAGCCATCCAGAATCTTCCACGCAAGTATTAGAAGATCCCTCTTCTTGCAAAAAGTCTTCAACTCTGCCACTCCACTGCTGATTCTGGAACTGTATGCTTGTTCACTGCATTAGCTGGATCACGAATGATGAGAGTGCAAACATCCAGCCCATATTACCAAAGCCTGACTTCCCTAGCATTACTAACCTCATTGTCCAGTGAAGAAATAGAGGGAGATAATTTGTTGACTCATATGTGATCATCCTGAACTGCTCCAAGATTTTTCTCATCAGTTTCACATCTTTGAGGAGTTAATCTGACAGTAAAAAGAAAAATTTGAGAGCATAAAAATATACATATTGCACTGCCAAACAGTAGAAAACCTTTTTAGTTATTAACTAATTTATTTTTCTCCCTTTAAATTTAGTATCTGAATCATTGTGACTGAGGCAATTACACTATTAAATATCTCAGAGAAGCCATTTCACAAATCCATCTAGCAATAACCTAAAACTTTTTTTCAGCTGGGTTTACATAATCACATTGTGTAATTTTGCCTTTGACAATAAGTAGTGCACTTTGTATGAAGGACTTTTATCCAAAATGCTAGAAATATTTAAGGAAATAAATCATCTTAATTATTACAATTAATAGAGGCAAGATTTATTCTTAAATCATGGATGTTCCTTTCTAATTAAATTCAAATGTGTTTAATACCTCTCAAGAGTGTTAAGATAATAAGTAGTCGTTTTTTGGACCTTAATATCCTTGATCCCTGTCAATAATTATATTGGGTGACTAATAAAACATGATGCCCAGCATATTTTAAATCTTTATCTTTCTTTTCTGTCTCATTAACAGAAATGAATAGGTTTGCTCATGGACAGTACCTAATCTTGAGTATTCAATGTTGCTCAAGGTCACTCCAAATAAATTCTATGGATTTTTGGTTACTCCTGTTCTCCTTGGAATATTCATATATAAACTACACTTTTAATATATTTGTTAATTGCCACGATAGGTTTCTCTTTACCCCTCACGTCTAATATATATGCTTATTCATTGATTATAAGGCCAGAAGGGACTATTGTGATCATGTAGTCCACGATGACCTTATTTTGTGATCCCACCAAATGTCATAAGATAAACAATGCCTGATTGGATCAGTATTTGAATGGGAAACTCCACAGAACACCTTCAGTTATGCTAAGTAGTTTATCTGGAAAATGAAAACATTATAAAAATAGAGTATTTCTATTGTAACACAATTTTGCACACTTGATGGTTGTTCTGTCTTATGGAGAAGCCATGCCACTGCTCACTAAAGATTGACCCTTCCTTGAGGCCTTAACTTCCTTGCCGAGGTACAGTGTATTGTGCTAGGAAGAGGGACAGCCTGCAAACCTACCACAGACAGTAAAGACCTGACCTGAAGAAGAGCTCTCTGGAGCTCAGAAGTTTCTCTCTTTCACCAACAGAAGTTGGTCCTATAAAAGATATCACCTCACCCACCTTGTCTCTCATATCCTGTGACCAACACAGCTACAACAACACTGCAAAGAAAGATGGAAAAAGGAATTTCTGGTTCCTGAGACTATTTGGAAAACCTAAAACTGGACACCACCGTTATGATTAGAGGGCATATTCTTTTGATGGAGGACAAGGTTGTGGCTTCCCCCACTTCTTTAAAATGCTTCCATCTTCCCATAGGTATGTTATTGTTCTAATGCTTATTCTACTTAATGTTAGGCCCTTAAAACCATATTAGGTCATATTAGGAATTATTCTTAATATATATACATTTAAGCCATATGGATATTAAAGAACTCCATTCATATCGGCCACAGTGAATCATCTCTGCTCCTACATGAACAAAATAATAGAGTAATCCTTTGTTTGTGTTCCCATTAGGCCTCCTCCCCACAATACGTTTACTAATAAACATACAATGGCTTCCTTTTTCACTATTGGTACCTTGAAGGACATAGTGATAGACAGATGGTCTCTTGTTTCTAGATCATACCATTCTGTGAGTAATCACCCATTTAAACTGAAAATCTTCATACAAAATGTTTTTTTAAAGCTGACAAGATTTGTTGACACAGTCATATCCTCCTACTTGTGTATTAATGCAACAAATTTTGTATTATGGCCCATTATAAAAGGTCAGCCTTTGTTAACAGTCCTGGTAAATTTTCAAAATGCAAGGATGTGCTTCTTAGCATCTTATCAAAATCTAAAACCAGATCCAAGATAGATTCTAACTCATTGTAAAACATTTTGGAATACCTTGAGCACAAAAAGATCTGTATCAAATATACTCAATAAAATCAAATAAATTAAATAAATTCAAACAAAATCTAGTATATAGTATATCTTCTCCATTAGCACAGGTGGCAGAACTTCTTTAATCCAGCTGATTAGCAATAGAGACAGTTCCTTATTCGAATTACAGAACAAAAATTAGTGCTTGCAATAGCAGGAATGCTTCTGACATCAACCTAACAAATATCGTCTGCTAATATTTTGTATATACAGTATTTGTATTTGACATTGGAGTCAGGACTAAACCAACATATATTTCTATTGTTGTGTATTTGTAGTAATAATTAATGAAGAGTCCAAAAGTGAATTAAAAAGGTAATAATTATTAAGAGAAAGATTAATTATGCAAAGTTTAACTGAAGTGGCAGGAACAAGCTGGAAGAGAGAAACCCCCACATTCCTCAGCTGAACAAACTCCTATTGGCTGATCACATTTTGAATCATGATACTCTATTTAACTGCTTGTGGGAGCAACTAGTAACAAATTACCTCTTTTAAGCAGGTCATGTAGCAGAGCAGCCTCCTCCTGAGTGCCCCATCATGGCCAGGGGTGGCTCTGCAGCACCCTGCCTTTGTTATCCTCTCAGTGAGGTAGCAATATGTTCACTTTAACAGCCTACAAAGAGAACCCAAACACTCTGCATCAGTAAAAAAGAAAAGGAGTACTTGTGGCACCTTAGAGACTAACAAATTTATTTGAGCATAAGCTTTCGTGAGCTACAGCTCACTTTATCGGATGCAATGTAGCTCACGAAAGCTTATGCTGTAGCTCACGAAAGCTTATGCTCAAATAAATTTGTTAGTCTCTTAGGTGCCACAAGTACTCCTTTTCTTTTTTGCAAATACAGACTAACACGGCTGCTACTCTGAAACTCTGCATCAGTGTCTCTTTAACGGTGCCTTCTGGAAAAGTACTTAAACAGTTTGCAGGCTCTTACCTCAGAGCCCAGGCAACATTTAGAAGCTCCTAAACAAAAACCTCTCTGAGTTCCAGAACAACTCCTTCTTGTGTAAGGACTCAGGCTTAGTCAGGGTCTCTTGGATACATTTATAGAGCAAGCGGAAACCAGCCACAGCGAGTCTCCGAGCCTAGGTCTACAGACTCAGGCTCATGGTGCTCACCATAGAGCACTAAAACCAGTTGTGCAGATGCTGTGGCTTGGGCAGGAGCTCAGGCTCTGAAGCCCACCTGCTCCCTGAGCTTCAGAGTCCAAGCCTGAATGTCTACATAGCTATTTTTAGAGCTCTAGCAAGACCCCGGAAGCCTGAATCTAATCTGGTCTCTGAGACTTGCTGCTGCAGTTTTCTGCTTGCCATGTAGACTCATCCTCACAGGCATCCCTATCTGGAGACCTTTGTAATCCCCGTCTTCTGTTTGTTCAGAGTATCTCTTTCAGGCCTCCCCGCCTACAGAGCTCTATATCCCATCTCTTGCCCTTTAGAGCTCCTTAAACATTCACCTATCCCACAACTATGAAGGAGGCATCAGAATTCTCCTTCAAGATACCCACCTCGTTTACTGAATAATTAATCAGGAAATATTTTGAAAAATATCTGGAAAAATTGAGATTATTTTTTATTACAATGTAATTTGGATGTTGTAAAGTAATCCTATTAAAAACACCATGCAATTAAACCCTCAACATCCAAGTTATTTTTGAATAACGGCAGTATAACAATCTCTTTCAAGATAGTTTCAGAAAACTTGAGTGCTAATTCATTCTATCATTTTTATAACAGAAGCACTGATTTGGTACCACTTGACTAGAAGGGTTTAAGCTGTGTAAACTCAAAAGCAGCAAAACATATATTTTCCCAATGTCTGGTGTATGCAATTTAAAATAGAATAGTGTAACACTCTAGAAGATGCACTCTCCTTTTGATCTGTGTGCACACAATCCTGATGAAAGTTGTGTTCTTGCATCAGGAGCAAATATAATCCACAATTTCAAAGCAATTTCTCTGTCCCTATTTTATGGACTAAAATATACTTACAGTTCAGTGGGACAGATATTGTGCATATTTGGCACACATTTTTATATTTTAAAAACGTAATTTTTTTCATATTAATGTATTATTGCTCTTTTTCTTCATATTTAGGCTCAGTTCTGCTACCATTGAATTCTATGGCAAAACTTCAATTTACTTCAGTGGAATCAAGATTGGGGCTTTATAAAGAAGAGAGAGCTGAAGTATAATTATTATTAGGCTGTCCCCACCACCTACTGTGTTATAGCTTGTATATATATATATATCAAGACATAACACAGTAGGCTATGGGGACTCTTTGAGCTTTGTATGGCTGATATGTAAAGAAGCAGTCCTTATTTTATTTATTATTTATTCAATTCTTAGCATTGTGATGGCACCTTAGAATGCCAGTCATGGATTTGGGCCCCATATTGCCAGGCATTATATAAACACGTAAAAAGATGGACCCAAGACAAAAAAAAATCTATCTATATATATAAGAAAGAGGTTTTGGACGGATTTAGGCATCTCCTCCAAAAAGAAACCACTTCTCTCAGCCTAGGTGAGACATTTAGACTGGTGGTTGAACGAATCATGAGAATTGGTTATCTAAAGTAAGTCATTACAATTGAAACATTATGTTTATATGTACATCTGGGATATAGACCAACTGAGGCATCATCTTAGTATTTTTGTCTCCATATAAAGATACTTGTTGGAAAATACACATATGTATTGAAGAGTTATATCTAGTTATACCTACCATACTAATACAAGTATAGAGCCAAATGCTGAAGTCTTTACTCCATCATTACCGAGTCCTTACGCTGGCAAAACTGGAGTTTTGACTACGTAAAAAGGTAGTAAGAACTTCAGGATTTGGGGCTCGTAGCTTTTATTAAAATGAAGTAATAGATGGCACAAAGATGCCAGGATTTAACCAGGTTAGTGACAAAACACCAGTGTACATTTTCACTGTAATTAAGATGATGATGTATTACAGTTTTTTATCCCCCAATTATATTTCAAGGTGCTATGTAGTAATTTTGAAATGAATACTGATTCACCCAGGTTGCCGAAGAATAAAATCTTGTAATGTGTTTGAGTTCTATTTTCAGAATAATAATATATTATCAATCTCAGGATTCAACATCGGAAATAAGGGCAAGATTATTCTCATACCATAATTGTTCACAGACATTACTTAATATAAGAAGAACAATCATGGCCCTCATTAATATATTAACCTATGGTCAGTCTAGCATCTAAGCAGGCATTGCAATGTGCTGTATGAGGCATTTAGGTTTAGAAGTGACCTTGAATTTCTCAGTTTCCTCATTACTGTTGGTTGGGATCGTTCCATGGCTACATTCCCAGTCTGCATCCGAAGGGTGCTGGTCACATCAATCTTAAACACTGGTCCATAGAATAATGTTTCATGTTGGCTTTGAAGAAATCTAATCATTCTGCTTAATCACTTCTATTTCTTCCTGAAGTCTGGAAGCTAGTAGGCTGAGTCCTAGTTTTACATTCTTTTGAAATTTAGCCACAGTCTTTTTGTCTGGCATCAGAATCCCACACAAATATAGGGTGTCAGATACTCATGACATCCAATCAGATATGTTGTATCAAAATTCACTTTTAGCATGAACTAGGATAATTTCCATTTGCACTCAGGCCAACACTTCTAAAGAAAAATTAGAAGCAAGTTTATTTACATATTTAAATATGCAAATCAAACCTGACAACTATGTTGTTATTTGTCTCTTCAAGAGAGTGACTTTCTCCCTGCAATTCTTGCTGAAGGATGGGAGAAATTGAGCTCAGGTATGCAACATGTAGGGTTGGAGTAGGGAAATTTTGCATCCTGACTGAAGCAGTTATACTTTCTCCTTCTCTGAATTGATAATAATAGAGATGAGCTTGTACTAAACTCTTAGAGTCTAACACCACTTCACCACTACCAACTCTGAAGAAGTTACAATCAGGTTCAGTATCTGAACCTTTCATCTCAGACCTCTCTCTAATAATAATAATTCTTGCACAGCACTTTTCATCTTCACGGTGCTTTGCAAAGATTGTCTAATCAATCCTTGCAATATTGCTATGAGGTAGGTAAATGCTATTATAACTATTTTACACAGGAGGAAATTGAACCAAGGAGGTTAAGTGACTTGCACACAGCAAGCCAATAATAGAGTCAGGATTAGGATTCAAGTGTTCCTGGTCCTGTGCTCAGGCTACTAGACCAAACTTCTATCAAAATTGCAGTGGAGATAGGAGGAAACCATGATGAATTAACACAGCAGCTTTAACTAACACTGAACCAAATTCTGGGTATTGTTCTATTTGTGTGGATGACTAAGAAAGGAAATGAGTTCTGTATCTATATACTTCACCCCTGGACAGATAACCTTTATCACTTGTGGCCACCTTCTACTATACAAACAAATGTGTGTAAAGCATACAGAAATAAATGTCCATATGTATGCAGACCTCTCAAGTATGCAGGAATATTACACCTGACTGATGAAAGTTATTCCACCTGAAAGCTGGAATAACTCACATGCAGAATTCAGCATTAATTATGGGCATGGGAATGTTAAAATACCTCTTTGATCTTTGTACAGCTGACATATAAAGGAGCACTCCTTATTTTATTTATTATTTATTCACTTCTTAGACCCAATTTTAACATTTTAAATTATTTCTTTTCTTTATGTCTTTTTCTTCCATTTCTTTTCTCAAGGGAAAGCTCCCTGTTGACTTCAGTGGGCTTTGGATCAGACCCACATACTGTACTGTTTAATCAAGTTTCTGAGTCAAGTTGACAGGAGAAAGGGCACAGCATTTTTATTAAAGGCATGATAACTCCACTCAGTCTGAGTCTGCTCAGACTTTCTGGGAATATGTAGTTCACAGTGGCGTAAGAAACACAGGTTTAAACATAAGCATTAACAGCCAGCCCCATTCTTATTTGCATAGTCACTTCTATGCTGGTAGCATGATACTTACCCTTATATGTGCTTTTCTTATTTTCATTTTAAAAACAATTAGAAGGGTTATATTCATTAGGTGACTGTGACTGGTTTTCATTTATTCAATTAATGTATTCATTTCTGTTTATTCTTGAGTTTTGCTTCCTCCCCCACTAAAAACTGCCATGTCAAAATTACAGCCATAGTTATAGTTTAATGAAAATAAGGACTGACACTGAGGGTGAAATTGGGGCAGAGAATGACATATCCTATGTTAAAATAAATACGTTTTACAAATATGGAGAGAGGACAGAGGTAAAAGGAAATGTCCCATGTTAAATATTTACCACTTGAGCTCTTATGAAAACCACACTATAAGTGACAAAATAATATGATAAGTGTTCCCAGGGGTAGGTCAACTTTCAGCTTAGAGTTAAGTCTCCCACAGAGGGAGGAATTATATTTCTTGGCACATACACATTAATTATATAAATTTCATAAAGGAAATGCAAAGTCCCATAATGTGAGATTCTGATTAATGAGGCTATCCTGATTTACTGTTGTGTGTTTTTGAACTGTGATATTTAAAAATCAGCTAATTTAAAAGCTAGTTTTTTAGGTACAACCTTACTATTCCTACATAATTTCTCTTAATAAAAGGAAAGTCATTCTGACTACGCTTTTCCAGTTGCCCCATGTCACATATTAGATAATCTATTTATAGTTTGGGGCATAATAAAATAGAAATTGTAGTGGATTTGGGAAGTGGGTTCCTACCTTCCTCCAACATATCTACGATTTTTGTCTGTCTTCTAACTATTCATAATAATACAGTGCATTTCTATAGCTCCTTCCTTCCAATGAAATAAAACAGTTTTATAAAGATTAATGAATTTAGATTCATAATGTACCTCATGTGGTAGGTAAAGTGCATTATCCCTTTTTTACACATGAGGAAACTGCAGCATAGAAAAGTTAGATCACTTCTCCAAGGCTGCGTAGGCAGCATGTGGCAGGGCTGGGAATAAGGCCAGGCCTGAGATTTTCAAGAGTGACAATCAGTTTTGTGTACCTCAGTTTTCACTTATCTGACTAGAGAGACCTGTTTTTCAGGAAGTGCTGAGCACCCAGCCTCTGAAATCCAAAGTTCCGGGCAACCCTGACATACATTTAAAATATGTTATATTACTGTAGCACCTAGGTGCCCCAGTCATGGACCAGAGTCCCATTGTGCTAGGCACTGTACAAACAGAATAAAAAGACGGTCCCCACCCCAAGGATCTTACAATCTAAGTATAAGACAAGCGACTACAGATGGATGCACACAGATGGGGGAGTGCAAGGAGTCAGCCTGATTGGCAGTGGTCTCAACACACCAGCAGCCTAACTGTTGTCAGGAATAAAAGTTACAAAACAGAACCATTCAAAGCAGCCACACTTCTCTTTCCTTCTACCCTACCATACATCAGTTAATCTCCAGTCATGTGACCCAGTTTAAAAACCCCATCACACTTTCCCATCACTGCCCACTGAAACAGAAGTGTTCATAGCATGTATAGGTCAACAAATTGAGCCTGTTTTGACACTTTATTTGGGGAGAGTATTCCAAAAGAAAGGGGCTCTTACTCAGAATGCATCCGATGAAGTGAGCTGTAGCTCACGAAAGCTTATGCTCAAATAAATTTGTTAGTCTCTAAGGTGCCACAAGTACTCCTTTTCTTTTTGCGAATACAGACTAACACGGCTGCTACTCTGAAACCTGACAGAATGCTCTGAGAGCATGACACAGGGACAGAGGCAACCTCTTGAGAATGCAGGCAGCAAGCGAGGCAGCTATTATGGATCCCATTGATAATATATGCTGCTATGAGAGGCTCTGGCTATTTAGATAATTTCATTCTGGCACAAATCCTTCAACCTAAATACTGTACTTATTCTGACACAAAGTGGTACTCATGCATATTTAAAAAGAAGCAGCCCTTTTCCTCCACTAATGCTGCTTGAACCTTTTCCTATGGTTAGAAATATTAACAGGTTCACAATGACAAACTAAAGAAAGAGCCAACATCTACCTATCTTAGGTAATTACGTGGTACTATCACCATGCCATCTGGTTTGGTAGTCAGGAGAGAGTAGCAGAAGCCAATGTAGAAGGAAAACTCTCCTTTTCTAGAGATCAATCTAAAAAAACAAAATCCAGAAAAAGTTTCAGAGAAAGTTTACTGATGAAGAAGCCCTCGATAGCAAGCAGAAATACACAAGAACAACACATCTGTTTGAAGTCCTTTCCAATGAATCATGTCATCATGTCTCTGCTACTTGCTGTCTGTTGCTTGTGTCACTATCCGTATGAAGTCCACCCCCAAAAATTCTCCCACAATTTATAATGCTGCTCTGGTTGCTAATCTGAGCATGATGGTTAGAAAATATGATGGGTGCTTATGCATGGCAAAAAAGTTAGAAAGG
The DNA here is from genome assembly GCF_009764565.3 of Dermochelys coriacea. Lineage (NCBI taxonomy): Eukaryota > Metazoa > Chordata > Testudines > Dermochelyidae > Dermochelys > Dermochelys coriacea. The sequence continues at coordinate 252,123,300 of NC_050069.1, read as the reverse complement.
GTAGTGAAACTACTAAGCACAGGGAATTTTTAATCACTAGTAGTTCAATTTGCAAGGGACTGCCATATTGTCCATTATCTAATACACTGTGAAATCTATATTCACTAGCAATAGAAGTTCATCAACAATAGTCATAAAACAATGATCCACAGCATTTTAGCAAAGTATTTGAAATAGATGCATCAATTTATTAGTTCAAGCACGCTGTCAGAGTTGTGCAAAACCAGTGAATTAGTTCATGAAAAAAATACTACTTTGTTTTGTGCAATGTTAAACTTAATTGTTGTTGATGTTTGAATTTGTTTGAAATTTTGCTTATTTTTTTAATTCTGACAAAGTGGCTATTTTAGTTTTACAAACATAATTCCATTTTTTATTTTTATATATATACATTGCCAAAGCTAAATGCCCATTTTCATTTAAATTTCTGAATGTAACATATCATTCAGTCAAAATATGCCTTCCAGACTTTGTATTGAAATATGAAATGAGGAAAAAACTCAAATACTGAGTAGTTTTGCTTTCTCTGAGACTCTTTTGAGAGATGGCATAATCTGTGAGAATAACTATTCATTGGAACACTTTACCAAGGGTTGTGGAGAATTCTCCATCACTGACAATTTTTAAATCAAGGTTAGATTTGTTTCTAAAAGATATGCCCTGGGAATTATTTTGGGAAAGTTCTATGGTCTCTGTTATACAGAAGGACAGACTGTATGATCACAATTTTGAGTCATTACTAGTCCCCTGAATGCCAAAGCACATGATAAGACAGAAGGAGGGTACAAATTTTAAAGATATGGCTGGAAAAGGCATCAAATGTTTACTCATTCCTTAATCAGCTATATTAGTCTAGCATCCCAGGCTTCTGGAATACAGATTATTGCCAGCAAAACCACTAATAGGATGCAAATTGCATAGGAGTTTTGTATGCATGAGCGGAATAAGAATGAATTTGCGCATAAAAATATAGTTTAAAATATAACAAAGGAAATGCTTGACAAATCAACAGAACATCTTGTGCCACTGAAGGAGAAATGTATTATGCATAAAGGCCTTTCAATCTTGGAACAAGAGCGCTGCGTTCTGAAGCAAGTGGCACGTAGGACCTATGATGTAATGACTAAAAACGGGAAAATGCACAGAAGGGACAAAAATCATCTTCTGGAAATTAATGAGACATTAAAGTATCAGCCAGAACTGGATACAAATATTCATTCAGCACTCGCCTGGATAAGACCTTATAGAGATGGGCCAAGAGCCCGGGTACAAAGAGTCCACTTTCAGGATACTTGCAAAGGATAAAAATAATACAAAGCTGGCAATTGGTCTTCTTGTTGGCAGTCTCAGCAGTGGCACCAAGGGCATGGACAGTGAACTCCCCTTTTATCCTCAGGCTCTCTCAAATTAGAGGAACAGGCCCCACATGTGGGGATAGATAATGTCTAGATGGAACCTGAAATTCCTCTCCCACTTTTTTTATTTATAACCTTGAAAACAGAAAATGCAAGATTTCTGTAAAAGATTTCTTGCATGCCTGAATCAGTTCTAACTTAATAAAGTAACTAATAAAAAGCAGCAGGGTTTTCCCTCCAGTGATTCCACCCAACTACTGGGGCAGCTGTGTGCTGGCACCAAATGCAAAGATATTGTCTCTCTTCCCCCAATGTCAGTTCTCCCATCCCCTTTGCTGGAGCCCCGTAAGCCTGGAGAAAGCAGCCAGAAGGCTCGGGGACAGAGGCTCAGGAAGGAACAGCTGGGTAAAACAGAAGGCAGGGTCTGTGGGAGTGAGTCCTCCTCTCAGCCCCCTGGCCAGACCCCAGTGCACCTCCGGCTCTGGGCAGTCTCTGCTTCCCACCACCTGAGGGGCCTCACCTGTCTCCCCGGAGCTGAGCCGCCTGGGGCTGGTGCAAAAGCCTGGCCATTCTCAGCCAGGTGTGAGTAGGGGGAAACAGTGGGGGGGGCTTGGGTAGGCCGCTCCAGGCAAGTGCATCTTGAGGGGCCATGGCCAGGACAGGTCCTGGCTTGGCTGATTGCGCCATTCCCAAGGGGCCGGAGCGATTCCCGGCCCTGGGACCAGCCCTGGCAGTGCTGCTGGCTCAGCCCGGCAGAGAGTCGCCTCCCAGCAGGGCTTGGGGGAGTGGGTCTGTGGAGAGTATGGGGGGAGAGGGGGTGCTGCACTGTGAAGGGGCTGGGAGGATCTGTGTGTGTTGGGGCACTAGGGAGTGGGGGCTCTGTGGGGGTGCTGGGCAGTTGTGGTGGGGCTGTGGGCAGGGGTGGAGTTGTGCAGGACGTTGTGCATTTGTGGGTGGGTCTGGGGGGGCGCTGAACATAGGTAGTCGGCAGGTGTTGAGTGGGGGAGGCTATGTGGTGTCTGGCAACTGCAGGGTTGTAAATAGTGCCCTCGCATTGGACGGAGCAGGGATGCCCCTACCATGCTATGCCCCATTGCCCCTGGCTGGCCCCTCACTCCGGGGACGGACCTCCCCGTGCCATGCTCCATTGCCTCCATGGGGGCCCACAAATATGTTTGGCGCCAGGCCAACAAAGGTTAATCCGGCCCTGCAAACGGCATTTCTCTAGGCAGCGTCCACTGACTCGTTAGACGCCGTGGGGCACTGTCGGGGCTGGTCTGCTTAGTGTCTCCTTCTGGTCTCGATTTTCACCCTATGACCTTCCCTCCCATCCCTCTTTTTTCCATGTGCTGTCCCTCCTGCTCAGCAGCGGGAGGGCGTTTAGCTAGGGGCAGGCCTAGACCCCCCCCCCACCCCTTCTCCCTGCTGGTACACACAACAGGCACTTGGAGAAAGGACGTCCCCGGCCTCCCGGTGCCACCAGAGGGAGGCGCTGCGCTGTAGGCAGGACCCGAGGGGCAGCGCCTGTGTGCGGCGCGGGGCTTGGCGGGCCCTTTCACGCGGGCTGCCACAAGCGGACTGGACTCCTAGTACCAGGCCAGAGGCCTCAGGCTTCTTCAGCCCTGGGTGTAAACAGGGCGGCGCTGCTGGAGCGGGGAGCTGCCAAGGCCGGCATGTGGGAGCCCTCGGCCTCGAGGAGGTCCCGGGCAGCAGCTCCCCGCTCCAGCAGCGCCGCCCTGTTTACATCCAGGGCTGGGCGGCCTGGCGGGGCAGGGACATGGGGGCTACCGGGCCTCCTCCGCTAGAGGCTCGCTGCGCGGCCTGCCCCAGCCGCGCTAAGGGCGACGAGCCCCGCGCTACAGTCCCGCCCCGCTGCCCCCTCCCGGGCCGCCCCAGCAGGTGGCGCTGCTGCTGCCCCCAGGCCGCGGCCCAGCGTGCCGGAAGGGGGTGGCGGCGGCCTCGCCGAGATGGCGGCGCCCGGGCGGCGCGGAGCGTGAGCGTAGGCCCGGCCGCGGGGAGCATGGCGCGGGCGGCGCGGGGCCGGGGGGGCCGCGGCGGGAGCCGGCAGCCGGGCAGGCTGCAGAAGCTGCGGCTGGCGGTGCAGGAGTTCGTACAGGCGGCCGGGGGCCTCTCCCCTCCTCAGCCCGGGCTCCAGCCCGCGGGGGGCCGGGGCAGGAGGAGCCGCCGCGAGCTGAGGAAGGAGAAGCGCAGGCTCAAGCGGAGCCGCCGCCGCCGCCTGCACCCCCAGCAGCCGGGCGAGCCAGGGGCGGGCCGGGGCGAGCAGACGCCGGGCGTGGGGCAATGCCCCCTCCCCGCCGGGGTCCCGGCCTCGCCGCCCCCGGGGCACCAGCGCCCCCGCGAGGCAGCGAAGCGGCTGCCCCAGAAGGGACCCGGCGCCGCCGCTGCGGCCTCTGCGCGGAAACGGGCCTTGCTGGCGGCCAACGAGGAGGAGGAGAAGGAGATCCGGCGGCTGGAGCGGCGCCTGGGGCTCAGCAAGCGCAGGAAGGCGGGAGCCTCCTCCGTGCCGCAGAGCTTCGTCCGGGATGGGCTGGGCTACGTGCTGGGGGCCCTGGAGCCCGAGGCCACCCTCTGCGGCCTGTACGAGGAGAGCAGCGAGGAGGAGGCGGCGGCTGATGAGGGGCCCCTAGATCTGGATGAGGCTAATAAGGAGGATCTAGATCTGGAGTCCCTAGACGATGATCAGGAGGGGGAGCTAAATGGGGAGGAGGAAGAAAAGGAGGGGAGGATGGAGGACACTTTAGAAACCTCAGAGGAGGCAGATATGGAAGGAAACTGGGAGGATGAGCGGGAAGGAAGCAGAAAGTTGCCCATGTCCCCAGAGGATTGTGGCGACCATAAACCCTGCAAAGCCAAGACCTCCAAAGAAGAGCAGGTAAGTTGGAGGCAGGTTTTGCATCAAATAGCTTCATGCCTTTCAAATACAATTTTGCATCCTTCGCATGAAGTTTCACTTCGGATCTGAGTTTTGTAAGGGATTGGAAATTGTCCTGAACAAAACGTGCTATGTTCAGTAGACTGATGAACTGAGCACAGTTTTATGCTATGTATTACAGGGTGACATTTCCTGACCCTATGGGGATAGGGCAGTACCCTGAAGCATGAGCATTGAAAAACCTTGAAATGTACATGGAGGTTCTTGTTATGATTTTGCTATCACAAGTTTCAGCATACCAGTAGGACTACAGAAGCTAGCGATGGAAAAGACCTATCAGACCATTTCTCCCATCGCCGATGGAGGATGCATCAGATATAGTATTGAATTGTGCATTTGTGAACACAGATGGTACATTTGGGGCCCAAGCACGCTTTTTGGCAGGCTTGCATAATTCCCGTTGAGTTCTATGGGTGTTGTGCACTTGAATAACTTGAAGAATTGGGACCTTGATTTGAGTTGATCCTAAGTGATAAGCTGTTGCATGTTTCTTTTTTGGATGCTGTTCAAGTTAGCTCCTTTAGCATAATTTTGTACTATGGGTGTTGCATTACAATTAAAAAAGCTTCATAGTGATTAGAAATAAACCTATGATATACTTAATAACCCCATTTCTTATATTTAATTAAAAGATACTTTCAAATGAATATGTATTTATTTTTAAATAAGATTTTTTTTGTAACACACTGCCCTATTTTCTTGTTTTTCTCTTTTGAGAAGAGTCTTTGCCATAGAGCTACGATGTATGTTCCCCCTCCAGTGAGAAGAGCTGATGAGACAACGGATGACAAAAAGAGGGAAGAACTGGGAAGACTGAAGAAAACCGTGAAAGGACTAATTAACAGGTAATATAACATGTGAAAGTTGTTTAATTGTTAGGCTGTGTTTACAGCAGCCACTGCTCAAGCCAGAGAGGGGAGTGGGTATGAGTTATTTCTTGCAAACCGATTTTTTTAAATAAAAGTCAAATTTTGTGCATGCCATCTTTGACAGTATCTTTTTTTATTCTCAATTATTTTGGAGAAAGTACATTTATAGAAGTTGAAAAATCTATTAAAGAAGATATGTATTAATTGATAAGTGAATTTAAAACTTTAAGTTGAATTCCACAAACACTATTAAGTGTTGTAGGCCAAACATAATTCCATGGACATCAGTGGGACTGTGTGTGGTTCAAAAAAATAATTGTAGAATCAGGCTCTTAATTTGTACAATCTGCACATGAAAGGAGTAAGAGCATTAAAAAAAATATATTATTAAAACTGCTGAGCCCTGAATCTCGGGAGAAGTGTGTATCTTACACTACTGAAGAATAGGTTTACAGAAATAATTGCGCATTACCATATATTTATCTGTGGCTTTTATATAAAAGCATTCAGTTGACATTAATTTTAGTCTGTGCTAGTGGTTCTCAGACTGGTACACAGGCTATGATCCATTGGTATGCAGAATAAGAATTCATTATAACTACACTGAATAAATTACAAACATGAGGATGAGTACTTTTGGATTTTAGATATGGTATGTTACGGTCTTTTGCGCATCACTGCTTAGCATCATCAACTTTTTGTGAATACTACTACTTCATTTTTATATACAGTATCTCCTGAGAAAATGTGAACTAAATATTTGGGTATCTGAATTATTCTGATGAATAGGAAAGATCCAAAATCTGTTTCAAATATTTGTCCCTTTTTCTTTTTGAGCTACTAGTTGAATAAAAGATAGAAATGGAAATCTAAAGCAAACACTGAATTTTATTTTCCAATAGGTTGAGTGAACCAAATTTGGCCTCCATAAGTGGACAGTTGGAAGAGCTATACATGACTAACAGTAGAAAGGACATGAATGAAACTCTAACAGATGTTCTTCTGAATGCTTGTGTTACTGCAGCGGTAATGCCAGTTAGATTGATGATGGAGCATGTCCTTTTGGTCAGCATTCTTCATCATACTGTGGGAATTGAGGTAACTTTTTGCCTGGGCTTGTTTTATTTTCTAATCATGTTGCACAATACTTTCTATGGTGCTTTATCCAGGTTCTTTTTTGAATGTGTGGTTTCTGAAATTGTTAGAACGTAAGTATATGGTATCCCTGAAATTACACCTCACTATATGGCAATATGGGCTGACTTGTGGTTGCACTTATGGTTTAGTAGGCAGGCTCTCACAAGCCACAAGCACTTATGCTTGTTACTGCATCTGAATGAGTAATTTCTTCTGTAAATTATTGGTTACCTTTATAAAGTGTAACTTATGTCATTGAGACCATTAGTGCCTTATATTCCTACCTGCATCTATCTGTAGTGTTGAAAAATTTCTTAAAGCTACTATTTTTTCCATCTTTAACTACAATTATCCAGTCCTGTTCAATGGCTACTTTAGAACATCATTCTTGAGTCCTATATATCCAACTACAGAATTCATTAAAACCATTATAGAGTAAAAAAAATCCAACGGAATCTGAGGAACTCCACTAAAGCCCGATCCTAGATACACTTACACATGCATGTGAGTAGTCCCACTGAAGTCAGTGGGTTGGCTTGCAGCTATAAGTGTTTGCAGGATCAGGGCATTTGACACACATCAAGCAACTTTTTGAGGGTTGGTTGTATTTTCAGGCTTGACAATATCAGGTCAAAATAAACTTAAGCTTTGTCTACTAATATGGAGGACATGTTGGAACAGGTAATGTCAAAAGGAAGTTATTGCAGGAGTTTAGATAATTTCACTGAAACTTTTGACAAGAGACAATGAGCTGTTTTAGGATGCTGTTCCCATAAAGCTTTATTCTGATTCTGTAATGCAGAAACATAATTGAAAGAACTCATATAAAAGATGTATTCAAATAGTTCTTGCGTCTGTAATGCGTTGACCTTGTTGAGGTAGAAATATTTCTGTATTAGCTGTTTTAAAAACCAAACTAAATATCAGAGGAGCACAACCAAGTTAACTTTTCTACGTGCAACCTTTGCATTATAGTAAATTTATTTTTACTCCTTTTGTTGCTTTAAAGGCTGGTTTTTACCCCACGTTTGACTTGAAAATTTTGGCACTGTTTTAATAGTAACCCCCATCTTTTTATAAATTTAAAACTTTTAAATGTAGTCAACCAGTTTCTAGACTCTCACACAGACCATTGACTTAGTTGTGATGTAGACTTCAGAAGCTAATTGGGACTACTTAAATGCATTATTAAGCACTCAAGTTTGTTCTTTGAAAAAGATACAGGATATTAAATGCACAAAACTGCGATAAGGTAACATTAAGGTTGCAGTTAAAAATTATTCAGAAAATACAAAAATTAAGGTCTTGTAGCAATGTTTGTATGGCTATGCAGCATATACATAATTTTGTATATGTATTTGTAATTGTTGGGAACCTTAACTTTTACACATTTCCTGACTGATTTTAACTGCAACATTAACATTATAACAACAATTTTTTTAATTGTGTAACTCAATTTTAAAAATATGAATATTTGACAGGTGATCAGTCCACGATCTAAATGTATATTTTTGGCACACTTTTTTGTAGGCTCAGTTTTCTGTAGATAAATATAAAGAGGTCTGTCATTTTCTTGGTAATTTTTCCCATATTGTATCTGTTTGGCAAGTTGACTGACTCTTATCTCCAGTAGGAAGTCGGCAAGCAATAGTGCTAAGTACACAACCAGGAGCTGGAAAAAAGTGCTTTTCTTGTTATCAGGCTTTTCCTGGCCAATAATGTTTTTAATCTAAAATGTGAATCTTGACCCATATGTGGTTTATTTTCGTATGGCACATAAGTTGTTTCCATGTTTCTAGTATGAAAATGACTGAGTAAGGTTGCAAGTTTATCACGGAAGTCATGTATTCTGTTACTTTCCGTGACTTCTGCAGCAGTCTGTGCTGGGGCAATCTTGGGCCACTGCGCCCCCTCTTCCTCCCCTCCCCTCCCCATCCCAGCAGCAGCAGAGTTTGGGTGTGGGAGGGGGCAGGGGGTTGGCTGGGACACGGCCAATGGGAGCTTTAGGGACGGTGCCTGCAGGTGGAGGCACCATGCAGAGCTGCCTGTCCATGCCTCCGCCTAGCAGCTGAGCGAGGGGGATGTCACCGCTTCCAGGGAGCCCCCCAGTTAAACGCCACCCAGAGCCCTCCTCACCTCATCCCAGGCCCCAACCCCTTTCCCACACCCAAACTCTGCTGCTGCTGCGGGGGAGGAGGCGCAGAGCGAGGTAGGGAGCCTGCTGGCCCCGCCAACCCCCCCCCCCCAGCACCAGCAGAGATCCTCAGCCACGCACTGCTGCCGGCGCCTCCCAGCACTAGCGGGTTTCCAGGGCCATATGCCGCCTCCCTCCCCCAGCACCCGCAGTGCCCCCCAGGCAGATTCTCTTCTCCCCTCACCTTCCCCAAGTTTTAGTCAGGGGTATTTGGTAAAAGTCATGGACAGATCAGAGGCCGTGGATTTTTGTTAACTGCCCGTGACCTGTCCATGACTTTTACTAAAAATACCCATGACTAAAACTTAGCCTGAACTATTAGTGATAATGAGTAGCATTAGTCTGCCATGCTCCCAGCTGCCAATCTATGTTGCATTGAGAAATGTTTCCAGTTTCCTTTGTTTAAACAAATCTTTTCTAGTAAGTCGTTAGCTTGATTTCATCAAGCCTGCTTTTACTACCAAATAAAGGTATAAAAAGATAACTGGATTATATGTGTAAATATATAATTTCAAGTAAAGTGAAATGGATACCAGGTAAATAATATGCTTCTTAAAAAATATGTATGGAACTGATAGCTTAGAGTTCATATAGAATATCAATATTGGCTGATGGGAACAACAGTTTTCCTATAAGCTAATTTTTGTTTGTTTTCCATTGCTTATGCTTTTTGCAGGTAAAATTGAGGGGGCAGAGATCTACATATGCAAAATGCTTAATTGCTTTCTAATCTTTTTTTTTTTTTCATTCAACTGTTGTCAGGTTGGTGCTCACTTTTTGGAAGCTGTGGTGAGGAAATTTGATGAATTCTATAAAAGTGACACTGAAGGGAAAGAATGTGATAACCTGTTTGCCTTGATTGGCCATCTGTATAACTTTCACGTAGTGCATTCGCTGCTGATCTTTGATATTCTCAAGATGCTTGTTAGCACTTTTACAGAAAAGGACATTGAACTGATTCTGCTTCTTCTGAAAAATGTGGGCTTTTCCTTGAGAAAAGATGATGCTTTGGCCCTGAAGGATCTGATTAGCGAGTCCCAGAACAAAGCAAATGCTGTGGGGAAGAAATTTCAGGACCAGTCTAGGGTATGTATGCATTTGAATACGTTTGGGCACAAACTTCCCAGCATGAACAGAATTTATCAGGGATTGGTTAAATCTGTTAATTTGCCAAATTGTTTAATTTTTGTATTAAGTTTATCTACTAAAATTGTTTCACGCAATAGTCTGATTAGATCTTAAGATAGTGTTAGCATCCAATTAAATTATTGTTGCATTAGCTTACTTAACATATAGGAAAAGAATGAGCACTTAAGTTTGTTCTCAGAGCCTAGACACCAGCATGCCCTGAAATAGCTGTCTGCCCTGTGTGTTACGCAAATGATGATGCATCTACTTCATGGAATAATACAGTTCGTATGCTTAAAAGTCTAAAATAATTCAACAGCTGTGGTATTGTTTAGCAAAATTAGATTTGAATCTAAACTTAATATAAATACATGTAGTGGGAATTAAAATGAATATTGGTTTTTTGCTAGTATTCTTTATTTGTGATGTCATTATCTAGATTCCAGAATGTATTGCTAGGTGAGATGCTTATGTATGCGCAGTAATACATTCAAGATACATTTTCCACTTGTTAAATAATATTTTTTTCCAGCACGTCTGCCATACTGTTTCTTTTATCCATAGATTCGCTTTATGCTAGAGACGATGTTGGCACTAAAAAACAATGACATGCGGAAAATCCCAGGTTATGACCCTGAGCCAGTTGAGAAGCTGCGCAAGCTGCAGAGAACCCTGGTAAAAATGTTTTTTAGTATATTAGTGGGTACTGTTACTTCTCCTAAATCATACTTTTGGAAGTAATTGCAAGGTCCTTTATTAAGCTACTAGTAAAATACTGTAGACCAGATGACCTGCTAATATTACTTTGGAATTTGTGTAACAGCGCAGGTTGAACAATACATTGTGAAAAGTGCCTTCTGTCCCCAAGAATTTCAAATGACTTTACGGACTGTATACAGAGAACACCACTGAAATGCAGCCATCTCTGGATGTTAGTCAGCGCCCAACACACTGCAAAACATTTAGAGAACGACATTTTTTTATCCAAGGACACTGAGACAAATCCCTGTGCTTACAGATGGTCTTGTGGGATCTTTTGATGTTTGTGTAGAGCAGACCAAGATATCATCCCTGGTGTTGAGTTCCTGCAACTCCCGTTGACTTCAGCAGGCTTTGTGAATGCTCAGCCTTTGAGAATCAGGCCATTCATTTTTAAGATCTCACCTGAAAAACCCCACACAGTAAAATGTGTACCTCGCAGATTGAGAAGCTGCTATTCTCCTCAGGATTTTAGTTTGGTTCTAGAGAGTCCATGTATCTTAGACCTGAGGCTTACACCATTAAGCCACTCTTCCGGTTCACTGTTAGGCTTTTTTTTCTAAAATTTGTGTAAATACAGTACACAGATGTCAGGAATTTAATACAGTAAGCTAGAGCCAGACATGTTGCAAGCAGGTGCTGTAGAACCTTTTACACAGCTCTGCTAGTGCACTTGTAACATCTCTTCCCTTCCACTCGTTTCTTGATCAAGTATTAACTGTACCAAAACTTTTGGTGATTTTATGTGAACAAAAATGTCCATTAGAAAATAGGACATTGCAGTTTATTTTTAATTTACAACTCTAGATTAGAATTTGAACAAAGGTGTTGAGTTGGTGGATGGCGATAACCCACTGGCTTTGTCTTTTTGGTTGGAATTCTTTTTTTTTTTTTTTTAATGCCACGGTCTCCTGGATTTAGGCACGCTCTTGTGTTGTAAATCAAAATAAATGAGAAGTATGTTGATTTTGGCTGATCTTGTTTGGAGATAGAGGTTGTGGGGGGGGAACATCTGAGAGCATAGTCGGGAAACATGTTAAATTATGCCGTGATCTAAACCCTTTGTTAGGAAAAATAAGTCTCTTTGGAACTGAAAACGTTTTATTGTTTATAAAAGGTTCACAACAGTGGCTCTGGAAGAGAGACTCAACTTCGTGTGTCATTGGAATCTCTCCTCAATGCTGACCAGGTTGGCCGTTGGTGGATAGTAGGGTCATCTTGGAGCGGAGCACCAATGATTGATAGCACTAGCAGCAAGACTCAGCACAAATTGCCTGTTGGAAAGGTAAATATGAAAATTGCTATTAATCATTGAAAGTGCCAAGGCAATTTTGTCTTTGAGAAACATGAACAAATATCCTTGTGATACTGCGGTTAGTATTTGGACTTGCGCTTGCCCTGGCCCTGAAATTCTCTCTTCCACCTTGTGGATTTGTAAACTACTTTGTGGTGCACTGTCATGTGAAATGGAAAAGGCGGACTAAAATTGGAAATAGATTCCACAGTCTGTAGCCTTATAGGTAGGGCCAGCTGTACCCCTAGAAATCATATGGTTGAACTGTTTTTAAAAGTGCATAGAAACATGGTGAGAAGGGCATGGGCACTTAGAGAAGGACTACTCATTTCATCACTTCCAGTCCAGTTTTGCTGGTCAGTTATCTGATCTCACTGCTTGGAGGCCAAGTCCTCATACTCCTTATGTTCATCTCCAGTGGTAAGGTCACTAGATCTTTGGACTGTTGCTTCACAACTCGTTCCAGGTATGTGTGTATATAATCATACCAGAAAAGTTTCACTGAAATAGGTTTCCTATAGCAAGTAAATGTTATCATTAGTAAATGTTTCTTTAAACGTGTTTCTTTTCAGATGAATTCAAAGATATTGGAGCTTGCTCGTAAGCAGCGAATGAACACGGACATCAGGAGAAATATATTTTGTGTCTTGATGAGTAGTGAAGACTTTTTGGATGCATTTGAAAAACTTTTGAAGTAAGTACACACCAGGATTCTGTTGAAACCCAGGGACAAATAGAAGTGCTATCTGGGCTGGAAACTTTTCAGGTTGCCTCCTTGCCAGTCAGGGAGAGCAGGGGAAGTTGTGCGCAGGGGAAGTGACATCAGGCAGAGCAGCATAGAACTGCTAGTCTCGCCAGATGGGAGGGTGCCCAGAGGGACTAAGTGAGAATGGAGCAAAGAAAACTGATCTGACTCAGGAGTAAGGAGTGGAGAAGGGGCCAAGCAGTACAGCAGAACTGAGCTGCCAATCAGATGGGGGAGAATGGGCCAAGATGTTGTCAGCCATATGAATGATGCCATGGAAGAAAGCAGTACAGTCAGGGAGAAATTAAAACTGAACCTCATTTTGAATGTGGTGTCTGTTACAGCTCTGATCAGAGGTCTGTGGTGACTGGTAAGGGAGAGATTGGTCTGGGCTTTGTTGCTACTGTAATATAATTCAAAGGGAGTAACCTTTGCCAGAATGGCAAGCCACAGTTTAATTTGCAAATCAAATCAAAATAGGTTTTTTGGTAAAGTCAACTATAATTCCATTACTTGCTGTTTCTGTAAAATACAACTTTATTTTTAGACTGAGATGGAGTCTTTTTGGTACTTCGGTACAGCCTTTTCAGTTGCAAAAACTTAGCTGTTACCACAGCAGAGGTCTGGCAGTTTTATTTGGAAATCAGTCCTTGACTTAGTACTGGCTATTTAAACACTTGTGTACAAAGTGATGTACACACAGACTTGGATGATGTAAAAACTATTTGAAAAATACCTAGAATACATTACACTAGCCTGTTTAAGTGGTTTTTTGTTTTTGTTTTTTGTTTTTTTTTGGTTTTTTTGCAGAGGTATGTGTTTAATACCAACTGAAGGCCCTTGTAATCAGAAAGAATGTAGCATAGAAGAATATGCTAAAATAAGGATTATGATAATCATAAACATGTTTTCCAGAATTATAGAAATCTAAATTTCCTTGTTGGTCAGTCTTTTAGGGAAGTGTCTGAGAAATCCATACAGAAAGCTGTGCTTCTTATTATGCTTGCTGATAGAGCCACTGACAGATCCATCAGCTAGACTACAATTTGTGCAGGATGGAAAAGTTCTAGCTCTCTTTGACATAGTAGGCTTGCTGATGCTGTCACATAGAAAATTAAAACATTTTTAGGAATTGTGATACTCAAGGTACAGTAAAAGCTATGTTTTCTAGCACTTTATAAACCAGAAAACTCTAGAAATTGGCATTTTGGGGTGCTGGATCCGGACAGTGTTCACCTTGGGAGCTCCTCACAAGCATCGACCTGTCCCTAACGCTCCTAGGTGAAGGCGTGGCCAGGCAGCTCTGCGCGCTGCCTCCACCTGCAGGCGCCGCCTCCACAGCTTGAATTGGCCACGGTCCCCGGCCAATGGGAGCTGCAGAGCCAGCACTTGGGGCAGTGTGGGGTCAACGTGTGGACCCATCTGGCCGCGCCTCCACCTAGGAGAAGCTGAGACATGTCACCACCTGCGGGAAGCCGCACGAGGAGAGCACTGCCCAGATCCGCCACCCCGAAACCTCTCCCGTGCCCCTGCCCCGAGCCCCCTTCCTCACCCAAACTTCCTCCCGGAGCCTGTGCCCCACACCCCAGCCCTGAGCCCTTTTAGTTATCCGGAATTTTTGCCTAACCGGCAACCCCTATTTCCCCAACATGCCAGATAACATGGCTTTTACTGTAATATGACTCAGAAACTTTCTGGCCAGAATTTAGGTGAAGCAGCAGTGAATATAGGCTGTTTTAAACTTGGCCTGCACACCGCTTAGATAAGGTATCACGTTGTTGTGCACGGCGTTAATCACAACTTTAGTCTCATAGTTCTGAATATCAAAAAAGACCATCCTTGTCTTTTAAAAGTTTGAATTTATTTTGAAAGATATTTTCAAATTTTTTCAAATTTTGTTGACTATTTGCTAATGCCTTTTGGGAGTTAATCTCAAATTTTTGCTGCTGCTAACTGTGAGCTACTTCAGCAGTATCTTCCCGGGACTCTAGGTTTCTATGGTGGAATCACAGAAATATAGGGGTGAAAGGGACTTTGAGAGGCCATCTAGTTCAGCCCCCTGCGCTGAGGCAGATCCAAGCATACCTAGAGCATCCCTGACTGGTGTTTGTTTGACCTCTTCTTAAAAACTTCCAGTGATGGGGATTCCACAGCCTTTCTTGGAAGCCCATTCCAATGCTTAACTACCTTATCATTAGAAAGTTTTTCCTACTGTCTAACCTAAATCTTCCTTGCTGCAGATTAAAAGCCCACTACTTATTGTCCTAAGTGTACATGGAGAGCTAATGGTCAGTGTCTTCTTTATAACAGCCTTTAACACACTTGAAGACTATTGTCAGGTCTCCTCTCTGTCTTCTTTTCTTAAGACATAAAATGCCCAGTTTTTTTAAACCTTTCCTCATAGGTCACGTTCTTATCATTTTGGTTGCTCTCCAATTTGTCCACTGTTTCTAAAAGTGTGGCCCCAAAACTGGATACGGTACTCCAGCTGAGGCCTCTTCAGTACTGAGAAAAGCGGGACAATTACCTCTCATGTCTTACATACTGCAGTTGTGTTAATACACCCCAGAATGATATTGGCCTTTTTTGCAGCTGCATCATATTGTTCACTCTCATTCATTTTGCGATTGCTATTACTCCTAGATCCTTTTCAGCAGTTCTACTACCCAGCCAGTTATTCCCCATTTTGTAGTTGTGCAATTGATTTTCTTCCTTAGTGAACTATTTTGCACTTGTCTTTATTGAATTTCATCTTGTTGATTTCAGACCAGTTCTCCAATTTGTCAAATTCATTTTGATTTCTCATCTTATCCTCCATAGTGGCAGATCTCTTAAGTACACAACCATCTAAGATTACTTAGATCCTTACTAACTAAAATTTGGTTGCACTGTGATGTGCACTGTGCAGAAGACCCGGTGGAGCTTATATTCTAAAATTAGGCAGACAGGACATTTCAGTCACGTGAATGCCAGATGAAAGTCCAATTTCAAAGCGATGCAAATAATTTTTGTGACTGACACTATATTATAACACTAAGCATTTTTCTTTTAAATTGGTTTTAGTGCTGCCAAATGTTTGACAGCACTCAGGACTAAATCATATTTATTTGCAGAACAGGTGCAGCACACAGTACTGTTATTTGCCAGTGGATCTGAATCCTCTTTTAGTTGGGTCAGCTGTACGAGTGAGAAGGCAATTCAGTCATTGGTCTTTCTGCTGAGTCAGCCAATGAGTGTGCCAATAAGTGCAGATTGTGTTTTTGTAATTATTGTTGGTGTTCTTAAAGTAGACATTTTCTATTAGGAACTGGACTGAACCCACCAAACTCATTTCACTTAGATAACCCAGCCACCATCTAATCACTATTTTCAATTCACTATCTGGAGTATATTTAATTTGTTGACCAAGAGATAAAAAAGTTCATATCATCAACCAAAAAAGTTTTAAAGATGTTTTCTTTCTCATTCATAGCTTTTTCCTAGAACTTAAGGGCTCCGGGTCCTGTCTGTTCCCATTAACCCTGGCAAGGATGTATATAAAAGCAGCCATTTCCTCCCAAAATCATAGTAAAGAATATTAGCTAATCTGAGTGAGGATCCCAAGGCTTTTAGCTCACTGCTTATCTTCTTCCCTGTGCAGTTCATCTCAGTTCTCCAGGCCTCAGCTCTTGACACAGTAATACAACTCCTCCCGAAGATGGGAGGACAGATTGGCGATCCATGATTGCAGTGCCACTGCACATATGGAAAGTCACCTTCATTTTGTTCCATAGAAGCTGATAGAATGTCTGTCATTCTCCTCTTGCCCAGGATTGTTGGGTTTCTCTCCATGACAAAACTGGGTTGGCCTATACTGCTGACAACTTATTTCAATTTAAACCTTTAAGGATTCCATTTCAGTTGCAATAGAATGGTCTTCTTAGTTTAGAGAAATTGCCAATGGCTCTTACTTTAAGGTAGTTAGATTTTGTTTAAACTCAGTTAATTATTTTTTACTGTTATTGATATCACAGGCTTGGACTTAAAGATCAGCAAGAGAGAGAGATTGTTCATGTTCTCGTTGACTGTTGCCTACAGGAGAAGACATATAACCCCTTCTATGCATATTTGGCTAACAAGTTTTGTGAATACGATAGAAGATTTCAGGTAAACTAAGATCTGTTCCTACCTCATTGTGGTACTGTTAAAGTTGAGATTCTTTTGGGATTTCTATTATTAGAGGTTTGTACAGATTTATTCCATTACATAATACCACAGAAAAAGTCTCTCTGCCTACACAACCATTATAAATAAATAAAATCTGGTGACTAGCTCATCATTTAAGGAAGCTTATTGAGCCACTTCTAGCCAGAAGGTAGTGATTTAGCTAGGAGTGGAAATTTGAGTGGGCCCTAGCTTGTGGTGGTGGGCAGTGAACAAAGGTCTGACATCACAGCAATTCATTTATATTGTATATTATTATATTGCATATTTGACTATGGCTCCCCCATCCCTCCATGTCTGGGGTCAAGGCGTGTTGCACCTCTGGCAATGCAGAGGCAGTAACCAGAGCCACTTGGGAGCCCCTCCTCTGTAACCAGAACCCATCCCATGAGTGAGTGACCAAGAGGTGGTTGGGCCAAGAAGTGGCATTGCGACTTGACATATGGCCTTCTGCTCCCAGTCCTGGACTTTGCTCCATTCCCCATCAACACAAGCTCAGTCTCCATCCCACACCACTCAGCTCTGGTTACTTCCTTCCCATTGCCAGAGGTATGCCTTCCACACTGGGAGTGAGTGGCTGGCCAGAACCTGATCGGCTGTTAGTTTTGGAACTGAGAGCCAATGGGGACCAGTACCGGGGGGGAGGGGGGTGTGTGAAATCTGAGCCTGTGTTGATGAGGAAGCAGAGCCGAATGGAGCAATATGAGGCAGCAGCAGCTTTACTAAAAGACTGCACCTCTTAGCAATCTAGTTCCATCTTTTTTTTTTTTTAAATCAGATTTGAGTGGGGACTGGGTGCTAATCAGGGGAGCTGTGACCCACCTGTGTCTACGCCCCTGACAGGAGGATAGGTCAGTATGTTACAATGGGCCTTTGGGAAGGATCTAAAGTAAGGAAACTGTATGATGGAAAAGAAAGGTGTAAATATCCTGAAAAAAAAATCCCTTGCACCCAGAATAAACCCCTGCTGCATTTCAGTGGTAGGATTGTAAAAACTGAACCATTCAAAAGTGCTTCTCTCTTTTTATTGCAGTTACAAGACTGCTATTATTCTTAATGGAAAAAAAAACCAGGAATCAAAACTGTTACTATAAATATCTGTTACACAGAGTAGGGCCTTTTGGTATTTTAACAAAGAACATAGGAAGAAAATAACACTGGTGAATATTTTTGTGCATGTTTGCTTTTTCAACAAAAATATCCTGTTTTATATGTATAAAGTTCCAAAATGTTCGTTTAACCAATAAAATGTACTAGTTTTGCAAGAGTTTAGTGTTAGAGATGTACTTTAATGCATCAAATATGACTAGATTAACAAAATATGTATTGACAGTTTGTATTGCCTTTGTGGACATGGTAGTCAGAAAAAAATGAGCCTTAAAATCTTAAAACCTAAAATGGGCCTAATCTCTAATATATATAAATCCAGTGAAGACCCCATCCTGAGGAACTGGGAGTAGACCCCTGTATCCACACAGAGCCCCGTGTAAGTAAGGGCTTACGCAGGGATTTGTCCATGGAATTTGTGTAAATAGGATAAATTATCTATTGCAGCTAGCATGTCTATTTTGGTGTCTTCCAAAACATGTTGCTTGTGGTGTGGAGGAGTTATATATGAGAGGTTTGATAGTGTTTTTACAACAATGAAAAAAATAATAAAATGCATATGTTAAGTGTGCTTCATTTTCTATAGACTTATGTAAACTGGTTCAACCACTTGCATGTTTTTCTTTTGGATTTACATATAGATGTATATTTTAATTCTGTGATTGCTAAACACTACCTGTATCATCTTCAAGCTACAGAGCAACTTCTAACATAAGTTTGCTGCTGCTTTGAGTAGTGTCCCTACTTGCACTTGACGTGTGCATAAGCCAAGATTTTTCAGTAGCAGTGCCCATTCAATTTACACATGTACCCTATGGATCTTCATGCCCCATACTTGAAGATATATAGGGCTGTGCTGATGAACCGCCCTCCATTCCTTTTCAGCTGCCTCAGCCCGAGATGGAGCAATTTGTTGTGCCTACCTAAGTGCAGCTTAGACTTTCCTTGTCAATTTTAGACCTTTGCTAACTTTATTTTATTATTCTTTAGTTATTTTACGTTATTTTGTTCCTGGTTTTTTGAGTGGGGATATTCCTTTTTTGTTTTTGCTGGGTTTGGGCTTGCCTCCCCCTCGTCCTCAGCAAGGTCCTTCCTTAGGAATCCTCTCTTTTTTTTTTTTTTTTTTTTTTTTTTTTTTTTTTTGTGGGATATATCTAGATCCCCAGGCTTCAAAACATTGCCTGACTTTCCAGGAACCCTCCCAGTGAGTGACAGCCATTTGTACTGTATCCGCTGTCTCAGGGATATGCATGTATCATCTAAGTGAAAAATTTGCACTAGCTTCAAGAGCTGCTCAAAGAAATACACAGAAAAAGCTCCAGCTCCTTATGATGGAGTGCTCTGTTCATCCTACATCAGATCGGAGCTCGGAAACGCGCGCGTGCGCACACACACACCTCTGAATGACCACAGTGCCCCATCATCTTCTGTGGCTTGCTCACTCCCAGGTCCTCTAGGGACAGATCTGCAAATGAATCTGAAAAACCTGCTTCCAAGATGAGTGCAAGGTCTCCTCAGAAAGATCACTCAAAAAGGTTTACCATGCCGGAGACCCTCCACTCTGCGAAAGTGTCTGCAGAAGTCTCAGTACTGAGGAATTCTCTATGCCTAAGTCTTTGCTTCCATTGTCCGTGATACCGAAGCATTGGTACCATTGAAACTTGGGCAAGAGACTACCAAAACTATGCACTCTGCTAAGAAGACAGTGCACTCTTCATCTTTCACTGCCTCACTGGTTCCTAGATCATCAGTAGAGCAAGTACCAGACCAGTAAGTAAAACTCTCAGTACTTTACACTTCTACGACTGGTTCTCACCAGGTCTCCATACGACCTCACACGGTACTGCAAGAGTTCAGGTTCTCAAAGAATCTGCCTGTTTCCAAGGAGCCTGAGTCTCCTCTGTTGAGTTTTGGACTCCCAGTACCACAACCAGTATTATCTGTGGTATCCCACGTTTTGATAGTACCAACATGTTCTGAAAGATGGCCAGTTACTCCTTCATAGATTCCAAGGACAGAAGGGACCATTCTGATCATCTAGTCTGACCTCTTGTATAACAGAGGCCAGAGAATATCCTCAAAATAATTCCTAAGGATTTTTTTTCTAAAAGAAATGCTCATCTTGATTTAAAAATTGTCACTGATGGAGAATCCATCACAACCTTTGCTAAGTTGTTCCAATAATTAATTACTCTCACTGTTAAAAAGTTACACCTTATGTCCAATCTGAATTTGTCTAGTTTCAGCTTCCAGCAGTTGGATCATGTTATACCTTTCTCTGTTTGATTGAAGAGCCCATTTTATTTGTTCCCCATGTAGACACTTAAAAACTGCAATCAAGTCATCCCTTAACCTTCTCTTTGTTAAGCTTGAGCTCCTGAAACTCAATCACCATCTGCCCCTCCACCAGGCTATGAAGAGGAGAGTTCTTCAGACTCCCAGGTTTATGTGCAGCGCTCTGTTGACCATCTGCCTATGTTGACTATCTGGAACCTGCACTGTTGAGGGACATTTCCAGGCTTCTACCATCAAAGCCTGCCAAACATCCCACCCGTTATAATCAACCCTGCATGCCCCCTCCATTCCTGTATGATCCTCCCAGTGGACATGTTGGGATCCTCGGCTGCTTACCAGCAAGAATTTTCTGAAATGCTCAGTACTCATGTAGATCATCCCTTGATGACATTCTCCAGCGCCTTCTGTTTCTCCACAGCAATCTTTAAGGCAGGAGGATACATTCAAGGACCAGGAAAGGAGAGCTGATGAGGCGGCTAAGCCACAGTCTAATATTTCTTCTTTCTCTCCAGATGAAGCTGTTATCGCCCCACTGTTTCACATTGATGATTTCAAAGTTTCAAGATCTGATTAAGAGGGTGACAGACACCCTTCAGATCCAATTAGAGAAAGTGCAGGAGACGCAGCACCAATTGCTTGTCATTGTGCACACACGGTCATCAGCGCGAGTTGCCCTTCCTATAAATGAAGGACTATTAGAGTCTGACAAGTCCATTTGGCAGACTCCTACTCCTGCCCTCCCTCCCAGCAAAAAGACCAGATAAAAAGTATTATATCCCAAGTAGGGGCTCAGAGCTTTTTATTTTCCCACCCCACCCCAAATTCTGCGTCCATGACTAGAGTAAATGAGCATCATAGTCAACATCATTCAAAGCCTATGCCCCCTGATAAGGACCACAAGCGCTTGGATCTTTTGGGGATCAAGAGTTGTTCCTCTGTGACCCTACAGTTCCCAACTGCTAACTGTCAGGAGATTCTGAAAAAATACAATCACATTAATAATATGAAGTTTGGCTCTTTTATTGAACATCTACCACAAGCACAAAGAACCGTTTCAAGCCATCATTGCAGAAGGGCTGCTCTTGGCTAGAACAACCCTGCAAACTTCTCAGGATTCAGCTGATAGGGCAGCTCATTCCATTGCTACAACTGTAGTCATGTGCAGGGTGTGACAAAGTGAGACATTTTTGTAATATTTTTATGATTATGTGCCTCAGTTTCCCTCTGTACTTTGCATTGTTACCCAGTGGTTGCAGAACAGTTAAATCTACTCTTGGGGCAGAGCAAGAGACATGAGGTGCTGTGTTCTATCTTGGGTGGAATCCATGGATTGTTAAAAGGACTGGCTAAAACTGACCCATATCAATGGAGAATTCTGAAAGACAGTGGGAACCCCAGGGGCCAGGACATTCACATCTAGCAACCAGTAATCAAGAGGAAGGAGATTTTTCCCCCACCTCTCAGCAGGGAAGCAGAGCAAAGGCCCCAGCTCAATGGACTGAAAGGTGTCATGATACTAAAATAAAAGTTGGCTTATGGTAGTGAGTCAGCAGCTCTCACCTGCGACTGACGGAGAGAAATGGAGAACTAGAGGCAGAAAATGATTCCATGGCAGCTTGGCTGGATGGAACCCTGGCTTGGCCAGAATGAAATATGTATTAATCTTTGTTTCTCTATGCCAGTGGTTCTGCGGTTATGCGGCCCACAATGTGTTATGTGGGCCACAGGTTGAGAACCACAGCACCCTGTCCCCCCAAACCTCCCACAGTCCCCTATGCCCAGCACCCCCCACTCAGAGACCCCTCCACAGAGCAGGCCCAGGAGTGGAGCCGGGCACAAGCAGCCAGACCCCACCAGGTCGGGCAGCTAGGACCCCAGGCCTGGGGCCAGGAGCAGAGCCCCACATAAAACATGGGGGTGCTGTAGCACCCGCGCAAACCCCTACTCCTGTGCCTATGCTGCCCAATGCCTCTCACTGCCCAGAGCCCCCCACACCCCTACCAAACCTTCCCGGAGACCCTGCCCCCCTGCAGTACTCACCAGCCCCTTGCTGGCAGAAGCACTCCAGCAGGGCTGTCACACGCTGTCTCTCCCTCAGCCAGCCCCGCCCCCTGCCAGACCAGAGCTGCACTTTTAAGCATACAACTGAGCTGCAGTTGTGTGCTAATTTGGCCACATGCAGCCCACGGGTTGAGAACCACTGCTCTGTGCTAATGTAAGCTCTTCTTTTTCGTCTGTGTTCAACTGACAAATAAATCCCACTCTGTTTTGAAAAGGCTCCCTGGTGTCACTGCAAATACTTGCTAAGGTGGGGAGGTCCCTGAAGAGTATAAAAGTCTCAGACCTAGGAATTTATTTCAGGTTGACTTGCTGGGTAGAGCTCACAGTGTGAAGCAGGAGTGCTGGATCCCAGAAGCTAACTGTTGGATGCATTGAGGCTGGGTGGGCTACCTGTAAGAAAGAATGGGACCTCTTAGGCATCTGGCACAGTGAAGGAGTTCCTCTGTTTAAAAGCTGGGACATAGCACAGATCCTGTGGATCCGTGACACAGGGCATCATGGCTTCAGTCCTCAGGGTTTCCCTATGAAGTCCAGAACACAGTAGAGGACCCCGCTTTCGATGGTCTAAAGTTATTCGGTGACATTACAGATGATTTGCTGCGTGCTTAAAGGACTCCAGAGTGATCCTTCATTCGCTGGGCATATATACGCCTGCAAATAAAAAGAGGTTTAGTCAATCTCAGATGGTGCAGAGATTATGCCCTTCCCAATTCTCCATTTTCCACAGACCACCAGAGCCACCTAGAAAAAAACCCACATTTCAAAAGGGAAAATTTTAAACTGCTACAGCAACTTTGATCAGCAGCTTATGATGGCCAAACATTCCTTTTGACTCCTCAGTTGAGAGTCATGAACATTCCTCTGATCTAGACTGCTGCTGCACTATCTTACCTCACTCAGTTTTCTACTTTTTGGTGATCGTCTCTCCCATTTTCACACCTCATGGATGCAGATCATCTCCAACAAATGGGCTTTGGAGATTATAATTTTGATGTACTTCATTCAGTTTTACTCCATCCCCCACCCATTCCATTTCATGGACACCTCTGATGAATCTGTTCTGAAGTAAGAGGTTCAGTGCCTTTTCCGTTTTGGAGCAGTGGATCCAGTTCCCACTCAACACAAGAGGGTTTTATTCCAAATACTTTTTGGCTCCCCAAAAAGAATGGTGGATGGAAACCATTTCTAGATCTATGGATGCTGAATACCTTTGTCAAGGTACAGAAATTCAAGATAGTGACACTGTTCTTTCTCTAGATTTACTACTTTACAACCCTTAACCTTCAGGATGTGTATTTTCATATCACAGTACACCCTTCTCACAAGAAATTTCTATTCTTCTTGGTGGGGCAGGACCATTACCAATATTGGGTCTTTCCCTTTGAGCTAGCGACTGTTCCCAGGGTGTTCACAAAAGTTGTGGAAGTTGCATAACTTCATCAGGGGAAGTTAATTGTTTTCTTTTACCTCAATGACTGGCTCCTCAAGGGACATTCTTACACCAGTGTCTAGTTAGCAGTGGTCAGTCTCAGTCTCCAGCTCAGATTCGTGTTGTCCTCCCTCCTGTTGTCCTACCTTCAAAAAGGATAAAGTTTATAGGGGCCATTCTAGATGCTACCACAGCCAGAGGTTATGGGCCAGAGGTTCCTTGCACTGTCGCATCTGATTGGGCAAGTTCAGATCAGTCCTCAAGTCACTGCCAGATCATGCCTGCAACTTCTCGGGCACATGACAGAGAGTAACCTTCTTATGCTTCATGCTCAGCTGCACCTGCATTGCTTCCAAGCCTGGTTCAGGTCAGTTTATACATCCAACAGGGACAGTCTGAACAAACTGCTCTTTATCCCCTGTCATATTCTAGTTTCCCTTGAATGGTGAAAGAATCCAGACAAAGCATATTCCCAGAGGTCCCCTTCAACCACCCTCCATCTACTCACATTTTAGTTTCTGACATGTCCCTCCTCAGATGGGGAGCTCATCTTCAGGACCATAATTTCCAGGGCAGATGGTCTGCCCAAGAGTCCACCTTACACATCAATGTTCCGTCTGTCAGACATGTCTGTCTGTACTTCCTATCTGTGATTCAAGGACAATCATTTCACTTAACGACAGAAAATAGGACCAGTATGTATTATATAAATTGGCAAGGGGTAGCAAGAGCCCTTTCCCTCTCTGCAGAGGCCATGAACTGGTGCATAGCCCACGATATCCTGATCTTGGCAGTCTACCTACCCAGTCTCCAAAACACCATAGCTAACAGCTTCAGCAGACGCTTCGCTCAAAATCATGAGTGAGAACTAGACAAATCTGTACTCAAACAATTCTTAACCTGGGGATATCCAAAAACAGATCTTTTCGTCACCACAGATTATTGGAAATGCACACATTTCTGTTCAAGGGGAGGCTTGGGTTGCCACTTCTCTGGTGGGATGCTTTTCTCATCTCCTGGGCGAAGAATCTCCTATACGCTTTTCCCCCACACTTCCTGATCCTCAAGATCCTAAACAAAGTCAAGCAGGACAAAGCCACAGTCATCTTGATTGCACCAACCTGGCAAATCTTTCCTTTTGACTGACCATCGATCTTCCACTGACACCCACTGATCTTCTCACACAGGACTCAGGGAATGTCCTTAGCACAATCTGACTACATTGAAGCTCAAGGCCTAGCACCCAATGGTTCTCAGTGCTAGAACAATCTTGCTCCACAGCAGTTCAGGAGGTTCTGCTGAATGGTAGAAAAGATTCTACCAGAAAGACTTATCTTCAGAAATGAAAAGGTTTTACCACTAACATACTCACCATTGTTTGTCTCCTAGAGACTCTCTCATCTCCGAGGTGTTAGAATACTTACTTACTTTGAAGAAAGCACAGTTCCATTAAAGTTCACCAAGCTGCCATCACAACATTCCATTCTCCAGTAAAAGGTTTCTAGGTATTTGCTCCCCTTGTAACATTGAGATATAAAAGGGTCTGTAAAACTTCTTCCCTAATGTTAGACACCCTATTCCCGTTTGGAACTTTTAATTTAGTTCTCAGAGCTTTGAAGAAGCAACGCTTTTAACTGTTAACTTGCTCACTTATGAGCCTCTCCATGAAACCCGCATTCCTAGTGGCTATTACCTCGGCCTGAAGGGTTGCAGAACTGGAAGCTTTAATGACTGACTGTCCTTATACTGTCCCTTTCAAAGATAAAGTTTTTCTCTTCAACCACATCCACCTTTTTTACCCAAGGTTACTTCAGATTTTCATATCAATCTATCATTTATCTCCTGGTATTCTACCCCAAGCCTAATCAGTCAAAACAGGAAGCTGTCCTTCATTACTTAGGTATCAGGAGAGTGTTGGCTTATTATCAGGACAAGACTAGGCCTTTGTGACCTCCATGAGATTGGTTGTTTTATGGTGGACAGAATTAAAGGGGTTCCAGGGACTATTCAAAGGCTTTCTAAGTTGCATACTCTCCTGTTATATGGCTAATGTACCCTACCCTTCTAAGGTTGTTGCTCATTCCGTGAGATCGTACTATGTCTGTGGCCCTGCTAAAGGATGTCTGTTAATGGAAAAAAGCAAGGCTAATACATGGGCTTTGATTCACACTTTCTCCAGACACGAAGCCTTCCTGGGCAGGTGCTCCCTTTGGCTTTGCAGTCCTACACATAGCTTTAGACTGAGTTCTGAAGCCCCCACCTCCTTTAGGGGTACTGCTAATGAGTGACCTGTAATAGAGCACCCGTAGGGACACTACTCGAAGAATGAGAGGTTACTTCCTTGTACAATAACTGGAGTTCTTAAAGATGTTTGCCCCTGTCAGTGCTCCACAACCTACCCTCCATCTGATCTTCTTGGGGCTTTGAGGAGCAGAAAGAATTGAGGGCAGTTTGCCCATGCAGCCCTTTATATCCTTGGTATGAAGCATGAGAATACATAGGGTGCATGTGCAAACTGAAAGGGCACTGCTGCTGAAAATCTCCAATGGAAGGCAAGTACGCACCCCCAGCAGAGGACCCAGAAGGATACACATCTCAAAGTACTCCAGTTACTGTACAAGGTAATAATGTCTCCTTCATTTTGGCTTCCAATGCATTGCAAATGATCAAACAACCTTATTAAATAAGCTTAATAATGTGTTTTATACTTAATAGCTGAATGGAAAGGGTGCCAAGGTAGCTTTGAGAGCCTGTTGTGATATAACATATTAATTATTTGACTTGGATTTCCATTTTTATTTTGTGTTTTTTGTTTTGACACCTAGATGACATTCCAGTTCAGTATATGGGACAAAATCCGAGATTTGGGAAACCTGTCAACCACCACTTTCTCCAACCTGGTTTCTCTGTTGGCCCATTTGCTAAAGACAAAATCACTCTCCCTGTCAGTTTTCAAGGTCAGCATAGTCTCTATTAAAGTACTTGTGCACTTCCACCTCATTTCTTAGTTTTGTGGTAAATGTGTGTGTGTTCCTTGTTATCTAATCTGTATTAGAGCTGCTTATTCAGTTTTGAAACAAATTATTCCAAACTTCCTAGCTAAGGTGAACTTTACTTGCCTATTTTCTAAAACTGCCCCAAATGTAGGGATCTGATTTAGTTTCATACAAGTGGTTTTAATGGCCAAACAGATTAGATTAATTTACTTTTTATTTATTTATTTTTCAAAGAACTGTGGCCCAGTGGTTAGGGTGCTAGTCTGGGACTTGCAACACCCAGGTTAAATTCCCTGCCCTGCTACGGATTTGCTGTGCAACCCAGGACAAGTCACTTAATCTCTCTATCCTACAGTTTCCATCTGTACAATGTGGATAGAAGCACTTCCCTGCCTCACAGAAGTGTTGTGAGGTTAAGTTAATTAAAACAGATTGTGAGCTGCTCAGATACCCTGGTAGCAGGAGTCACAGAAGTACTTAAGATGGCTATCCAGAAGATAAACAGAATTTGGGCTATTACAGACAACAGTAAATTATTTATTGTTCCTTTTTTAAAAGAGAATCTGAGTTTAAAGAAATACACTTCTTTCCCCTCTCCCACCCCCACCCCCCCCATTCCTGTCTTTACTGGTGGCATTTCAGCCTCTTTCGTGTATTGGATGTGCTGATGGAGTTGCTACCAGACAGACACATGCTCCTTATAGCTGCTGAAAGCCAACAGTGAAGTTTGGGGCTATTACTGATAAGGATTGTTGTTGCTTTCCTTTGGGGAGGGCAAGATGCCAAACCATTTAAACAGTGGTTAAGACCTTGTTCCAAAAACCATCACTTGATACTCATGACCTTGATAATTACTTCCTTATCTTGAACCTTCCTGTTTTGAGGAAGGCTGTGGGTGGAACCTAGGTTCCACTGGTTTCATCAGCCTGGCCTACACACAGCTTTTGTAGTGGTGTGATTGTCAGCTGGGGGCAGGGGAGTGATAATTTTTCTGAAAGCTATACCAGTACAACCCCTAACATGGTTGCAGTTTTACTGGTATAAAGATGCCTTAAACCAGTATAACTTAGGGCACATCTTCATTAGCAATGTGTGTAGTCGTGGCATCGCGCTGGGAGAGAGCTCTCCCAGTGCTATTAAAAAAAAAAAAAAAAAACACACCTCCAGGAGGGGAATAGCTACCAGCGCTGGGAGCACAACTCCCAGAGCTGGTGCACTGTCTATACTGGCACGTTACAGTGCTGAAACTTGCAGCGCTCAGGGAGTGTTTTTTCACACTTCTGAGCAAGCAAGTTACAGCACTGTAAAGTGCCAGTGTAGACAAGCCCTTATTCCACTTCCCTTACAGGAACAAGCTCTACTGAAAAAAGAAGCTTTTATACTGGTATAACAGCATCCACACTAAGGGAATTGTACCTTAGTTTAACTGTACCAATATAGTTAAAGTCCAACTTTTGTGTAGACGAGCCCTAAGTTCCTAATTCATTCAGTCTGGGTATGGTATAACCACTGCATTAATATTCTTAATATGGACAGAAATGTGGTGCCTATGCTGATTTTTAGTGCATCTGCCAGCAGCCTTTGGGGGGCACTCAGATATTGCAGTGATAGTGTTGTAATGTCTATAAATAAACCTATTGTTTAAAAATACAGCTGTGCATTAAGTGTGTTTTGGATTCACCTTTGGGGCCACTCTGCCTTAAATACTTTGAAGGTACCTATCTCCTTGGTATCTGGTTGCCTTAGTATATCAGGTAGAGGTGACCAGGTTGTTTTTCAGTGGCTTCATTCCTTCCTGCGAGGTTTTAGAAGGCAGTGTTGGATGATTGCCATGCAATCAGAGTGCACTCTCATGCCATATTCCACAAGATTCTGTTGTGTTGCCACTCTTGTTCAATATCTATGTGAGGTCATGATTAGTCTTAGCTTTTCATCTCTCAACTGTCAAATTATGCAAGGCATATTTTTTTGATTTTATCATTTATAATTTATTTTTTATCATCCCTGGTCCTGTTAACTAGGTAGTTGAATTCAGTGAACTAGATAAACCCAAAGTCCACTTCTTGCGGCAAGTGTTACATATACTATTAATAAAAACAGACTTGGAAGAACTTACCAGCATTTTTGGAAGGTAAGTGATCATTGATCTTCCCAGAGAACATTTGGTGAGTAGTGATTAGACACATAAAAGGGATTTGCTTATTTTATTTATTTTAATTATCCATTGCTTACATCAAGCCCTTGACACCTCACTTCTTACAATGTAAGCTTTTTTGTGAAAGGTCCATCTCTTCTTATATGTTCGTACAGCACCTGGTACAATGCTGCCCTGTTTTTAATTGTGGTCTGTAGGTGCTACTGCAGTATAAGTATATTATGGAATTTTACACACAACATTAATGCAAATTTTGAAATAATCAGTACATCAACTATCACTATCAAGCAAGAACAATAAAACTGTTGATGCACAAAGCTGACATACCAGCTACCCCAAAATCTTTACTCTATGTGTGGAACTAGAATTCAGTCACACAGCAGAGTTGTTCTTGCTACAACATTTCACTGTTGTAGAAAGGAAATAATGGAATTTATCAGGGGAAAGTTAACTCTCTAGCATTGCAGATCTTATCTAGAAATCTCCGTTCTTCATATTAAAGGGGCAAGGGTTATTCACCGAACACCTTTTAGAGGTAATCAGAGGAAATGTCTTAATCACGCTGAAGCGGCTAAAATTTAGACCTGATTCTTCCACTTGTATACCTACAAT
Organism: Dermochelys coriacea; assembly: GCF_009764565.3. Lineage (NCBI taxonomy): Eukaryota > Metazoa > Chordata > Testudines > Dermochelyidae > Dermochelys > Dermochelys coriacea. The sequence goes on along the minus strand of NC_050069.1, from coordinate 252,094,008 downwards.
TGACGGCTGGGTATAAGTGTCTAGGACATTAATTTGGTTACAGTCGAAATGCTTTTAAGATCTCATCCACTCTACGTATTGGAACAATACTGAATAAGGGTCACAGGTAATTTGGTCTCCTGACATGTTGTGAATTTGTACTGCACTCCGGGCCTTAGTTTGTAAGCTATTCCAGGAAGCAACTTTGCTTTTTTAGTTTGTTTTTAAAGAGCCATGGAAATGGTGCTATATAAATATTTAATAATGGAAGAGATAATACTGTTTATTCTGTGGAATTAGATCTGCCAAAATACTAAAGTAATAAAAGACAATGTTTACATTTGTAGAACTACACATAAAGTGGAAAGTCTGTATTGCCATGTACTGTCTTTCAAATTCTATTCTATCCCATTAAAATGTGGGGGAGGTTTGCCACATGTTGCTTACATTTTTTACTATGCCCTAACTAATATTTTAAGTCAAGTCTCTTAAAAAATACTTTAAAATTCCAAACTACCTTTTGAGAAACAGATTGCTTGTGAAGTATGTTCAACTGTTTGCCAAACCAGTGTAGGCCTGTACTTGTTAATATTAAATTTTTAAAAAGTTGAGATTTTCCTGATAAACTTTCAGTTTGATTTTTCTCAAAACCTGACAGCATAGCAAAAGAGACTTTATAACATTGTAGGAAAGTAGGAAACTGGAATTATTTCTGATTTGTGTGCCTGTCTTTTTCAGGTTAACTGACAACCCAAAATTAGGAATGTTGCGTGAAGGTTTGAAGCTTTTCCTTTCCCACTTTTTCCTGAAGAATGTACAAGCACACAAAAGCGCTGAAGAAGCCATCTTACTAAAAGAAAGAGTTGAACTAGTAAGCAGGACTTTGCAAGCCAGAGAATCCAGATTAAAACTATAGTTTTATTTTCAAATAAGCTTGCATGGAAAATAAGGACTTCCTGAAAGCACAGAGCTGATCTTGACAATGTTTTTCACGGACCAAAGACTTGAGATGCTGAGCAGGATTGTAATGCTGCAAAGAACCCCATATTTTGAGGTGATGTAGGATTGTACGCTCCTAAAAAATGGTTTCAAGTTTGGGGGAAAATAGAAACATAGAATACTAAAGAAGGAAAAAAGTATATATCCTTATACATTGTTGTTCATTGCTTTAAAAAGTATTGTCGTCCCCCATCCACCTCCACTCTGTATACCTCATGTTGCCAGTTATCATCAGGCAAGATAACTGAGTTTCCTTTAAAGTTTAGTTAATACCATTTAATCAGTCAGCAAGTGGTAGTATTCAGCAACCCCAAGATTCTAGCCTTCCTAATTCCTGCAAGATCATGGAGTAAGATTGGGTTTGATATTCAGATCCGTTCACTTTTTTACAGAATAAATAAAATCTAATTTTGTTTCTGTGCTATATTATGGTCTATGAGTTTAATGTGAAAGCTTTTTAATAACAACCGTATTATCTGTTGTAAAACAGGCCACTAGATGGTGCAGTCATTGGGGAGTAAGTCTTGTAACTACTCCCCAATTTTAAATAAAATTGAATCATAGAAGATTAGGGTTGTAAGAGACGTATTGATTAACTCTGCCTTGTTCACCTGCAACTCTATCAGAAAAAGATCTTTTGATGTTTCCATTATAAACCTTGGTGGAGTGGACTAACCGAAGGCCTAACTTCCTCAGTTATATTGGATTTAAATATCACAGCATAATTTATGCTAATACTTTAATCTAATAGCCCAGTGCAATTTTATTGTGCTTGTTTTGCTGCCTTCTAGTTTAAAATTTTGCCAGCTGTTTACTATTTGAGATAATGAAACTTTTAAATTCAGATTTTACTAGTAATAGAGAACAAGTGGTAGCCTGCTAACTGATGGCTTTCAAACTATCTTCCAAAAGAGAATACTTCAGTTAATACCTACTCTACTATCCATCCAGCTGTTTGAAGTTCCCTATAATTTTCTTTGCATAACAGCTCATCTCTTGTGGACTGGGTGAAGTCTGTTGTTTATATTATATGTTGTTTGTTTGCAACGTTATAGCCATGTTGGTCCCAGGATACTAGAGAGACAAGGTGGTGAGCTAATATATTTTAATGGACCAACTTACGTTGTTCCAGGAAAGCTTTCAAGCTGCACAGAGCCCTTCTTCAGGTCTGAGAAAGGTACTCAGAGCTAAATACAAAGTAGAACAGACCAGGACCCACCAACTCAGTGTCGTCAGACCCTGCCATAACAGATGCAAAACCAACAGACATATCTCAATTGCTACAATGATCAATATCACCCTCCCAGTACACCTTTCAATATCCATGGGTCCTACACATGCCTATCACAACGTGTAATGTACCTTATCCAGTGCAGCAAATGCTCCAATGACAAGTATGTGGGTGAAACCAGACAATCACTATACTCTCAAATTAATTCTCAGAAAAATAAGGAAAACAACCTACCACTTGAACACTTTTCACAAAACGATCACTCTATATCTGACCTCTCCGTCCTTGTCAAAGGAAACCTGCACAACACCTTCAAAAAATGAGCATAGGAGCTTATTTATAAATTTGCTAGACACTAAAAATCATGGTCTTAATAAAGACACTGGATTTATGGTTTATTACAACAATCTGTAACCCCCAACTCTTTTTTTGTCCTTTCACTGCAAAGGTGTTAACTGGCCACTTCATCTGGAATGATCTCTCACAATATGTATTAATTATTTATGATAAACAATCTGTTCCATCCTGTGGTTAGCTGTGACACTGAAAAGAGTTCTGTGTAGCTCGAAAGCTCATCTCTTTCACCAACAGAAGCTGGTCCAATAAAGATATTACCTGACCCACCTTGTCTCGCTTATATTGGATAAAACCATAGTTTCATGATTGTTTTTGGCACCTGTAGTAAATTTCTTCATTGTTTGTGCCAAAACACAAAGATTATTCTGATATCATTAGACTGCATCGATGGCTTAGTGATCTAAACATATGTTTGAAATACTCTCCTTGAAACCATAGGTTCATGCCCCCAGATGCCATACCAGTTCATACACCATAAATCCCAGCGGGGTAACCTAACCCATCTTCCTACAGATGTAAACAAAGAATGCTTATGACATTTATATTGTTGATTAATTATTCTGAATACCAATAGTGCCTGGTGCTATAAAGACACAGTCCTTCCCCCTAAGGAGCCTACTGTCTAAATACCCCAACAAACCATTTCAAGTACATAGAGGGTGATGGTGTTGGAAGTTGCACTTTTATGGCTGACTTAGAACAACGCTTCCTCAGCTCTCGTCCCTTAATGCCCCTACTCTACTTGCACTACATTGATGACATCTTCATCATCTGGACCCATGGAAAAGAAGCCCTTGAGGAATTCCACCATGATTTCAAAAATTTCCATCCCACCATCAACCTCAGCCTGGACCAGTCCACACAAGAGATCCACTTCCTGGACACTATGGTGCTAATACGCGATGGTCACATAACCACCACCCTATATCGGAAACCTACTGACAGCTATTCCTACCTACATGCCTCTAGCTTTCATCCAGATCACACCACTCCATCCATTGTCTACAGCCAAGCTCTACGATATAACCGCATTTGCTCCAACCCCTCAGACAGAGACAAACACCTACAAGATCTCTATCAAGCATTCTTACAACTACAATACCCACCTGCTGAAGTGAAGAAACAGATTGACAGAGCCAGAAGATTACCCAGAAGTCACCTACTACAGGGACAGGCCCAACAAAGAAAACAACAGAACGCCACTAGCCATCACCTTCAGCCCCCAACTAAAACCTCTCCAACGCATCATCAAGGATCTACAACCTATCCTGAAGGACGACCCATCACTCTCACAGATCTTGGGAGACAGGCCAGTACTTGCTTACAGACAGCCCCCCAACCTGAAGCAAATACTCACCAGCAACCACACAACAGAACCACTAACCCAGGAACCTATCCTTGCAACAAAGCCTGATGCCAACTCTGTCCACATATCTATTCAGGGGATATCATAAGGCCTAATCACATCAGCCACACTATCAGAGGCTCGTTCACCTGCGCATCTACCAATATGATATGCCATCATGTGCCAGCAATGCCCCTCTGCCATGTACATTGGTCAAACTGGACAGTCTCTACATAAAAGAATAAATGGACACAAATCAGACGTCAAGAATTAGAACATTCAAAAACCAGTCGGAGAACACTTCAGTCTCTCCAGTCACTCGATTACAGACCTGAGAGTGGCTATCCTTCAACAAAAAAACGTCAAAAACAGACTCCAACGAGAGACTGCTGAATTGGAATTAATTTGCAAACTGGATACAATTGACTTGACTTGAATAGAGACTGGAAGTGGATGAGTCATTACATAAAGTAAAACTATTTCCCCATGTTATTTCTCCTCCCCATCCCACCCCCCACGGTTCCTCAGATGTTCTTGTTAACTGCTGGAAATGGCCCACCTTGATTATCACCACAAAAGGTTTTCCTCCTTCCCACTGGTAATAGCTCATCTTAAGTGATCACTCTCCTTACAGTGTGTATGATAAAACCTATTGCTTTTTGTGTGTGTGTGTGTGTGTGTGTGTGTGTGTGTGTGTGTGTGTGTGTGTGTGTGTGTGTGTGTGTAAATCTCCCCACTGTATTTTCCACCGAATGCATCCGATGAAGTGAGCTGTAGCTCACGAAAGCTTATGCTCAAATAAATTTGTTAGTCTCTAAGGTGCCACAAGTGTTAGTCTGAATCCGCAAAAAGAAAAGGAGGACTTGTGACACCTCAGAGACTAACAAATTTATTTGAGCATAAGCTTTCATGAGCTACAGCTCACTTCATCGGATGCATTCAGTGCGTTGCGTGCAGTTTAAACGATGGTTTTGCATGATCCCAAAGGCAAGACTGCTATGACCTGCTGGGGGTGAGTAACTTTGGGGATGTTGTATTTGCATCTTGAGGCATGTACACATTAATTTACCTGCTGCATGCTGCCAATTCTGTGTTGTGGTACTGTCCCAAGTATAGAATGAAATTCTGAAAAGGAAAATATTGGACAACAATAAATTGAACACCTTTTTCTTCCCAGTAAAGCTTACTGTGCTATGGCACCTCTTCTTCCTAACAGGATTGTCTGTGGTATTACTGCAGAAAGAAAGTGGCTTTCTCCAAAACTGGACACCAGCAGGAGTCTGCTATGGAAGTTGTATGTCCTTCAGGACTTTCCTTCCACTTTGTGTATCACAGAATACAGTTTCACTCATTTTTAAATATTACAATATTTAACACCTGCTGGCTTTTCTTCATCTCTAGTCAGAGTAAAAACTGAAACATGTTTCCTGCTCATTTGAATGAAACAAAATTGCTTTTTCATAAAATGGCCAAAATCCTTTCTGAGGGGCTAGGGTTTTTATTATTCCATGAATATAATATGATTTTCAGAGTAATGGAAAATGCAATATACTGGAAAACCATACAGCTATTGTAATTCTGGCTTTTACATCTGAAAAACTAATGGAAAATACTGTGTGATTTGCTTTAGATTGAGTCAAACCATAAGTGTGATGTTTCATTGGTAGATATATTGCAGAATATTTCAATCCTTCAACCTAGGTAGCATAGTCCACACAGATCTATTATCACAATTTCAGGGCCCTCTCCCCCCCCCCTTTTTTTTAAGTAGACAATGAGGTTTTAAACCCTTTCCTGGTTTTTGTATCAAAATTAACAGGGCAGTAAAGTCTGTTCTCCCGTTTTGGCTGGAGTGTTGCACTGATAAATTATCCGCAAATCCCTTTGGCAGGTTTTAACACTATACCTGAATGGCCCAAGTTTCTGCAGGCTTTTCAACTTTCAGTTTTTCCATTGTCATGTGCAAGGGGGATGATAGCTGATATCAATTCTGTTCTGAAATCACAATCACAAGCCTGGCTGTTGTATCTGCCTTTGGCAAAGGTATGCAACTCAATACTCCACTTTAAACACATCTGGCATGGTTTGATTTGTATTGTTCTTCAAGTGAACTTCATATGTTAAAGGTTACTGCCTGGGAGGAAAAGTAGGCCAAATACATTTCTTTTGTGACAGGGCTTTCAAGCTAAATAAATATACAATTGACAACTGTTGTTCTAACATTTTATTGCACACAATCCAGTATAGCTTAGTGGCTGACTACCGCCGACGTGCACGAGCTGAAATTGTGGAAAAGCAGCATCGCTTACCCCATAACCTCAGCCATGCAGAACACAGTGCCATCCACAGCCTCAGAAACAACTCTGACATCATAATCAAAAAGGCTGACAAAGGAGGTGCTGTCATCATCATGAATAGGTCGGAGTATGAACAAGAGGCTACTAGGCAGCTCTCCAACACCACTTTATACAAGCCATTACCCTCTGATCCCACTGAGAGTTACCAAAAGAAACTACAGCATTTGCTCAAGAAACTCCCTGAAAAAGCACAAGAACAAATCTGCACAGACACACCCCTAGAACCCCGACCTGGGGTATTCTATCTGCTACCCAAGATCCATAAACCTGGAAATCCTGGACGCCCCATCATCTCAGGCATTGGCACCCTGACAGCAGGATTGTCTGGCTATGTAGACTCCCTCCTCAGGCCCTTCGTTACCAGCACTCCCAGCTATCTTCGAGACACCACTGACTTCCTGAGGAAGCTACAGTCCATTGGTGATCTTCCTAAAAACACCATCCTAGCCACTAGGAATGTAGAAGCCCTCTACACCAACATTCCACACAAAGATGGACTACAAGCCGTCAGGAACAGTATCCCCGATACTGTCACGGCTAACCTGGTGGCTGAACTTTGTGACTTTGTCCTGACCCATAACTATTTCACATTTGGGAACAATGTATACCTTCAAATCAGTGGCACTGTGATGGGTACTCGCAAGGCTGCACAGTATGCCAACATTTTTGTGGCTGACTTAGAACAACGCTTCCTCAGCTCTCGTCCCCTAATGCCCCTACTCTACTTGCACTACATTGATGACATCTTCGTCATCTGGACCCATGGAAAAGAAGCCCTTGAGGAATTCCACCATGATTTCAACAATTTCCATCCCACCATCAACCTCAGCCTGGACCAGTCCACACAAGAGATCCACTTCCTGGACACTACGGTGCTAATAAGCGATGGTCACATAAACACCACCCTATATCGGAAACCTACTGACCGTTATTCCTACCTACATGCCTCTAGCTTTCATCCAGATCATACCACTCAATCCATTGTCTACAGCCAAGCGCTACGATATAACCGCATTTGCTCCAACCCCTCAGACAGAGACAAACACCTACAAGATCTCTATCATGCATTCCTACAACTACAAAACCCACCTGCTGAAGTGAAGAAACAGATTGACAGAGCCAGAAGAGTAACCAGAAGTCACCTACTACAGGACAGGCCCAACAAAGAAAACAACAGAACGCCACTAGCCATCACCTTCAGCCCCCAACTAAAACCTCTCCAACGCATCATCAAGGATCTACAACCTATCCTGAAGGACGACCCATCACTCTCACAGATCTTGGGAGACAGACCAGTCCTTGCTTACAGACAGCCCCCCAATCTGAAGCAAATACTCACCAGCAACCACACACCACACAACAGAACCACTAACCCAGGAACCTATCCTTGCAACAAAGCCCGTTGCCAACTCTGTCCACATATCTATTCAGGGGATACCATCATAGGGCCTAATCACATCAGCCACACTATCAGAGGCTCGTTCACCTGCGCATCTACCAATGTGATATATGCCATCATGTGCCAGCAATGCCCCTCTGCCATGTACATTGGCCAAACTGGACAGTCTCTACGTAAAAGAATGAATGGACACAAATCAGACGTCAAGAATTATAACATTCAAAAACCAGTTGGAGAACACTTCAATCTCTCTGGTCACTCAATCACAGACCTAAGAGTGGCTATACTTCAACAAAAAAGCTTCAAAAACAGACTCCAACGAGAGACTGCTGAATTGGAATTAATTTGCAAACTGGATACAATTAATTTAGGCTTGAATAGAGACTGGGAATGGATGAGTCATTACACAAAGTAAAACTATTTCCCCATGGTATTTCTCCCTCCCACCCCACCCCCCACTGTTCCTCTGATATTCTTGTTAACTGCTGGAATTAGCCTACCTTGCTTGTCACCATGAAAGGTTTTCCTCCTTTCCCCCCGCTGCTGGTGATGGCTTATCTTAAGTGATCACTCTCCTTACAGTGTGTATGATAAACCCATTGTTTCATGTTCTCTGTGTGTGTGTGTGTGTGTATATAAATCTCTCCTCTGATTTTTCCACCAAATGCATCCGATGAAGTGAGCTGTAGTTCACGAAAGCTTATGCTCTAATAAATTTGTTAGTCTCGAAGGTGCCACAAGTACTCCTTTTCTTTTTGCGAATACAGACTAACACGGCTGCTACTCTGAAACCTACATCCCTTGTGTATATGAACCAATATGGGATCTTTTGATGTTGGGGATGACCAGAATCTAGTCCTCTGTTTTAATGAGATAATCTGACCTTTATGGTAGGTTTTCCGAAGGCTGGGTCTAGATTGATCTAGGTCTATTTTTCTGGGTTTTTTTGTTTTTTTTGGGGGGGGGGGGGTTGCTTTGACCTATCAGGAAATTGTAGATGGAGGTATCGGACTTCTATCACGTGTCACTTTTTGAGATTCATCTCCTGAAGGAACTTTTTCTTTCTCTGTAATAAAGCTTAGCTTACCTCAAGGGCTAGAGGCATACAAATCACAGCTGCCCCTATAAAACAGCTGTTCTGTACCTAAAACCTGTTGCAGTCTGCATTCTTACTTTAAAAATACGTGAATTACAGAAGCCTTCAACTGATGGATTCATGCACAAGTCAGGGTCTGGTATTACTGGGCTTTCTTAAGCTCATTTAAGTTATAGAAAGAAATGTAACAACCACCCAAGGGCAAGGAGTTTAAGAATGGGTAGCTGACAGCAAATCCTATTATGCACTTTAAATATATTTATTAGGATCTTTGTCCTTGGATTGTCAAACTCCTAACTTTATTTAAATCTGTTTCAACCAGTATAACTTAAGTAAGTAAATAAATAGTAAATACTAAAAATGTATAAGATTCTAAATCATGACAAACAAAAAGGTAGGTGTTAAAAATCACAAATAAATGCCTTTGATGAACAGGTATTTTAAAATTATTTCCTCTTACCTAAATGTCAGAACCTGAGTTCAGGCTTCTTTGCTGCTTTTACAAAGATTAAGATCCCTGAAGTTTAGCCAGGGCCTGGATCCTGTTGTCAACGGCAAGATTCCACCTGGCCTTGTCTACAAAGAGAATTCTATCTATCCATGTGTGAAATACACAGTGAAGGAAGCTGTCAGTCCATTTAGGAAAATGAGTAATATTAAAAAGGTCAAACATTTAATCAAATTACACACACACACACACACACACAGAGTTAAGAACAGCCTTGAGCAGCCTCCTTCCCCTACAGCTGTGGCAGCACCCATCATAATGAGAGTCTGGGCACTATGCTCAGGGACAGCAGGCTGGAGGGAGCCTCCTGTTTCCCTGCCTCCTTCACCATTGTGCCATCCTGAAGTGAGAGAGGAGCTTTTCAGGATGCATGTGTGGAGAGTTAGCCAAGCTGGAACCAATCACTGGCCCAGCCCATTGGGACAAGGCAAATGTAGATATTGCTAATTTGAATTTCCTGCAAAAAGGGGAAGGGGAGCACAGCATTGTCCATGACAATTTTAATGAAAATTTCATCCCATTTTGCACCTAAAAACATTTTCAAAATATGAAATGAGACAAAATTTTAATGATTGATTTTTCCCAAAAAAGTTATGTACAACTGTCATTACCAAAAGGTTCTGAAAATGACTGTCTGCATCCCTCACCCACCTCTGGATACTTCATCACTAATATTTTTATAGATTAAAAAAAAATAGATGTTATAAACTCATAATAAAACCAACATTTTTCTGCTGGATTATCTTCACCTATTGCTATGCCATATTTTAATGCATCTGTTCTGGAGGACAGGGCTGTATGGGGAACTGTGGCCTAGGTACTTTGTTGTTCTGCTGCATCAAGAATTGGAACAAGTGCTGTGTATGAAAATACATCACAGCCATTCTACAAAAAAAAAAATACAGAGCTGTGACGTGAACATATTGAACCACTGCAGAGACAATGGCGGTAGGAAGGCTTAGCTGGATGGAACAGTGCATTTGGCTAATGTAGATGGAGCCAAAGAAGTTAAGACATTTACCCAAAGTCACAGCGCAAGGAAGAGCGCGCAGATTTCCCACATCCTAGTCCGGTGCTTTAATCACAAGATCATATTTCCTCCTGCTTCAGAATTTTACAACATTTTTGGATTAATTTTTGTGTGTAGTTCAGTTCACCTATTTTATTTTAGTTTTGCTTCTCTCTTTCCCAAGTTGAATGGTTTGTTTTTATGAAGCTGAGTAGGGAGATGTGATGGGTCAGTTGGTTTTGGTTTTAAATGCCGTCTGGGGTAGTTTGAGTGCAGGGGCCAGGCAGCAAAGGTTAGGAAGCAGGAGATTGCTTTTTACTCAATCATGAATTCCAAGCATTGCCTACAATGATAAAAGCTTTTGAGTGGAGCTCCTGGGAGCTGTTCACCAAAGATTCAGACTGGTGGCCTGCTCAGAAAAGCTTGCAAAGCCATTGCCACTCACTCAGTAAGCTGAACATGACAAGCAGGCTTGAAAGCTGCTATTTATGTATTTGGTTCAATTGTTTTATCTGAGGTTTGAAACCAGCAAGAAAGAAGGAGCTACAGCAACACTGGAGTTCTGCCGCTGCCTTCAGTAGGGCCAGGATTTCACTTCCTGTGAGCCATCAACAAAAATGGTGTATTTACCTGCTTATATATTTCCTTCAAAAATTATCCCCAGGCCTGCAAGTTAAAGCGCTCTTTTTAAGAGCGCAAAGGCCTGATTTGCAAACCCTTATGTACACTGAGTGATACCTTGGGCCCAGATCCACAAAGATACTTAGGTGCTTAAACCCTAGAGTTAGCCACTCCCAAAACCCCACTTGGCAGCCCTCCAACCCTGGGAGTGTCTCACCTCACTTAGGCTATGTCTACAATACTCCACAGCTTACTCTGTAGGGGTGTTAAGACCAGTCTACCCCAAAGTGCTGCACTATAACCCACCCCCATGTGGATACTGCATACGCATACTAAAAAGGTTCCTAGTTCACATTAGTGTTGTCCTGTTGAAGAGAAAGAACTACATTAATGTGAACTAGGAACCTTTTACTTTGTGCCTGCCGTGTCCACAGGGGGGAGTTACAGTGCAGCACTTTGGGGCATGCTGTAATTTACACCCCTGGAGTCCACACTGCGGTACAGAGTAGACAAGCCCTTAGTGTCTAAACTTTTGTAATAAAAGTTCCCCAGGCTTCCATGTTTCTGCCTCAGAGCCTGTGCACTACTGCCTCAATCTCCCCCTGAGCTCCAGAGCAATCCACAAATTGGGGGAAGATAGGTGAGATAGGCAGAGGAAAACCTATGGGACCCAATTGAGTAGGGTGCTCAGAGACCACCAGATGGGATCAAAGTCAAAATCAGGCAGGGTGAGGGGAAGATGGTGGTGCCACAGCCCACCTTATAACTTTTAGCATAGTTGTTAGCACTCCCCAGAGATGTGGGAGACTCAGGTTCAATTCCCCTCTGTCTGAGGAGGTGAGAAAGGATTTAAACAAGGGTCTCCCACCATTCAGGAGACTGCTCTAACCATTGAGCTATGGGATATCGTAACACGAGTCTCCCTTGGTGTCTCCTGTTGAAGCTGTTCCACTTTGGATAATACTTAAGTCATTGGTCCAGAGAAAGAGAGCAAGGAAGAGAATGTTTCTACAGTCCAGGGGTTAGGGCACTGCAGTGGTGGAGTGGCCTCCCATTAGCCAGAGGGGGAAGAATCATTCCCTGAACCCAGGTGGGTGGAGCCAGGCCATGCTCGCTTCTCCCATTAGAAGTTAAGAGGCAGGACAGGAAGTATAAAGGGAGGGTCCTGGAGCTCAGCTGGACTGCAGCCACCAGAGAAGAGAAACTCCTTCTGCTCACTCCTGAGGCTAGAGACTGGAGAGGAGCCTTGCCAGGCTGAGGCAAATACAGGACAGTACTGTGTTAAGTGTAAATTATTAAAAATATAAAGGGAACATTTAAAAAAAAAGATTTGACGAAGGAAACTGTTTCTGTGCTTGTTTCATTTAAATTATGATCGTTAAAAGCAGCATTTTTCTTCTGCAAAGTAAAGTTTCAAAGCTGTATTAAGTCAATGTTCAGTTGTAAACTTTTGAAAGAACAACCATAATGTTTTGTTCAGAGTTACAAACAACCTCCATTCCCGAGATGTTCGTAACTGAGGTTCTGTCATTATTCATACACAATATCATGTACATGAGTTAGTCCTGGAAGAAATTTAGCCTTTTCCTACTTACACTTTATTATTATAATTAAATATTTATATTACGACTGGGTTCCTACTATGCTAGGTGATGAATAAACACACACAAGAGAAAATTACTCCCCCAAAGGGTTTACAGGAATATTTCTTTCCCTATATTTACTCATTTCACGTTATAAATCTATATCCTTTCATATTAAGTCTTTCTAAATTCACTTTATTTCCCCCACCAAAGATGAAACTGATCGCAATGGATCAAGTTGGCAAGAGCAAATGGGACAAATGCCCACTTTTGTCAAAAAAGTGGGGTGCAGTGTGGAGCAATGTGCAGGGAGCAAGCGGAGATGCCAGCCCCATGCAGAGGGGAGACTGGGCTGAAGGGGTGGAGGTGGGAGGAAGGGTTCCAGTGCATGGGGGTCTGGCATGGTTCAAGCGACCAGCGACAACCTCAAGTGAGGGACCGGCAGGGTTTCAACGACCAATGAGTAGTGACAGCCTCGAGTGGGGGGGGCCGTGGCAGGGTTCAAGTGACCAGTAACGGTCTGGGGGGCGGAGCGCCTCAGGCAAGCAGCTGGGTCCAGCCCTGTAGGGGACTCGGGCAAGTGGCAGGGGGCCAGCCCCACGTGGTGGCCTGTTTACAATAACCCTACTCAGACTTGATAGAAAACAGACAGATCAGGAGTTACAATAAAGGTAAGTTCTGAAAATGGACCTAAGTCCAAGATTTCATTGCTGGATGCCTCATTAGCTTGGTTTTGGGGGGTGGGAAATTTGATGTTTTCACAACCAAACAACAAAATCAACACTCCCTTCCACAGAATGCTCTGGTATTTCTCAGTTTATGCCAAAGCGGCTGAAGGATTGCAAGTGACTTCTAGTATCAGTGATGCGACAGAAAGATGCATTCTGGGCAGTGGTTAAAGAAATTAAATTGAAACAGGAAGGGTAGGTCTCCCTCCATTAGCCAAAGAGGAGGGGGAGCTCTGAAGGAAGGCTGCTTACCCCAAGCCAGGCAGGGAAAGCGGAGATTTCCCTCTGCTTTTAGCAGAGAAGGGGGAACCGCTGCACTCCTCTCTATTCCCCTGCACTTGAACCCCTGATTCGGACACCTTTACTAAAACAAAGAAATTCATGGAGAAAGAAAAGGATTTTAATATTGAGAAGATTTGTTATGTCTTTGCTGCGTTCCCCCCACAGCCCTGTTAGTAAAGGATGTTCGGTTGCAGCACATGTTCCTTGGGTTTACATTTAGCTTTGCAGTTCACCTATAATAATTAGATAGAACCCTTTTCACTCCTTTCATACTATGGGGCTCTATTATTCCTGTGCTAGAGAAGAGTCCATCAGCTTTTCCAAGACAATTTCCCATCACTCTGCTGCAAAAGTTCAGTCCAATCCGAAACTTGATTTATACATTCTTAGCCCACAAGTTAATTGCAGCATTTTAAGTCAGTTCAGCAATTCTAAAGTTAGGAGATTGGGAAAATAACTTTTAGGTGCTTTTTCAATTATTCAATTGCTAACCAGCTTTGTTTTCTAAAGCTGATGATATAAACTGCTGGTCTATAATATAGAAATGGCTTTGTCACAATCTGTGCTCCCCACTTCCAGCTTTCTTTAGCTGATCCTCTTCTAAGTAAACTCCTCTTCTACCCCCCTCCCAAAATATCATGGAACTAACATGCCGTTTGCTGCCATCACATGGTTTTCTCTGCTTCTATGTTCTACCCATTCTCCCACCGTGTGCGTCTGTCTTGACTATTTAGATTGTAAGCTCTTTGGAGCAGGGACAGTCTGCCATGCTGTTTGTACAGCACCAGGCACAAAGGGGCCCTGTTCTTGGCTGGGCCTTTGGCACTACTGTAATAATGATAATAATAGTAAGAGACAGTCCTTGCCCTAAAGAACTGACAGGCTAAACAGATAAAACAAACAAAGGGAGTATTATCATCACTATTTTATAGATGGGGGAACAGAGAGTTTAAGTAACTTTCCCAAGATCACACAGGAAATGTGTGGGAAAGCCAGGAATTCAACACGGGTCCTGCGTCCTAGTCCAGCACCTTAAGCACAAAAATCCTCCTTCCTCTCTAAGCATCAGTGTGTGAACGATCTGTTATGGACCTTCATTTCAAACCTCCACCACATGAAGCACTGTCTAAATATGGACTTCGAAAATAGATATAGGTGAAAATACGCATTTTTCAATTACCAAAATATGTATCTACATTGTTACACTACACATTTATCAGTTCTATTTCAACTCTATCTACTAAATAGTATTAACACCACCACTTTGTACTTATATTGCCTTCATCTGAGGCTCTCAAAGCACTAGACATAGGTGAACAAGTATTATCTCCACCGTGAAGAAGTGGAAACCAAGACAGAGAGAGGTTAAATGACTTGCTCAAACTCTCATAGTAACCATGTAGAAGAACCAGGATTAAAAGCAATCCTGTGTTACAGGGGATTCTTGTTCCTGGAATGTCAGGTAGAAATTCTGCCACCAAACTGAAGAGATGGTTGGACTGCATTGATAGGCACCCTGGCCTAAAAGGGCTACGTCATCCCTGCCAGAGATGACCTATCCCTGGGACTCATACACACACTTATGAAGAGCAATATTTTTTGCCTTGAAATGGGCCAGATTGCACCAAATGGCAGTTGTTTTCAAAATAGTGTCGTGCAGGACGATACCCCAGACAACTTACAATACCTTTCCCCACCCTTTTAAAGAACACAAGTGGAATCCTGGGCTCCACCACTGGTATATTTATGTATGTGATCATCTATAAATTCCTGATTGGTTTGGAACATTGAGTTTCAGGGGTTAAAGGAGATGGAAACAGGAGGGGAAGCTCTCCCTACACCAGCCTACACTGTTCCTTGGAACAGGAGGATGATGGGGAAAAGGCTGCTCAGCCAAGCCATGAAGAGAAGGGAGCTTTCTCCACTTTCAGAAGAGGAGGGAGAGTAGTGATATCAGGCCCATCACGGACACAATTCCCACTGAGGTCAATGGACTTTGGATCAGCCCTGTCCGAGAGTGACACCTGTGACCCATTACAGTTTTCATACCCGGGTAGGAAGATTAGATTACAGCAGAGGATCTCACACTTTGGTCCACGAGCTCCACTGAGCCCGCGAATAGTTTCCTCTAAGGTGTGCGCCTGGGTGACAGCACACAAGAGAATGAAGGGCCACCCACCTAATTAGTGGGAATAGGGGGTAGGTGGGAGGGGGCAATGGGGTGAGAAGAGGGGGTGAGGGAATTTGGGATCGCAGGGCTGCGGCAGTCAGAGAAAGAGGAGACTTTCCCCAGCTCCAGAGCTGCAGCTATCGAGGAGAGACGGCCCTCCTTCCCAGCCTCAGCTCTGTGGCTGCTGTGGTGGGAGAGAGACCCCCCTCCTTCCCAGCCCCAGCTCAGGGGCTGCTGCGACGGGGGAAAGAGGGCACATCCATTGCATTAGAGAGGCAAGATTACTGATATTAAAATATGAGTTGTGTGCTTTTATTTGTAGAACAAAAAAGTTAATTACTACTTTGTTTTTTATATAACACTTTTATTCAAAGCACTTTACAATAGTTAGCTAATGGTACAAACAACATTTGGAAAGAGCATTAAGTGGTCCACCGAGACCCTCAGCAATTTTCAAGTGGTCCGTGAAAAAAAAAGTTTGAGAACTACTGGATTGGAGGGTCTTACCCGCAACTCCTATTTTGAATCACACCACAAGCAGCAGTAGAGCATTCTCATCAGAGGGTCCTGCATCTGGAACGCGCTCCTCTTAATAATCTTCCAGATCTAATCCATCCAGATTCATATGAACTTCAGAGAAAGACATACGCTGAGATGCTCTCATATGGTTTAACCTATTTGATTCCTGTTTTGACTATTCCTGGCAAAAGCTTAGTGACTGTGGACAACCTTATGTAATTACTCATTAACAGTTATAAAATAGCACTTACCTGCTATATTGCTACTTGCTTTAAAAATAAACAAACAAGACTAAAACCACCATACTCATTTCACATAAGCCTCTGAATAACTAACAAATGGCTACATTCCTGCACTGTCAACTGTGGCTGGAACTAAGGCAATGACCTAGAGGTGAAGATATCCCCTTGTCATGCACCTGAACAATCCAGCCACCCTAAAAGGGACAATATTGTGACTGAGGCTGAAACTTTATCCTTTGCAACAGTTCTTGTGCCTGTGACACAATACTGTTGGAATTCAAAAAGTGGTCCAAAGAGATACCATATGTGCAGCAACAGCTATGCACAACTGAGGAATTAAAAATGGATTTGTTTCCATTTTTACTTTGGTTTTCCTTTGAGTTTTAATAAAACATTTAACATCTTGAATTTCATAATAGCTACTGTGAATGTTGGGTGATGACACTGCAAGCATTATCTTCACAGAGTTGGCTCATCATGCAATCATAGAAATCAGAGTTGGTAAAGACCTATTAGGTCACCCAGTCAAGTGTCTCTTAACCTTTAACATACCAGGACTCGCTGGAAATCCATTCCCATCTATGAGGGATCTACTTCCCCTCCCCCTTTCCTTTCCCCTCCCCCATTTAGCAATATGGAAGGGCAGCATGACTGTGACCTACTGAGTGTCACACCAACCCCTAAATTGAGAACCTATGATCTAATCCATAACCCCTCCACATAGTAAGACCCCAGTCCTGCAACTGAATTAACGGAAGTGGTCCTTCAATGGAATCCACTCGGGTGCAAGGGCCTGCACAAATCCAAACGCAGGAATGGAGCCTATGTTGTAATCCCTTAAGCTTAAAGGGAAAGGGTTATAAGAGAAAAAGATTAAATACATTTAAAGTGTCTTTTTGAGAACTAGGTGAAAACAAGAGATAAATAATAAACTGTTACAGTCTTGGCTGAGTATAAAAATGGAAACTTCAGAAATAATCCATATTCCTTTAACTGATAAAAGTACTTTGTTCATGTAGGTTTCATGGCAGGATGGTATAGATTATATATATGATTTCCCACTTGGAAGACTTTTAGCAAGGTTACCTAGAACATATGGATTCTATTTTCACTGTTTTGTTGTAGCACTTAATTTGTATGAAATTGTTGGTTAATGACATCCATGCCTAAACGGTGTTGTTTAAAATAAAATGTCCATGAAAGGTCTTTGTTCCTATTCAAGTACAGCAATGAAAATTTTAAGAGTCCTGTGGCCTATCCTGTCTTAGACGGTGACTGATCGAAAAATGAAATTAAAACCAGAGAGGGGCAGGACTAGAGGCCGCCTGTGTCTGTACCTCGCCGGCCCTGCGTGCACGGCGGGATTGTAGCTCTAGCCAGAGGTGGGCGTGAATCACAAGGCCCGGTGGAAAACCGCAGGCTTTGGGGAAGTGAGAAGTTCCCAGCTGGCCCTGCACCGCCAAAGCCAGACCTGGAGCCCAACTTCCCCGCACTCTGTAGCGACTCAGGGCGGGAGCCCGCCCGGGGCTGGGGCTGGGGCTAGACTCCAGCTAAGTTGCAGTGTCCAAATAACACCCAGGGCAGGGCCAGGCCGGGAGGCAAAGGAAGCGCAGCAGCCAGCCGCGGCCTGCCGCAGCCGCCCAATCACGAACTCACCCCGCTCCTCGGGGCAAGCGCCGGGTCCCCACCTACCAGTGCAACCGGCGCTGCACAGTCCCCGCCCGCGAGAGCCGCTCGGGGCCGGCGCTCCCCCGGGTGCACCCGCCGGGGGGCCGGGGATTCGCTGCCAAGGCCTCACACAGATCCGGAGCGCGGCAGGCGAGCAGCGCAGCGGGCACCCCGGGCTCGCGGAGAGG
This sequence comes from Dermochelys coriacea, assembly GCF_009764565.3. Taxonomy (NCBI): domain Eukaryota; kingdom Metazoa; phylum Chordata; order Testudines; family Dermochelyidae; genus Dermochelys; species Dermochelys coriacea. The sequence goes on along the minus strand of NC_050069.1, from coordinate 252,075,727 downwards.
AGCATCGGGCCAGGCCGCCGATCGCTTTCCTGATGTGGGGCCGCCGCTGCTTCCCGAGGCACCGGAGGCTCCTGCAGCGCGGCTGCTCGGTCCAGCCGGACCGTTCGAGGCCGGGAGAGCGGAGCGCGGCGCGTTTGTTAAGGGATTCACTGTTAATCGCTCTGAGGCTCTCATCGCACCGCACGTGGGGATAAGGCTGGTTACTCTGAAGCCAGGCCGGGGAAATCTTTCATAAAAGCCATTTCTCTCCTGTTGGGAGCAACACGTTCACTGAACCCCTTCCCAATGACGGTGCAAATTCACCCACCCACGGAAACCCTTAGATACGTATTTTCCGCAGGTTTAACTCCCACCCCCACCCCCCGTCCAGTTTTGGAAACACCTGGAAAGCTGTAAAATGATTTACGAAGTGAAAGTGTTAAATGAGGCCACCAGCTGTAAGTCTGACAGAGCTTTATGGGTTTTATTAGGTGCCCTATTATGGAAAATAAACTTTAATCCGTCCATAAAAACAGAATCTGAAAACCATATTTGCCCTTGTAGTCTGGAACACTGAAGGTATTCTTGTGAGACGCTGGAGCTTTACAAAGAAAAGGAGTACTTGTGGCACCTTAGAGACTAAAGAGATTAGTTTTATTGAGAAAGACACAATACACCGGTAGGACTTTGATACATAGTCCATGAATAGCTGCCTGTAGCCTGCTAGACTATTTTTTTATACTCTTGAAACACATTTGGACACACACCTCTTAGGCAAATAGTAAATTTCTGCCTCAATCAGGTTTATTTTCCTGTTTAATTATCACGTATTTAACTATAAATTAACGTCATGGGGATGGAAACTTTCATATGCTAAACTCACATCTCACCGGTTGTTCGTTCTTTGGAATTATTCTGTTATAGGTCTTTTGGAAAAGTTTGTATTTGTTTGGGTTTTTATCTATAAACCTAAAGACAAATTCTACTGCTAATTTATGTCTGGACTACCCTCATAGACTTCCTGGAGTGTAAAAAATCAGAATTGGCTATATACCGGCTTTATGGACTGTGTGTGTGTGTGTAGACACACACACAAACACACACACATATACATACGCACACACAAATATTGATATGGTGAGTATATAAAATTAAGAAATATATTCCTAAATCCAGTGTGTCTATAAATTCTGTAAATCTCCACTCCCTGGAGCAAAGAGAATGCTATAAAATACATGTGCAAACTGGAGTCATATTCTATATTCTGGAACCCATTAAAATACTTCCATATTTGTATTTAAGGAGGTTGTGCAGTGAACAGATTTCTATTTTATTGAGCTATGTATATGGCAGAGTGTAATACTTATTTAATATCCCTCCAATGCAGCGAGGGTGCTGGAGTGCCCAGCTAATACATAAACGATATGCTTTATAGATTATATTTCGACTTAGCAACACCTGAAGAGCTCAGTGACCTAAAACTGTTTTTCTTATTATCATTAGTAACAACCTCATCCATGCTTCGGACTGTATTTCACACGCCTTGTATGGCCAAATCTCTATAGAAGTAATTTATATGGGCCATGTTGTTTTCATTTGAAAGGTTGACACAGGTTTGTAAAAAAAAAATCACTTTTAAAAAGGTGTACGGGAGTGGGGACACTCCATATTTTATAGGCTATTATTCTTCCGAGCAACCTGGGATATACTTGAGAGTAATAATTTTCTGACCGAATTTACATATTCAGGTACAGTTAAAAACTCTACGATGGGGAGAGTCTGTGGATAAGAAGCAAAAAATAGCAAGATCGCCAAGATGTCATGTTTGCTGAGCAGTTCTGCAACCTCAGGATGGAGGGGCTGTGCACCTGAGCAGGGTTTGCTGGCACCAGATGATAGGAAGAATGCTGCTCAGACGACCTGTTTTGTCTTTCCCATTCTTGGGGAAAGGTGTGGTGTGGGGGAGGGGGTTGAACAGAAAGAACAAAGACCTGGTGAGCCAATCCTCCTTGCCTTACTGAAATCACGGGGCTTGATTCTGAGCTGTGTAAACCGGGAGTAACTACATTAAAATCAATGGAGTTACACCAGTGTAAACGAGACCACCATCGGGGTCCTATGGGGAGAAAAGCAAGCAGGATCCATAAAACTACTTTTACTCTACTCTGATCCTGGGTAAACAAAACTCCCCTAGACATAGTCTCTTCTTCGGTACCCTAATGTAAAAATTCGGAGTTACTCTACTGAATTCGGCAGAGTTACTCCGGATGTAAAGCAGGGTGCCGGAGAGCAGGATTTGGCCTAATGGGAAAAGTAGACTCTAATCTAGGGTATACATAGAGTAGTTAGTTACCTTCCTGTAATCCTCTCGTCGCTACCCCTCGTGCTCAGGTGCTAATGTTTTTTTTGCGTCTCTAAGCTGCCCGTGGAGGATGGTATCAGACTAAAAAGAGTGCAGAGACGCACAGTAATTCATTAGTGGGAATGAATTGTTAGATGTGGCCCCGAGTTAGTTTGGATGAGCCAGTGATTATATTTAAATTTGCTATAATTGATTTGGGGAAGAGCTGCGGTGACAAGAACGAATTGATCATTAAATTTATGAGAGAGATAAATTCCGCCGCTATTAAGGAGTGTGAATGAGGACAGTTATGCTGACTCCACCAGAAAGCTGCCGGCAGGCTCCCAACCGCAGCACTATTCTAACAGGCGGGCTATAAGTGGGAAGCTTAAATAGCAAATAACGTTCTACCTTTTTCATTATTCAATAGTTGAAGACAATTTCGTGGGGAATGAGTTTCATAATGAAATCTCTTGAAAGGGCTGTTTCGGTCGATCATTTTATTCCTTTCCCCTTTACTTGCCGGGGCTAACAACAACTTTCCACATTGTTAGCCCTTGAATTAATACAATGCCTGTAAATTAGCACCGCTTTCTAATTTCCTGCGCCGGGGCTTTCAGACGGTTGGGTTTTAATTTTTCCCACTTGAACACTAATAACCCAATTGCTTCCTTTTAGCGGGGGGCAGTTCACAATGGAATTGGTACTTCCATCCTGCTCGCTGCAAGGCGGCATCTCCGACTTTTCGCTATCATTCCCACGCGTTGGTGTTGTACTGTACGTGGCAATATACCAGGAAGGAGAGTCATTCAGCGCTGATTTATATGTGCTGGGTATGGGATGGAGCAAATAAGATAGGAGCCAGGATTTGGGTTAGATGTTTGCATTTAAAATAGTGAAGGAAGGGAAGGGTAAGATAAAGCAAAATGGCTTCATAGCAAAATTATAGTCAGATGTTGATCGAAGGACGGGTGTTCTCCATCTCACCCTATAGTCAATGTTTATCATTTTAAAGTCTATTTGAACATCCTTATTTCCTCAATAGAAACCGTGCTTATAATGCAGGGGTGTAAAATAAAGTTAACTATCCAGTATAAATATATGTTTCCATTGAAGGAATGAAGATTTCGCCTCTTTCGTCCATTCACATAAATGATGCATGTCGCAGAGGGAATAAATGTTAAACGCGACCATGAAAACAGCGGGTTTCGTTCAGCACGTTTGTCAGCCCTGCCTGTGTGCCCGTTTTTAAAATATGCAATAGCTGCCTTGAGCAGTAGGTGCATAAATCCCCCAGTTTAGGGTAGCAAGGATCCTGCGCTGCAGATTTGCTCCGGAGGGTGCATGTCTCCTGCTCAGCACGCTTGGGTGAAAAGCTACCCCGCATATGCAGATGGTTGCTCGGTCCTCTCTGTCCCCAGCCCTTAGGATTCCTTCCTCCATGTGTAGGGCACATGCTCGCAGCTTCTGCAGCTTGCTGATTGATGAGCCACATTGCAGAGGTTTATTAATCCACAGCCACTGCAGCTCTCCTGTGAAATGTTTCCGCAGTTTGACTCTCTTCTAATGTTTGCTCGGCTGTACATTTGCACAAATCCGAGAGAGCCATTACCAGCTGGTCGTAGGGCCAGGCCAAGTCGGCTGAATTGCATGGAAGGGATGAATCAAAGTCAAAAGGGAAGAGTATTTAGCAACAAGCAATCAGAAAGAGTTGGACTCACAATGCAGCTAGGGAGAGATCAGAAAGCCACTCTATTTAAAACACAGCAGCAGTCGCCTTGCATGAATCCCTCTCCTCTTATTTTCTGCTTAATAAAAAAAACAAACTGGAGCAGTTTCTGATTGCAGGTAAATCCAGTATCCCGCTCCAGACTTTAATGGAGTTATCCCAGATTTACACCGGGATCTGAATCTGGCCCAACAAGCAAAAGTGAGGAAGAAAATAGATTTTTTTTTTCAATAAAAGTTGTCCTCATAAGTGTATTGTTAGGTGTAAGTATGAGGAAACCATTCCATGTTGTGAGAACTGTTGATTTAGTAGAACACTGAATACAGAAATAAACGTTAGAGTATTTAGATCGAATTAAATTAAGTTTGGAAAACAATCTGGCAAAAAGAAAAGGAGTACTTGTGGCACTTTAGAGACTAACAAATTTATTTGTGCATAAGCTTTCATGAGCTACAGCTCACTTCATCGGCTGTAGCTCACGAAAGCTTATGCACAAATAAATTTGTTAGTCTCTAAGGTGCCACAAGTACTCCTTTTCTTTTTGCGAATACAGACTAACACGGTTGCTACTCTGAAATCTGGCAAAAGCCTCTTTCATGGGAAATTATACAACCTCTAGTCGATTTATTTAACTATACATCTGGGGTCCTTCCTCCAGCCCCTATCGGGTAGTGTATGGATTCAGAGACATCATTTTGTTCCAGTTTTTTCCATGAAATATACATATTAAGGTGTATAATAAAGTGACAGATGATATGATTCCGGGCGCGTTATAAACTCCAGACCCTGGTAGCCAGTCCTATTCCTTTACAAAAAAAATAAAAAATGTACATAAGGCTCAAGTACAAAATGTTTATTTTACATACCATCATGGCCGATGGAGAAGCTGAATAATAATTTAGCATGCATAAGTAGAGGTACCCCTTTTTATAAATACAATATACAAAAATAAAGACAGTCCAGTCTTGAGATTTCCAGCAGTTTTAACGTTCATGGCAAACAGGTTTCCAGATATATAATAAGCACAAAACATTTCCAATACTCAGCAAAAGAATAGGGTTTCCATGGGTAAGGTTCAAGTTTTTAAAATGTCTCTTAACACTGTGGTGAACTGTAAATCTTCTCTACCATGTGTAGGAAGAAGAATCCTTTTGTCAATGTACCTCAAAAAAAAAAATCCAAACTTTACCAAAAGCTGCTCACCTCTAATATTACCTGCTTGGCTTCTCTTTTTGTTTGTTACATGACAGCTGAAATGCTGACACCAAAGAGCAATGATGGATCTGGGCTTGTGCGCAGCTGAAGACCGAATACTTCCCATGTAGAAATAAAAGGTACTGGTATAAGATTAGCTGTTCCTCCTCCATTGCAGGAAGATGGCTGCATTTGGGACTCATTTCATTGACACCAAAGGCTGCAGAGATGGAGGAAAAGCAGATGTGTAGGGTCGGGGCAGAGAAGTACGTGTTGCTGTTGGTGGCATGGGGCAGTGGGCAGATGTGTGTCACTAGGGAGGGAGTAGGCTATGGTGGAGAAAAGTGGGGGGAGGGGTTGAGAGGAAAGGTGAGCAGTCTGGGGAAGGGGCTTAAGGATGGGGTGGGTAGAGGTGTGTGGGGTGGTTGGGACGGGGTGGGCAGAGGGGTGTGAGTTTGTCTGGAGGTGGCTGGGGCAGGGGTGGGCAGAGGGGGCTGTCTGGAGGTGGCTGGGGTGGGCAGAGGGGTCTGTCTGGAGGTGGCTGGGGTGGGGGTGAGCAGAGGAGTCTGTCTGGTGGCTGGGGTGGGCAGAGGGGTCTGTCTGGAGGTGGCTGGGGTGGGGTGAGCAGAGGGCTCTGTCTGGAGTGGCTGGGGTGGGGGTGGGCAGGCTGGTGTAGGGCTAAAAGGTCTGGGACCGGATAGCAGCAGCAGGGAGAAGGGGAGCCCGCCTGCCGGCTCACTGGGGCTGGCCGGGGGGCGGCTGCAGCGGGGAGGCGTGCCTGCTGCGGGGTTGTGTCTCCTCCTCGTCACCCTCGGAGCAGTCGGAGGAGTTGTAGGGGCAGCAGTGTCCGGCTTCCTCCTCCTCGGGGTCGCTGTCCCTGAGTTCCCGCAGCCGGCGGCCGCTGCTCTTCTCCGGGGCCGGCAGCAGCAGCTCCTCGTCCGCCTTGTCCTCCCCGCCCAGCCCGTTCTTCTGCTTCTCGGCCTCCTGCGCCGCCTGCTCCTTGGCCTTTTTACTCCGCTTCCACTTCATGCGCCGGTTTTGGAACCAGATTTTCACCTGCGGGGCGAGAGAGGGGCTGAGGGGGGATCGCAGGCCCCGGGACACACACACACACACACACACACACACACACACCAGTCTCACCCTGTAAGCCCCCCCCCCACACACAAGTCTCTGCCCCCGGACCTGCTGCCCAACGCCTCTGCCGTACCGACGCCACCCCTCCTGCCTGCAGCTCCCGCTGCCCCCGGCCACCCTCCACCCCCCCTGGCCTGGGGGCTGGTTAGAAGGATCCCACCGCCCCTGGGTAAGACGGGGCTGCGAACCCCCGGTGCAGCTGACCCTGGCTGGAAACACCCCGAGCGGCCCGCAGCCTCCTCGCGCCCAGGGTTGCCAGGCAGAGCCCAGGGGCCATGGGGGCAGCGGGGGGAGCCCGGGAGGGGGCAGGCAGAGCCCAGGGGCCATGGGGGCAGCGGGGGGAGCGCGGGAGGGGGCAGGCTGTGCGGCCAAGGGGGGGAGCGGGGGGGAGCCCCGGGAGGCCGAACTCGGGGCTGACCCCCTGGGCCGCGGGTAGCCCCGGAGCTGCTCAGTCTAAACCCAGGGGCTCGAGCCCCCTCCGCTGCCGCCGGGACGGAGCTGGGAAGCCCACCCTGGTGGCCCGGGGCGAGCTGGGGCTGCGCGGAGCGAGCCTGCGTTCCTGAGCCCCGGGCCTCTGGTTCTAAGCGCCGGGCCCCTTCCCCGGAGCCCGCAGGGGCCGCTGCAGCCGCCACCCACCTGGGTCTCCGTGAGCATGAGAGACGTGGCCACCTCGAAGCGCTTGGGCCTGGAGAGGTATTTGTTCAGTTTGAACTGATGCTCCAGCTCCAGCAGCTGCTGGCTGGTGAAGGCGGTGCGGGGCCGCCGGCATTTCCCCAGCAGGTTGGACTGCGCCTGGGCTGGAGACAAAACGGCGCATCAGCACAACGCGGGCAGCCGGAGGGGAGCAGCCCGAGCCCCGCCACCCCCACTCCCCACCCCAGGGCAGCCGGCTCTCACGGGCCGGAGCTGAGACTGCCGGGGCCCAGCTACCTTCAGCATTAAAGAGGATCGTTCTAGTGTCCCTGGCTGCGTCCACCTGCCCCCATGGGGGGCAAGTTAGATCCAATGGGAAAGGATTGGGAAAGGAAGAGAACTGCTGGTCCCCTGCGAGGGAGAGAAGAGGGGAGGCAGCATGGGGGGGGGAAGGTTAGAAAAAATACATCAGTGCGAAATTCCTATTTAAAAAAATGGAGAAAAAGGAAGAGGAACAAGTGATTAAAAGCTCCCCGCCGCATGCATTCTTCCGATAGCTAACCAGGGGTGACCTTTCTACATGCCACAATGAAAAACTACCCAAACGGTGACCACTTCCAATTAGTACCGCATCTCTGCACTCCTGGCTTCAGACCGGTATCTGTCACACACACACACAGCCCTGAGCCGGCAGTGCTCAGGGACAAGTCTCCTTCGGGCCCGCCCTCACAACGAAGGCAAATGTACTGGCACCTCGGAGTAACATCCTGGGGAATTTTTTTTGCAGTGGAGTAGAGTGATCTGATAATAGTGAAAAGAAAAGGAGGACTTGTGGCACCTTAGAGACTAACAAATTTATTTGAGCATAAGCTTTCGCGAGCTACAGCTCACTTCATCGGATGCATTGCAGTCCTTGGGCCGCTGTTTGGAAAGAGCTGCTGGATCGGCCCCTCGGACCGCTCACCTGGTTTAAGAAAACCCTCCCTTCCTCACATTGTTACTATTGCAGCATTAAAGACACTTTAAAGTAAACATTCTCGTTCCCTAAATTAGACACCTCAAGACTCGCCTGATGGCAATAGGAGATGGACGTCTCTATTTACATAATTTCACATAGATTCACTGCAAGGAAATTTATGGCCGAAGAGGGACTTCTTGATTTCCCAAGAGCCTAACAAGTGCTAGACAATAAAAGGAACCCGGACCACGGTGAAATGATATCAGTCTCTCAGGGGAACAGCAATTTGCTTCATTTCACTTTAACGCCCCCTGCTTTGGTTAAACAAGTCTCCCGAATTCCCAGCTTGACCATACATTAGAACTTTAATTAAAACAGACTCCAAAGTGACTTTGGGGAAATGTGCAGTGGAAGCTTGGCCAAAGCAATGACCCCCCCCACACACACACACACCCGCCCCCTGGCAGATTAGAGAAAAAGGTTTCTTTCCAATCAGTTCCATTTGTTTGTATTTATTTTATTTCATTATCTCAGCTGGCTAGTCTATTATGTTTGCAGACAATAGGAGACAAATGTGACATGAAACATGATGTGAAATACTGTTCAGTATTCGCTAGAGGTAACTATATATAGGAAATATCTATTTTCAGCAATGTTTTCGAACTATAAAATTCGATGTTATAATCTCCGCACGCTTTCTGGATTCAAAGATCAGGGCTGCGTCAAAAATTACTCGGTTGAAAGTTGCAAGTAAAGAGAACTGATGGTGAGAGTGTTCTCCTAAAATATTGCGGTCATATTTAATGGACACATAAATGAGAACATCAATTTGGAAGCATGCGAGCTGAAATCCTTCTTAAACAACCAATCCAGTCTCCAGAGTAGCAGCCATGTTAGTCTGTATTCGCAAAAAGAAAAAGGAGTACTTGTGGTACCTTAGAGACTAACACATTTATTTGAGCATAAGCTTTCGTGAGCTATGCATCCGATGAAGTGAGCTGTAGCTCACGAAAGCTTATGCTCAAATAAATTTGTTAGTCTCTAAGGTGCCACAAGTCCTCCTTTTCTTTTTGCGAATCCAGTCTCCGTAGCGGCAGATGATATGTATGCTCCTTCTAAGAGGCAACACAATCATTTTGAATGCGATTGTAACATGTGATTTGTGATTTCTTGGCCATTCGCTCATCTTTGTTGTTGTTGTTGTTGTTTGCTTTAGAAACTAAAAAGCCTGTAAAAGAGAGGGGAGGAGGAGCCCGCCTTTACTACCCCATTTGGAGCAAACCTGCTAAAATGACCTGAATAAAAAAGACAGTGTCCGGCATACAAACAGTAACACAGATGAGATTTTCTCACTGCTGTGTGATTTTCCAGGCCTCTATTATCTTTTCTCTTGGCTATTTATTCACTAGTGCGTTTTGTTTGAAAGGGCAAGAATTCGGACAGCTTTTCTAATTATTTTTCTTGTTGAATGTCCTAGTCTAAACAAACCTATTTAAGAGAAAACAATGGACTTTTTTATCTGTATGTGTGTGGAGTGTATGAAAAAAACCCCAAACCCATAATTCTTTCCTGGCATGATTTAAGTAAAACTACACCTAACGTAGTGTTAAGCCAGTAATTCCCACAGAGAGCTAACACCTAAGAAAATGATCTTTGCTTAATACAAAGATGCAAGAAATGTCTCCATCTCCATTGAGGCCTAGCTGCCCAGCTGCTGTTAGGACAGGTCAGTGTTTCTGTTATTTAAAGCGGTTTTTAAAAATGCTCAAATATAGGTGATTGCATTTATTTAGCTGCCTTATTTCAATGACACCAAATAAACATTTAATTATCGCAAAGAATGTTCACTGGAACCATCTAAGGGAGGAGTGTGCTCTGATTACCATCAACTCTTTCCTGAGGAAGAGGTCTGTGAAATTTGCCTGGATGACAGGATCTGACTAAGCATCATTCTGCGTGAAATTGACAGAGCCCTGTAAAGTTGTACCTCATACTCTTTATACCGTAATGTTAACAAATATGAGCAGGATCGCTCTGCCATCCAGAAGAAAAATAAACAAACAAAAAAATTACCGTCAGTTTTTATAGATTTTCCTACACACCGGTGTTCGGTTCTCATTCATTATTTAGCACAACTCCCCCCACGATACAGTTTGAATTAGAACTTGGAATGCAATGACTGATTGGTCACTTTTACATTTCACTTCCCAGGAAAGATCAGTCTATTATTTACTGCTAAAGTGCTGGCCACAATGCGCTGCCACACATTCCAGCTTCCCATTGTTAATCGTGATTTCCTCCCTCGTGCTAATATTACCAAATAAAATGTATATATTATTACACACGCCGCCGGTTGAAGTCTCGGCCGAATCCTGTCAGGCGCTAGCTGAATGGCGTGGGACAATAACTACGAGGAGAGACTGGGAGAATCAGCGTATCCTTGCCGTAGGCCCCTGGACCGCTACAGCCTGGCTCGGGCAATGCCGAGGGGCAGGTGAGGAAGCGGCGAGGATACGCGCAAAGGAAAATGACAGATCATAACAAACCCAGCGCCCCCAAGACCAGGGCTTGGCCAGGAGATACTCACAGTTAAAGTCCGGCATTTTGGGGAGGATCATGCCCGCTGTGGATGCTCGTAACCACTGATCCAGCTGAAAAGTCCCGGCACTGAGTTTGATGGGGTCTGCGGCAGGGTGAGAAGGGTGAGCCCCTTGCACCTGGGAGTAGGAGTAAGACAAAGCGGGGTGCTGCCCGGCCAGAGCGGCTGCCGAATAGCTGTACATGGGGTGCCCGTAGAGGGCGGCCTGGGTGGGGATGCCCGCTCCCCCCTGGTGCAGTCCCAGGGCCATGCCCCCGGCGGAGTGGTGGTGGTGGTGGTGATGGCTGCTGGTGCTGCTGGTGCCGGTCAGGAAGCCGGGCTTGGGCACCAGCCCGCAATGCGCGGCGAGGATCCGCGGCGGCGAAGGGCTCTCGGTCCGCAGGCAGTCCGAGGAGCCGCCGCTGTGGCGCTCGGAGGAGGACGGGGGGCTGCAGCTGCTGCTGTTACTGCTGCTGCTGCTGCTGTGGCCAGATGTGTTGGCGAGGGAGGTGACCAAGGCCAGCGGTGAGGTCTGCACGGAGGCGGCGGCGGCGGCTGCTTTGGGAGGGTCGACTGCTAGGAGAGCATCGATCCGGAAATTTTTGGATTTTTCCATCGGATTGTTTCTAAAAATAAAATAAAATAAATAAACTCCCTTCGTCTATCAAATAACACGAACAAACAGCCCCCGCCCGACCCCACAGCGCCCCGTGGAGCGTCTGCGCCCCCCTCCCACTCCCAGCGCTGGGGCTCTGCCGCGACCGGCGGACCAGCCCCCCCGCAGGCCAAGCAGAGCAAAATGTCTCTCGGCAGATAGTAAGCCCCTCGGCTCCAAACTCTACTCACTTGAAGGCTCAGATCCGGCTCCCATTGGCCCCCAGGCTGGAGGAAATACGATTGGTGGCCGGCACTAGGGTTTGGCAGCCGCGATTGGCCCTGCCGCACACCTGTCAACGCGTCGGGAATGGGGCCTGCCCACTTCATTTTTTTGCCCTCCAGAGCAGGTTGAAGGGAAGAGGGGTGGGGGGTGTGCGCGAGCGAGCGAGCATCTGGACAGCGGCACAATGCACAGCTGGAAGGATTCTTTCCACTTGTGTCTGTTTAGCCCATTCTGCAGTGACCGTGATGTTATCTTAATCGGTATAAGATTGAAGTTAAAATGTGCAAGATTTAAGTGAGATGTTCCTACAGTTCGTTTGCGTGATTTAAGGAATCTACCCCCCCCCCCAGCGGCCTGTAGTTTTTTTGTTGTGATGAAAAGCCCGGGCACGGAAAAATAAGATGAAATATGTTCTCAGACACTTACATACTATGTATCCATAGTCTACAGAACACATCTGGAATGAAAGGTTGGATAATATCCATCTCTAGCTGGATCTGGATTGATCTGATATGTCTTTCCAGATGTGATCCACATCTATACTCAGTTTCTAACCTAATGTATCAATTTGGTGACCACAAAACAGGACCTGGATGAAATTTAATTCAAGTCTTTAAATAACAACAAACATCATAAACCGGCATTTGCTCTTGATCCCAGGGTTTTCATGCAGATGTCTGACCTGTATCATCAGCTCACCGATCAACAGTGCATTTTTATTTTCACAGTTATGAAACAAAAAATCAGCCTCCGCCTAGAAAGCAATGTCTTACTCTATTCCCGGTATGCTTACAACACTATGTATATGTATAATTACAACACGACTAGCCAGTGATAATATAACAGGCAAGGCTTTTTCTTAGCCTTATTAAATGGCATCGCTTTGGCGATCACATTTGCAAAATTAATAGCAATTGCTACGTACTTTCAGAGAAGGAGAAGGCACCAGCTGCTGCTTAAATAAAAGCACGATATTTTATAGTGATTTTCTATTATTAAGTGACAAATGAGCGGTCACACAATGTGCCAATGAGAAGGCAACAATGTTTTATACACCCCGTATGCCTACACAGACCACAGCTTTTGCCTTCCACACTATTCATTTGGCAACTTGCCTTACAATAAAAGACCATGTAAAATAAAAATACAAAAGGGGGAGGGGGAACTCTCGAATTCTCTGTGCCTGGGTGAGACACGTCAGCACTGTTTTTTTTAATCGGAATGAAAAATATTGTTTCACATAGACCAAAAAAAAACAGTGTTAATTATTGCAGCTCTGCTAATACCCAGCAATGGGGACTCAGTTCTCCACCTTAACGCCCTACATATATGGTTGCCTCTATGGAAAGTCCAAGCTGTGGTATGCAGTGTATTAAACTCCAGTTTTCCATCATTCCTGGACACTTCAAATATTTACAGTATATGCGCTGCCAACAGATTTTTAACGAGTTGGAAAGCATAAACATCTGTAAGTCAGGAAGTCAAGCCTGCCACCAAAATTCGGTTTTGTCAATAGTGTTATTAGACCTACTTATCTTACACAAACACACCGAAATATAAAAGGAAAAGCGAGAGGGAGGCAGGTTTCCAGTCTTTTGCAAAGTAAGAATTTCCTGAAGCTCTAGAAGGGGGTTAGGAGAGAAAAGAGGCAGAACGCAAATGGGAATGTGAACAGAAGGTCAGGCTGTTACAAGAAAGAGTCACAAAGTAAACACATTCTCCCTTCAAAAGCTTTTGCAAGAGCTGGTGATAATGTGTCTGACTTTGTACCTGCACAGGACTTAATTTCCATATAATTGCAGCTCGGGATTGTGAAATTACTCTGTTTCCAAGGGACAGGTATTTATGAAATATTTGCTTCACCTGTTAGGGGTTTTTTTTAAGGTCCGAAAGCGCCTGATACCAGAGATCGTAGGAAGGCCAGGATAGCCCCAAAGCCATGTAATGTCAACCCATGCAGGTATGAAGCATTTTAAAAATACATCAGGTTATATTCATGTTATCATACATCGAACTCTCCCCCGCCGGCTGCTTCAGAATGACCTCTCCAGGGAAGTGTCATCGCTTATTTAAATCAAAACACTAACAAGTGTCCACAGGGAACAGTTTTGCACTGGCAGGGAGACGGTCTACATGACCGAATAGATCCTGCCCGTGTCTCTAGCTTTCGCTCCTCCTCCGTTTAATACTCCTGACAAGGGCAACGTCCTTTACCAGGAAATTCAGATTTTTGTCCTGAGAGAGATGCTTTTCCCATCCCCATGCACTTCCCAGGCAGCAGGGTACTGGGCAAATAAAGTAGCTACTTTAAAAGTAAAATAAAATTGTATAAGCAATTATACAGAACTGACTTCTCTCTCTCTTTTCCCTAGGTGTGATGCAGTCTGAACACGATCTAGTAACCAGACGTGCAGATATCTGTGTGTGTGTGCAGAGTACTGGGAACAGCGTGTTTTGGCCGGAGACTGATGGAAAATATCAGTATAACCACCCCAATCCCAAAGTCCCCCCATCCCGCCAAGCTAATTAATTGTATCCATCCCATTAATGGTGGTGTACGTAGCTATTGGAAATTACCAGCCACTGAGATCCAGTTTGTGTAGATCTCCTGTGTTCAAGGATTTATTGATGTCCGTGGAGATTCCCCATGCACTGGGTTTATTTCTGCGGAGCTGTGGGTGGAAACACTTCACGTCGATTTAAGAAATGTCACGTCGATAACTCAAGTTACAATTACACCTGTACAGTACAAGGCAGCGCCCTATTGGGCTATCCCTTCCCTTCACACCCCCCTAGTAACTATGGAGGACGATGCTGCATATCACTTAAGCAACTGAGCTTTGTGGCTTCAGGGAGTGGTATTCTGAGGCAGGTTTCACTCTGCCGTCTTGTGATTTCCACTCCCCCCCCCCACACACTGTACCAGGGAGCTCAGAAAATTAAAACCCTTTAAATCATTCCTGTATTCATGTGACCCTGTGTGAGGCAAAGACCTCTTAAACGAGAAAAATCCAGCCTGTTGTGGTCCATGTACCTATTACCTGGCAATGCCCTGTGTGCAATGGCTAGCTGGGTACAGGAAGCGTGTTGGTTCGGTGTCTGGATTGCAAGATTTGTGAATAACACCTTAATGCTCAGGAGTACAACGGCATCAGAATTCTTCTCATGCCTCTCCCAGGCCGGGCTGCATGTGAAGGATTGGATTATGGGTATCTTTGACACAGGCATGTAAATTATTGGTCTGTAAAACATACTGGTTCATTTGTATAATGTACTCCCTTTCTTACGGGCCATATTTTATTTGGGGGATATGTTGCTTGTGTATGTGCGGCTCAGAGCATTTTGAATATGGAAATAACATGGATTGGATGAAGCCAGAGACACATGCAGACTACTACAAATCACCAACTATTACTGCCCGTATGGGGATCAGTCAAGTATTAAAGGCCACTGTGATGCGCAGGCAGGGTAAATATATATAAAGGAAGCCCAGAGGCTAGATAGCCTCCCAAGGGGAGGGATGGGGCAGGGGAGGAATTACCGGGAGGGGAGTGGAGGTCCCGATCCTTCAATGGGCTTCCTCTCTTGCATAAAAGCTGCATCTCGCCCCCCAGATTTATCAGGTTGTTGTATTTGCATTAATGTGAAGGATACACTTGTTGAGGGGCGGGGAGGGGAATGTTTCTATGCTAAACACCAGAATCTCCTCTCTGTTCCCAAACTCAGGGGCCGGGCATCCCTGAGAGTCCATTTCCCTTTTCCCAGGACGGAGCAGTTTGTCTGGGAGGTTTTCTCCGCGTCTTTACTGCCTGCTTCCGACCTGCTACTTTCTGGTGCTTTATTTTTGAAGCAAAGCCCATTGAAGCCAGTGGGGGTCTTTCCATTAGCTTCAAAGGGCTTGGGATCGGGCCTCCCCTGCAGCAAACGCACCAGCAGCAGCGTGAACGCCCCAGTTGCCCTTCGTCCTCCTGACAGAGCTGGGATCAGTCCTCTGCCTGGTGGGCTATTTGCGCTGGGTCCTCCATGGCTGTTACTTTGGCCCATCTGTGCCTGACCTAGGGAGGCTTGTAGCGGTTGCTTAGAAACATAAACAGAGATTGTTGCCTAAATCTGAGACAAATGGGGGTGGGCGAATAGCTAAAAGCCACAGTTTGCAAAACAGCACCCAGGGCCCCTTCCCCCCTCCAGTGAAGCCTCTTTTGCCACATAGCTAGGAGCTAGGACATTAAGGACCGGGAATTGGGAAACCCTTTGTAAGGTTTTGCCCGAAGCATGGGGAACGCCTCGTTCAAGCCTCTGCATGCATGAGTCTGGTGGCTCAGTGGGCTGCAGAGACAGGCTTGTCAACTGTCATTTTAAGGAACCTTATCGCTCCCTCTTTATGACAGGTCTCACATAGTCTGGGTGGTTCTGCCTGGCCCGCCTAATCACTACCCCAGGATCGGGCCGGATCCTGAACGTCTGAGGGGCAAATTCTTCATCACAAGAAGGGGCAGGATTCCCAGAGCCGAGCCATGCCCCAGATGTTCCGGACGCCCCCTCTCACTAGACTCTGGGTGTGCCCCTGCACATCTAGCGATGTGAGCTGCCAGAGCTCAGACACAAACCTGACACAAGTCACGGAAATCCGCAAAGTATCACCAGCACACGAGCTCGGCAGAACAGACTCTTCCAAGGTCTCTTGTAGCCCGGACTCAGGTCAATCTACCATTGACTTCTACTAGAGCTTTCCTTCACTAAGGACTGCACAACCTCGAGATGGCTGAATTTGCCGCTTCACTTATGCACGGGGTTTTTAAAATGTTAAATGTCAGCCTGGTCTAGTTGGTGGAACTATTCAAATCAGAATAAATGACAGTTGCCCTTTCACTAATAGATACCCTGCCCAGCAGCCATACAAGGCGCAGAATGGCATAGCAAGTGGACGGTTTAGTCTGTCTCGGGAAGATGTACAAGCTCAGAAGAAAACAACACGAGGACGGGAGTGAACCAGGGGTACCCCCATGCTAACATTCAGACTGGGGTATTAGATTCCACGGAGGCAATAAAAACTGCATTGTTTCCTTCTCTTCACGTCATTAGCAATCACTTTTAAAGTGAAACGCTGTCTATTGGGGAAAATATCAAGACATCCGTTGCCCTACAAATTGATAGACTGTTTCCAATGTCAGTTGAATTCCAGTTGTTCCATTGAATACTAAAGGGGCTATATAACTAGATCCGACTAACGGAGCATTGAAAGGATCGCTTTGAGATGAGTGGTAGACCCAGTCGATTTTCCACTGGAAATTAACATAGTATAAACGCACGCCAGAAATATTTTATCCTTTTGGGGTAAGATGTATTCATATTTAACACCACTTTTTCACCTCATTGTTCAGTTTTGCATTTCTTTTTGGTCGGATCTAGTTGCAAACTAAAGCTACGCTGCTCCGTTACTATGTGAAACAGACAAGTTCGCTTGTTTCCAATTTCTGCAGGGCAGACATGACTCTAATTTAACTCCCTAAGCAGTCCGTTATATTATTACGGAGGCTGTGGAAGGACAGAGTATTGCTCTGGCACCTAATATTTGAAATGAGGAATCTGGAGATTTCGCAATGTGAAATCACCTGCAATAAAATCTTTTCTCAGCGCAGAGTTAGGGCTTGCACGAGACATGGTAGTACTCTCCAGCCGGGTGTTGTAACATGAAAATTAATTCACAATGTGGTTTGTTTTGCAGATATGGACATCAGGTTGCGGTGACACTTTATGGCCTTTTTCCTGATTTGAAAAAGGCGGAAAGCTGCGGGCGAGTTCACTTAGCGTAAAAATAGAAAATATGATTTTACAGCCACACTCAGGTTATTGTCTCGAGGGCTTCAAAACGAATGGCACCAATGCCTAACCCAGAACAGGTTTTACAGAAACCGCAGTAAATTACAAGATCTCTGCAAAACACCATCAATCAGGTGCGACCGAAAAGCATCGAACATTTTGATGGCTTTAATTTATGTGACCGAATGCCAAGCAATTAAAATAGTTCAAAGCCTCCCCCCCCAGCGATTAGCCTTGTTTTCGTTCAGGGGTATCCTTTGGAGAGGAATCTAATATGTATGTCCAGCATAGGTCTCTTTGGCTATGCATAAAGTACGTATTTCCAACTCTATACACGAGGAAGGATGGCCCAGTGGTCCGAGAGCTGGGCGAGGCTAGGAGAGACTTGGGTTCCTTTCGGTCCCTGCTCTGCCCACGTACTTACTGCTCGGCTTTTGATCAAGGGCACCGCAGTTCCCCCAGCTAGAAAACCGGCCTAGAGTGGAGGTGGTTGGCAAGCTAGGTGCTAAGAAAAAAACGCCAACAAAAGTCAGCCCTACCCGGCCACGGAAAAAGAAAAATATTCAGATACTTTCATACCATGTAGTCGTAGTCTACATAACACATCTGGGAAGACGTATTGGATAATGTTCCTCTTTAGTGGGGTATCTGATATGCCTTTCCAGATGTGATAGTATCTGTATTCAGTTTCCAATTTAACGTATCAACATACACAGTCGGCTCCAGGAACTGAACTTCGGGCCTATTCTGATACACGAATAGTAGCACTAAAATGTTTCAATCAAGGCGGATAATGACAGGAAGTTTCAGTTAATTAATATTTAGCTGTGCTGATGTGGCAGAAACGGCAGCTGCCCGGCTGGGAAAAGGGAATCCAGACACAGTTTCATTCGAGGCATCTTGCAATACAAGAGCCACAAACACCTTCCAATTTACAGGACCTTGACCCGTAATGAATATCTCCCCTGTGGGTTTTTTCCCCCTTTCGTTGTATTGCCACCTCCCTCTATGGACATTATCCAGTCCGTGGCCGGTTTATATCTGGGGGTAGCTAAATTGTCCTGTCGAGCTTTCTAGAGGGATTTTTTTTTAACTACTTTTCCCTTCTAAATGCGCCCTCCTGTTTGCTTCGAGTTCCTAGAACCAGCTTAGAAAGTTCAGCGGCCTGCCCCTCTCCGAGCTGCAGGCAGAGATAATCTGGCTAATGAACTCGTTAAAGGGTCCCCTGTGACCCCTGGCAGCTCTTCAGCTCAGCTGGGAAATCAGCTGGGAAAGGGCCTTGGAGTTCAGCTGCCTTCTGGCAGGTTCCTGTGGGGGCAGCTCCCCCATTTAAACAATGAGCCCTTTGGAAACGCAGTGCTGGTGTAGCCCTACGAACCGAAAACAAAACAAAACAAACGACCTCCAAAGACCAGGGCCTATTCCCATTGACCCTCACAGCCAGAAACAACGCATTGCTTTCTGGCCAGATCACTTTGTAGACCACCGTATCCGCCCTCCTGTTTCATATTGCATGCTTAGGGAAAGATTTAGATTTTCAGAACATCTTTTATTGAATACCGCTATCACGAGTATATTTTGGGGGCCGCCAGGGGAAGGAGACTCCTATATCAAAGCAGAATAAATGGGGGTAGGGCTTCCTGTCCAGACAGCTCCCAACTCACAGCTGAGCATTGTGCAAAGTGTCCTTTAGAGCAGGTTGTAGCGAGCCATAGGAATTCCTGCACCTGTGTTGATCCAGTATATTGCCCAGGTGAACACAATAAGGGGAACATGGCTTTATCTCGGCGGAGATTAGCACAATGCCCAACCTCGGTGACACCTCTCAGGGCGTTTCTGGGTGGTCTCCTTTAATGCAGGGTCTCCTCTGTTTACCCCAGGAACCGTTTCGCGGTACAAGCTCCTGAGTATCAATTCATTTTAAAAGAAAGGGCAAGGCGTGGAATTTACTGTGTCGTCTGGCAGGTCTTCAGAGCGATAGGCGACCAGGTAGGTCCCGCAGAGTGCATCTTGCTCAAAGACCATTTTATGTTCTGGTCCCGATGCGTTCAGAGGCGATCCAGTCGGCTCTCAGCGTTTACACGCACCGATGAAGACGAGCGAGATGATCATGCTCAGTTTCCCCATTGGCGTTTCTTTAATAAAGGTGCCTATTGTCTTTTAATAAAAGGCAACCCAATAGTAGCTGGAGTAATTAAAATGTCAAAGGTTCGTATTAAGAGCCTTGTCTGACTGTCTACCCAGCCCGGAGTGGGTCAAGTTAGTTTGTATTAAAGGGACTGGATTGCATTCTTTTATATTAAATTAAACCCACAAAGCTGAATTCAAAACGCCCAGATGTTCTCTACAAGAAATAACCAATGGTAGGCACTGGGCCAGCAATATTGCCAAAAACACATATTACACTGCGACATTCTGTAAATGAGATAATGATACATAAACCTCCATGATAAATGTGACATCCCAGAGATGTCTCCTCTAAATTAGCTGCTTGCATTGACTGCTAATAATGGTGAGTTTATGAAAGCAATTTCAGTGCAAAAAGCAAAGGGTCTCCTTGGTCTAATCAGCCTGCCTCTCTTAATGGATGAGGGGGTCAGGCTGAGAATTATTGACACTCCGCTGCCCTTAACCTGTTTCCCAATAAAGCTGATTAGTTTTTGTCAATTCATCAGCTAACCACTCTCGCTGGGACTGCATCAAAGCCGTATTTGCTCAGGGGAAATCAACAAGTCACAGATCAGATCCATTAAGGAGCGGCTCCGGCTGAAGATGGTTCGAGTGTCACACCAGACTCCTTGATTGACTTAACCAGTCAGACCGTGCTGACCCACAAAAAACCCCAACAGCTCGCAGCGTCAAATACTTGTATTCTCTCTACTCTCTGAAACGGGGGGGAAGGAGGCGGGACAGCTGTTTTGCATGCTGCGGTTACAGATCTGTGTAAAAAGAAAAGGAGTACTTGTGGCACCTTAGAGATCTACAGAGACTTTAAAGGTGCCCGATGTTAACTTGCTATTTGTTGGGGGTGGAAGGTACCGCTTTATCTAATGTGGGGCGGAGAAGACCGTTCCGGTTTGGTGAATATCTTCCAACTGTGAATGTAAACAGACACAGATCCCCTCTGATTTCCCCCGTTTTATCTGCCGGGGGTCAGTGCAAGGGTGTGAATTCAAGTAAACTCTCTCCCTCCCCCAATCACTTCCAGCTCTTGTCCGAGCGGCAGCAGCGGTATATCCTGGGACTCCCGGGTTTGAACTGCAGCGCCGGAGGGAGACCGGTTCAAAGTCCCCTTTGCCGGGGAGAGTTACGTGGTCCACCGTGTTCCCGTTTATGGAACCCAACCGTAGGCTGAGCCGCTCGATTACAAGCCGGTTGATATTAAATGGTTACCGTAACCCGGGCCCGACACCGCCACGCACTCGATCTTTAAGGTTTAGGGGAGCGAGGATGCGCCTTGTGCCCAGCTACCCTTTCAAATGTAAATGGCGTTGGAGGGGAAGGGGTTTGATCATATCCTTTTGCGAAGTAGCTTCCGAGTTTTACAGACCCTAGATTCCCCATGGGCAGGCACGGGGGTTTCTCTGCCAGGGACATCTATCCAGGCTTCTTCAAAGCCGCCTCGCCCAAGCTGCTTTCAAACAAACAAACGACGCCTTAGTTTCATTCAAATAACCACAAGCGGCTAGAGCCCAGTAACTTCAGAAAACAAAACTCCGTGCTGGCCCTTTAAAGCCCAACCGCTAGCCTTCCAACCCATCCCCCTTCAATTTAATTTCATTAAAACGGAGCATGAATATTTCTATTAAACCTAAAATGAAATATGAAGCCATTTAGACTCTGCCTGCACCAATCACCCAGATTTATGACTTTTATTCATCACATCAAGAGCTGGGAAAAATGAATTTTCTTCACCCAGGAAGGAAATAAAACCCCAGCCTTGGTCATTTCCAGAAAGCTGTTAATTTGCCCATGTGGTAATTACTTTCACAATTAACTAAAATACAAATCAACTTGACAAATTGGGTTAGTTTATATATTAATTAGCCAGTTTAAATTTATTCATTATGAAAAGACAATTTAAGAGGACCTTGGATGTCTCTTTTATTGCAATAAATTATTGTTAGGAAATGGGGCTAATAAAGTATCCTAATATTTAAGGATATTGTATATGCCTAGGGATGCTTTATTGACAATTTCACTTTGCAAATAGCAATGCCTTCTAATACAGCTCTGCAGCAATGCCCCAAACATCAACAAGGTGCTTAGCTAGCTGCACTGCTGGCCATGGACGAGCAAATCAATGGGCTTTATAGGAAAGAATTGGGTATATCAGATTGTAACATTTTCACTGCAAATGTGAAAATAATACCTTGCAGGAGGAGGAAAGCAGGCCCGGAGCAGCACGGGTGAATTGGTAGTAGAGCGCTATGCAGGCACCCTCAAGTTGGGACTTCTGATTTAACACAATGTCGATAGAATCATTCGATGCCTTTTAGCTTGTGATCTTTATAAATGTCCCTCTATTAAATTAGAAAATGATTCTCTTCTCGTTTAATTGTATTCTTTCGTTTCTTATTTCCAATTAATTAGTCCTATCGACGTTGCAATATTTTAAATGACTGGAGTCCGTTTACAGTTTAAAATATATGGGTCAGCACATGCAATCTTATACTAGACAGAACTATATAATGTGGGTTTTAACTACTCTTCTCTCATATGTCTTAAACATCTGGCTAAATGCATCATTTGGAAACACTACAAGTACTTTGCATCGTTGTTAATATTGCATACTTTACTGTTCAATCTGTACTCTATTATAGCACTCGCAGACGCCTGGGAAAGTGGACTCAAAAGAAACTATAGAAAACCAAAAGCCTTTTCTATCACTTATTAAAGCTATCGTTTTGATATTTTCTCTAATTTCCTCAATAAACGCCTTTTCAAAGAGCATAAGATTAAACAAAATAACACTAATTTTGGAAATACTTTGTTCCTTTATTTAACAAAAAGGTACCCTATGAAATACTAAAAAAAAGTGATGTGTATTTTACAAAAATGCAAGAGAAATATATGGAAATGAGTAGTATTGCTCTGAAAACAACACCAGGAAAATAAACGCTGAATACGGAGAACTAAACATTAGTTACTTGAAAACGGAACCTAAGGCTAGCGATGGGAAATTTATCTTTCCACTCTGATTGGGGAGTTTCTTTCAGAATTTAAAAATTGCTATAGATCTTGTGCAAGTAGGTTAATGTGACAGCAGCCCTGACTGATATTTCAGTCAGAGCTGAGAGAGTCTGACAAGTTTTCTTTATTAGATTAATTCACATTTTTCACACTAGCTTAATTTGAACAGGAACTCGAATCGTGCTCATTATCTATGGATTCTGATCCTTCATCCTTTGCTCAGGCAAAGCTGCCATTGAGCGATTTGCCAAGAATCAGGACTGCAGGATGGGATCTATAAAGTGTAAGGCAACTATATATATTTTTTAAAGTTAATTACCGCAATGGCCCCTTATTTTACTTTTTATTATCCCCCAGACATCCTTTTCCTGACCTTTCTTTAGAAGAGGCGTTGTTTGGATGCGGCACAGAGACTCTGTTTGTGTTCTCTGGACAGATATGTCGCCTCTCGTGAACTAGAGGGAACCTTTTCTATTCTAAAAACAACATCTGCCAGAAACTCGCTTCATCTCAGTCCATACACGTGTGTCTGGAACTATGGCATATGCCAGATTCCAGGCATGGACTCTTGACAGACCGCAGGCAGACTGAAAGGGAGAAGGATTAAAATCACCTCCCATTTTAAAATCTACTTGAAACCACGTGTATATATAACTTGGTGAACCCCTAACCCAAACCACTTCTAACCCAGAAGTCAGACCAGACCCTTAAACGATTGCCCTCTTTGAATCTCCCAACTCTCCGTTCCTTTTGTTCTGTTGGGTGATATGTCCTGTATAAGAAAAGAAAACCCATCTTTTGGGGCGAAATGGCACCCTCTTAATTGTTTAATGGCGCAGCCAAGCGCTAGGCGGAAAATATATGATAATAGGGTTAGACTCATAAAAAGACTCGCACACCAATGTTAACCCCAGCTCTACACTGCAATCCCTTTACATTTCGATTCAACACTGTTATGGAAACAGGAGAGATTTTTCTCCCCAGCCTGCCGAGCTTGCCGTTTACAAGTCTCTCCAGTTCTTTGGGGTTTTCTTTCTCTCTTTCTTTCTTTTCCTTCCTCCTTTCAACAACCTTTCACATGCCCGAACCCCACCGATAACTTCCCAAGGGGGTGTAGGAAGGCGAGAGGGCGGGACAAGGTGTAGGACCTGTTTATTTCCATTAGAATAAGGATGCGTCAAAGGGGTAGGGATTGTTGAAATAGTAAATGAAGGGGTTTGATTAATTGCTTTCGAAATCAGCTCAACAGTGTAGCAACCTTCAGGTCGCATCCGGCACTATCTGCGGAGCTGATCTCAAGATGCAGAAAAGAGGAGATTTGTTGGAAAAGATTAACCCAGCCCATTTCAGTTCAGTGCGGGGTGAACTCCCAGAGAACTCGTGGGAAAAGCTCAGTGGCAGGCTTGTGAAAGGGAAAACAAAAAACAAACCAAACACAGCTTCCCCGCGTCTTTTGCCGCAGACTCGGTTCTTTAATAATACAGTGGAGGCCTGTCAGCTGGATACTTGTCAAAGGAATAAACCCACTAACCTAATGGACCGGTCCCAGCACCCCACCCAGAAAGCCCTTTCACCTCAGCTGTACTGAACCCCTTGGAAAGAATCACAGGGGCAAATCCTGGATCTGCCCCCAAAAGACAGAGACGTGGAAAGGATTTGTTGGGACCACCTGGCTCCTCTCCCCACCCTGCAAGGTTGTCCTCTGCAGTTTTTAATTTGCCAAACCCAAACGTCCATCGATCATCATCACCACACTGCCCCTTTGAAGGGCAATGTGACAGCCCTCCCCCATCTCTTGTGCAGCTCTCCCCACCTTCTGGCTGCCTGAATATGACGCAGAGATGGTGCTAACCCAGACAGAAGGAGGGCAGACAAGAGCGTCCGAAGGGGGGAGGACAGCGAGGGCACAAGTTGTATCGTGCTCTAGAAAGGCGCTTGCTCTCTCCTCCCCCTGCTGTGTGCATCAGGGCAGCCTGGGCTGGCTGCGGGCAAGGGGGACGTTTGCTCAGGGGGCAGATTCTCAGCGGGGCTTCTTGTCATAGCTCTGTGGCCCTCAATGGAGCTGGGGCAATTTCCGCCAGCTGGAAATCTGCCCCCCGAGTCCAGGCATCAGAGTAGGCCTGTGTTTGCCATGGGCTGGGCTGGGAGCGTGATGGGGCTCAGGGAGAGGAGGGGCCCAAGGACTGGCACCAGAGCTTGGCTCTCTCCAGGCCTGCAAGGCCTTCCGGATCTCACAGGAAGAACCGTACAGCGGCCGCCTCTCCGGCTGGGGGAAGGCGCTGGAGAAGGGGAGCCAGCTGTTGCATTGCCAGGGAACCCCCCGCTATCTCCCGCAGGAGTCTAGCTGTCGCACCCACCGGAGCGGGTCCACAGGCGGTTTGCGGGGAGGGTGGGAAAGGAGAGCTCAGAGCAGGCACTCTATTCAATCCAAGCCATAAACCAGCACATAAACCTGCTGGGCCCTGGCCGGTGAGGCCTGCGGCCACCTGAGAAGGAACAACTCCCCTGCCCCCCCACCCACTGAGATCACTTATTGCCATTGTAAAATGGCCTTGTGCAAATAGAAAGGAAAGGAGACAATCAAAGCAAAAGAGTGACCGTGCAGAGGCTTGCTCCTGGTTATTCTCTCTTGCTGGGGTGCAGGCAGCTGGTTTGCATCAGGCAAGGGGGACTCCTATCCCTGCCCTCTTCTTTACCCAGGCCCAGTGACATCTAGATTGAGAAGGATCAATTCCCTCCATGGTTTTAAGTGGGTTTCTATGGACATTTCATATTAAAAAGAGCCCCAAATACAGAAGGGACGTTAGAGAACCTGGGCAATGGCCACTTTTTGTGTCGCTGAGAGGTTTCAGAGTAGCAGCCGTCTTAGTCTGTATTCGCAAAAAGAAAAGGAGGACTTGTGGCACCTTAGAGACTATGTTCAGCGATGCCCTTCAGAGGAGGAGAATAAGTCCTGCATGCTGGGCCTGATCCACAGCCCTTCGAAGTTAATGGGAGGACTTCCATTGATTTCAACGGGCTTTGGATCAGGCCCTTTGTGCTAAGGCTGGGGAAGCAGAACGCAGCAGTTCCCCCTTCCCCCTTCCAAGGAAGCCTCCTCCACGCTACGGGGGCGTGGTCATACCTCAGTCCTGGCTGGCCCTGCTACCAGCATGGAGTCTTCTGAAACTCCAACTCCCTGCAGAGGTAGGACTTTTAAAAGAGAGTATCAGGCGATCCGTTTTTTCAAACCCTGACTTGTAAGAACATTTTCATTTCTCTTGTAAGAGAGAGAGAGAGAGAGAAGGAAATGTAAAGCAACTAGGGGGAGGTCCCCATCTGAAAACAAAATATTTAGCCCTGTACTGTACCACTTGTAATCTTCAAAGTGTTGTACAGACATTAATTGATTAGCTGTCACACACCACCCTTGCGAGGTGGATAAATCTCATCCCCATGGGGGAGAGAGATTTAAAATGGTTTGCTTGTGATCTCAGGAGGCTGGGAGTCGAACACACATTTTCAGCTCCCAGGCTTGTGCTCAGCCCTTTTGGAAATCTTTACCCTGAGAGGGGAGGGAGGAGATTCCTGGTGATCAGAAGTGGGGCCGATAAACAAGATGCTTGAGAGGCGAGCCCAAGGCAAACCAACGAAAATGGTTTACCGATATTTAGGGTCCCAAGGACAAACCAATTAGGAATGCTGCCCTGAGCCTGGAGTTCCATTCTTGTGGGTCCTTCTTATAAACTGTAGCTGGATTTATCTTGAGCCGCTTAAAGGAGTTGGGGCCAGTTTGGGGATTTATCTCTAGCGGGTTAAAATAGAAGAATGAATCAGACAAATGTTGCTCCTAGTCTAAGTAACAAGATTGACCAATTATGTTTACAAAAAACCTGAGAAATTCCTGCCCCTCATCCCGTCTAGCGCAGCTTTATCAGGCAACAGGTTATTCGGATGGGATAGGAGTGAAACGGATGGCTCCAGAGCAGAACCTAGATCTGGACCATAAACGGGAGACAGCATTGTCCTATGTAGAGTTCAGCGTCATCTACACCTGGGGGTTATCCCACACATGGGCTCCAGGGACCTACTTACATGACTCGAAAGAAAGTGCTTTCTCAATAAACAAATGGAAGCGGTTTCATTTGCCTTGAGTGGTAACTGGTGTAATATTTTATTGGCTATAGTGAAATATTAGATGAAAGAATTTGCTGATAGTGATTTATTTTTGGTGATTGGCAAGTTGTGTGCAGAGTCAGGACCATCTAAACAACTGGAGATGCACTAAATCAACCTAGCCCACCCTGTGTGTCACCTATAGCCACGGGCACCTCAACGGGAGAGCTTTAAAGGAGTTCGCACCAGGGGTGATGAGCGCTGGCGTTCGCTCACTCAGCCAGGTTCTCTTGGAGCTCAGCGGTCCCCCCTGCTCTGACGCAGAGCCTGGGAGCGCTGTGCACCTGTCATCAGCCTCTTCCTAGCTACTTTGGCGTTTTAAGGGGAGACTTTGTGCCATTTTTCCTCAACCGGGGAAAATGTACATAAGCAGCAGTCCACTGGAGAAAAGGGACCTAGGTCAATGGAGACGGGGAGACACATCTGCAGAAGACAGATGGGCAGGGTGGACTGGCTTTCGCCTTCACATCATTCCCTGTAACACTTGGGGCCTCCACCTGAAATGTCACAGGAACAACATAAACGTCAGGCGGGATAAAAGATTAATCATCAGGGTAAATTAATAACGTGATACATGCTATTGTTTCCCATTCTGGGTTCCAAAGGTCCCCTCCATACACTGTGGGCTCCGAAAAGTGCCTAATTTGGTGAAATCTAAATGTGAACCTCTCCCATTATTAATTCTTCCAGGTGTCATTGTTATAACATTAATTATGCTTCCTTCCTCAGCGATTTGGGAGAAGGTAATATGTGATTCCATCAGACTCTCACTGTGATTTAACTTTGATTAATGTCCATTCATAAAATGATATAAACTTATTTCTATTCTATTCTATTCTGTAATCCAAGGCTCCAGCCAATATTTCAAAGCTCTATTTATTTAGCAGCCTATGGGTGCAGGCTTGCCTATCGGCCCTCATGTTTGGAGAGGAGGCTGTTGTGGGGGGAGTTAAAGGGATTGTTTCCAAAGCAAAAAAGTACCGGATTGCTGCATTATTTTATGTCTTACACAGAGTTCTCCTGAATCTCTCTTTCTGCATCAGCTCTTCCAGAAAAGGCTGGTTTTGTTTGTTGCTGCCCAAGAGCATAGAATAGATATAATGAATAGTTTTGCCTTACTTATGAAAATCATTAGGGCCAACATTAATTGCTTAAAAACAAGCAGAGCAGCAACAACTACCCCCATCTGTGCCAGGATGGCCTCTATATAGCCCCTCACCTCAAGCTGGATCCTACTCTCACCGAAATTTAGGCCATGTCTACATTACAAAGTTTTTTCCAATGCAAGGTATGTTGGCATACAGCCACGGCAGTTAGTATATCACTTGTGCCCATGAATACTTGGCTCCTTGTGTTGGTGGTGCGGGTACTCCCCAGGAGAGCTTGTGTAAATGCACAGTGCAATGCACCATGGGTACGTATCCCAGTGTGCAATCTGCCACTGTTTAATGCATTGTGCATGGTGGGTTAGAAATGAATCACACAGGGGGGTCTGGAAGCAAGGGGTCAACTTCCCATAATGCAACATTCTCCCATAATATCATCTCTATCCCACAGTTTTCATGCCTATTTTCAATTTCCCATGAACCCACGTGGGACTTGTCACTGTCCGCCATCTCTGACAGAAGCATGGAGCCTGCACAATTTTGCACTAATTGTCATGAGCACTGCAAGCACAGGACATGTGATCCTCTGGTATTTGCAGAGCTGCAAGAAGAACCTTGGGGAACATGATGATTTCCTGGTGGTCAGTTTGCTGTGGAACATAGTGAAAACCAATACAAGATTGTTGCTGGTGTTCACAGAGCAGCTGCAAATGGTGGAGAGCTGCTTCTGAGCTCCAGAAATGAGCACTGGCTGGTGAAATTGCATCGTAATGCAGGTTTGCGATGACTAGCAGTGGCTGCAGAATTTTCAGATGTACAAAGCCACATTTCTAGATCTGTGTACTGAGCTCACCCGGGCCATCCAGGTGCAGGGACACCAAACTGAGAGAGGCACTCACAATGGAGAAGCAGGTGGCAATCACACTGTGGAAACTTGCAATGCCAGATTGCTACTGGTCTGTGGGAAGTAATTTTGGAGTGGGAAAATCCACTGTGGGAGCCATTGCCATGCAAGCATGCAGAGTCATTAATCATCTCGTGCTATGCAGGACTGTGACTCTTGGCAGTGTGCGGGACATAGTGGATGGTGCAGCTATGGGATTCCCAAACTGCAATGGAGCAACACACACATCCCTGTTATTGAACCTGGAGGTCCACAGGAGCATCTGAATTTTCATATGGAGAAGCTCTATTACGTTCTGGTGAATCTCCCTCTCTTTTACTGTGCCTTTCTCCTGCCTGCTCTTTCATTCTCCATACAATCTGCAATATTCACCCTCCAGGCCCTACATTCAAATTCTGATGCAGCACTGGCTTGCAGGATCTCGCAAAACATGTCCTCCCACATCCTCTTTTTTCTCCTCCTTATCTGGGTTAGTCCTTTCACTGGTATAGAAGAGGTATCCCCCAAGGCTGCAACAGCCACAGCTACAGATAAAACACAGTATAATAGGAAGGGAAAGTGAAACTTAAGCTTCAGCACTGCCCCCTTCCATTGCTCCCCTAAAGTGTTAAACAAGACCTGCTTATTGGCACTTTTACTTGAGAGTGCTTGCTCACAGCACCACTTACAACAACAGCCATGATGAGTCTGACCCACCAGGGGTGAGGGAAATGTGGAGGAAATTGCTTGCTTGCCTGAACCTACAAGTACAAGGCAATGGCACCGAATACTGGCACCATTTTCCACAGGTGGTGGTGGTTTTAGCTGATCTCTCTCACTCATGAGGGTAATGAAGCCTAAGAGAGCAGAACTGGTGCAGGCGCCCCAAAGTTGACTAGGCCCATATGCCGCTAGTCTGTTTACAGCATTGGTGCCTGATGAGGTTATCGCTGACTGGCGTGGGAAAGTGTCCTACTGTGGAAGAAGAAATAAGGCTGCCATCCCTAGAAACCTTCACGAGAGGATTGCCATGTATCTCCATGGACATTTCATCGAGATCTCTCAGGAGGATTTAAGGGACCTCCCTGTGTAAATAAACAAACTGTACCACATGGCTGCCCCTGCCTAACCCTAGAGAGGCATGAAAAGCACACAGCAAATCTGTCTCTCTAGGTTGTACCACTACTTCTTGTAGTACGAGTAAATTAATGAAAAGTTAATAGCTGTGCCCTGCTAAGTTGGGGGTGCCATCACTGTAATGGGAAATTTGTTTACACACTTATCTGAGGTTCCTTCCCCTGCTTCGGGTCACCTGTGCTCAACTGCAGAGACTGGCTGGACTGCGGTGAAGTCAAAAACAAGTCCTGGCTCATGGCACAGCTGGACCCCGGTTGCTTGGCCCCCATACTTCTCCTCCTTGCCAGTCTCCTCTTCCTTTCTGTTCATGGCAGGGGCCTGTTGCGATTCTGCACCCCATATTCTTCATAGAAATATTGCTATAATAGGAACATGGCATAGCTAAGATATGTTTTATGCAAGATGGGTCATGTGAGATATCATTGGAAAGGTTATGATTTTCTGAATGTGATTATCCAATTTGTTTACATGATTAATTTCTGTATCTGGAGATAGGAATATTGACTACGTAACAAGTACAACTGTGTTTGCACCTGGGAAACAGCCACCAGACAGTAAGCAATAAGCTTGGAATGGGCCATCAGGAAAAACAATAAGACTTTGAAGATACTAATCTCCTGCCTTCCTGAGAAGCTTCCTGGGATGCTGCTTTGGCACTGCAAGGTCAGGTGACTCTATCCCCGGTATGAAGTGCCACCTTGGCGACTGCTGGTATTTTTCCACTGGGAACAAAGGATTTCCGCCTTATGTAAATCTTATTTAAGGGTGGGAAGTGAGTCAATCAAGGTCTCCGGTTCTTCACTGAATCCCTGCCCAAGATGACTGCTGGAAAGACCTAAGACCAGGGCTTTGGAGCTGTGCTCCAGCTCTGCTCCCACTCCAGGCAAAAACCTGCAGCTCCACTGCTCTGGAGCTGCTCCGCGCTCCAGCTCTGGGCTCCCTCCAAAACCTTGCCTAAGACTGAACTAGGGAAAGAACTGGACCCAGGCTAGAAGGTGTCTGGCCTGTGAAGAATAATATCTGGAACTTTAAGCTGCAAACAAAAGCAGTTTGTCTTCAAGAAACTTTACAATCTGCCTGAAACAACTTTAGATGAGAAATTACTATGTGTAGCCTTTCTTTAGTCTATTAAGCTTAGTTTGCATGTTTTATTTTATTTGCTCAGTAATCTGCTTTGTTCTGTTTGCTATCCCTTATAATCACTTAAAAGTTACCTTGTGTAGTTAATAAACTTATTTCTTGTTTATAACATAACCCAGTTCATGAAATTCATATCTGGGGGGGGGGAGGCAAGAAGCTGTGCATATCTTTCTCCACATTGAGGGAGAGGACGAATTTTTGTGAGCTTGCACTGTGTAGACTTTTTTATACAGCGTAAGACAATATTATTTGGGGGTTATGCCCCAAAGAGGGTGTGCATGTGAATGCTGGGTGGATTCCCAAGCTGAATCCTCTTACACAGAGCTGACTTCAGTCTGTGTCTGCAGCTGGGTGTGGCCTTACCTGTGTGTGTGTGTGTTAGAGAAGGCTTGAGGGACTGGTACAGCAAAGACAGGGGGAGGAAGCCCAGGCTGGTGGAACAGGCGGGCTCAGTGAGACCTCAGCATATCAGGTGGCATCCCGGACGAGTGGTCCAACTGTCACATCTGTGACTTACACTCCTCGGTAGTAGCCATGGTGGTGTGCAGGATGGTGGTAGGGTCTCCATCAAGTACAGCATGCAGATTGTTGTAAAGGTTTGCGGCTCGGTATTGGAAAGATTGTTAACTTCTCTGGGCTTCTGGTATACCTGCTGTAGCTCCTTGGCTTTCATGTGGCACCCCTGCTGGCCCCAGTCATACCCGTTCTCCTGCATCGCCTGTTTGTAGATGTCAGCATTTATATGGCTGGTTCAGAACTGTGCCTGCACTACTTATGCTCCTCACAAGCCCAGGAGATCTGATATCTTCTGTTTACTCCAGGCCGGAGCGGGTAGCTGGCATGATCAGCAGTGCAGTTGTAGCACAACAATGGAGAGCAGATAGATGTGTGCTCACCAAGCTGGACAGCTTTGAAAAGACATTGCAAAAATTTGAAGGGATTTTAAGGGGGTGGGGAAAAGGGGAGGCTCCTGGACTACAGGACCCCTGAGCAGTGGCGTTCACAATTGTGACCAGAGTGGCGTTCATCAAGCACTGTGAGACAGCTGCTAGAAGACTTTTAGGGTTGACATAGATAATGCAGTGTCTACACTCGCACTGCACCAACCTCGGCCATGGCTCAACACCACTCAGGGTGTTACTATGTTGGTGTAACAAATTTATGCCTCAACTCATGCACAACTAGGTTGACGTAAGGCAGCTTACATCAACCTAACTCTGTACTGTAGACCAGGCCTCTGTGACAGAACTCCGTTGGATCAAATTCTGCTCTCAGTTCCACCAGCGTAAATCTGGAATAACTCTAGTGACTTCAGTGGAGTTACTTCAAATTTACAGCAGTGTTACCAAGAGCTGAATTTGGCCCATTGACTTCAAAAGGTGCAGGATTGGGTCCTAAGACCCAAAGAATCAAATTGCTCTTATTTTTGCCTTCGATTCTATAGCACATCCATTTGCTTTACGGTTTTATACTGCTGCCCATTGGCATAGCCTCTGAGCACGATCCACCTAAAATCAGTTGGCAATAGTAAAGTGGACTTGGTGGAATCTCCGTCTCATCTCGGTTTTCTGGTTATAGAAGACTCTGCTTGAGGTAGGGCCCAAAGGGAAAATGGAACATAAATCTGCTCACACTTTTTATGCCCTTTTAAAAAACACAGCATAGGATTGTGATATGGCTGCATAATGTTATTTTACCTCCTAACCCCTGGGTCAAAAAGATCAAAGATGAAAAAAAGGGGACAACTTAATTTTCCTAAACAACTTTACAGTTAAAACAATTTTTGAGGGCTAGAAGTTGACTTCTAGATAAGAAACAATATTTAATAGATAGGTCAACATTTGGTTCTTTAGTATAGCTATAGATAATAGATTGGGAGTTCACAGGAGCACTTGATGGGAAATATATTGATAATACAATTTTTCTTTGCAAAATGTATGTAATGATTGCAATTTTGGTTTAATAATTAATTTAACGTAAGACTCATTTGATTCAAACCCATGCTTTTTTATAAAATGCTCTTCAGTATTAATAATATCTGTCTAGCCAGCTAAAGAGGTTTTTAAAAGAGTATGCTAGGGTGTTCAGCAATTACAGTAGCCATCTGCCCTTTATTAAAACTCCATTAACCTTTGCATTAAAATACATTTAAAATGCAGACACACTGAAAATATCAAACACAAATAAAATAAATTGAAATGGTTTCTTTGCTTCATTGGCTTATTTGTGTAGAAGGTGGCAATTTTTTGTTGTGGCACCTATAATTTTCCAGGGAAAGGTAATACTTCATCGCATATCATTTTTCAGTGTAAAGGGTTGGCTTGCCTTAGGAAATGATTGCAAGAAAGTAATGGAATTAATTACATCTCTCATGAAGATTCATAGGACAGGATCTTGTTTATGGAAGGTCTGGAGAATCACTTAAAGATCATTTTATTAGCTTCAAAATAAATTGCTTTATTTTAAGGAGCAGATCGCACCTGCTTTACTCAGGGATATAGCCCTGTTTACTGAAATGGGGTTATTCTCATGATGTCAGAGGAACTACTCACTGAGTAAGTATTATTCAAGCTTTGCTGTAAATCAGATTACATATATTCCATGTAATTAGTTCCTTAGGATAAAAAGTACAAACATAGTAGCACCAGTTTAGAGAGGTAAATCCTGCTCCTGCATCTGTAGCCAGGGAGGATTCCCTTGGCTGTGGAATCAGAGTGGCTGTGTAGGATTGAGTGCACCCTTATCCTCCTCATTATTTATTATTGGCACATCTGCTAGTGCTACCTATAATTAGCTGACAATAAGTTGACAGAACTTCCCATTAAAAGACCCTGTTATCAGATGCTTATAACTTTGCCTAACTAACAGTTTGGGCTAAAATTTCACAGTCTGCCTCCTGATGGTGGATTTTGTGGTTGGTTTTTTATTTTGTAACTTTCAGCAAAAATGGTTCTGCTATTCTAAGAACAATTTTAGGGAAAATATATTGTTTTGCCCATGTTAAAATTCTTTACATCTGTTTTGTTGAGAAGCTCCACCACCTGCAGGCTTTGAAGAAGGGACTTGACATTTGACACAGGAGTCACCCTGGTGTTGGGGACGTACCTTTTGCCATTCCTGTGATAAACTGCTCAAATACGGTCAAGTTATCAGCCTTTGAAAAATCTCAGTTTGCTAAATTCTCCAAAGATTCCATCTGCACTGGGCATGCTCTAGCCCAGAACTTCAGGGGCTGAGCGGGACTTCCCTGCAATTGTTCCTCCTATCTTCCCATGGCCACCAGGATGCTGGGTATGGAAACTGCGAGTAGGGAGACTGTGTCTTCTGTGCTGTCTATGCTCCTTCTGCTGGCACCCAGGCAGCAAGGAGGAGGAAGCTGCCTGACTGAAGTGCAGAAAGGAGTAGAGCCAGACTAGGGGGCGGTGGAGGAAATAGATTGGGACAGGAAACAGAGAAGAGAGGAGAAGAATGGGACTGGCTGGGGAAGGGGACCTGGACAAAGATGAGAGGGAGACTGACTAACTGGGCATGGAGAATGGGAGCCAAGGGTTGGGGGGAACTGAGAGCCAGTGAAGTGGGGAATTTGAGACTGGATGAAGAGCTGTGGAAGAGACTGGTACAAGCAGATGAGGAGTCAAGGGGAGAATGGGACCTGCAGGGAAAGGAAATAGGACTGGGATGAATAGCCTGGAGGAGTGGAGACTGACTGGCTAGATGAGGCGACTGGACATGGGAGAAGGATGCAGAGGAGTGGAAAGAGACAGGACTGGTGACATGCCCCTCCTTCCATTTCCAGTATGGATTTCTTTGCATTTTTAGATAGCTAAAAAACTCCTTGAGCAGCCACCTTGGCCTCCTGTGGCTCTTCTTATCTTTCCTCTGCATCGGAATAGCTTGATGTTGAGCCTCTAGTATTACATCTTTTAGGAACTGCCAGCCCCCCTTCGACTCCTTTTCTTCTGAATTGGTCATTCCATGACACCTTGCCTACTGTTTATCTGAACTGATTGAAATCCAGCTTTCTGAAGTCTAGTGTCCTTGTTTTGCTGTCCTTATGCCCTCCTTTCCATAAGATCTTGAATTCTATCAGATCATGATCACTTCCTCCCAAGTTTCCAACCACCTTCACAGCTAATTCATCCCTGTTGGTCAAGACCAGATCCAAAATGGATGATCCCCTAGTTGTTTCCTGAACTTTCTGAATCAGAAAGTTGTCTTCTACACATGTTAAGCATTTGCAGGATATATTAAGTTTTGCTGTAATAATCTTCCAACGGATATCAGTATTAATGGGGGATTTTAATTTCCCCATCTCATGTGTGTTAGCTAATCTTGTTACCTGCTTGTAGATTGACTCAGCCAGTTCCTCTTCCTGATTTAGTGGTCTATAATAGACTCCCACAAAAGCATCGCTGCTGTTCTTTTCCCCCACAGACGTCTGTGACCCCTAGAACACATTCCCCTCCTGAACCTGGAACAAAACCCAGGATTCCTGAGTCTCACCATTCCTCTGCAGTCAGCAAATATCTCTGCAGCAAAATCCACTGGCAAAGTGTTCCATCTGCCTGCTAGTGGCTGGTGTCATCTTCTGTGTGAAATCAGTTATTCTGATTGCTCAAGAGGCAGATCTATGTGGTGGATCTAAAGGTTCCTTCCCTGTTGATGGACCATGTGGTTGTCACTATCAGGGCTGGCTCCAGCTTTTTTGCTGCTCCAAGCGGCGAAAAAAACAAAACAAAACAACAAACCTGATTGAGCTGCTGCTGAAGTGAAAGGGAGGGAATTAAGGACCTGTTGCTGAATTGCCGCTGAAGACCCGGACGTGCCGCCCCAATAACTGATGGAGTACTGCCCCTTTCTATTGGCCGTCCCAGGCACCTGCTTCTTTCACTGTTGCCTGGAGCCAGCCCTGCTCACTATGATTACACATGATGAAATTTCTGCATTTTTTTTTTCAGTTTGCTTTTCTAACCACCTCGGAAATCACACACACAAATGTTTAAAATGTTAAAAAGTATGATTACAAAGCCAAACACTCAAAAGTTAGGAAATGCCAGAATTAATTCATCCCCCTCGTGCATATGCATTATGATATAATCTTTAATTACATGATCTCATAGTATTTTTTCTACAGGATAGTGTCATAATGCGTACATATAGGCCATCTTAATTCTAACATTTCCTAACTTTTGAATGCTTGACTTTGCAACCTTAACATTTTTAAAATGTAGCTGTTGGGCCGTAATTTATCATTTATGTTACAGTAGGCCCTAAAGGTCCCAACCAGGATGGGCACAGGATGGGCTCAACTTTGTAGGGTTCCTTGGGTGATGATTGGAAGGTGTGGGTGGCACATCAGAGAGGCAGGGATAAGCGGTGGGGATCGAATATTATGTGGATCCTCTCATCCTCCTGTATGTAAAGGGACATACTTCCGCTACTCAATGTCCCTGCCCCACCTCAACTATCTCCCATCCCTGTCCTATTTACTCAGGCCAGGTATGGAAGGAGGATTTGGCTGTAGTGTGCTCTGTTACAGTGAAAAATCTTCTTGTCGTGAAGTGGAGTGAAAGTTTCCAATAAAACATGGAAAAAAATTTCAGATGAAACATTCTTCCATTAGAAAATGCTGCTTTGTCAAAATGAAAATTTGTAATGGCAATGTGTCAATTTCAATAAAATTTCATTTGATTTGTTTTTAAACACATTTCAGTGAGGTTGAAATGTTCCCATTTTTGGACTGGAACCTTTTGATTATTTTTGTTTCAAAATGACTGTTTTAAAATTTTTTATAATTATAAACATTTTTAAAAATTAAGACGTCAGAATGAAATGTGTTTTGATTAACTGGAAGTGACTTTTTTTCCAAAATTTTCGTTTTTCAAGACATTTCAAAATTGTTTGGTTTAGTTTTGATTCGGAACAAAAACACATTTTGAAATTGTGGAATTGTCCATGAAACAAAATTTCTGCTTTTTGCAGAGCTCTAATTGCAAGTGATTCCAGTGCATTGTAATGTACAAATCATAGTTCCAGTTCTGTTGATGCCCTGCTAATAAGGATGTCGTGTTGAGAACAAAAGTCTTTATTTTAAAGTATTTCAACTATACACACTTTTCCAACATGCTATTTTCTTAACAGTATTTTCAGTGGAAAAATACACATCAATCTAGATTGAAGGGTCATCTTGGAAAAAAAAAAAAAAGCTCAGGTTTGTTGTTTCTTTAGCTGGGTTTATATATGATCCTTATATTGACACAACTTTTTGATTAATATTGTGTATAACATTGCTTAATGCATCTGTAGAATTAATTATGCAAAAACATTCAGCCACCTGGACATTATATTGATGAAATGATGTTTTATTGACAAAATGACAGTTTAATACTGAGCTTTCATCAAGCTTTCTATTGAATTGATTGGCTTGGTTGAGTAAGCAGACTAGTAGGAGTGGGGAACTCTGTAAATCCCTATGGCTTTTCAGAATATTTTAGTTGGCTTTGAGTATGGGTTCCCTGCTGGTACTTAAAGCTGAGTTACTCGAGTCTGGTATATAGGATACACTGTAGACAAGGTTCAACCATGGTTTATGCTGGCTTGGGGTGAAAGGCCTCTGGAAGTGAAAAATTTACTAGAAGGGCATTTGTGGCATTGGAAAATGGCCACAACCTTCCGTTTTGGCTGAGAGCCTGCAGGGGGTTTGTGTAATTCAAGAAGCAAATAATATTGACCAAAGATGAGTTGGGGGATGTTGTGGACTGGGTATGTTGTAATTCAGGAAAAATAGTGTACTCTTCAGAAGTGGGGTTTCCTATGGAGCTGTAGCAGACTGTGCATATGTCTACACTACAACTGAGAGGTATGATTGCAGTTTATGTAGACATCCTGAGTGAGCTTTAATCTAGCTAGCTTGGGTGATGAAGTGAAGCTGTGGCAGCCCGGGCTTCAGTGCAGGCTGGTCATCCAAAGAATTCCCAACTTTTTGGGCAGGCTTGTACAGCCTGCGCTGAACCCTGTGCTGCCTCAGTTTCACTGCTCTGGGACCTGAACTGGGTAGATTAAAGCTATCTCAGGTATGTTGTTTACATGAGTTACAGTGACACTTCCCCATTGCAGTGCAGACGTATCCTTAATCTGCCTTCCCTACACACACACCCCCACACTGAATGTGTGCAATAATATTTATTTCCTAATTGGTGGTGGGGCGGGGCATCTGATCTGCAAACCTTCATTACACAAGCAGTCTTGGACTTTGGTTACTATGAATATAAATAAGAGCCTGGTCCCATATTTGTAATGTAAAGAGATAATGTAGTCTCGTGGATCAAGCATGGTGTGGAAGCCTGGTAGTCCTGATGTTTTCTAGTTGTGGTTTTGACACTGATTCAGTATGTGGTCTTGGGCAAGTCACTTAACTTTTGTTGTATTTAATCCAGCAAGACCTTAACCCCCTTCCACATTTAAAATTATAAACTTTGGGTGGGATTTTCAAAAGCACCTAGGTGATTTAGGAACACAAGCCCCACTTGTTTATTTGCACTCCTAATCTCTTGAAAATCCCACCCTTTGTTCTCAGTTTCCCTAACTGTAAAATGGGGATAATAATACTTGCTGGACATAATTCAGAGGAGTGTTGGGAGGATTAAGTAGTTTGTAAAGTATTCTGAAGATCTAAATCACTATATATGTGCTGAGTATTACCGTTATTACTATTCATTTGAACGAAACTTTGCATTGGGTCAAAATCTCAGGGCATTATTGCTGTGTGTGTTTAAAGAGGATATTTAGGTGTCAAGTCTCAAGAAAGGAAGTGCTGCTGAAGCCAGTTACTGGAGACTGTGCAGTGTATATTAGCAAATTGTATTAGTGTGAGGGTGTGAAGACTGTTTCCAAGTCAAAGTGATGTTAAAGCAATATTAGTGATGTAGGTCTTTGGTGTCAACATGACAGTGTCAAATGCAAATTTAGGGGGACCATAAAGGAATGTGAAGAAGATGATAAACCAATGATATTGAAAGTCTATGGAGACCAGTTTACAGTGACACAAGAAAGCAATGTCCATACAAATCAATGGAGACCACTTTATAATATCTAAAGCAAATTTCAGTGCAAGACCAAGTAGATAATGGTACAATGTCAAGACTATGTAAAATCAATGCAAATCTCTGGAGGTGATGTGATGGTGTCAACAAGCTGGCAAAAACAGAAGTGAAAGTTACCATTGCATTAAAAGAAAATAAAAGAGGACTGACTATCACATGGAGTTAGTATTATTGTTATTTATTATTTTTATTACCATATCACCTAGGAGCCCCACTCATGGACTAAGACCCAAATGTCCTAGGTGCTGTACAAACACAGAACAAAAAGATGTACCCTGTCCCAGTCCAAGTATAAAACAAGAGACAATAGATGGATACAGACAGACAGGAGAGTACAAGAAAACAGTGTGACAGCACTGGTCAGCATGACAGGGTGTGGTCTCAGCAAACCAGAAGTCTAACAGTTGTCAAGATTTTTTTTTTAGGTATCATGGGAAAAGGGAGTTTTAAGGAGGATCAAGAGATAGCTTTGTGGATATTTGTGGGGCGTGCATCATGTGGGGCAGCATCGGAGAAAGCACGAATGTGCTTGTTTGAAAATTTAACAAGTGGGTGATGGAGGCTGGCAACGTAGGCCTATTGGAGGTGGAAGTCATGTTTTGATAGTGAAGCAGAGATAATAGGTAGGGTTTGGATAGGCCAGGGGCGGGCAAACTTTTTGGCTTGAGGGCCGCATCGGGTTTCCAAAATTGTATGGAGGGCTGGTTAGGGGAGGCTGAGCCTCCCCAAACAGCCAGGTGTGGGCCAGCCCCCACCCTCCTTTCCAGCCCCCCTGCTTCTAGCACCCTGGCAGCCCCCTCAGGACTCCTTCTCCATCCACCCCCCCCGCTCCCTGTCCCTTGACAGCCCCTGGAACCCGTACCCCTGACTGCCCCCCACCATCCCATCCAAACCCTCCTTTCATTCCTGATTGCCCCCCTGGAACCTCTGCCCCATCCAACCACCCCATCTCCCTGTTCACTGACCACCCCCAGAACCCCTGCCTGCTCCCCGCCACCCCATCCAACCCCCCCTCCTTCCTGACTGCCCCCTGGGACCCCTGCCCCCATTCAACCCCCCTGTTCCCCATCCTCTGACTGCCCCACCCCTATCCACACCCCCACCCCCTGACCACCCTCCCCAAACTCCCCTGCCCTCGATCCAACCCCCCCACTCCTTGCCCCCTTACCGCGCTTCTTGGAGCACTGGTGGCACTACAGTTGCACTGCCCAGAGCACCAGGACAGGCAGCTGTGGCTCTACAGCCCTGTGAGCCAGAGCATTGTGCCAGTGGCACAGTGAGCTGAGGCTGTGGGGGAGGAGCCAAGGGCTAGCCTCCCAGGCCAGGAGCTCAGGGGCCGGGCAGGAGGGTCCCACGGGCCGCATGTGGCCCACGGGCCATAGTTTGCCCACCTCTGGGATAGGCTGTTAATGGCCTTGGAAATAAGGGCAAGTAGCTTCTATCTGATGCAATAAAGGGGAACTAGTGGAGACACACAAAGAGAGGGATGACATGGTCAAAGTGATGGACTAGCCAAATTATTTTTGCAGCAGCATTCTGAATGAGCAGGTGTGATGGGGTTTGACTCACCACTGTGGCGCCTCCTGCTGGTTATCTTGGGAATTAGTGCTACCCCCTCTTCTGGTGGTGTCTCATCCGCCATCACCTCTGTTCCTGGACTCACGACACTGCCAGGTCCGCAGAGTCCTCTTCCGTGACAATGCCCTCCGGCTGTGCCATACTCTATGTTCCCCCATTGTGGGGGACCTGCAGTCTACTGTCCAGCCACTCCCTTCACTGGCAAACTGCAGTCCACAGTCTAGCCTCTTCCTTCAGTGGCTCCAACACCCTCCTTGCCCTTGTGTCAGGGTCTCAGTCTGCAGATCCCTGCAATCTGCCAGGATCTGCCTTTAGCTCCCTGGGTCTCTGCCTGCAGCACTGCTCTGCCCAGGGTGCTTGTTGCCCTCTGCCTGCAAGGCAGCTAGTCCTACTCCTATCTCAAGGGGGTGACTGCCCCTGCTCTGTTCTGCAGCCCTTCTTATGTTGGTCAGCCTGGCCCTGATTGACTGCTCCTATAAGCCCTTCTGTGATTGGCTGCCTCCTGCACAGCCTCCCTAGGGCTGCTTTTAACCCCTTTTCTGCCAGTGTGGGGCAGATGCCCCATCATGCACCCTCCCCCCCCCCCCCCCCCAACATACCCATCTCCTCCTTGTTCTCCTCACAGGAGGGACTCTCTTGGGCTCTCACCCCTTTCCAGTCTTTGGGAGAGTCTTCTGTCCCCTACCCCAGTGGGGGCACTCTCTCTTCCTGTGTCCTGGTTGTCCACAGGCATAACATTCACTTGGCCTAGCCACTGGCCTCCTGGCCCTGGTGCCTTGCTTCCCCTCTCGCTCTCTGCAGCTTCTATGGACCCCCCTCTCACAGCAGCTTAAGCACATAGAGCTGCTGCTCAGCTATCTGGGCCACACAGACCTGCAAGTATTCCTGCATCTCCCACTGTCTCTGTTGGATCTTGAGTATCTGCAGCAGCAGGGCCTGAAGTTGCCCTTGCTGCTTGTCAGCCCCTTTTTGAAGGGGCACTGACACAGGAGTCCAGTCTGGGAAGGTATGTAAGCCCTCAGCAAAAAATGCTTCTGCATACTGTTGCTTCATTGTCTCTCCACACTTATTGTCTCTCAAATAGTCATTCCAATTCCCCTTGTATCAGGGGCAGCAGCCAAACAATCTCAGAGTCCCTCACTCAGTCCTCTTCCCTCAGGGGTGACTGAATGCCCGCATTCTCCACCATATGTGATGGAGTTCAACTCACCACTGTGGGGCCTCCTGCTGGCAGTCTGGGGAATTAGCACTGCACCCTCTTCTGGTGGTCTCTTGCCCACCATCACCTCTGTTCCTGGACCCACATCACTCCCAGGTCTGCAGCATCCTCTT
Source organism: Dermochelys coriacea (assembly GCF_009764565.3). Classification (NCBI taxonomy): domain Eukaryota; kingdom Metazoa; phylum Chordata; order Testudines; family Dermochelyidae; genus Dermochelys; species Dermochelys coriacea. The sequence goes on along the minus strand of NC_050069.1, from coordinate 252,033,852 downwards.
CAGTGACAATGCCAGGGGGACCTGCAGTCTACTGTCCATCCACTTCCTTCACTGGCAAACTGCAGTCCACAGTTTAGCCCCTTCCTTCAGTGGCTCCAACACCCTCCTTGCCCTTGTGTCAGGGTCTCAGTCTGAAGATCCCTGCAGCGTGCCAGGAACTTCCGTTAGCTCCCTGGGTCTCTGCCTGCAGCACTGCTCTATCCAGGGTGCTTGTTGCCCTCCATCTGCAAGGCAGCCAGTCCTACTCCCTTCTCAAGCTCCAGGGAGTGACTGCTGATGCTCTGTTCTGCAGCCCTTCTTATATGGGCCAGCCTGGCCCTGATTGGTTGCTCCTATAAGCTCTTCTGTGATTGGCTGCCTCCTGCACAGCGTCCCTAGGGCTGCTTTTAACCCCTTTTTAGCCAGTGTGGGGCAGATGCCCCATCACAGCAGAGTAAAGTTACATTTGTTAAGGCCAGAGAAAACCATGTTGCAGTAATCGAGACATGAGACAATAAGATCGTGAGCGAGAGTTTTAGCCGTGTGGATGACTAGGAAAGGCCGTATCTTAGAGGTATTATACAGAAAGAATCGGCAAGATTTAGGCCATGTCAACATGAGTGAGCTTACAGCAGCACAGTTGTGCCAATGCAGCTGTACTACTGTAAGATCGCTGGTTTAGCTGCTCTTTGCTAACAGGAGAGAGCTCTCCTGTTGACATAATTGAACCACCTCCAATGAGCAGCGCTGTCCACACTCGTGCTTCTGTTGGTGTAACTTATTTTGCTCAGAGGGGTGTTTTTTCACACCCTGGAGCTACATAAGTTATACTGACAAAAGTGCTAGTGTAGACATAGCCAAAGACATAGCCTGGATACGAGGACCCCCAAGAGAAGGTCTGAGCCGATGATGACACCCAAGTTATGGTCCTGAGATTCAAGCAGGATGATTGTGTTGTTCACAGTGATTGAGAAAGGAGGTGGCAATGGCAAGGAGATTGTTAACATGGCAAGCCATGTTGCGCTTTAGTGGACAGTTAGACACCGATGAGGAGATGTCAGCTAGACAGGTGAAGATGTTAGTTTGGACAGAAGGAGACAGGTCTGGAGTAGAGAGGTAGATTTGTCAGTAGAAACACAAAGTGATGCGGAACATTATAGCACCAAGAAAACAATGTTGGTCAGTGAGTAGCTATCAGTCTATGAATTTTATACGGGATTCATCACTGTGGTAGCTGAAAGCTAGTCAGAAACATAGCATGAAAGAAAGAGATAGCAACTGAACAAAGTAACACCTTTTTGAGAAACAAAGGGAACAGTATTTTGTAAGACCCACAAATGGAATCCAGCCTTTAGTAATAAATAGCCTGTATGCTTCTAGAATAGAGTGTAAGCCCCTTTGGGCCCGAGCATATGTCTCTTTGTGCAATACAGTGCTGATCACATTGTGCACTGTAATGCACAAAGAACACCCAATAAATAAGTAGCAATAGTAATAACACCATGGACCCCATGTAAATCGCAAATGGAACCTACTAGGAAGAACCATAATCCCCAGTGTCAGGGTGTCTATGAGTACTTGCCTCATTAGACACATTAGAGTATGTTAGAAAGAGACAATCCTGGGACTTTGAACAGGTCCTGGCAAATGGTAATGCCAGGTATTGGGGATGTACCCTCCAGTTTGTGATTCCAAGTTTTTCTCTGACCAGTAAAGGTTAAAATGCATGTGATTGGAATCCCCTATAGAATAAAATGAGTTAGAAAAAGAACAACTCAGCCATGTGAAGAAATGAGCATTATGAAACCACATATATTAAAAAAACAAAAACATTTAAACAAGACACAAAGCTAATTTGACCTCCCTCTCTATAATTTGTAAACCCACATATGCACCGGTGAAGGGGGACCAAGATTACCCCTAAATGACTCTTATAAGTAAACCACTTGTTTACAGAAGTGCCTAACACTTTTCTAAGGTGGCTGTGCTCACAGCCTTCACATCTTAATGTGACTGAGCTGCTCCTTTTCTGTTGTGGTGGCTTTAACATGTGAAATGTTTTGGATCATGCACCTGACCCTCCAACACCACAGATGTTTGACATATAACTTTTAAAGTATGGCTTGGCAACACTTCAAGGGCTTTGTCCAGGGGTGAAAGTAATATTAATCTCTTACCGGTACAGGGACTGGCTCCGGCCCCTGGAAGGGGCGGGCCCTTGGGAAGAAGGGGCGTGGCTGGAGGTCAGCCTCCCCCAGCCAGCCCATCTACACTGCCTGGTCCACGCTGCTCGGGGCTCTGGCAGTGATTTAAAAGGGCCTAGGGCTCCGGCTGTTGCCAGTAGTGGTGGCCGGGAGCCCCAGGCCCTTTTAAATTGCTGGCCCCGGGGCAGCTGCCCCTTTTGCCCTCCCCGTTGGCAGCCCTGCCGGTACGGATCCTACCGGCAGGGTGGCCAACAGGGGGGCAAAAGGGGCAGCAACATTAAAGCACTGCCGCAGCAGTGCTTTAAGGAGGGTCCTTTGCCATGGCAGTACTTTAATGTTGTTGCCCCTTTTGCACGGAGCTGCCTCCCCACTGGCCAGGGGCATGCAGAGACATGCCAGCAGCTGGCTGCTTCTAGGAGCGGCATGGGGTTACCAGCCATGGCATGCAGGCAGCCTGCCTGCCTGAGCCCTGCTGTGCTGCCGGCCGGGACTCGGGGGCAGGTTGTCAGATATTTGTTCTGCATTTGGGAGGCCCCCCTATCGTTGGTGGCCTCATGCCACTGCACGGTTTATTTCATGGTAAATCCGCTCCTGACTCTCATACTTTTAGCACTGGAATTCCAGGTTCAACCCTTGATGGTGATCATTACATGATATTTTCTGTATGGTTTTCTCCCCAGGCAAAAAAGCCTAAAGAATATCTCTGCATGTTATTGTAAATAAACACCAAGAGATATTTGTCTGAAAATGCTTCCCTAAAATTACAGGCTTTTCAGTCCATTTCATTGTTCTTGAAGCTCTGGGACAGGCCACTGTCAGAGACAGGATACTGGACTAGTTGTACGTTTGGTCTGACCCAGTATGGCCATTCTTATGTTTTTACGTAGATGTACAAATACCAACAAAAATACATGCATAGATAGAATCACAGTGCTCTGAAGCCCCCAGTTAATTAGTCTGCACATTCTGTTCCCATAGAGAGCTCTGCTGGATAGAAACCCCAGGAATACAGGATGGCATTTTGGCATTTATTGCATCAACAAGTACAGTGGGTTGGCTTGATCTAGCTCTCAGTAAAGCCAGTGAGAATTTTGCCACAATTTGATGGGGAACAGGGTTGGGTCTTGTGTCTACAGAGCAGCATAAGTGTCCTAATGTGTTTAAAGTGTTTATAAAATTACTTATCCGACGCATTTTTGAGTGCAGCCCATTGAGTGCACACATGTATTTGTGTGGAGCACAGTTCTCCGGGCAGGCTGGCTGCTTATAAATGTTAAATCAGCACAAATATCTCAGCCTCCTTGAAGAATGCTAGCCTGGAGTCTTACACTGTGATTAGTGTAACGAAGTGAAAGGAAACATTGACATTTTATATATCTGTATCTTGATAATGCTATATGAAAAGTGATATCTGCAATGCTAATGGACATATAATTGATGTAAGTATATTGCCTACAAGCCACTGGGAAGGTTGGGGGTGAGCTGGTACAATAGAAAAGATTAAACGGTATTGTGATTGCATTAATTCTAAACAGAGTTACGCTGCCAAACCATAACAAGCCACTGATTGTTTTAATTCCCGATATAGGCACCACAAATATTTATTGTTTTGGAATTAAGGGCCTGATCCTGTGATATGCTAAGTACTAGTTTGGAGGTGTTGAGCACCTTTACTTCCCCGTGAAGTCCCTGGAAGCTCAGCCCGTCACGTGATCATGCACACGCCTGAATAAATCAATACCTCTTTGTTATTATTCTGTTTCTTCTGAGGCAGCATAATGCTAATGGCAGGAGTACTGAATTTTATTACTGATGGAGTGATAAAGACAGAGAGGAAGCTAAATTACACTATGTGTCTATGGTTCCGATGCAAACACCAGAGCTCTCTCCTGGCATGACTCATAGACTAATGCTGCATGAAATTCACAAGTGTTTGTCGAAATTTCCCCTGGATGTTTCGTCATTATGTTTCACACAATCGCTCCACCCCCCTCCTCAAACTGTGGTGTAATCACAATGGGTCTGATCCAAACCCCAGTGAAATCAATGGAAAGATCACAGAGTAACATGTTCAAAAGTTACCTCAACTGAGTTCACGGAGAGTTCGGGGTTTGGTAATGTGGCAGGTGGCCCCACAGATGTGTCTCTCATCCTTTTCAGACTACTGTACCCCTTTCAGGAGTCTGATTTCTCTTGTGTACCCCCAAGTTTCACTTCACTTAAAAACTACTTGCTTACTAAATCAGATATAAAAATGCAAAAGTGTCACAGCACACTATTATTGAAAAATGGCTTACTTTACAATTACCATGTAATTATAAAATAAATCAATTGGAATATAAATATTGTACTTACATTGCAGTGTATGGTATATAGAGCAGTATAAACACCTCATAGTCTTATGAAATTTTAGTTTATACTGACTTCACTAGTGCTTTTTCTGTAGCCTGTTGTAAAACTAGGCAAAATCTAGATGAGTTAATGTACCCGCTGGAAGACCTGCGTGTACCCCCAGGGGTGGGCATATCCCTGGTTGAGAACCACTGCCTTATAGCATATATGTAAACCTGGAAAATGGAGGGCCCTCCATCTTTCAAAGTCCTTACTTAGGCACAGCTCCCTGATCAAGAAATGAAAGTGAAAGCACTGCGCTTTTTTCTCCCCTTCATATTATTTCTCTCCATGGGCAGATTTCCAAGACTATTAACAAGAGTCTTAAAAGTGACACCAGGCCTCAGTCTGTGGCAAATTTGGTCTCTCTGGCATTTGAAAAAATACTATATATTAGACATCTCCCAATGTCTGGGGCAAAGACACAAGAACTTCAGAAGGGGAGCTGACTCTGCCCCCTTTCCAAGAGGAGCGCTCTTCCGCCGCTTCCTGGAGCTGTAAGGACACTGGGTGAAACCCTGGTCTATTGAAGTCTATGGCAAAGCTCCCATTGACTTCAGTGGGGCCAGGATTTCACCCACTCTGTCTATTTCCACATGACCCTGCTGAGGTGGTGCACCTCTGCATCGCCTCCTGTCTGGGGCTGTAACTTTAATGCTTGCCTGTTATTTTGAGCCCACCTCTATTTACCTAAATATTGAGTCCACAATATATACCACATGGTATCCTTGGCTGTTGTGCATAATTGTAAATAATACACACTATCATTTACAATGCAAGATGCATATAATTAGGGCCCAGTCCTCAAGCAAAATACACTTGATTACATCAGGAGTTTTGCTGGTGGAAGGACTTCAGGACTGGCTACGGGCCTGGTTAGTACCAATCCTTCATTGGTTACTCACCTGTAACTCAATGAGTGTCCAGTGAATGAAAGGTCAGAACAATAATAGTTTGCTAGTTTGCTATTACTTCCACTATATTCCAGTGCTCCCAATTTAAACAGAGAGAATTGTCATTCTTATACTGAATAACCAAAGTCCTTTAATCCAAGGTTGTTTGTCCCCAGAGGGATTCAGATACATTTCTTAAACGATGGCAAAGATCCAGGGCATTTTCTTGGATCACAGTGTAGTTCCAGAATAATCAACCTTAAGTTGTTTAAGAAGGCTGTGTACATTAAAATGTCCATAAATAATCATAATGAATAAAACAGCACATGCAGAAATTCATTACATAACTGATACACTGGGGTATTATTTTATTATTTGATGCATGCTTGTTTTGCAGCATGAAATCCCACATATGGATGTGAAATTACAAACTGCTGCCACTTCCCTCCCTGTAAACAGCATACATTTAAATAAATAAATAAACACCTACATGGTTTATTATAATAAAGTTACTGGAGGCCCAGAGTTCAATAAGGAGAATTTATAAACATATCATTTCAGATCTTGGAAGGTTTTCAACATAATTTGCTTGTGGTGTGGTAAGTGAGGTGAAATCCATTGACAGTCCCTGTGGAGTAATCAATATATTGAAATGTCTATTTCTATTTTCTATGAATTTATAGTATGGCAAAAAATCCTCTAGACCATCCAAATCAAATATGCCTGACTCTTGGGCCAGGAAGAAATTATTTATACTCCTTATCTTTAAAATAACAAAGGCAATATTCAAGATATTTGTTTCAAAGCTATACAAATATAATTTCCTCACAAAACAAGGGCCAGGTTCTGTGACTCCTCCCTCACATGACTTGAATGGTGCTACTCAAGTGACCAAGGACTACTGATATCATTAACAGATTGCAGGATCAGGACCCAAGGTTCCAACCTTCAGTAATATTTTTGACTATGTGTTGGTTTGAGTTGACAGTGTAAATAAATTATAATAATTGAGACTTCATTTTATGTCCATTTGTAAATGAAAATAGATTTTTCAATTTATCCAAGTAATTAACCTTTATCAGAACTGCTTGCTGTAATGCAAGGACAATTTTATACACAAATATGTGTCAATGAGTTTTCAGAGGTATTTCTGGCTTGCTAACATCACAAATTTTACACTTGGAAAAAAATCTGTATTTTCCCAGGAAGATAGGAACTAAAGATCACATTTCTAAAGGTGGCCTCTAATTCTAAGTGCTTCATTATTGGGGATCCAATTTGAAACACTCAAAGATGGGGCCTGAGCATCCTCATCTCCAATAGAAAACCAGGCATTAGATTTCTAAAGTTCAGCAACCAAAAAGAGAGGTACCCAAAATTAGGCCTAACTGTCACTAAGATAGCTGTTAGGCAACTTGTGTGAAAACTAGTTTGTCCTCTGCTCAGTTCCTCATGGCCAGGTGTCCTCATAACAAAACTCACCACCACAATGATCAGTGACTGATAGTCATGTAGGCTTGCATGGCACAATGTACCAAATATTCATCAAGGGCTAAGGCTGCTCAAGCAATTGTCTTATTAGAGCTGGCTAGAGAACAACAGTTTAATTTCAGAACAACTTTTGAGGTTTCAAAAATTATATTTGATCTGCACTGGAACCAAAACAAAACCTTTCAAACATTTTCACAAAATGGAATTGGGTTGAAAGTTCCATTTTCAGATCCAAAAGTTTGGATTTTCCAGTTGGGTCTCTCTCTCTCTTGTGACTGGACAGTCCACTCTGGACTTCAGAAACCTCGCTATCAAAAACTTCACTGAAGTCAATACATCTCTGCGAAACAGTTCAGCTTTGAAGAAACAGTATATTTTGATGAAAAAACATTTTGCTGACAACATCCTGACCAGCTTTACTCCTTACATGTTAAGATCCTGTTCAACACTGATACAGAGTCCCTGAGGAAAATTATGAGACCACATGGTCTCAAATGTCAACAACAGGTAGATGACACCAGGCTCTTTATCTCATTCACTTCTTGGTAGCCCTATAACCCAATTACTTCAGTGGTTGGGCAACATCTGTGAGTGCTTGAGAGGTGCTTGGATGATAGGTGCCTGGTAAGAACATAGATAGACACTAATTTTCAAAATTAATTAATATACCTATTGGTTTCCTTTTGTGGAACAATAAGGAAATATTTTTGGTTAGTTCTAGGGCTGTCGATTAATCGCAGTTAACTCATGCGATTAACTCAAAAAAATTAATCACAATTAAAATAATTAATCGCGATTAATCGTACTGTTAAACAATAGAATAGCAATTGAAATGTATTAAATATTTTTGTGTGTTTTTCTACATTTTCAAATATTGAGTTCTGTTACAACACAGAATACAAAGTGTATAGTACTCACTTTATATTATTATTTTTATTACAAATATTTGCTCTGTAAAATGATAAACAAAATAATTTTTTTCAATTCACCTCATACAAGTACTGTAGTGCAGTCTCTTTATCGTTGTTACATAACTGCATTCAAAAACAAACAATGTAAAACTTTAGAGCCTGCAAGTCCACTCAGTCCTACTTCTTGTTTAGCCAATCACTAAGACAAACAAGTTTGTTTACATTTAGAGGAGATAATGCTGCCTGCTTCTTGCTTACAATGTCACCTGAAAGTGAGAACAGACATTCGCATGGCACTGTTGTAGCCGGTGTTACAAGATATTTACAAGTCAGATGCGCTAAAGATTCATATGCCCCTTCTTGCTTCGGCCACCATTCCAGAGGACATGCTTCCATGCTGATGATGCTCGTTAAAAAATAATTCATTAATTAAATTTGTGACTGAACTCCTTGGGGGAGAACTGTATGTCTCCTGTTCTGTTTTATCCACATTCTGCCGTATATTTCATATTATAGCAGTCTCAGATGATGACCCAGCACATGTTTGTTTTAAGAACACTTTCACAGCAGATTTGACAAAAGGTAATGTGAGATTTCTAAAAATAGCTAAGGCATTTGACCCAAGGTTTAAGAATCTGAAGTGCCTTCCAAAATCTGAGAGGGACGAGATGTGGAGCATGCTTTCAGAAATCTTAAAAGAGCAACACTCAGATATGAAAACTACTGAACCCAAACCACCAAAAAAGAAAATCAACCTTCTGGCTGGTGGCATCTGACTCAGATGATGAAAATGAACAAGCATTGGTCCACTCTGCTTTGTATCGTTATCGAGCAGAATCCATCATCAGCATGGATGCAAGTCCTCTGGAATGGTGGTTGAAGCATGAAGGGACATATGAATCTTTAGCGCATCTGGCTTGTAAATATCTTGCAACACCAGCTACAACAGTGCCATGCAAACACCTGTTCTCACTTTCAGGTGACATTGTAAGCAAGAAACGGGCAGCATTATCTCCTGCAAATTGTAACCAAACTTGTTTGTCTGAGCGATTGGCTGAACAAGAGATAAGACTGAGTGGACATGTAGGCTCTAAAGTTTTACATTTGTTTTATTTTTGAATGCAGTTATTCAATTATTTGAATACATAATTCTACATTTGTAAGTTCAACTTTCATGATAAAGAGATTGCACTACAGTACTTGTATTAGGTGAATTGAAAAATACTATTTATTTTGTTTTTACAGTACAAATATTTTTAATAAAAAATGAATATAAACTGAGCACTGTACACTTCATATTCTGTGTTGTAATTGAAATCAATATATTTGAAAATGTAGAAAACATCCAACAATATTTAAATAAATGCTATTCTATTATTGTTTAACAGCGTGATTAATTGTGTGATTAATCGTGATTAATTTTTTAAATTGTGTGATTAATCACAATTAATTTTTTCACTCAGAGGCTTGCTGACTCAGGCTAAGGGGCTGTGTAGATGTTCGGGCTAGGGCTGCAGCCTGAGCTCTGGGATCCTCCCACCTCATAGGTGCCTCAAACCTAGGCTCCAGCCCGTGAATTTACACTGCAGTTAAACAGCCACTTAGCATGAGCCCGAGCCAGTGGGCATGAGCCAGGCGTGAGTTTTTAATTGCAGTGTAGCCATACCCTTCGGCTCCATAGGCAGGCATTCACCACCTCTCATGTTGAGACCCATAGATGTGCAGTTACTTGAAAACAGGAAAAAAAGAAAAAGAAGAAATCTGCTAGGTGGAACTCACTCCAGTGCAGAGTCAGCACAAGGCCACACACCACCTAAACCCTCATTGTGAGTATGCAGGACACTTCATGGCTGAAGGGTCTACTGTGCCATAGAAGATGTCAGTAGAAAGCCCAACAATATAGCACAGAAGCATAGAGCCAAACAGATGCCATTGTTCTAAGTATATCCTGGAGGCTTAGAGGGGTCACGGCAATAACACTAAAAGAGGATCCAGTGCTGGTTCGAACTAACTATGGGTATTCTAACAGTCAGTGTGTATAGCTCAAAGTCAATACACAGTGGTAAGATTTCACAGCACTTAGAAACGCTATGGCAGAGCAGTGTTTTTAAACATGCACATTGGGTCATTTTAGCACCTTCAATTTTAAGAGTAACATGATCCGTAGTTTTATTTTAACAGAAGTGCACCATGCCCAGCTACTCTTTTCAGAAGGGCATTCATCAATTTATTATCAGAGAGACTCCAGCACTGTGCTCCCTTGCAAGGTCGGCCGTTTTTATCAGGTGTTTTCCCTCTTCCCATTTTTGTTTCCATGGAAATGGATCATTTGCATAGCGTGACTGGACACTGAAATTGATAGAATAATTAGATTAATTTAATGAAGACCAACAGAGTGGTCACTTCTTTAGAATCTTTGATCTTTATTAGTTATCTGTATTTTTCAGAATGACAATATTATTGAGGTGGTCTAATCACACAGCCCATTACTGTGCTAACCACACAGCCCAACTGCAGGACTGTGGTTGAAATCAGTAAGGAGCTGTGTAGGTGGATCAAAAGCACATTAAGACAGCAAGTGTCAAAGTCAGGAACTGGCATGAAGAGCACTGGGCAGAAAGCAGACAGCGATAATAATTGAGATGGCTGTTTCTTAATTTTAGGTTTTGCCATTTTACATTTCTTTTTAGAGAGAATTCCTTCACACACACTCACCTACAAAAGATCATTCACACGCCCATGAACTAGTGCTTTCTTGTGTCTCCCAGGAAACATACTACAATACCAGAGTAAGAAATGCCTCTGTGTAAAGGTAGTTAGCTCAGAACCAGTCAAGTCAGGAACAGAAAGATATTCGTTCCAATTTGTTAAGTCACTCCAAGTGGGCAGACCTCTGCACCCCCTACAGCTGCAGGTGTCTAACTGTAGTGTAGACATACTCAGAGAGATTTCCAGTGCTCTACACAGCAACTGTTGGGTTTTAATATGAATTGTGCAAGTTCCTAGAAAATCAGTGCATTGGTTCAAAATGGTGCCTGGTGTATCTGTGTGTTTATTTTGTGGCCTAGCATACCACACAATACTTGAAAAGTAACTCCCTTCTCCATAACCCATCTAAAGCTAGCCCAAGTTTCTGTGTTTCCCTTGCAACAAATGCTGGCTTCCCTAATGAACAGAGCAGCGAAAGGAATAGAGGGAAGAAAAAAGCTTAGCGAAAAATGCTGGGTTAATATATATATACGGGTCAACAGGGTGTCAAGAGCATAGAAAAGTCTTGAAGAAGACAGTAATTCTGAAGCTTGTTGCCTGCATTGTAATTTGTCTGAATAAAAGCAGAGAGATGCTGGATTATTTCACTTTCACATAAGCATTTGCGTTAGCAAAGCCAAAGCACTTGCTTTCATGGAAAGCAGACACTAATAGACTGTGACCATGATTGAATTGAAGTTTCTGATCTTGCAACAGCTCACCATGCGCATAACTTTATAAATGTCAGGAGTTCCACAGACTTCAATGCAAAGTTAAGCACGTGTGGAAGTATTTGAAACATCAGATCCTAAACTAGCTTTCAAACCTGAATTAATATTGGAGGAAAATCTTAGAGCCGAGCAATAGCAGAATCAAGTAACTCAGAACATTTTTAGAACTCTTCTTAAGAAGTGAGATATCCTGGCCTGAAATACTATTTTACTTTGGGAATAGGAGAATGTCTCCCTTTTCCACTCTCATCTGGGATCTACTTATTGTCCTAAGCTTAAGATTTCTTATTTGTATTACGGTAGCACACACATCCTAGTCCGGACTGAGGTCCCCATTGTGTTGTATGCTATGTAAACATAGGCACTGATCCTGCAATCTGATCTGTGTGGGTGGGCACCCACTAACTTCAGCCACCCATTGACTTCAGTGAGACTTCTGTATGCATGTAAGGGACTGGCCAACAATAGCACATTGCAGAGTGAAAGACTAAAGGAAATGAACAAGACATTTTGATAGATCTCTAAACAGGTCACTAGCCTTTATCAGTGAGCATTTTCCCAAGGGCATCACAATAGAGGAGGCCATTCCATGTGTAAGGACCGGACGGGGAAAAAGCATGAAGAAGTAGGTGTGTGCTGGGAGGGGAGCTGAAGAGTCTTCAGCAACTAAGTCCTTTTTAGTGGAATAATTTCACAGCAGTTCTTTGCAGATGGCTCCAGGTATAATATAAATTTACTTTAAAAGTGCAGTGAGTTAGTTTGGCCTGCCCAAGAGAGAAAATGTGTCTCCTGTAGAGTACCTCCTGGCACACAAACACAAGGAGGACAATAAGAGAAAGGACTGTTATAGAATTGCTTTCCTTCTGTCAGGGAAATGAGTGGTTGTTAAAATACTGGCACTCTTTTCTTGCCTGGGTTTTGAACTCCAGAATCTGCTTTTTAGTGCACTGTGCTCTCCTCCCATTGGGAGAGGCAGAGCATGCACTTAAGTGGTTTTGGCTTTTGCACAAAGTGAGGAAAATCATCAAAAGCTCCACAGTTAAAATCTTGAGACTGGTAGGAACAAAGTCAGCAAAAAGATTCCGAAGGTGATTTTAACAAGGTAAGATGGTTATAACTGTAAATGTGCACAGAAGAAAAATCTGCAGGGCAACTAAAAATGAACCCCCAGAGTGTGAGTCCTCCTCCCTGGAACTGAAAAACACTATCTGATTAATGACTAATGGAGCATTGGGCTGAGGGGAAGGAGGTTGGGATTCAAGAAACCTGGGTTCGGGTCCTCTCAGCATCAAACAATTCTTATTGTTCAAATAAACCTGGGAGGAAAATGTTTTCTCCTTCAAATATAGAATTTGTCCCCCAAAACTACATTGGCTGGAGTCCCAGGATGAGTAATACTCCGTCCTGTACACTGGCAGGCTTGAAGGTCTGGGGCTCATACTAAAATGGGGAGTTGAACCTTCAGCTAGATTTACACCTGCATAGCCCCACTGATATCAAAGGAGCTGCCCTGATTTACAGTTGCAGATCTTGCCTCATGCCTAGGGAGTTTATGCCACCAGGGCTATGTCTACACTGCAATTAAAACCCTGCAGCTGGCCCATGCCAGCTGAATCAGGCTTGCAGGGCTCAGGTGCAGATGTTCAGGCTTGGGCTGCAGCTTGGGCTCTAGGGCCTGTGAGGTGGGAGGGTCCCAGAGCTCTGGCTTCAGCCCAAGCCTGAACATCTGCACTACAACTGAACAGGCTCAGGCCAGCCACAGGTGTCTAACACACCTTAGGAAGCCAGGAATGCCTCCTCTCCAATGGGTAAGACAATGCCATGAAAAGTCTTGCAATACATGACATTAACACTACGTGATTATTACGCTCGGAAAAGCTATTTCAGGTAAAATTTAAAAGTTTTAAAAATTAAGTTATAATTTTTCTCTCCTTCTGAGGCCTGCATTCGTAGGCTCATGGGACAAGATAAACAGAACCATCAAAAAAAAATGCAACTTCCTCTAAAACTGCCTTTCTGTACAATACCTGGCAAACAGACTATGTGATGGTGCCGTACAAAGACTTTAATAAGAGCAGGCTCAGGCCCAAACTGGCTACTATTCCAGGTGCAATGAGGTCTTTTTCAAATCCTCACCTAATCCTTGATCAGATGTATCAACAAAATTAGGCAACAATCTGTCTGTGGATAGCAAGAGTACTTCAGATTAAGAAGCATTGCTGATGCTCAATGGACATTTTAGAATCATAGAATCATAGAATATCAGGGTTGGAAGGGACCCCAGAAGGTCATCTAGTCCAACCCCCTGCTCAAAGCAGGACCAAGTCCCAGTTAAATCATCCCAGCCAGGGCTTTGTCAAGCCTGACCTTAAAAACCTCTAAGGAAGGAGATTCTACCACCTCCCTAGGTAACGCATTCCAGTGTTTCACCACCCTCTTAGTGAAAAAGTTTTTCCTAATATCCAATCTAAACCTCCCACATTGCAACTTGAGACCATTACTCCTCGTTCTGTCATCTGCTACCATTGAGAACAGTCTAGAGCCATCCTCTTTGAAACCCCCTTTCAGGTAGTTGAAAGCAGCTATCAAATCCCCTCTCATTCTTCTCTTCTGCAGACTAAACAATCCCAGCTCCCTCAGCCTCTCCTCATAAGTCATGTGCTCTAGACCCCTAATCATTTTCGTTGCCCTTCGTTGTACTCTTTCCAATTTATCCACATCCTTCCTGTAGTGTGGGGCCCAAAACTGGACACAGTACTCCAGATGAGGCCTCACCAGTGTCGAATAGAGGGGAACGATCACGTCCCTCGATCTGCTCGCTATGCCCCTACTTATACATCCCAAAATGCCATTGGCCTTCTTGGCAACAAGGGCACACTGCTGACTCATATCCAGCTTCTCGTCCACTGTCACCCCTAGGTCCTTTTCCGCAGAACTGCTGCCGAGCCATTCGGTCCCTAGTCTGTAGCGGTGCATTGGATTCTTCCATCCTAAGTGCAGGACCCTGCACTTATCCTTATTGAACCTCATTAGATTTCTTTTGGCCCAATCCTCCAATTTGTCTAGGTCCTTCTGTATCCTATCCCTCCCCTCCAGCGTATCTACCACTCCTCCCAGTTTAGTATCATCCGCAAATTTGCTGAGAGTGCAATCCACACCATCCTCCAGATCATTTATGAAGATATTGAACAAAACGGGCCCCAGGACCGACCCCTGGGGCACTCCACTTGACAATTTTTACACAAATTTTACACATATTCCATGCCAGATCTGATGTTTGTTCTCTATGCTGTCAATCCTTCAGATTTCTCAGTATTGCATTTCACTGTATTTTAGGAAATAGATTGATGCAGCCACTAAAAAAATCCCACTTTCTGCTGGATCGGAATCTGGAATCAGAGAGACAGCTGCCCACTTAGTGTAGTGATGGAGCTCCATTGACTTCAATGGAGAGATGCTGATTTGCTGAGGATCTGGCTCATGTTTTGTACAGCAAAGTTCCCTTATGGACCCCCAAGTGTCAGATTACAGATTACAACAGTAATAAGAGCATAGTCATGCTTATTCAGGTCCTTCTAACTTATGACTTTATTTATTCTTATTTATGTAGATAAAACATTTCCCCCATCATTTCCTCCCATAATTTTCCCCATAATTTTTTCCCTATAAAAAACTGCATATCCCTAGAGCTGGTTGTATACCACAGTATATGGGAACAGTCATTCATATTTCAAAAAGCTGTTTGGGTCCAGTAGGGACAAAATTAGAAAGGCCAAGGCACAAAAAAAAATTAAACTAGCTAGAGACATAAAAGATAACAAGAAAACATTCTAAAAATACATTAAAAGCAAGAGGAAAACCAAGGACAAGGTAGGCCCATTACTCAGTGAGGGGGGGGAAAAACAATAACAGAAAATGTGGAAATTGCAGCAGTGCTAACTGACTTTCTTGTTTCATTTTTCACCAAAAAAAGGTTCGTAGTGATTGGATGTCTAATGTAGTGAATGCCAGTGAAAATGAGGTAGGATGAGAGGCTAAAATAGGGAAAGAAGAAGTTAAAAATTACTTAAACAAGTTAGATGTCTTCAAGTCACCACGGCCTGATGAAATACATCCTAGAATACTTAAGGAGCTGACTGGTAAAGGAAAAGGGCAAATGTAGTGCCAATCTATAAAAAGGGAAATAAGAACAACACATGGAATTACTGACCAGTCATTTTAACTTCTGTACCCGGAAAGATAATGGAGCAAATAATTAAGGAATCAATTTGCAATCACCTAGAAGATATTAGGTGATAAGTAACAGCATGGATTTGTCAAGGACAAATCATGTCATACCAACCAAATAGCTTTCTTTGACAGGGTAACAAGCTTTGTGGATGGGGGGAAGCAGTAGATGTAGTATATCTTGACTTTTGTAAGGCTTTGATACTGTTTCACATGGCCTTCTCATAAACAAACTAGGGAAATGCAATCCAGATGGAGCTAATACAAGATGGGTGCATAACTAATGGGAAAACCATTCTCAGAGAATAGTTTTCAGTGATTCACAGTCAAGCTGGAAAGGCATATCGAGTGGTGTCCCGCAAGGATGGGTTCTGGTTCTGTTCAACATCTTCATCAATGATTTAGATTATGGCATAGAGAGTACATTTATAAAGTTTGCGGATGATACCAAGTTGGGAGGGGTTGCAAATGCTTTGGAGGATCAGATTAAAATTCAAAATGATCTGGACAAACTGGAGAAATGGTCTGACGTAAACAGGATGAATTTCAATAAGGACAAATGCAAAGTACTCCATTTAGGAAGGATCAATCAGTTGCTCACATACAAAATGGGAAATGACTGCCAAGGACAGAGTACTGCAAAAAGGAATCTGGGAGTCACAGTGGATCACAAGCTAAATATGAGTGAACAGTGTAACGCTGTTGCAAAAAAAGCAAACCTCATTCTGGGATGTATTAGCAGAAGTGTTGTAAGCAAGACATGAGAAGTAATTCTTCTGTTCTTCTCCATGCTGATTAGGCCTCAGCTGGAATACTGTATCCAGTTCTGGGTGCCACATTTCAGGAAAGATGTGGACAAATTGTAAAAATTCCAGAGAAGAGCAACAAAAATGATTAAAGGTCTAGAAAACATGATCTATGAGGGAAGATTGAAAAAATTGGGTTTGTTTAGTCTGGAGAAGAGAAGACTGAGAGGGGACATGATAACAGTTTTCACATACATAAAAGGTTGTAAAAGGGAAAGAGGGAAAAATTATTCTCCTTCACCTCTAAGGATAGGACAAGAAGCAATAGTCTTATTGCAACAAGGGCAATTTAGATTGGACATTAGGAAAAACTTCCTAACTCTCAAGGTGGTTAAGCACTGGAATAAATTGCCCAGGGAGGTTGTGGAATCTCCATCTGTCAAGGTTCCTTCTCCACTCTAACTCTAGGGTACAGATGTGGGGACCTGCATGAAAACCTCCTAAGCTTACTTTTACCAGCTTAGGTTAAAACTTCCCCAAGGTACAAACTATTTTAGCCTTTGCCCTTGGACTTTTGCTGCCACCACCAAAGGTCTAACCGGTATTATTATTTTTATTATTAGGAAAGAGTCCGTCTGGAAATGTCTTTCCCCCCCAAAATCCTCCCAAACGTTACCCCCCCCTTCTGGGGAAGATTTGATAAAAATCCTCACTAATTTGCATAGGTGACCACAGACCCAAACCCTTGGATCTTAAGAACAATGAAAAAGCATTCAGTTTCTTAAAAGAAGAATTTTAATAGAAGAAAAAGTAAAAAGAATCACCTCTGTAAAATCAGGATGGTAAATACCTTACAGGGTAATTAGATTCAAAACATAGAGAATCCCTACAGGCAAAACCTTAAGTTACAAAAAGACACAAAGACAGGAATATCCATTCCCTCCAGCACAGCTTATTTTCTCAGCCATTTAAAGAAATCAGAATCTAATGCATCTCTAGCTAGATTACTTACTAAGTTCTAAGACTCCATTCCTGTTCTGTCCCTGGCAAAAGCATCACACAGACAGAGAGAGAGGTTTTGTTTCTCCTGCCCCCCCTCCCCCCAGCTTTTGAAAGTATCTTGTCTCCTCATTGGTCATTTTGGTCAGGTGCCAGCGAGGTTGTCCTAGCTTCTTAACCCTTTACAGGTGAAAGGGTTTTTCCTCTGGCCAGGAGGGATTTTAAAGGTGTTTACCCTTCCCTTTATATTTATGACACCATCATTGGAGATTTTTAAGAGCAGGTTAGACATACACTTGTCAGGGATGGTCTAGATAATTCTAAGTCCTGCCATGAGTGCAGGGGACTGGACTTGATGACCTCTTGAGGTTCCTTCCAGGTGCCAGCTCTTGCCAAGGCTGTAGGCATTAGCTGAACACTGACAAATTCATAGCTGGATGTTTTTTTGTTGGCATGAATGTTTGTGGAATGGGTGTTCTTAGTGCTAAAGGCCTTATGTAGGCTCTCTGCACAAGGGTGAATTTCTTCCTGTGCAAATAGCCATATTCACCTGGGAACAAGAGAATTTGCTGTTCAGTATTATTAATAAATCTCCTGTTTATTGCAGCTAACCAATCAAATAGCAGAAACAATACCATGTTATTTAAGTAACTAGTCAGATGCCACAAATAGCAAATACTCAAAGTGAATAGTTGGTGACTGTAGGTTGAAAATTGTTCATCAATATTGTTCAATGACTTATGATCAGGACCTATCGATGACTGACCGACAAATGAACTAAAGAGCAAAATTTGTTCGTTCACAAAAAATAATTCAGCTTCCTGTAGCACATACACGCTTCTGTCAGTAAGGTAAATATCAACTGTGTAGATCTGACAGACTTGCTGTGGGACTTTGAGCAAATTACTTCACCATTCTGTGTCACAGCCAGCCAACAGCAGATATGATCTTACGCATTCTGTGTCAAAGAGAGCAATATAATGCTACAAAGAGACAAACAAACAAACAAACAAAATGTACCCGTGGATGTGCCTGAGGTAAAATAAAAATCTTGAGTGACTGTATAATGAAGAACCAGTATTTTCTCTTTGAGACTAGCTGATGTCCATGTGCACTTTGCTGACACTTATTGACAGTTTCTAATGCACTTTTATCTCATTCTCTTTGAAACAGAGACTTGGGAGTGCTGGGTAAGTAGCTGCAGGGAAGCTTAGAAACCAAGGTATTGGGCCTGGTACAATAACCTGAACAGAAGAGAATAGGAATGCAGGCATAATGTCCTAAGAAACACTAGAGGAGCATGTGTAGCCAGGGGTTCGGGAAGCATCCCTTAACTTGTGCCTGATCCACAGAGGATGTATATGAGGCTGCTACAGCCTCCGTTCCAGGGGACTCAGGCCCCGATCCACAAAAGCACTTAAGTGCCTAAACCCTAGATTTAGGCACCTAAGTCTGAGGTTTAGGTTCCTGAATCCCAGTATTAGGCTCCATTACAATCCTACTGTTAGATGCTAGCAGGGAGGCGGGGCTTCCAGCTAGGCCCTTGGGGTACATCTACATTGCATTTACAAACCCATGGCTGGCCCATACCAGCTGACTCAGACTCATGGGACTTGGGTTATGGGGCTTTTAATTGCAGTGTAGACATTTGGGCTTGGATTGCAGGGTCCTAGAACCCGGACTCCAGCCCAATTAGATAGCCCCTTAGCCCAAGACCCACGAGCCTGAGTCTACTGGCCCAGGCCAGCCACGGGTCTTTAATTCCAGTGCAGATGTACCCCTAGTGGCATAAACTCTCTAGGCAAGATCTGCAGGTGGTGTAATCAGGGCAGCTCCTTTGAAATAGGTGGGGCTATGCAAATTTAAAACTAACTGAAGGTTCAACTCCCTGTTTTTAGCATGAGACACAGAACTTTAACTCTTCTTAAAAAGACCACCAAAAGCTTCAGGATTAAAACCAAGGTTGACAACTTTGCTCCTCTGGCACAATGGAACTCTCTACAATAAGGGTAAATTTCATCTGTGCAGGAAACTCCTTTCTCAGGGGCTGATCTGAGACTATGGAATGAACTCCCCCAGAAACTAAGGACCATCACAAACCTCATCAACTTCTGCTCCAAGTGCAATGTGCATCTTGTCAACATGAAAACATAGCAACATTGTGTGTGTGTTTCGAGCACCCTATCAAAACAAAACACTCCACTGCACACATTTCTCTTCCCAGGGAGAGGATGAGAGAACAAAACTGTAGCAGATGTTAGTTATGTTGCTTAATGCATAGCTGGAAAGTGCTCAAATACTATGGAGATAAGTACAGTATAAGAACCCATACAGAATAGATTGAACTGGGTACCTTTGGAGCGAAAAGCACTGAGTCTCCTCCATAGCTTGAGCTAAAAAGGCAGTTTCCATTGTTGGGGCTGTGACAGACTCACATTGTCATCTTCTCTGAGGAGCAGGCACAGAGAGGGACATGTAACACATATCAACCAATGGGTTATATAGATACAAACTGATTCCCCCTCTCCTTTGAGGTAAACTGATTTAAGCAAGGGTTAAACTGATTTGAGCGTCTTGCATTAGTTTAACTCGTTTGATTTATATTAGGGTCTTGCATCAGTTTATCTTGTTTGATTTAAACTGATTTAGTTAAAACAGTGCAACTTTTTTATGTTAGACAAGATCCCTGATATAGGGACGGTCACTGTTCTGTGTTTGTGCAGTGCCTAGCACACTGGGGCACCCCTGCAATATTGATAATAAAAATGAAGATGGAAGGACCCATTCTCTTGTCACTTACCACTAAGTAAATCAGGAGTAACTCAATTGAAATCAATGGACTGGTCTAAATGAGAAAGGAATCAGGCACATGGGTTTGCCATAATCTTAGTCTGAAAGAAAATGTCCATGTCAGGATGACTTTAACAGAAAGAGAACAGAAATGTATTTTCCCTTAGTTTTTGACTTCTCTTGATTTTGTGTTACTTACCCCACTCCAAATCTGTTTGGTTTCTTCTCTAGACATATTTCCTATAAGTTTCAAAATGTCAGCTCTGTTTTACTTTTTAAATGAGCTTAAACCGTTGGGATTTGGAAAAAGGACAGTGCAAGTTGGTGGAACAGAAGAATGCCCACTGCTCACACTGGAAGCATAGAAGTGATGGTATTGTACAGTTTGGGGAGCTGTCATGTTGAATTCTGGGAAATATTGTACCTGCATCACAGTAAACTTTAAAAACAAATTGTTTTTTCACAAAAATTCTGATATCCATGGAGGAGTGGTGATTTTCACATCTCCTGTGACAGTCTGGTTTGTTACAGTCCCCATCCCCCAGTACCCAAGGGGGTAGGCAGGAGCAATAATGGGACCCAGGAAAGTAGTTGTGGGTCTTGCTGTGGAAAACTACATGAATGTAGGTAGGAGAGCTCGCCGTTTCTGTTCCTTAAAAAAATGGGATGAGGAAGTTTGGCAACTGGCTGTCCTTGAAGGGAGGGGGAGTAGTTCACAGGAAGTTCCAAAAGCTAAAGCAGGGGTAGGCAACTTAGGGCACATGCGCCAAAGGCAGCACCCGAGCTGATTTTCAGTGGCACTCAAACTGCCCAGGTCCTGCCCATTGGTCCGGGGGGCTATGCATTTTAATTTAATTTTAAATGAAGCTTCTTAAACATTTAAAAAACTTTATTTACTTTACATACAACAATAGTTTAGTTATATACTATAGACTGATAGAAAGAGACCTTCTAAAAATGTTAACATGTGTTACTGGCACGCGAAACCTTAAGTTAGAGTGAATAAATGAAGACTCGGCACACATCTTCTGAAAGGTTGCCGACCCCTGAACTAAAGGGTATAAAGAAGGAGAGAAATTTTAGGCTTGTTAGGAAGAACTGAAGAGGGATTTTTGATTGGTTAATATGGTAGATTATCCAAATCTTAGTTCACCAAGGACCTGAACGGGAGTTCTTCTATTGATTCCATTGGGCTTTGGATCAGATGCCAAAATGCTGTCTCAGTCCCCTGAAATTTGACTAAATTGCCTCAAATTTTTATGTAGAAAACTCTATGCTTAACACTGCAAAGTTTAAATGGGCCTTTCTTCTACGAATACTGTGGCCTCCCATCTTCAGCCCATAAACTTCTTCATGACACCCTAACTATCCAACGTAATTTCACGTTCCCCTGTTGCAGCTGGATAACGGTGTTGTCTCTGGATTCGTATTCAGGGTTCAGAAAGCCCTGTAATAGTCTCCTGAATACAAATATCACCTGAATACAAGTAATGGGCTATTAGCCTCACAGTAATGTGTTATCAAAGATGTGCATCGCTCAGTGGGTTGCCTCTGAGATAGTATAGGAAAAGCAGGTGTACGAGCAGTACCTGAGTACTGAGTCACTGCAATACACACAGAATCTACCAGCTCGGAGGATCAATCCTACCAAGAGGGGTTCTAGACCTGATCCTCCCCGTAGGGCAAACATGAGGCTGCCAACAAACTAACCCAATGTGTCATCGTCCCCCCATCACAGGCATGATTTAAAGAAATCAAGTGAACCTTGGTTCAACCTTGTTCTTAGGTTCTAAGTGGTCGTTTCATTTAGGACATTTGACTAAAAGCCCTTTTCATGGAACCAACTCCTGTAGGAATGAAGCCAGCAATTAATGAAAGATGATAAAATAATAAAAGAAGTAATACATTAACTATATTATCCTTGCACATTTGGGCAGTCCGTTTCATTATATCCTCTTTATGGATATCCTCCAGCAACATTTGAAGAGCTACTTTATTACTGTTCTGTGACTGTTTTGGTTTCCAGACATTAACAAGCTACTTAAATGCTAATACTCTCCTTTGCTTTTCCATTTCCCACTGTTGGATTTGAGGCAAATACTCAGGGTTTTTGGTATCTTACAGTTACACAACTTTTGTGGGTTTATGAATACTGTACTAAACCTGAGTTTGGAGCTTTGATTTTTATTCTTTCTGTTCCCATATAAGGAATGAAAATAATCTGTTGATTGGAAGAAATAATCTTTTCGTCATGCACATTCAGACCAGTTCTTGGTAACTGGGCCTGATCCTCAGCTGTAAATCGAAGTATATGGAGTACCACGCTCCTCAGACTCTGAATGGAGCTATGTGATTTACATCAACAGAGGATTGGACACATAGTGTCCAAACACCGAGATGGACATGCTGAGAAGCTGATTAGCCAGCTTTCACTTACTGACCACAGAACAATGGGCTTCTTCTCTTTTTCAGTCACAATAGATACCATGATTTCTGTGGTGTTCTTAGGAAAGCTGCAGTAAAATCAATTTGATGTAGAAAAAACATTTGCTATAGACTGAGATCAGTGTATAGGCTTTTTCTTGGTGAACATGGCACTATGCAACCCTTACTTTTTCAGAGTGAGTCAGACGTCCTGTCGTTTTGGAACCTCATTGCCCAGTATACATAGATCTCTAAACACCTTGCATACGATAATGACTTTCTCTCACAACTGACTTGGGCTGGAATCATGCCAGAGACCTAGGGCATGATTCTGATCTAACACAGATTTTACACCAGATTTTACTTAAACCAGTGTTAGGGGTAGCTGTATTGATGTTAGCTGGGGAAGTTGCTTTCCCCTTTAGGGAATTAGCGTTTGTTGATTTTTTTTTCTTAACAAAGTAGCCAATGTAAATGTAGTTTGCAACTAGAAATAATAAATCCTCATTAACTCCAAAAGCCACATCTCCACTTAAGAAACATAACCACATATTCCCATTAATGACAATGAGAATAAAAACACAAACAAAAATGTTCCCTGACATGCAAAAAATATTATGCGCATTACATAATGAAAATGTAGCCCTGTCTTCTAATCAAGAAAGCAGTGAATTACAAGCCTTTGTACAGAGAAGCATCTGCTTTATAGGAACAGGGTGTGACTTACTTCTGTATTACTTCCGTTTTATGCCAGCGTAACTCTATTCACCACTATTCTGCTTCAGGTTTACACCATAATCAGACCCATAATACATAAAACGCTCTCAAATATCCTTAAGACTCACATTTCTCTTTGTCATTCATGGTTTTACTGTATTTAATGCATGCTAAAGACTGAGTGTTTTACCCCTATGTTGTACTGGTGTAAATGACTTCACAAGGTACAAAGCAGAAGAGCATATTTCCTGTAGCCAAAGTCACGCACATTTCACGTACATGGCAGACCCAGTTATTGCATATTTGCAAATAAGAAACATTCAGACTAAGGTCCTGATTCAGGTTTCACACTAATATAGATCAGGAGCAGCTCTACTGAAGTCAATGAAGTTAGATCCGATTCTGGTCTCACTCCTGAATATAAAGAATACAAAAGGTATAAGTGGCTCTCCATGGAGGAAGGACCTGAGGTGCAAGCTGAGCTGGCCTGAGAGAAGAACCATAGAAATAGCCATGCCTGAAGAGAAGGCCTGAGAAGAACTGTGTAAGTTTTCTGTCTGTTTTTTCTTTGTTAACATATCCAGTCTCAGGAAGATGATGAGTATCGACTTCCGAGTTTGCGGATTGTGATTGTAGAGCAGGTCGAGAAAGATATCTCCTCATGTGTAGTCTATAGCAGCTTGATGCAGTCTCCAAATTCTTATTATGCAGTTAGACTGGGTGAAAATGACCAGGCTTTTATTTGTTCACCTTCCTTTTTCTCCTTTCACTCCAAAAATAACTGTTCTCCCATTCCAGAAAGACAGTTTAAATCCTCAACCACAAAGTGAAAAGACTTTGCCAGATTGGAAGAGAAATTTCAATTAATTGTCAATTGAATCGTTGATTAATTGGCACAATGTTAATTTTGAAATCAGCAGTAATAAATTATTCCATTTTTAATTTTGACCTGAAGAGTGCTTTAAACACTCCATATTGCTGGTGGTGCTGTTGTAAAATGACTGATGAGACTGTATTTTTACTATAATCTTTGTTGCTCCTGAAATTTCTGAATAATTGATAGGCATAGTAGTGACTCAAAGCCAAGAAAGAGTGTTGCTTCTGCTATCTATGGGGGACCACATTTGATGGAAACCTTGGGGTATTGCCCTGATAATGCCAGACATTGGAGCCTAATTCTATTTCTTCTTCTTATGACATTATTATTATTATTTGTATTTCAGAAGCTCCTAGGAGCCCCCATTGTGCTAGGCACTGTAGAAACACAGAACAAAAAGATGGTCCCTGCCCCAAAGAATTTACAGTCTGCTCTACACTAAAAAGTTAGGATGACCCAGGTATGTTGATCAAGGATGTGAAAAATCCACATCCCTGAGTGATGTAATTAAGCCAACCTAATGCCCAGTGTAGATAGCGCTAGGCCAATGGAAGAATTCTTCCATCCATTTAGCTATGGCCTCTCGGGGAGATGGATTATCTACGCCAATGGGACAACCCCTCCTGTCAGCATAAGTAATGTCTACACTGAAGTGCTACTGGTGCAGCTGTGCTGCTGTAGTATTTTAGGTGTAGACAGCCCTAAGTATAAGACAAGAGGCAACAACAAATGGACACAGACAGACAGAAACGGGATCACAAGGAAACAATGAGACAGTACTGAGCAGCATGACAGGCTGAGGTTTCAGCACACCAGCTGCCTATCCATGGTCAAGTTTTTTTGTAGGGATCAGGGGAAATGAGCAATTTATTTGTTTTTATGCAGATCTACTGGGCCAGATCCTTGATCCTTCTATAGCTACTTTATATCTCACCAGCCTTGCAATGCAACTGGAAAGCCATCTTAACTGGCTAGCTAGGGATTCCCCTTGTGTAGGGAGAAAGGGGTGCGGCCAGATTTCTCCTGGACTCTGGTGATTCCTGACTGCCAAAATGACCTTTTAGGGCCATTGGTGGGGGGGGGGGTTAACTTAGAGTAGCCCTGTGGCCCCATGATTGGGATGGGAAGCTTAAGGGAGGCTTAAAACTTCCTTCGCTCCCTCTTCCAGTACCATGCTTGGTCAGATCAGAGGCTCCAGCCAAATTGCCCTAATATCACATAAAATAATTAATAGCTTTCCTAATCATGGAGAAATATGCAGAAAAGATGTAGCACAATTCTTACTTTTCTGACAAAGAAGCAAAACACATAGGAAAGGCCCAGCTCTGTTTTCTTTTTAGTCAGCGGGAGTTTTGAACTTCTTTTGGCAGCCAAAATATCAGCTTTCTGTTCTGATGATGTGAATTATTCAAAACTCTTGAGATGCTTGAGTGGCTGCTTCATATTGTAAAAAAATTGACTTAAAATCCCATTGGGGTTGTATTTTATTAAAAAATATTTAATCATGTTGCATGCAGAACTCTCAATGGTTTTTATGCACATGAAAGGAGCACAGGATTCCAGATGTGAGCTTGTCATTGCTTTAACACCCATTAAGCTGGTCCCCAATGTCTAAACTTTCAGAAACTAAGATCTGGGCATGGGATTAAAAAACTTTTAAGATAGCTACCAAAGGGAAATTCTTCCTCGTAGGTCCTTGGGCTCTGGTCTGCTTTAGGTATCATCAACGCAAATCTTGTTTCAATAGCTTTATTACTGTGGATATAATGGGAAGAGAGAATCCATCATGATTGCTCAGATTTCAAAGTGAATTTGTAGTTAGGAAAATTTTTTTAAACTGAACTGCATGTGAGCTAGAAGCTACTGAGGGAAGACAAATCCAGTCAACAAAGTATTTTATGGCCATTGGCCTAAGGTCCCAATCCTGCAAATGCTTATGTATATGCTTAACTTTACTACTATGAGTAGCCCCATGGTAGTAAAATTAAGCATGTGCATAAGTGTTTGGAGGTTTGGAGCCTAAAATTGCAATCCCCTTAGATTGTAGCGATAGAATTGATGAAAAAGAAAACCTGCTTAAATGTCTACAAATCTGTCAGGTGGATGGGAGAAGAGTATAAGCAACATAATTCCCAATCCATCCTCCCACATTCCTTTAACACTAAGGAAACCTTGTATAATTGGGTTCTGTGGGCTTTTAAAGAGCGGCCCTGGCTGGAGAGGGAGGGGCATGGCTCTTAGCAGAAGCATCTCCTGGTAAATCCCAGGGGGAATGTCTGCAAGTACTAATCTGACTTTGTTGATATTTATTTTTATGTCTTCTAAGATGCATTTGGAAACAGATTTGGGAGAGAGGTGAAGGTTGTAGCCCCAGTACAGACAGGGAGGTTTGGTACCATTGTTCCTGTTTGTGGGTGGGGTAGCTCACTGAATATCACGGAGGGGCTGACCCTCAGGGGTTTTGGGACATCTGAGGGGTTAGAAGGCCATGGCTCCTTCTCTTCCTACCTCCCACTGAGGGGAAGCCACAGAGTTTTGTTTGTATAACTGTCAATTCTTTGATTTGTGTATTGGGGTAACAGTACTGGCAGACTGATAGTATGGTGGTGTTGAGATGGCTGTGGGTTAATGACTGGATGTTGGTATTGTGTCCTAATTTAGGATATTATTGCTTCTCCATTTTTATGGTGTTGGGAAGGAATACACTTGAACAACCTTAACACTAATTTAACAGTTTATTTGTGGGGGAATGTCCTAATTTTTATTTTAATAAATATGGGAGCTGCATAGCAAGGGTTGGTCACTGAGTGGTTGAGGGAACAGGTGTATGGAGACGGTCAGATAATCTTATCTTGTACATTTAGGGGATGAACCTTCAACTGATGGGCCATCTTTCCCCGTATACATCTCAGCAATATGATCCTGGCAGCCAGAAAAAAGTTGAGCACTGGCGGAGAAAGATTTGAGTGTTACTTAAAGCTTTCTCTGCCTGGAATATAAAATGTTAAACAGGTGATTACAAGGCTCTCCAGTTTTCATAGCATTGCTCTTTGCTTCCGAAATGCTTAACCACACTCCATCCCTTGCTCTAAGGGTGTCTTGCAAAAGAATTATTAAAATAAGTATTGTGCCTTTCTTTCTGATATATTGAGAAGGGCAGAAAAGTTCATTTTGTTTTATTAAATGAAGGATTTGTTCTGTTTTCTTTTACCTTAGAAATACTGGGAATATCAATTCTGGTCTGCCCTGGTTTTGCTGGAGGACTTATTGGAGATCTCTATTTGTATATGGTGATTTCTCCCACTGTAGCTGAAATGGTGCAAGTGCTGAATCTCCAACAGAGACATCAGACATCTTTTCTCCCAAATGCTAATTAACCATTAAAGTTAAGTAGATGTTAATAAAAAGAAACAAACAAAAAGCCCATTTAAACAGTATGACAAAAAATCCCCTCTGCTCTCCATTGTCAGCTGTCACTCTGTTGGCTCTTGTGGTGTCACCAGTTCCCTGGCTCCCAGGCATTACAGACTTCCAGGACTGAAGTTTTAATATTAAACACGCAGGAAAAGATCCTTAAAGAAAATCAACCAACAACCAAACCAAACACCTTTCAGGCCATCCTTGTGCATCACAAAGAACCAAAGAAGGTCAAAATCCCCATTTTTAAAAATGTCCAGGTCATCTTTAAGTTCTAGGTAGGCACCTTCTGACCCCTGCACTGACCCATTTCAATTGCCCCATGCCCTTTCTTCTTGTAAACTAAGAGCTGGTTAAGTTTTATATGGATATTTCAATGCATATCACTGATATACTTGCAAAAATTATTTTTATAAAAACATATACAGAAGGAAGAGTATCTGTCTAAAATGGTTTTACTTACAGGGATGAATTGTGTGGGGTGCTAAGCGTACTGGTGCCTGCCTAGCAAAGCATTTTAGCATGCTGTAGTTCAGCCCAAAGGTATGGGCTTTGTGCAGGATTCACTTGATTAAATTCTGTGACCTCTGTTAGGTAGGTCAGACTAGATTTTCATAATGGACCCTTCAGCCCTTGAAATCTACAGAGGATTTCTCTTGATGCTGTGTGAATGAGCTGGAGTGGTGTAAAGGAGTCCTAAAAGCCCCATATCCAGCCAGGGGAGGAATCCCTTGGCATAGGAATTAAGGAAAACAGCCAAAAGATTGCCTTCCAAGTACTCCCTTGGCATAGGCATAGGCATAGGCATAGGCATAGGCATAGGCAGTGAGCTGGGATGTGCTGGGGTTGGGACCATAACACGCAGTTCTTCAAAGATTCTGGGCACTGTAGCTGCCCATAAGTGCATCCCGGAGAGGCTGTTGTAACTTTCAGGTCCCCACAACTGTCTAAATTAAGACAGGGGCTTCTGCAGCGCCCCCAGAGCAGTAGTCCAGGATCAGGAGGGCACAACTATGGCTCAAAGCCAACTTAGCGCTCACATTCCCTGGGCTGAGAGTTCTGCCCTGCACCTTTGCAGGCAAAGCACTGAGTCTCACCTTGTGGATCTATGCACTTTAGGCGTGTGAATAGTTCCACTGATGTCAGTGAGACCACTCACTACTCAGTTCCAATCTCAAACATTGAAAAGGCATGAATCAGGCTCCAAAAATCATGAAATTGGCTTAAAAATATGAGATTAACATGAATTAATAAAGAAATGTTGGGTTCTTTTTGGTTGCCTTCTGGCTTGTGAGCCTCTTGGTTACACTCAAATCACAATTTCAAGCTTTTGTCTGCAACCACGAAAGCTAGAAAGTTACTATGAGAGCAGAGATTATCCCATAATCACTTGTCTCCAGGAGCTGGGGCTTCAAATAAAATGTCAACTATTGCGAGACCTGTGATAAATTGCAAGAGTTGGCAATACTGAAAGCCTAAAGGTAAGCACAAGCTTAGGTGGTTTGTTGGATCAGGACCACTGTCCTCAGCACTTTGCAGGATTGAGCCTACAGTTTACGTGTGCAGTAGAACCCCCCTTTTACAAACTAACTGGAGATTGAGAAGTTCCTAAAACTGAAAAGTTCATAACGTTGAACATCTCAAAATTATGGTAGATGCTGTGCATAGGTTGCAGTCTGGTGCACTGCATCACTTTCTCCTTGTCCTTCAAATGGCTGCCAATTGATTTCCAATGTACCGAAGGCATCGGAACATGCTGGGATGTTGACTTGTTCTTCAGCATCACTTTCATTGTGATTTTTTTTTCTGTTGATGGAAAAATGGTTCATATAACTTGTCCTTCACAAAATGGAGGTTCTACTGTACCAAACCTGATAGTCAATGGAAAGAGGGCAGCAGTGGAGGAAAGGGGCATTTTAAGGGGAGGGCATTTGCGGGAGGGGGCCTTGGACAAGCTTCCATCCCAAGGTCCAGGAGACAAGCTTATAGTTCAGCCAGTGAAGAGCTGAATCACTCTACTGGCAAATCTGTAAATTAGTGGCTTTTTTCTGGACAAAGGACTTTCTCTCTTGGCTTCCACTATGTCACTTGTCCTGCTAAAACACATTGTGCAGCCCATTCCTGCCCAAAAATAAATGATACAAAATCAATTATATGTGGTGATATTTGCCATAGAAAACATTTTATGACAAATTAATTCGAAGAAAAAATATTATATGGCAAGCACTGCCATGTAAATAGAAAGAGAGATGACTAACACTTACTAAATCAGACATTTCCACACTATTAAACTCTAAATTAGCCCATGACTCAGATTTTGGAATAATCTACAAGAGAATCAGATTTCAGCTCTCAAACTTCAGAACTTTTGTGTTAGACAGATTTGAAAAAAGGTTAGATTCCCCAGTAAAGTTTCCAAAAGGGATTCTGTAAAATTGATTTGAACATTTTCAGCAAGTGCATTCAGGACTCAGTAAGAGCTGGAAGTTTAGGGGTGATACAGCACATTATTTATATATTAGAAAGGGATTTAATTCCAAACATCAATGCAACATTAAGCACTCTTCTGCCTCCTTAGAATTTGTCATCAAACCCACTTGACATATGATTTTTCATTCCTTTGTGACCAGATCCATTAGTCACATTAGTTGATGTTCTACTAAAATAATCAGCAATTAAATAGCAAATGATATTGACATTCAAATAGTCATTGTCATGTTTCAGAGTCAATAGTTCATGATGCTCAGAGGTCTTGTTTTAGGCTGTCTGAAAGCTTGGAAAGACACCACCACATTAGATTTCACTCTTCATATTTTCAAGGTTTAACAATAAGGGCTAGAAACATATATTTTTTAAAAAAAATTAACAATAAATGTAATTTACAGAAAAGTACATATGACTAATAGTATCAATAAATAATAAAGTAGCACATACATAATTTTTAAAAGTATTCTATTGCCTTTGATTTTGCTATACTCTAGAAGTCAAGTTTGAAATTACCCAATCAGGAATCTATGTATGAGAGGGAGCTGAATAAAAGGTTACACTCACCAAAGGAGGGGAAAAAATCTTAAGGGGTCCATTATGATATGCATATAACTTACAAACTAACAGATTTACTTGTAAATTCTCAGAAAATTAGTGAACTAAGAGAATAAGTGCTACAAATTTGGGGGAGGACACACTATTATTCAGATATAAGAAAATAGTTGAACCCCAGCTTCTTGTGTAAATCTCAATGCAACCTTCACTACAGAGCCACTTCCATAATAAACATCTCATGGACCATATCTTCCTACTTTTTATAAAGGCTAAATACACAGAATAAATAATAGGACCAGTCCTGAAGTTCTTGTTTGCCAAAACTCCCTCTAGTTTCAAACTGTTTACGCCTGAATAAGAATTTCTGGACTAAGCGCTTTAGGTATAAGCAATTGTACTCAAATGTTAAACCAAAATGCCCTTTAGATGCTTGAAAACTATATGTTTTGCCACTGGATCATATCCTGAAAGCGCCTGAGTATCCACAGCTCTTGTGAATTGAGCTAGACTTAGGGTATGTCTTCATTGCAGCTTTACCTCAGCTACTCCTCCTGAGTCAGCCTAGCTCAAGGGAGAGCAGCCACACTGGGAAATAACATTCAAGCTGCTCTGTCCACACTGGCATTGTGTTCACTGTATTGTGGCACTAAGACTTCTGGGGTCATATGCCCTGGT
The DNA here is from genome assembly GCF_009764565.3 of Dermochelys coriacea. NCBI lineage: Eukaryota > Metazoa > Chordata > Testudines > Dermochelyidae > Dermochelys > Dermochelys coriacea. The sequence goes on along the minus strand of NC_050069.1, from coordinate 252,002,590 downwards.
TCTTTGTGCTTGAGTAAGATCAGCCACTCTATAAATTTCTTTCCCATTGAATTGTGGGAGAACTTGTCTGCCCTATCTGGGAACACAGGGGGAAGTGTGAGAAGGCATTGGTGGGTTAGTGGCACTGGTGTGGAGCTGTCTGCATCTATGCTACAGAATGGTTATGTTAGGAGCTGATGGATTGTGCTAATTTGAGCATTAGCCTATACCCTAATGGACCAATCAACATGAGTTAAGGGGTTTTGTGTGTGAATGGAACTGCAGTTAGGGGCAACACTTGAGTTATAACTCGACTTAACTTTGCAGCGAAGACAAGCCCTAAGTCTAGTGTATTTTAATTCTAAAGCGTCTATCATCTTTGGTATCTAAGCACTGATCATCAGACCATAGTAGAAGGTCATTTAACAATGAAGAGAAAAATGTTTACAAGCATAATCAATATGGAAAGAATGACAACATAGTTTAGCTTGTTGGACATCAGATTCAGCATGCTTGATGTAAGGTAACCATTCTGCAAAGTGCTGATCACATTTTCTGTATTTGATGCAGAGAAACTTTCCCATTACAAGAACATTTCATACTTTGCAGTTCACCAACACCAAGCCAGACTTTCAGTTTATACATGAGAGGAAGTGGCCAATGCCCTGCCCTGGATTCAGGAGATCTAGACTGAATTCCCAGCTCTCCCACAGATTTCTATTTGGACTTTGGGCAAGTCATTCAATCTCTCTGTGCGTTATCTCTTAATATGGGGATAATAATATTTCCACCCTTTCTCCCCACCCTCTGTTTTGTCCATCTCTTCAGGACATGGACTGTTTCTTACTACATTATTTAACACAATTGTCACTGGGCTTGCCTACCCTGTAGCACCCCTGCTAGCTGAGTGTGGCAGACATTTCCTGCCTCAGTTTCCTCCTCACTAGGGTTTTCTGTCTCTCCCAGGGATTCACATGACTCAGCTGGCTGGCTGGGTCACTCTGAATTCAATCCCCCTTTGGGGTATTGAAATCCAAAACAAACGCCAAAGCACGTCTCCCCACTTGGTCTCCTCTTCATCCCATCCTTTGGGCTACATTCCCAGTCCTTTCTGGGTTATTTTCAGACTCTCTGGCTTTGAAATAGAGCCCCAACTTCCCTATCACACTCTCCTGCACACACTTTCTCAGAGCCTTCCACAGAAGCCTTTCCACTCTCAAACTAATTTCTCAGCCCTTTTAAAGAACTCACCCAGTTGATCAGGACCAGCTGTGGGGGGTAGCTAATCCAGCACAGGTGTGGCTGAGCCTAACTACCATTAAAGGGCCAACAAATCTATGATATGCCTCCCTCCCTAGAACCAGGCCCAGACTTAGGGCAAGATCTATAGTCTATACTCCATCCACTTAGATGGGTTTATACACTTGAGAAGTTTCTCCTCCAAGTGTTCTCTCCAGACTTCCCACCCAGACTTCTTTTTAGTCTAATTTTTTTTCTCTTGCTGGGCATCCTGTGAGGCCCACTCTCCTGTTGCCAGCCTCTCTTGCCAACCTTTTGCTTCCACCGTTGCATTTTTAGTACCATCCCCTTTAGCCCTCTGCCATCCATGTTCCAGGTGTTTTCATTGTTTTTCTATCTGACCCTTGGCTACACACCCAAGGTCAATGTACTTCTACATATCCATCCTTCTTCCTATTTGTGGAGGGGACTGCTTCTCCCTCTCTCCCTTCCCCTCCCTTGATGGACTGTTTAATACACATTTTTGTCATAACATCGGCCCACTTTATCTCTGTGGTAGCAATTTTGTCCCTTAGTTCCCTCTGGCCTGTTAATGGGTAGATCAAGTGCATAAGTATTAGGTCTTCTATCACCCCCACAACCTCAATTTCACAGGCAACCTTAATGTTTATGCTGAAGACCAGTTTCTCCTTTTCATTCTTGTTCCTGGGGGGCCTGCTTTTCCCATTGCAGAATCTTGATTCCTTGTGAGAGCAGACCCTCTTCCATACCCAAAACACACACTGGGTGTCCATGTCCACTGAGTCTGTGGTTTTTCCTGTGGTCTGTCCCCCAGAGCAAGCCTTTATGTCCTGCCTTATGTAGGAGCAAGCACTTCCTATGTATTCTACTTTCCCATGAGCGTAACATACCCTTGGCTGGGCCTCCAGACTCCTGGGTCCCAAATACCCTTTTCTTCTCCATCTTGACAGTTACTATACTGACAGTTTCCTTACACAGGATCTCCAGCATGGTTTGTTGCTGCTCCTCTACCCTGGCCAGTTGCCTCTGTAAATCCAGCTGCAGATCCTGCTGTTTTTGTTGGATCTCTTGAATTTTTCGAGGATTGCCAGGACCTATTTGGATGGTTTTGCTGCCTCTGGCAACTGGCATGGGAACTCCAGTGACCACTTCTTAGCCCCCAGGCACGAGCTAGGGAGGGCAGACCTTCTCCCGGCAAAGATGGCTTCTGTGTGTTTTCACTCCATCTCCCAGTTGCACCATCCTGGGATAGCAGCGGGTCCTAAACTCCACTTCTGATACCAAGTTGTCATGAGGTGTGCAGGCCCTCTAGTAGCATGGTGCTGTAGGAACTCTCTGCCTCAATTGTCCCCTTCCCTCCCCCCACCAAGTTTTCTGTCTCTCCTTGTCTGGAGTCCCCCTCAGAATCTCAGACTCTCTGGGCTACCTTTCAGTCCCTCTGGCTGTGGGATAGATCCCTGACTCCCAGTTTCTTTCCCTGAAGTCCTTTCACAATCTCCTGCAGACTTTGCTGAGAGCCTGCCACAGAAGCCTACCTGCTCTCTGTGATACCACTTTCAAACTGAGTTTCTCAGTCTTTTAAAGAAATCACCCAGCTGATTATGAGCAGCAGGGGTAGGGGTGCAGGGTAACTAATCTAGCACAGGTGTGGTGGAGCCCAACTACCCTTAAAGAGCCACCCAACCTGTGACAGGGCCCTAGTCTCACGGGGGCCCTGTGGGCACTACCATGATATAAATAATATTAACAACTTGAGATTTTCTCTCCCTATCCATTTTTTTTACAAAAAATATTTCTCATCCAGCCACATCTCACATATTTTACAATTGTATCTCCTAGTTTTCATCTTGTGTTCCTAAGAGTGCTTGGTGGGGAGATCACTGATCATCTTCTGCACTGTACTATAATGATCTCTTCATCATATTTCATTATCAAATGCAAGGTTAAATACATTATATAGACATTTTAGGTGTGCGACTTGCAAGGTTAATGCAAATACAGCAATAACTGATCTTTGAATATAATTATGCTTTCTCTGTGTTCATGGTTATAATTTTTTTCAATCCACCAGGACTATATAGGAAACTGTTATTCTCCAACAGGCCTTGTTATTAGTTCTGGAGATTGAAATATACAACATCAATTTCCTGAAATCAAAATATAATCTTCCAAATATTACATATAAAGGGAAATTGTTACCCAAGATATATTTTCCATTTTATGATTGTAGCTAATTCATGTTTAGCAATGACACATTACTAAAATATAATGTACTCTGTGAGTCTTGTGAGTGTTCTGTGTCCTGTAAAACAATTGTTTTAGTCATAAATCTGAAATTAAGTAAAATAAATAATATTTCAAGAATTCAAAAGTTAAAGATAACTGTAATGTAGTTCCCCTTTGCTGTCTTGAAAACTAGAGTGGTGCTGAACAGTATGTGACCAACAAATACGTTTCACAATAGGCAAGGGGCTGGAACGTTTTTGGCACTATGCAATGTTTTGTTTGCTTGTGTGGGTACCGCCTGTTGATGGCAGCTGCACCTAAGAATGATTTCAGTTCAAGACAGAGTCAGGAAAAGAGAACAGACTGTACATGTGATAGGCACAGCTTCTAAAAAGAATTTCACCACAGCTAACACCAGCTAATGACTGGCATTTAGTCAAGATCTAATTGTCTTTCCTGTACATTCAGCTAAATAAAAACTTGTAAGACTATCTGTCATGGTGTCATCTGGTGATTCCCAATTATGTTACACATGCTACATCATTGTTGGCAAAAAATTTAAAAAGTGGAAGCAATGGGAGGTTAAGTAACTGTGTGAGAAATAAAAGATTATCTAGAACCTCAAAACTAGTTATCTCTCTTAGTATTATTATTCACCAGTTGTGTATGCAACAAGGTTCTTCTAGAGAGAATCTACCATAGAAACAAATCTCATTTCAAATGGTTATTAATAATTAATCAAATAACAAAATTCAAACCATTTGCAAGCTTGATCTTCCTTCCAGCCACCTGATGTGTTACACGTCTGTACTTTTTTTCTCTCTGCTCTGGGTTATAAGTTTCTTGGGAGAGTGAGGAACAAATTCAGGTTTTCTGGTACGCTTTGGCTGCTTTGCATGGTTACATTTTCTCAACGTAGCTGTGGTCCCAGTTTAGCTGATAACAATATTGTTGCTCCGCATTGAACTGAGTGACTAGTCAAAGTTGGGGGCCCTGGGGAGTTTCATTTAGGGATAGAAATTGATGATGAAGTCTGGTATATTCTTTGATGCAGTTTTGTTTATATATACAAGTAATGTACAAAGTCCTACTTCTCCGAATGCAGGAGGAACCAAAAAGTAGGGGATAGTTTCTTTGCTTACAGCCCCACGCCTCTCTAGTCAGCCCCAGATCTGGAACCTTCCTCTAGACTTCTCCAGGGTCACAGCTGCTTGGTTTTCTTCTTGCCTCTGAGTCTCACTCCACTGCTTATCCATCCTAACTCTCTCAGGCCTGGTCTACACTGGGTGGAGGTGGGGGGTCAAGCTAAGTTGATCTAAGTTACACAACTTCAGCTACGAAAATAGCGTAGCTGAAGTCGGCGTACTCAGATCTATTTACCACGGTGTCTTCACTGCGGTAGGTCGACTGCTGACACTCCCCCGTCGACTCCGCATATGCTTCTCGCTCCAGTGGAGTACTGGAGTCAACGGGAGAGCGCTCAGCGGTCGATTTATTGCGACTTCACTAGATGCGATAAATTGACCCCGCTGGATCGATTGCTCTGGAGGTAAATGTAGACATGCCCTAACTGTTTCACTCTCGCTCTCACATATGCCCTTACACAAACAATACTCAGCAAAACCCCTCCATCCATTCAGTCTGAAACTCCAGGGTGGGTTCACAATCCACTTTTTCTTAGGTCAGGGGCTTGTGATTAATTTATTCTGACAGTTTAGTTAACTGAGAGGTATGTTCACACCCAGTCTCAAAGAGGTTTGTGATCCAGGCAGTCACCAGTACCTCTCAGTATAACAATACACTTTAATCAAACACAAGTTATTGGGCTCAATACAGGGGTATCTGGGTAAAATTCTATGGCCTGTGTTATGCAGAAGATCAGACTAGATGATCTAATGTTTCCTTCTTACCTTAACATCTACAAATATAAATCTACAAATATGAGTTTATGGCTGCATTGTGCCACCACAGAAGGGCAAAGCAGCCAGAGTGTATTGCTCAATCCGGCCTTTTGTGTCTATAAGTTTAAAGTACTTTTTTCCAAAAAGACCTGGTCCTTCACCACTCAAGTTAATGGGAGTTTTTCTGTTGACTTCAGTTGGTGCAGCATCAGGTTGATAAATCTGAAAAATGGATGTAACAGAACTTGGCATATTATTACCCCTGAACAAGATTTAATTACCTTAATTAATTTATTCAGTTTTGGTTTTTAAAATATACCCCTCCAAAGTACAAGGCTTTAAAATACACAAAAATTCCTAGCTGTCCAAATGGCTGCATTAAATAATCCTTCAGATTACAGTATTGCCAACTTCAAGCATTCAAAAACCATGAGTCAGGCTCTAAAAAATCGTGATTGGCTTAACAATAATGGGTGAAATCTTGGCTCCATTGAAGTCAATGGCAAAATTCATTTTATGTTCTTTTTATTGGCCTTCTGGTTTCTGAGACTTTAGGGTTCTCTCATTTCACCTGTCCAAGATGATCTCTGCAAACATGAGGACTAAAAACGTGTTTCCTTTTTACATGAAGGCTGAGACTCTCACCTATTCCACTGAATTCAGAAGCTGGGTAGGTAGGCGAAACATCAAATATCATGAGACTCATGATACAATTATGCGAGTTAGTAACCCTACAAATATACATCCTTTTAATCTACAACCTCCAAGAGAACCTATGAAAACAGAAAAGGAGTACTTGTGGCACCTTAGAGACTAACAAATTTATTTGAGCATAAGCTTTCGTGAGCTACAGCTCACTTCATCGGATGCATTTGGTGGAAAATACAGAGGGGAGATTTATATACACACACAGAGAACATGAAACAATGGATTTTATCATACACAATGTAAGGAGAGTGATCACTTAAGATGAGCCATCACCAGCAGCAGGGGGGGGAAGGAGGAAAACCTTTCATGGTGACAAGCAAGGTAGGCTATTTCCAGCAGTTAACAAGAACAATTGAGGAACAGTGGGGGGTGGGGTGGGGGGAAGAAATAACAGGGGGAAATAGTTTTACTTTGTGTAATGACTCATCCATTCCCAATCTCTATTCAAGCCTAAATTAATTGTATCCAGTTTGCAAATTAATTCCAATTCAGCAGTCTCTCGTTGGAGTCTGTTTTTGAAGTTTTTTTGTTGAAGGATAGCCACCCTCAGGTCTGTAATCGAGTGACTGGAGAGATTGAAGTGTTCTCCAACTGGTTTTTGAATGTTATAATTCTTGACGTCTGATTTGTGTCCATTTATTCTTTTACGTAGAGACTGTCCAGTTTGACCAATGTACATGGCAGAGGGGCATTGCTGGCACATGATGGCATATATCACATTGGTGGATGCACAGGTGAATGGGCCTCTGATAGTGGCTGATGTGATTAGGCCCTCTTTTGCTTCTCTACAAAAGAAAAAGGACACTAAGCTATCTAAACTACTACATGCCACAAGGGGCCACAACAGTGGTTCCCGTAACCCACCCAGCAATATTGTTAATCTATCCAACTATACTCTTAACCCAGCAGAAGAATCTGTCCTATCTCAGGGTCTCTCCTTTTGCCCCTCCACCCCCACAAACATGATACAGTTCTGTGGTGACCTAGAATCCTATTTTCGACATCTCCGACTCAAGGAATATTTCCAACACACCTCTGACCAACATATTAACACACAGAGACCTTCCTACTAACACTACAAAAAGAAGGATTCTGGGTGGCCTCCTCCTGAAGGTCGAAACAGCAGACTGGACTTCTACATAGATCTTGGGAGACAGGCCAGTCCTTGCTTACAGACAGCCCCCCAAGCTGAAGCAAATACTCACCAGCAACCACACACCACACAACAGAACCACTAACCCAGGAACCTATGCTTGCAACAAAGCCCGTTGCCAACTGTGTCCACATATCTATTCAGGGGACACCATCACAGGGCCTAATCACATCAGCCACACTATCAGAGGCCCATTCACCTGCGCATCCACCAATGTGATATATGCCATCATGTGTCAGCAATGCCCCTCTGCCATGTACATTGGTCAAACTGGACAGTCTCTACGTAAAAGAATAAATGGACACAAATCAGACGTCAAGAATTATAACATTCAAAAACCAGTTGGAGAACACTTCAATCTCTCCAGTCACTCGATTACAGACCTGAGGGTGGCTATCCTTCAACAAAAAAGCTTCAAAAACAGACTCCAACGAGAGACTGCTGAATTGGAATTAATTTGCAAACTGGATACAATTAACTTAAGCTTGAATAGAGACTGGGAATGGATGAGTCATTACACAAAGTAAAACTATTTCCCCCTGTTATTTCTTCCCCCCACCCCACCCCCCACTGTTCCTCAATTGTTCTTGTTAACTGCTGGAAATAGCCTACCTTGCTTGTCACCATGAAAGGTTTTCCTCCTTCCCCCCCGCTGCTGGTGATGGCTCATCTTAAGCGATCACTCTCCTTACATTGTGTATGATATAATCCATTGTTTCATGTTCTCTGTGTGTGTATATAAATCTCCCCTCTGTATTTTCCACCAAATGCATCCGATGAAGTGAGCTGTAGCTCACGAAAGCTTATGCTCAAATAAATTTGTTAGTCTCTAAGGTGCCACAAGTACTCCTTTTCTTTTTGCGAATACAGACTAACACGGCTGCTACTCTGAAACATATGAAAACAGATACACCTTGCAGTATGCTAACTTGGATCCTGTTGGACTAGGTGCAAGATGGAGGAATAAATTCCAGAATCAAGGATCTGTGTTGGAAAATACTTCACCTTTGTTCTGCTCACATTTAAATGTTGCTCAAGAACCCCAGCAGTTGCTAATTGCTGTGGTATCATTTAAGGGGAGAGTCAGGTATATTTTTAGCTGTATTCTGAACTTGACTCTAACGGTTCATCTTCTGTTGTTCTTAATGGGAGTTTCCCCACACATAACAACATCAGAATATATATCTTTGAGCAGTTAAGGCTTCTTCTGAGGCAGAGACAAGAGCAAAAAAAAAAAAAAAATCAAAGGGAAACTGCAAGGGAACAAAAGTGAGAAGTGGGGTCAAGAGGGACAGGAAGTATTTAAAAATAAATATAAAACTTAATTCTCAAACTTTAATATATAAAAGTGTTCTTTTTTAAAAAATGCACCATATTAATACAGTGTCTAATAATTAATGTCTTTTTTAATAGCACTAATAAATTTGGATGTCGTCAAAATCTTGTTGCATATCATTGACTGCTTCATGCAAAGACTGCAAGCTCTTAAGGGAAACTAGCACCTGTGTTAAAACGTACACTGCTGACATCTTTCCCAGGTACATTAATTTTAATTAAAGTGTAATAAGAATGCCAAAATGGACTTCTCAGGCACTTTCATGCAGAGGCCCCAGCATTTAAAATTAAATCCATTAATTGTAACTACTATACTTTTGTGATCCCTCAGGTAGTGCACAAACTAATTCATTGCTTTTGCAGTCATGCCAGTCTTTGTTAATTAAGGTTCTTGATTTATTTAACTTGAGCAGGGATGTATCAGATTGCCCAAAACTGGACTGATAAAGGGTCATGAGTTCATATTGTTCACGACAATTTGGAATCTGATAATGAAAAATGTTTCCAAGAGCCTGACAAAAATTGATTTGAGAAATAAGCCTAATTATTTCAAGAATACTCTATATTTTTCTCAGCCCAGCAGTCTGAAAGTTCATAAGTTAAGAAGCTCTTTGCATTGTGAATTGGCTGTGAAATATATTTGAAAATAAGGTGGGCTTTTTTTGATGTTGGCTTTTCTAAGCCTCTTAAGGAAGCAGCCATGCTGCTGTCATCATTTGTGATTTTATTTCTTCTTTCTTTCCATCTGCATACATGGTTCCCATCCTCAGAGTATCTTAGTGTGTCACAGATATAAATGAATGTGTTTTCCTGACAAAAAATTAATGGATGTATCTGTGAGCTCAGAATATTATTATTCCCAATTTACTGATATGGGGAACTGCGGCACAGAGAGACAAAGTGATTTGCCCAAGATTACACAGTGAGTCTGTGGAAAAGCTGGAAATTAAAATTGGATTTCCAGAATTCCAGTCCAGTGCCTTAGTAACCACACACTCTTGCTGCTGTAAGAGATCATAAGTAAGGCTAAAATTTTGTCATGGAGGTCGTGGAAGTCACGGAATTGGTGACTTCCAAAGAGCTCTATGACTTCAGCCCAGGTGGCTGGGAGCTGCAGGGTCCCGCCGCCTCCCACAGCAGCAGCGAGCTGTGAGGTACCCCCACTGCCTGAAGCAGCGGATCCCAAGCTCCCAGCCACCATGGGTACCCCACAGCTCCTGGCCGCTGTGGGGCCAAAGGGACCCCTGCAGCTCCCTGCCAGCCACAGCAGCAGGGAGATCTCCACAGCTCCTTGCCAGCCACAGCAGCAGGGAGATCTCCACAGCTCCTTGCCAGCCACAGCAGCAGGGGGATCCCCATAGCTTTCCACCAGCCATGGCAGCAGGGGGATCCCCACAGCTCCCCACCGTGGCAGCAGCAGGGGGATTCCTGCAGTTCCCTTCTGCCACTGGGTGGTGGTGGCCCTGGAGCTCCCAGCTCCCCCACAGCTGCCCAGTCCCTTCCCATTTTATCATGGATATTTTTAGTAAAAGTCATGGACAGGTCATGGACAGGCTTCTGTGAATTTTTCTTTATTGCCCCTGACTTGTCCGTGATTTTTATTACAAATATCCATGACAAAATTTTAGCCTTAATCGTTAGCCAAATTCCCTCTGGTTTAAAAATCACTAGAAGAACTTTAATTTAGAATTTAAAATGATTGTAGCTTCAGTACTAAAACAAAATGAAAAGCTACTTAACTGTTTCTGACTCTTTATCTCAACACCATGCTTGTGGTGGCACAGCACGTTAATAATAATCCTGAGCATTTTCATTGTGCTGCTGATCTTCAGATTTCAGAACACTTTGCAAAGGTGGTAAGTATCATTACTCCCATTTTATAGATGGGGAATCTCAGGAACAAGGATATTATGTGACTTCCCAGATTCACACAGTGAGATACTGGGAGAGGTAGGAATAGAATCCAGATACTAGGGCCCAGTACAAAAGTGCAGTGCCCAGTGCAAAATACAAAAGTATTTAGGCTCTGAACATCCACTGAAATCAATGGAAGTTCAGAACCCAAATACTTTTTGTGGATCGGGACCTATATTTTTAGATGGCGTAACTGTCATAGCTCTACTGACTTCAATGGAACTATGGTGATTGACACCAGCTGAGGATCTGTCCCCAGATCTCCTTTCTCCTAGTCTAGTGCCTTGAACCATGCTTTCTCCCTGTACTTTCACAAGTAAGAATATTTTTACTATATAGAAAGGCTGGAACCAAACCTCTGGATCTGAACAACCCTAAACTTTGGGATGATCAAAACACACCTTTATGGAAAGGGCATATAGGATTTAACATGGAGGAAACCAATATGGTTCTATAGAAATTTAACAGAATTCTTCAAGAATTACTCTAAAAACCTACAGAATTTAGGTTAGAATTTATATTATTTTGTATAGGTTTTATGAACAATCCTATAGAAGTCCATAGTCTAGATATTACTCTGTTTGATTTTACAATGGTTAAAAAATTCTGTAGGGAGGTTTTACTTTTCTCTTAAATTCTCTCGGACTTTTCCAAAAGGCCAGACAAGGTATAGGCAACCATTATCATCTCCCGCCCTCCCGTCCCCCCACCCATAAGAGATGCTCACTGTAATGAAAGTCTATTTGGAAATACATGCTAATTTGGAAGCATGTTGCACCCAGTTTGCACTGGAATAAATTATTACAAAGTGTTAGGTAACCCACAAGCAATCCTTATGAATGTTAATACAGATTGAACAATGTTCCTTCCTATTGTTACCAGACTCTGGAGTTGCTACTCATCACACAACACCGTGCAAGGCTGGGACTTCATGAATTTAAATAGTGAAGAATTTCAAAAACTCATTTCAAAACTACTTCTTCCAAATATTTAGAAATGGTAAAGTCGTTTTGCAGCAAGGCAGCCTCCTCCATGTACATGTTGATCTCTCTGAAACTCACACCATATTCCAAACAGGGAAATTCATGTAATTGAAATTAAGACACATTTGAATGCTTTTTTCCCTTCAAAACTCATGAAAATCTGAGGTTTGTTGCTTGAGTCAAGACATAATAGGGCCCCTTTTAAATGGGCACAAAGGAAGGGTGAATAGGTTTCAAATGCTTTAAGTGAGAAATGAGGTGGAACTTGTTTAGCCAACAGCTAGATGTACAGTGGCCAAGAGTACATGTGTCACTGTCAGCATAAGAGGAACATGTTGTAATTTGCCTGGAATGGCAATTTCTATAAAGGTTATAAATGGGGAAATTTTCCAGTTATGTTCAATTGTACCCTATTTGTATTTCTTGTGTAATCTTAAATATGAAGGTATGTTTGTGCTCATTTGACGGTATCTGTACTCTGTGGCTGGGAGTCTCAAAACTACCTAAGGGATTTGCATGCTCTATTCCTATTAAAATTAATGAGAATCTGTATCCAAATCTCCTATGTGGTTTTGTAAATCCCATCCTGTATTTTTATTTTATTTATTCTGATTTCTGTGAAGCACCAATACTTGGGCCTAAATGATTTTACATATTTATAATCTAGAATACAAAATAAAATTCACAATATTAAAGAGACCACCCTTTCAATAACACAGTAATGCCTGCCTATTACAGCAGTAAAACCATAATAAGTCCTTAACCACTCCCTGTGCAAATGTCCAGAAAAACAAATGGACTTTGTACTGCCTTAAATAATTTGGGCTCTGGAGGACTGAACGTGGAAACCTAGCTTGACCTTCAGATTCCATGTTGTATTTGCAGGTCTGGCAGTTTACTGGTAAACAGAGCAAATCTTATGTGCAACTCACTGAGGTTTTGATTCAGGAAAGCATTTAAGCATATGCTTAAGTCCTTCCCCATTCAGGAAAGAGCGTAAGCATATGTTTACCTTGCTGGCAGTGACTCAGAAAAGGACTTGGCAGTCATTGTAGACAACTAAGTGAGAACAAAGTCCCAGCATAGACGTCGACTCTGTGGGTGCTCCAGGGCTGGAGCAGTCATGGGAAAAAAATAGTAGGTGCTCAGCACAACCGGCCACAGCTATTCCCTGCCCCCACTCATCAGCTGATGTGGGGGCACCACCGCCGCTGTCCAACTGCTGATGGGGGGTGCCACCACAGCCAAACAGCTGTTTGACGGCTCAGGGAGGAGTCTAGGGGGCGGAGAACATAGGGTGGCAGGGCCTCAGTAAGGGGGCGGAGCGAGGGCAGGGTCTTGTGGGAGAGTAGCAGAGCAGGGGCAGGAAGAGGCAGAGTGAAGGCGGGGCCTTGGGGAAAGGGGGGGGCTTAGGGCCAAGGGGAGTTGAGCATCCCCAGGGAAAAGGAAAAGTTGGTGCCTGTGACTCCCAGTGCAATGTCATGGATAAGAGAGCAAATGCAAACCTTGGATATATAAAAAGGGGAGTACTGAGTTGAAGAAGAGAGATGTTATTACCACAGTATATGGCATTACTGAGACTATTGCTGGTATACCATGTCCAGTTCTGGTGTGCACACTTCCAAACGGATGTTGACAAACTGAAAAGGGTTCAGAAAAGGGCTTCAAAAATGAAGCGAGGTCTGGAGAACCTTCCTTAGAGTGAGAGACTGAACTTCTTTTGTCTATTAAGTTTATAAAAGAAAAGGTGAAGAGGTGACTTGAGTGAGGTCTCTAAGGGGCTAGATGGGGAGATGGCTATTTAATGTAGCAAACAAAAACATAATGAGATCCAATAGGTGGAAGCTGAAGGTAGACAAATTCAGATTAGAAATAAGGATCAAAATTTTAATAATGAGGATAATTAACCACTGGACCAATTTATTTAGGATTCTACGATTGAAGTCATTAAATCAGGATTGGATGTCTTCTTAAAATATATATTCTTGTTCTACCAAAAGTTGTGGGCTGGATGCAGGAGTTACCAGATGAAATTCTATGGCCAGTGTTATGCAGAAGGTGAGACTAGATGATCATAATATTTCTTTTGGCCTTTGAATCTAAGAAAATGAAGTGCTTTGAGATTCTTGGCTAGTAGGTGCTATAGAAAAGCAAAGTACTATCGTTATATAAGTTCTATTTGTCTGATTGTTCTAAAGTCTTTGGGAATATGGGTTGAAGATAGTATAGAGACATTGACAAAAATCTCCACTGATAATATTGTGTATTTACCCTCAGATCCATCTAATCAGGCCAGCATGACATGAAATAGTCACTTTAGTACAGAATCCAGTTGTAGCATTATTGTTCCTTGATCTGGTTACAACACAGTTCCATTTTTGTAGGTCCTTGTCTGGGTTTCATAACTGGCTAAATTGGACTGCTGTATTAGTAATGTAGACAGAGCCTTAGGCCTTAATAGTTCCAACAATTACTGCTGCATTGGGCCTGGGCTCTGGAATAAACTCCTGGTATCTAAAAGATTTACTACCCTAACTATATCTGTATCTCAATTTAATGAAAATGTTAAGGATAATTTGATGGTCTGCTGCCAGCGTAATTTTAAATAAAATGTCTTCATTCTTTGGCAATGTATGTTGGCACACATGTGTAACTAAAGGAAAGTGCTTAAGTGAAGAGCTCTTTACATAATTGTCTTGCCAATGTCTTATCTTATAGAAAAGGTTTAGTTTTCAGTGTTTTATTCAGAGTAAATAAAGAAGGGGGGGGTGGAGGAGGGGAACAACCAAACAAAAAAACCTGGCAGACCATATTTGTAGCAAACCTTAATGAATATTACTAGAAATCAGAAGTTGGCCTAACACAGCACTTGGATAGACCTCAGACCTTGACTCTTATAAATTAGAATACTTTCAGCTCACTTACTGGGTATTTACGAGGCACTGTTGTAGAAGAATGTTGCTGCATCTGAGGAAAATGCAGCATATAGTGAGGCATTGTCTGTGTGTGCATCATAGCACTGAATGTGAGTTTGGTGAGTCTACACAAAAGTCAGGACATCTTATTATAACTGTATGCAGAGATGGAAAAGTCATGGTGAATTTGTGCGAACTTGGCCACCAGCTTCTAAAGTGATGTGTGGTGGCCAAATAAATTCTTAACTGGCCATCCTTTTTAAGTGCTGAGTGAGATGATGGAAATAAATGCACAGAACAGGATTACTGCAGTAACAATGTGTTGCAAATACATTATTTTTCGCTTGTTTAGCATTAATGCATTTTTATTGTAAACTCAAAGTACATAAATAGCACTAATAAAATTAATCAATTGTAATATTACCAGCATGTACAATATTTCTTTGCTTTTTTATGCTATTTAATTTTATAAAAATGTGTTGAGTGAGAATTTATGAAAACTATTAAATCTGTCACTGACAGAGGCAAGGCTGTGCCTGTAGCTTAAAGTAACAGTAAGTCACTAACATAAGTAGCTACCAGATTATAAAAGTTAACATGTTATTTTCAGTAAGTGTTACATTTACGGTCGTAAATTAGCACTCAGCAGTCCATTAACTGAAAGTCCTCATCAATTCTTGGGAAAGATGTTTCTTTTGTTTTCATTACTGCCAATAGCCCAATAATCATTCCTGTTTCTTGTCTGCTCAGTGTTGATGCCATGCTGCTGATACACCAGATTTACATTAAGACCTTGCTACTGAACAGTGCAGGCATGGAGTATTGCATTCAAATGTGGAAAGTAAAACGTGATGGCAGGTCAAGGAGCATAAGAAAACGTGGTATAATCAGAAGACTGCTATACAGCCACGGAGTTTCTCCTGTCTTTCAGTACCAGGAGTTAGGCCTGGGAGGGAGTGCATATTAAATGTTTCTCTAGCAGAGACAGTGCTAGCTCATTAGGGGCCCTAAGCAGGAATATTTTGGCCCCCTACTTCCCCCCCCACCACACATAATAAAAAGCGAAAAGTGGGCCCCCTTGAGCTGCTTGGGGCCCTAAGCAATTGTTTAATCTCCTGGTGCCTAGCGCCGGCTCTGCTCACTAGTATGATGAGGATTTAGGGTGACCAGAGAGCAAATGTGAAAAATCGGGATGGGGTGGGGGGTAATAGGAGCCCATATAAGAAAAAGACTCAAAAATTGGGACTGTACCTATAAAATTGGGACATCTGGTCACCCTATGAGGATTGTGGTGCTTTTGTCCATGTGTCCTCAGATATGACCATTTTCTACCCATGCCCTGCCTCATTTTCATCCTATGCACTTGTGAGTACACTGCAGTCCGTGGTGTGATTGCAGCAAAGGTAGACATACTCATGCTAGCTTTACCTGGAATAGCATGGCTAAAAATAGCAGTGTAGATGCAGTGCATGGGGTTCAGTGCAGATTAGCAACCTGATACAGACCCAGGGTCCCCTGTGTGTTTGTACAGTCCATGCTGAAGCCTGTGCCACCACGTCTACACTGCTATTTTTAATTGTGGTAGTGCAGGTGTGTCTACTCATGCTGCAATCACACCTTGGATTGCAGGGTAGTCATACCTTAAGAGAGTAGACCTTCAGGTAGCTTCAGATTTACCTCCATACAGTGCAAATGAATACATCCAGAATTAACCGTATTTCTGCTTCTGCACAGTCTTTAGTCATACTTGCACTGAAACAGAACAACGTTGCACACCCTGCTGGGCTGTATGTATGGCTTGTAAAATCAAGGTTTATAGATACTTATGTTTATGCAGCTTTCCACATATTTTACAATAGGTTATAACAAGTAGACAAATATATTGTCTGTGTACCAGTGCCATCTACTGGATAGAATACAGCTGCTCAACCGTGTGTCATAGGCCCTGTGGAGATATGGGCTTTGTTTCTTCAAATCTGCACCAGGAAGCCAGCAGGAAGGGCCGGCAGAAATAGAAAAGCGAATTTCTACTAGAATTCTTTGAGGAGGTCAACAAGCATGGGAACAAGGGGGATCCAGTGGATATAGTGTTCTTAGGTTTTCAGAAAGCCTTTGACAAGGTCCATCACCAAAGGCTCTTGAGCAAAGTAAGCTGTCATGGAATAAGAGGGAAGGTCATCTCATGGACTGGTAACTGGTTAAAAGATAGGAAAGAAAGGGTAGGAATAAATGGTCAGTTTTCAGAATGGAGAGAGGTAAATAGTGGTGTCCCCCAGGGTCTATTCTGGGACCAGTCCTATTCAACATATTCATAAATGATCTGGAAAAAGGGGTAAACAGTGAGGTGGGAAAATTTGAAGATGACATAAAACTACTCACGATAGTTAAGTCCCAAGCAGACTGCAAAAGGAACTCATAAAACTGGGTAACTGGGCAACAAAATGGCAGATGAAATTCAATGTTGATAAATGCAAAGTAATGCACATTGGAAAACATAATCCCAACTATACATATAAAATGATGGGTTCTAAATGAGCTTTACCACTCGAGAAAGAGATCTTGGAGTCTTTGTGGATAGTTCTCTGGAAACATCCACTCAATGTGCAGCAGCAGTCAAAAAAGTGACCAGAATGTTGGGCATCATTAAGAAAGGGATAGATAATAATACAGAAAATATCATATTGCCGCTCTATAAATGCCCACATCTCGAATACTGCATGCAGATGTGGTCGCCTCATCTCAAAAAAAAATATATTGGAATTGGAAAAGGTTCAGAAAAGGGCAACAAAAAAGGTTAGGGGTATGGAACAGCTTCCGTATGAGGAGAGATTAATAAGACTGGGACTTTTCAGCTTGGAAAATAGAGGACTATGGAGGGATATGATGGAAGTCTATAAAATCATGACGGGTGTGGAGAAACTAAATAAGGAAATGTTATTTACTCCTTCTCATAACACAAAAACTAGGGGTCACCAAATGAAATTAACAGGCAACAGGTTTAAAACAAACAAAAGGAAGTATTTCTTCACACAACGTACAGTCCACCTTTGGAACTGTTTGCCAGAGGATGTTGTGAAGGCCAAGACTATAACAGGGTTCAAAAAAGAACTAGAAAAGTTCATGGAGGATAGGTTCATCAATGGCTCTTAGCCAGGATGGGAAGGGATGGTGTCCCGAGCCTCTGTTTGCCAGAAACTGGGAATAGGCGACAGGGGATGTATCACTTCATGATTACTTGCTCTGTTCATTTCCTCTGGGGCACCTGGCATTGGCCATTGTCAGAAGCTGGGCTAGATGGACCTTTGGTCTGACCTAGTCTGGCCATTATTATGTTCTTTTGTGGCTTTAGGGTTAATGCTAATGTAGATGTTTATATTCCGATGAAGTTCCCTGTTCAGTATTATTTTATTGATTCAAATTTCTCATGTAACCATATGTGCCCATTCAGGTGCCTAGACCATATAGTAAAAATTATAAAATAAACAGATAAACAAAACATAAATAACACAGCTATACTCACCTCAGCCCATCTCTTCTTCAACAGCCTTTTTGAAGGAGAAAAATATGGGCTCTGCAACAGTGTGCCCAAAAGCTTAACAACTCTTGATTCTGGTGGATCAAGGTGAGGAGAAGGGAACGAGTTCCAAAGCTGAGGACCTCTCATATAGAATGCCCTGCCAGCAGGCCCTTCTCATTTTTAATGAGGGAACTCATGTTTGTGTGTCTCTACTGATCTCCACTGTGACTGTATACCACGGAGAGAGAGGGATCTCTCAGGTAACCAGGTCTCAAATCACTGTAACCGGTTCCAGTTGGAAGCTTATTGGAAGCCACTGCAGCTCCCAGAGTAGTGGTCTAATATGTTCCCAGTGTGCTGCTTCACTTAATAACTGGGCTGCAGCACTCTGCACTAGCATCAGTTTTGGAGTGGTCCCAAGGTGAAGCCCCATGCAGAGTGCATCTGTGACCCGTGGCTCAGTTGGTCACAAGTGAGGATGCCAAATTCAGGACAAACTGCTGAGAAATAGGGCAAACACAACCCAAAACTAATGGTTATTCTTTCATAAGATATACCAAACCAGCCACAAAAGTAAACTCCTGTTATACTGCACTGGATAACAAGAAGTCATAAAAGCAGTTTCCTTGAGCATTCCAGTACTTATATCACCACCAAAAACACTGGATTCAGAGACGAGTGATTCTTTACAATCATTCTCATCAAATGAAAGGTTCTTCTGATCCCCAAGGACCAGCCACACACCTAGGTCAATATACAACTTGGAGCTTACCCAAAAATCATACTGATGCCAATCCTTTAGTACCTAAAATCTAAAGGTTTATTTAAGAAAGAAAGAAAGAAAGAAAGAAAGAAAGAAAGAAAGAAAGAAAGAAAGAAAGAAAGAAAGAAAGAAAGAAAGAAAGATGAGAGTTAAAACTGGTTAAAGGAATCAAATACATACAGTAATTGCAAAGTTCTTGGTTTAGGCTTGTAGCAGTGATGGAAAAAACTGCTGGCTTAATAAGTCTCTCCCTGGTTGCTTCCAAATAATTGAAAGGTCCTCAATTCCTTGGTTAGAGTGCTCCTATTCATATAAATTCATAGTCCAGAGGCTTGGGCAAGAAAGAGGCTGGAGCAGCATAGAGGCAAAATGAAGTAGTTTCCAGGGCCTTTTATAGCTTCAGCCATGTGAAGGGAATCCCATTGATCTTACTGTGGGAAATTACAGCAACAAGATGGAATTTGGAGTCACATTGACAAGTCACATGTCCATGCATTTTGTCTAGTCATTGCAGGAAGCCATTAAGTGTAGATCAGCATCTCCCACAGTCCATTGTCAGTTAAATGTTCTTTTAGTGGGCCACTCAATTTGAATAGTCCCTCCAAGACCTGCTGGCTAGCTACCTTGTGGGTGTTACCTCAGGAGCAAACATTTGAAATTCAAGTATAGAGCCAATACTTATAACTTCAAATACAAAAAATGATACATGCATACAGATAGCATAATCATAACTAGAAAATCATAACCTTTTCATAGACACCTCACTTGACCACCTTTGTACAAGATTTGCTGCAAATATATAACAGTGATTGCAACAACGATCTATATGGTCATATTTTAATCAGATAACGTCACAGCATCACAGCAATCTAATCTCAAAGTGATAAAGATCCACAATGACAGAATAGTTTGCATTCATCTTCCAAATCAGAAATGGGGAAAAAATACCCTTAACAACATTGATACCTGGCCATCCAGGAGCAACCCACGATATAATACCACGCCAAAATTGCACACCTGTTTTACAAATGGCAGTCTAAATTTGGCCAACACTTCTGTCTGCTTTATGTCCCAGGTCTTACATTCAGTACTCGGGTTAAATACACCTCACAATGATATTAGTCTTTTTCACAACTGCATCACATTGTTGATTTGAGTTCAATTTGAGATCCACTATAACCCCCAAAGCCTTTTCAGCAACACTACTGCCTAGCCAGTTATTCCCCATTTGGTAGCTGTGCATTTGATTTTTCTTTCCTAAGTGAAGTTCTTTGCACTTGTTATGAATTGAATTTCATCTTGTTGATTTCAGACCAATTCTCCAATTTTTAAAGGTCCTTTTGGATTCTAATTTTGTCCTCCAATTTGCTTGAAATCCCTCCCAGCTTGGTGTCATCTACAAATTTTACAAGCATACTCTCCACTCCATTATCCAAGTCATTAATGAAAATACTGACTAGTATCAGACCCAGGACTGACCTCTGTGGGACCCACTAGATATGCCCTCCCAATTTGACAGCGAATCCTTGATAGCTACTTTTTGAGTACGTTTTTTCAACCGATTGTGCACCCACCTTAATTTCATCGAGACCACATTTCCCTTGTTTGCTGATGAGACAGTCATGTGTGACTTTCTCAAAAGTCTTACTAAAATCAAGATATATTTATCAACCTATTATCCTCTACGTGCTTAAAGATTTTGTCCGAGAAACTGCTTCTGAACTCCTTTTTCCTTTTCTTCCCAAGAACCCTACCTACCAGTTCTCTGTGTTTGTTAAAGTCTGCTTTTTTGAAGTCCATTGTCATTCTGCTGCTCTCACTCCTTGCTTTCCTTAGGGTATGTCTACATTGCAATGTAAGCCTGGACTTAGACTGAAGCCCAGACCCCTTTCCATTCACACACAATTCTGTCTAACTTGAGCCCAGGCACCACAGTAGTGGAAGGTTTGAACCTAAGGTTGCTAATTTTGGTTGGATGTATTCCTGGAGATTTCTTCACATGACATAATCTTTAATTAAAGATTAATCTTTAATTCCTGGAGACTCCAGGCCAATCCTGGAGGGCTGACAACCCTGTTTGAACCCGAGTCCCATGGCTCAGGCGCATACTCCATTGTTTTTCAGCGTGGATGCAGGTCGGACCTGGGTCTCCTAGACTCGGGTCCTGAGAGTCTACCAATGCTATCCCACAATACCATGGGACAGCATCCTTTGTCCTTTCTATCCCAAGACTGGCAAATTGACTCCCAGGAAATGGAAACCACCCTCCTGGTTCAAGTACAGCTGCTCAGTGTTTAATCCTTCCATTTTGTTCTGACCACTGAGCTGCAAGCAGAGTGAACCTTCTCCTGTGTTTGTTTCACCAACATGAAGAAGTCCTTTGCCAAGCGCATTGCTAGCCGGTCATGGAAGAACAGTCAGATTTTGGTTAATCTCTGGTGTAAGGGAAGCTAACAATTTTACTTTAGCAAGAGTTCCCAGAATGATGATGTGTACGAGCTAACAGAGAAGAAGCTGGTAGCGTTGGGGATTTGCTGAACCAACAACCAGTGCAGGGAGTGGATTAAGTGGCTCAAGACCAATTACCAGAAAGCCACGGATAAGAACCACTGGGAATTTGCCATCATCCTGCTGCTTTTGTGAGGAATTTAGCCAAGTGCTGGGTACTGCACATAGCACCAAGCTACAAGCACTTCATGAAGCTTGGTCAGCTGGGATGGTGACCTCCTCCCCACTGAATCCAGTGTAGGATTTGCGGGGAACCAGCAGGCACCAGGTCAGGCTGCTGAAATGACTCTTGTACTCAAACCAGTACCTGAGGAGGCTTTGCTGCTGGAGCAGCTGCAGCACCTTCTGGGTCCCTACTCAGAGGAGATTTTTAATGCCCTCCCAGAGGAGTTGCCTGCTGAGGAACCGGCATCAGAAACACAAGAGGCAGAAGTAGCCCCTGAGCCTGGTAAGCTTCTGGCTCCACATTAGTACAGGAATGTGAGGGATTTCTGGTTCATTACCCAATGCAAAATTTCTTGTCAGCCATCGGAAGCAGCATGTGTCCACTAATAGCAGATTGCACACCAGTGCCCTGGCGTAACTCACTAACACCACTACAGTGGAGTCGCATTTTACACGGTGGTTAGGTGCTAAAGTCAGTGTGTAAGTCGAAAATCGTGTATAGTCAAAATTACCCTTGAAAATCCCTTAAATCGCCCATAAAGTACAGTATACTGTACATGGTTTTGTGTATACAACCCTGTACAGTAATATGTATAAATGTATAATGTATACAGTAATGTACAGTACATAATGAAGAGTACCTAAGCAAAATATAATTTTACAGTATGTATTTTTAATTACAGGGGGGTAATTACAGGGAGTTGTCAGGGCTTGATGTCGCTCCAGGAGATGGAGGTGACAGAGAGCTTGGGTGACAGAGAGCGAGTTGTAGACGAAGTGATTGGCTCTGGTTCAGCTCGAGAAGTTGATTGCGTGGGCTCATCTGCTGCTGGTTGTTTTTCCTTGAAAAACATGGTGGTTGGCAACTGTTGCTGTTGTCTCTTGAGCTCAACATTTCTTGATACGGTCTCAAATCATCTGTAATACTACGTGTGATTTTGAGGCTTCGTTCCATAGAGAGATCGTATTCAGAAATTAAATCATTCAAGTGTTTCACTGCTTGGAACACTTCAGCAAATTGGACTTGCCTTTCTGATTTCAAAGTGTAAGTGCAGTTGGGCATTTTTTTCCAGAAGAACCCAGTCTCATCAGCATTAAAAACTTGTTCCGGAAGAAAGCCCTGGTCTTCTATGATTTTCTTTAATTGTTCGCGGTAGGCTTTTGCTGCCTCTTCATTGGCAGATGCAGCTTCACCAGTAGTCTGCATGTTTTTGAGGTTGAAGTGGTTCCTAAAACTGTTAAGCCAACCTTGGCTAGCTTTGAATTCCTTCTCATCAGAAGGCTCTCCCTCTTCGGCGAGAGGTTTGAACAGCGCGTAGAGGCTAAGAGTCTTTTCTTGCAATGTGTTGCCATCAATAGGCACATGTTTACGGTTCATGTCTTCCAGCCATAAGTTTAATGCCTTTTCAGTCTTCTCTAAAGTCTTATCATGCACCTGGCTCGTCACCTTAGCAGTTATTGGAGCACTTGATGCCACAGCTTGACGAATTTCTCTTTTTTGAATCTTGATGGCATGGATGCTAGATTCGTTGAAGCCATATTTACGTGCCACGTTGGAGACCGACAGACCGTCTCTCAATAAGTCCAACACAGCCAGTTTTTCCTCCAGTGTTGGAACAGATCGCTGTTTCTTTGGTTGAGCACCAGATGAAGTAGTTGGCTTGCATTTAGGGGCCATGTTGTACAAAAAATAGGTACAGTATTTTTAAATACTAGAATCACACTCAGCATGGCGAGATGCTCACACTATGAGAGGCATGCGGGAACTGAGACCAACTGAGGGAACAGCAGATTCACGTCTCCCATCTCACGCTCACTCCGGGGCATACGCTCATTGAGTGGAATGGTGGGCGGAATCGCCCGCACTATTTACAGGTATCTTGTTATTTTTCTTTTTTTTTGCCAAGCGCATATAGTTGAATTCACGTAAGTTAAATGCACATATGATGCAACTCACCTGTACCACCATGTTTCATTCAAAATGGAGACCAGGAAGCACAAACTACAATGAAACAAACATTTAAAATAATTTTTTTCCTAGAAACTTGTACATTCTCACAGAGATGTGCCAGAGTGTTTAAAGTAAGAACCTTATATTGCCTTCCCTTTTAGTATGCCATGCAAATCAGGCATGTCACAACATAGGAAACCTCCTGTAAACAGAAAACTGTTCCGGGATGGGGGAGAGAAAGGATAAATGTAGTCCTTGGGTGACAAAATCAGTGTCTGGAGTATGGGTGAGTGTTTGATGGAAGTCCAGAAATGTGCGGGGGATGGCAAAGGCATGGCAGTGTCGCTCTTTGAGAATCCATATTATCATGTGTGTTTGCATGCAGTCCCTGGGAGGATGTGTTCAGAGCCGCCTACACCAGGTGCTGCATGGAGCCACAGGGAGGCAGTCATTCATGTGGATGCTAATGCAGCATTCTGTGGATTCTCCCATGAATTTTGACCCAATCCTGGGTACATATAGCTGCAAATTTTTCCCATATTAGGAACTCCAGGTAGGTAGTCAAATTTCAGGGAAGGGCCTATTTCCCAGGCCCTCCTCTGTAGGCCACTAGCACACTCCACTTTTAGATGTGCTGCTCTGTCACCATACCTCTGAAAACCTCTGTGGCATATACAGCTGGCTTGCTACTGGCAGCTTGGAATAAAATCTCCTGTTGGCGCTTATGGGCCTGTGTTTTATAAGACATTGGCTTAAGTAGCTTAGCATAAGTGAAGCATAGGCCTACGCCCCTTAGCATAGAGAAAATGGCCCAACAGTTATCCTAGATTTTGGGGTGCTGGGAATAGCTTGCTTAAGAGGGGAGTTGGTACATAACTAGATGAGGCAACCTAAGAAATACTGAATTGATACTAAGCTTGGATATTTTGGGTAAAATCATTGGCAGATGTTTAATCACAAACTTGCTTGAGCAATAGTTGACCTATATGGTAATGAGCTAAAAGGCATTAATATGTTAACTTATAGGATAAAGGCACCTCAGTATTATGAAGGTGAGGAAATTAGATATGGACATGGCAGGCTGGGCATCTGAATGAATATTCATGATAGTCCCCAGACCCTATACTAGCCCAGCCACCATATAAGTGGTGGTGAGCTTTCCATCATTGACCCATGAGTTCTTCATTGTCATCATCTACAACTGACCTTCAGGCACTGGGGTCTGGACCATTGGACTCATTTGGCATGCCAGGGACAGGGCTGGTCCTTTGTCTCTTATCACCAGACCCCAAAAGAAGGATGTGAGTATATAAGTATATGAGCATATGCAAGGAATGATACTGTAGAGGTAAAAATCCTAAGGCCATCTTGGATCCTCTAAAGGACAACTAGGCGTCCATTTTTGTGAGCCCTTCTTCTCCCCTTCTCATTCCAGTTTGGCACCTTTTTTCAGGTTAGGCAGGAAAAGACAATGGCTGTCAATCATCTAATCTGCCTAGTGATTGAGTGTCTATATAAGACAGTGTTCAGATCAGATTGGGGCTGCCCATCTGAGTGGTAGAGTCTGGTTGAGACGAAACAGGTAATTGAGGGTAGGCCATTCACGCCATAAGGGTTACTTGGAATAGGGGATATACTTGCTTACACGCATCTGATCCATCTTCTGTAGAATTCTCTTATTGCATGCATGACGATGCAGGTATAGAGAGCAGGAGGGATTTAACAGCTTACCTGAGAGGACACTCATCTGATCCTGCCTCAAGATCCTGCTTCCATCTAAGGGATCCAGCAGTCCTATTGTGCTGTGCAACCCTAAGGAGGAGAAGACATCAGTAAATCATGCTGCTAGAGATGGTATTGTGATGATCACTTTGTTTGCGTGCATAGTCCCCCTATTGTTACAGCCTGCCTGGTTTTATTATTTGCGTGGTTACTATCTGTTTTTCCTTGTATTTTGGGAGTACTCGCCACCCCTTTAATAAATTCTGTTGTACTTTTATTTTGTTTGAGTTTTATGTGGAAATATAAGCCCCCGGTGACAGACACGGGTAGGAGGCAAACCTGAGACTGAGATATTTGGGCCACTTTTAATTTTAGCTCCTGTTTCGGTCAACAGTTCTGGCAACTGCGGCAGGACTCCAACTTTGTTTATAATTTCCCCTTTTTATTTTGTTATATTTAGGCACGGGTGTGAGTGTGACAACCCATTGGTTGTGGGGTGAGGTTTCTGTCTCCGCAGCATACTTGGAGCAGAGACCCACGGGTAGGCAGAGACGCTGGTGGCAGAGACCGCTGATTCCCACAGCGGGCAGTCTGCGGACTGGCCATGAGGAGCGTAGTTGTGTCCCGCTTGGCTTCGGCCATCTTGGATTGAGTAGTTGAGTAGCTGGATTACCATCCAGCAAGGCCCGGCAAAGGTCATTACCTCATTACCAGGGTTGGGAAAGGCAGTAGGCCTATGGAGAGCGGGACTACCCCGTTAAGACTCCAGAGAGATCTGACTCCCTCTTATCGGGAGAGGAACAGCTTCAGACACTGTCCCAGGGGCCCACATAGCCTGACGCACCCAAGGAGAGGCTTGGAGTGCGGCGCTGCCATGCTGAGCAGCAGTAATGGCAGTAAGCTGTAACAAGCTTTCAGGTCCTGGTAGCTTGAACAACTCAGGCTGACCATGAGTATGTGGACCTTAGGAGCAGCTGGCTGGGAAGAAGAGCAGAATAAGGATTCTTTGTGGGCCGCCGGTGTCCATTATTTTGGAAAAGGCAAAAACCCATGATCCAAAGGGTTAATTAAGGGGCGGGAAGCATTTAGTTTGTTGTGTGGTAGATGGGAGGCTATGGCCAATGACAAGCTAAAGCCCTCCCAAACGGTAAAGAAAAGAGCCCTGATCTACGGGTTGCATCTGACCAGTGTTGAGCTCCATAAGAGTGGAGAGACACAGCCTGCCGAGATCAGTGATCTCCGATCCCAATTACAAGCACGGGATCAGGAAACAGAGAAATTGGAGTACAAGTTAGAAGGGCTGAAGGCACAGAACACTGCCTATGTGTCCCAGCTGGGGCGCTTAGAACTCCAAGTTCAGGATTTGACCATCTTCCTGGAAAAAAGGGAGAAGGAAGCTCTCTCCGACCAGACGCAGCAGACAGAATCCCAGGCAGCCAGTAGGGAGCTCCTTCAAGAACTGAGCTCCAGGGAAAGCAGACCTGCTGATCACCTAGAGCGTCAGCATGAATTAAGGAGGTTAAGAAAGAAGCTTGAGAAAACTCAAAGCCTCTTAAGAGCTGTCAGTAAGGCCCCAGTTTGTGGAGGGGAGTCCTCTCATAGCGGCCATGACAGTAGCTCTCCAGTATCGGAGGAGGAGTACATTAGAGCTCCCCTCGAGGCAAGAAAGCCAATGGCACTGCCAACTGCTCCCCCACAAGAAACATGCAAGGAAGGGAAGAGCCTTCCTGTGGCCCCAGTAACTACTACTGTGGTTAGCTTTGGCCCCGATGTCAAATGACCAGCAGAGACCAGACAGGAAATGAAGGCGTATACCCCTGATCAGGCCTGTGCTATGGGCAAAGCCCTAGGCCCGTTAAGCAAAGAAACAGCTTGGACTGGTTAGCAAAAGTCTGCGCCCTCCCTAATGTCATCAAGGAGGATGTAGCATCTCTGGTTAGGGAGTGTATGTCTGGGGAAGACTTTGGGGCCCTACCTACATATCTGCAGGTAGCTGATGTCCCCACTTGTATGAAAATATACGAGGGTGTGCGGAAGTTCCACTACCCCAGCCAAAGCATAATAAGATGCTACTACTCTGAGCGTCAGTGGGCTGGAGAATGCCCTGAAAAGTACTTGAGCTGCAAGAAGCTACTGTACTGGCTGGTGGGTGCAGAGACATATAACACCCCAGAGTTCATGGAAGCAGCATTCCAAGGTCTGACATTGACCATGAGAATCGCTCTGGGACCCACAGATCCAGCTAACATTTTTCTTCGAGAGCTAGAGGAAAAAGTGAGAATAGCATATGAGCTCCAGAGAGAAGAGTTCCTATTGCTCTCAAGAAACGGGTGTCTATAGTCACCGGCAAAAGGAAGGAGTTTCCAAAAAGCTCCAGGCATAGGACAGAAAATCTCCAGTACCCAGGACCCCTGCTGCACAAAGGTCTAGCTCAACAAACCATTCAGTGGAAGCTCCATCCAGAGAGGACACCAGATCTTTCCGCACCATGATCTGGAGACAGTTGCTCCAGTTCATATGCAAGGAGGACATAGATGGGCTTTCAACCAACGAGCTGCTGGAAAAGTTAATTGGACATAGAAAGAACCCACGAGAACCAGCAACCACCAGCATCTCTGAACCTTTTGTGAAGCGGCGAAGCCCCTCCTTGTTCCCCCGTTAAAGTGCCAGTTAATGTAGATCAGTGAGGACGGCCTACTACAATGGCTTTGTTTAAGGGTGGGTTTGGTTGCTTTTATCAGCAAATGTTGG
The DNA here is from genome assembly GCF_009764565.3 of Dermochelys coriacea. NCBI lineage: Eukaryota > Metazoa > Chordata > Testudines > Dermochelyidae > Dermochelys > Dermochelys coriacea. The sequence continues at coordinate 251,974,839 of NC_050069.1, read as the reverse complement.
TTGACACTGGCGCCTTGGTTTCCATCTTAAGTTCTTGTGGAAACCCAAAAGTCAATCACATCCCTAAATCATTAAGTAAGGTGCTGGAGGGTTACAGTGGTGAAAGTTGCTCTGTTCCATTTATAGTACCCTATTACCTCCAACTCATTAATTGGCAACCAATACAATTTTAACCATTAAAGAATCAGGATACTCCCATTTGAAGGCCTCCCTTCCTATGCAGACCCCTGCCGTTGTGAGCAGCTCAGCCAGTAGCAGCAGTGCCAAGTGCTCACTAATCATGGACGGAAGGGAAAGGAGAACAGGGGAACCAAGTGACATGAAACAGTAAGGCTTTTATTATTTGGAACTGGACGTACTGTTTGCACTGTTCATGAACCTTGTTTTTGTTAAAGGTTTTGGTGTTGGATTATTACTGGTGTTTTGGTGTGCTAATGACAGCTGGCCTGCCAGGCAATTATTTAATGTTGTGTTTTTCTAATGTATGTGCAAAACCCAAGGTTTTTATTTTATTAAGAAATTTTATTGCCGTCACTGCATCATATTGTATGATGTATATTTCAAATAATAAAGGTAAACACATGATAAGGAACAACTGGGAAGTTGTGTGCAAACACTATTTCCCAATACATTACTCTACATCAAGCCATACTGTAAATCCACAGTACTCACCAGTTCACAAGGTCATGTCATTCATAACTACAATGCATAGCAATCAATTCCTCCCCCCATTTCATAAGTGGTCATGTCATTCAGAACTACAGTGTATGGTAATCCACCTCCCCGTCCCAAGCTCCATTTCATTGAATGATGTGAGAATACCTCATTTACGGTAAAGACTGTAAAAGCACATTCATAAACATACTATGTTCCCTCTTCCATTGGCCCATGCAAGTCCATAATATGGGAGCACAGACTATCCCTGATTGGGTTGCTTAGGTGCATTCTGCCCCAGCTGTGGTAGGTGCACTTTCTAGTTGAGTGTACAGGTTCTGCAATCCATTACTGTCATAACTCCATTCAGGGGCAAATGGCTCACCTTTGACTGCTCAAAGATTATGAAGCAAGCCACAGTAATGCGCCCAGCACCGATGACATAGGTATCCAAATGTGTCTGTAAACAGTACCAGAGGATTTCAGTCTGCCAAATACTAACACACATTCAACCACCATTCTGCAGCTGCAGAGAGTGTAACTGAATCTTCTTTTGCGAGGCACTCTGAAATCAGGATATGGTTTCATAAGTGAAGGCAAGGCAAGGCAAAAGTTGGGCCATTAACTTCATTGATAACAATGTTAATTGGTAGGAATAGTGTCCCAGCCAGCCACCTCATGAATCCTGTTTGTCAGAAAACCCTAGCATCATGAACTTTTCCAGTGCACCCATGCTGGTGACCATAAATCAGCTTCTGTGGTCCATCAGGGACCGCATAATAATGAACTAGTAATCTCTTCAGTTTATTTACTCATGTGCTCCTTAAGGAGCACAAACTCTGGGCACATGAGTCCCATCAATGGCCCCAGCACAGTTTGGAAACCCCATTCTCTCAGCAATCACTTAAGGGATATTGTTTTTGCCCACCACCTTTGGGCAAATAACATGCCTGATGTACTCCAAAAACTCCATGACCACTTTACCCATGGTTGAATTTCCAACACTAAACTGGTTAGCAGTGAACCTGTAGCAGCCTGAGGTAGCCAGCTTCCAGCCAGTTATAGCAACCTGTTTCTGGACCGATGTGGCTGCCCCCATATGTCTTCTGATGGTGAAGCATGGGGTAGGCTGCTCACAAAACTCTAGAAATGCAGCTTTCCTAGTGTGAAAGTTCTGGACCAACTGCTGGTCATCTCAGGTCTATATGATGATGTGATCCCACCAATCTATATTTGTGGCCCTGCTCCAGAAGCTCCAGTCTATGCAGGGGGCATCAGAAGCTATGCTGAGAGTTGTAAGCAGCATCAGCCAATTCCGTTTTTCCATGTCTGTAACACAGAGTCAAAGAATCATAGAACTGAAAGAGACCTCGAGAGGTCATCTAGTCCAGTCCCCTGCACTTGTGGACTGTCTAGACCAGGGGTAGGCAACCTATGGCACGTGTGACAAAGGCGGCACCCGAGCTGATTTTCAGTGGCACTCACACTGCCTGGGTCCTGGCCACCGGTCCGGGGGGCTCTGCATTTTAATTTAATTTTAAATGAAGCTTCTTAAACATTTAAAAAGCCTTATTTACTTTACATACAACAATAGTTTAGTTATATATTAAAGACTTATAGAAAGAGATCTTCTAAAAACGTTAAAATATATTACTGGCACGCGAAACCTTAAATTAGAGTGAATAAATGAAGACTCGGCACACCACTTCTGAAAGGTTGCCGACCCCTGATTTAGACCATTCCTGACAGGTGTTTGTCTAACCTGCTCTTAAAAATCTCCAATGATGGAGATTCCACAACCTCCCTAGGCAATTTATTCCAGTGCTTAACCACTCTGACAGTTAGGAAGTTTTTCCTAATGTCCAACCTAAACCTCCCTTGCTGCAATTTAAGCCCATTGCTTCTTGTCCTAGCCTCAGAGGTTAAGAAAAACAATTTTTCTTCCTCCTCCTTGTAACAACCTTTTACATACTTGAAGACTGTTGTCATGTGCCCTCTCAGTCTTCTCTTTTCCAGACTAAACAAACCCAATTTTTTCAATCTTCCCTCATAGGTCATATTTTCTAGACCTTTATTCATTTTTATTGCTTTTTTCTGGACTTTCTCCAATTTGTCCACATCCTTCTTGAAATGTGGTGCCCAGAACTGGACACAATACTCCAGTTGAGGCCTAATCAGAGCGGAATAGAGTAGAATTACTTTTCTTGCCTTGCTTACAACACTCCTGCTAATATATCCCAGAATTATGTTCCCTTTTTTGCACCAGCATTACACTTTTGACTCATATTTAGCTTGTGGTCCACTATGACCCTCAGATTCCTTTCCACAGTACTCCTTCCTAGGTAGTCATTTCCCATTTTGTATGTGTGCAACTGATCATTCCTTCCTAAATGGAGTACTTTGCATTTGTCCTTATTGAATTTCATCCTGTTTACTTCAGACCATTTCTCCAGTTTGTCCAGATACTTTTGAATTTTAATCCTATCTTCAAATCACTTGCAACCCCTCCCACCTTGGTATGGTCCACAAACTTTATAAATGTACTGTCTATGCCATTATCTAAATCATTGATGAAGATATTGAACAGAACCAGACCTAGAACTGATCCCTGAGGGACCCCATTTGATATGCCCTTGCAGCATGACTGTGAACCACTGATAACTACTCTCTGGGAATGGTTTTCCAACCAGTTTTGCACCCACCTTATAGTAGGTTGCATTTCATCTAGTTTTTTATGAGAAGGCCATGAAAGACAGTATCAAAAGCTTTACTAAAGTCAAGATATACCACGTCTACTGCTTCCCCTCTATCCACAAGGCTTGTTACCCTGTCAAAGAAAGTTATAGGTTGGTTTGACATGATTTGTTTTTGACAAATCCATGCTGACTGTTTCTTATCACCTTATTATCTCCTAGATGTATGCAAATTGATTGCTTAATTATTTGCTCCACTGTCTTTCTGGGTACAGAAGTTAAACTGACTAGTCTGCAATTCCCTGGGTTGTCCTGAGTTCCATTTTTATAGATTGGCAAGATATCTGCCCTTTTCCAGTCTTCTGGAATCTCTCCCCTCTTCCATGACTTCTCAAAAATAATCGCTAATGGCTCAGATATCTCCTCAGTCAGCTCCTTGAGTATTCTAGGATATATTTCATCAGGCCCTGGTGACTTGAAGACATCTCATTTGTCCAAGGAAATTTTAACTTGTTCTTTCCCTATATGCAATATGCAATGTGGAGCTCTTCTGATCCTACCTTGTTTTCACTGGCATTCACTACATTAGATGTCCAAACATCACAAATCTTCTTTGTGAAAACTGAAACAAAGAAGTCATTAATCACCTCTGAAATTTCCACATTTTCTATTATTATTTTCCCGCCCTCATTGAGTAACGGGTCTACCCTGTCCTTGGTCTTCCTCTTGATTCTCATGTATTTGTAGAATTTTTTTTGTTATCCTTTATGTCTCTAGCTTTTTTGATCTCCTTTTGTGCCTTGGCCTTTCTAATTTTGTCCCTACATATTTGTGTTATTTGTTTATATTCATCCTTTGTAATTTGACCTAGTTTCCACTTTTTGTAGGACTCTTATTTTTAATTTTTAGATCATTGAAGATCTCCTGGTCAAGCCAGGGTGGTCTCTTGCCATACCTCTTTCCTACACAGGGGATAGTTTTCTCTTGTGCCCTTAATAATGTTTTAATAATGTCTTTGAAAAATAGTCAACTGTCTTCTACTGTTTTCCCCCTTATACTTGCTTCCCAAGGGATCTTACCTATCAACTCCCTGAGTTTGCTAAAGTCTGCCTTCTTGAAATCCATTGTCTTTATTTTGCTTTTCTCCCTCCTACCATTCCTTAGAGTCATGAATTCAATCATTTCATGATCACTTTCACCTAAGCTTCCTTCCACTTTCAAATTCTCAACCAGTTCCTCCCTATTTGTCAAAATCAAATCTAGAACAGCCTCTCCTCTGGTAGCTTTCTCCACCTTCTGAAATAAAAAATGGTCTCCATTACATTCCAAGAATTTACTGGATAATCTGTGCCCTACTGTGTTATTTTCCCAACTGATGTCTGGGTAGTTGAAGTCCCCCATCACTACCAAGTCCTGTGCTTTGGATGATTTTGTTAGCTGTGTAAAAAAAGCCTCATCCACTCTTCTTCCTGGTTAGGTGGTCTGTCGTAGACCCTACCATCACATCACCCTTGTTTTTACCCCTTTTATCCTTACCCAGAGACATTCAACAAGTCTGTCTCCTAATTCCACCTCAGTCTCAGTCCAAGTGTATACATTTTTAATATATAAGGCAACACCTTGTCCCTTTTTCCCTGACGGTCCTTCCTGAGCAAGCTGTACCCTTCTATACCAATATTCCAGTCCTCCTCCTCTTCCTCTTGCTCCATCAGAGGCCTTTGGTTGGTCAGAAAACTGCCACCAGACTGTCAGCCAGCATCTCATGGATGCTCTGCCCATTTGCTGAAACAGGAGTGAAAGCCCAAGCAAGAGAAGCTCTTCAAATGGTGATTCCTCCATGTTGCCGGCTTTGATTGCCAGGAGTGTGCAGACCCAAAAGATAGCTCAGCAGGATCTGTTGGGAACTTGGTGGCGCTGTGGCAACTTCCTGTAACGTGTAGAGTGGCCAGTCAAGTTTTTCCACACTGCACCACAAATCAGGGGCTAGAGTGGCCACAGCTGTGGTGGGCCCTAGGAATTCTGGGATATGGTGATTTGACTAGGGTATGCATACTGCAGTGTGGATGCTGGAGCCCCATGTTTGGGCCCTGGGTCCAGAAAGTCTAAACCTAGGGTCAATATGCAATGTGGAGCTCAAACCCTGGGCTTGGAAACCCAGGGTCTATGGATGGAAGTTCCAGTAATCCTAGGCTTACATTACAGTCTAGACATACCCTTAGAATAATGAAATCTGTCATTTCATGATCACCTTCAGATTTGTAATCAATTCTTCCCTATCAGTCAGAATCAAGTCTAAAATGCCCCCCCCTTTCTTCCCTCCCCCATTACTTTCTCCACCTTCTGAAACAAGAAGTTGTCCCCATACATTCAAAGAATTGGCTGGACATTCTTTTCCAACATATATCTGGGTAGTTAAAGTCTTGTGTTCTGGATATTTCTGTTTGTTTTAGTAGCACCTTGTGCACTTCCTACTCCTGATTTGGTGGACCCCACACCATGATGTCACCCCTGTTTCCCCCCCCCCCGCTTTTATCTTCACCCAGAGACTTTCAAATGATCTGACTCTTAGCTCCTTCAGGACCTCAGAACAAGTGTATATGTTCTTAATGTACAATGCAACATCTCATCCCTTTTTTCTCTGCCTGTCCTTTCTGAAAAAGCTGTACTCCTCTGTACCAATATTCCAGTCATGAGATTTATCCCACCAAGTCTCTGTGATACCAATTAAGTCATAATTTAGCTTGTGTCCTAAAACTTCCAGTTCTTCCTGTATATTCCCCAGGCTCCATGCTTTTGTGTATAGACATCTAAGATGTTAAGCAGATTCCCCCGCTGGTTTCCCTCTTGTTGCTTCTCTGGCCTTATTGTTATTTTCTGCTCCTCCCCCCAGTTCTTGACTTAGGCAACCAGGGGACCTGGGTGGGGACCTGAGCACTGTGTACTGTCCAAGGTGGCAGGCAGTCAGTCTCCTCCCTGAAGAGCAGCCAGTTCTCCTTCCTTCTCAAGTGCCACTGTAGTCTTCTCTGGTTGGCTTGTATCCTCCTTTCTAGATGTATGTATTTTTGTGTGTATGCATTATGATAATGATGATAATTATATAACTACATACTATTTTTCTACATGACCCCTACCAAGCGGCACAACTGAAGGGAAAGCCCTGCTCAGCCCCTGTGGCCCAGGTTTAGTGCATCCCTAGTTGCTCTGTGGGGATGGTGCATATACATTCCACTCAGCACATAGAAGCTGTGAGGAGATGGAGCATCCCAGCGCAACACCCCAATGTTCAGAGAATTTAAGCTGCCAAATTCTAACAAACTTCTACTGAGTGCCTGTAAACTGAGATTTTTCACGGGTTTATGACTTGGTCAAATTTGGGTGGATTTTCAGAGGGATGGCAAAAAGCACATCCCTAGCGCCAAGATGATCACCCTGATAAATTTTTAGGTCTTGATCCAAAGCACAGAGATTCTACTGCTTCTCAATGAATATTTTTGAACATACGCAAAACAATGTATTTTTCCCAGATCTCATTCTTGGAAATAGCTGAACCTTTTAGCTGAAGCTTTCCAAAAAAATTCAGCTGGAGGCAAACACTTGACCTGGAAAACTTCAGCCTGAACAGTTAAAGTTTGGCAAAGTTATAAGCAACTGAAAACAGTGTCTTAGAATGTAGGGTTGAGCAGCCTTAACAATAGGCAATGAAAAAATATGAATAACTGAATTTATGTATTTTTCACTAGTAACTCTGATTATTTGCTCAGCACTAACAGTGAAAATAGGCTAGTAAGTTTCACTTTCATTATACTCACTATCACTTCCTAGCTCTGATGCATTATACAATTCAAGGGAATATTTAAGTCCAAAGGAAAATGGTATTCATTAGATTGTTTTTAATTCTGTGAAAACATTTCTACTGATCTTGTCAAAACCTTGTTTTATAGAACCTAACTTTTAAGTATACAATATGTTGGTCTGATAGTGTCCCTCTTATTTTTTGCAACAAGATGTATTAGAATAGTTAGGCAGTTCTTTGTAGCTGTTATAGAGATATTTTCCCATCCTTTACAGAAAAATATTGTGGGTTTGAAAAAGTATTTCTCTGCTCTTAATCAGTTGTATTGTGCTTTGAAAATGTAATGTGCTATAAAGCTGTTAGGTATTATTAAATATTACTATTGTTTTATTTTATTCTCATAATTTGCTGTAATATCAGAAAATTCCTAGGGAACACTGCCACGTGACCATGATAAAAGATTACAGAAAGAATCCTGTTTTCCCTTCCTTGCTAGCTGTCCTACCCTCTTTCAGGGCCCAGTCTTGGGGCCAGATTCTGACCTCAGTTTCAGAGGTGTAAATCTGGAGGAACTCCACTCATTTCAGTGCAGTTACTGTAATTTTAAACAAGTACAACTGAGAACAGAATCTAACCCTTACTCTTTAAAACTTCTGTGAAGACTGTTACTCATGGTTTATAGACAATTATAAACCCCACTAAAAACTGGGACTTCAAATGCACTGTTCCAGTTGGTTGACTAGTGTGTAAATCTCTGGGGTCACACATATGGTGGCACTCCTGAAATCTGCCTGACCATTTAAGAAAGCAGCAAGACTATGGCTTTGTAGCAGCAGCTGAGCAGTCTGTCTTGCTTGAATCTGACTCTAGACTTTGAACACTGGCTTTTCCCTGCTCCTACAGCAATTGATCCAACAACAGGAATACAGGTGTGGGAGAATAGCTCCGCTTCTGTTTCAAGCCAGCAAGGATTGGTATTGTTTTATATGCCCTTGACTTCAACCTTGAGCACTGATCCCTTATTCATTTGTGAAAGGACCGCTATTTTAGGCCTTAACAATATTTTGATACTGTTTTCATCCCAAATTGGGACAAAAAGTCGAACTGTCATATATTTTTTGGGATGAAAAGTTCGGAAATTTTTTTATTTGGAATGCCCAAAAAGCAACATTTTGACATTTTTGATTGAAACGAAATGTTGATTTGAAGAGATATATTTAATTTTGAATTGACATTTCAACTTAAAATGACATTTTAAATTGAAACATTTCTGTTCAAATTTACATTTTGAAATGAAGTGTTTCAGTTCAAATTGACAGGAAACAAAACTTTTCAATCTGAAATGTCGCCTAGGGAAAAAAAAATATATTTTCCTGTGCAGCACATTTTCAGATAAAAAAACTTTATTGGAAATTTTTTGTCTAACTTTATAAGCAATCATGTAAGAATAAATAACAATAGCGTAATGATAGACGTAATGGAATGTGCCCTAGTCACAGTGCTGTGGTAAAAAATTCTAAGGGTAAAATTTCTGATTGTTTGTACTGTAAAGAATTCTAGACTGAAGTTTTAAAGAAAATTTGGACATCAAAGACAGAAGTGCTCCCCTTTTAGCACAATGTATCTGAGTTACAACATATTTTTATTTTAAAATAAAAAATGTTGCTGAAAAGAAATATTGGTGTTGTTAGGAACAAAGAAATCACAAGCAGTAGCATCTTTTCTAAAGAATAAGAATAAGTTCATGAAGGCCAAGTTGGCTTCTATTCATGAAACCAGACGTGTGAGCAACCCTTTATAATCCCAGTTCCTGCAAAATGATGGGAGAAGATAAAGGGGTTGTTGTGTGGCTTGGAAAGAAAGAAAAGGCTCAAAGAATGTACAAAAAGAAAAAAGAACAGAGAGTTAAGGAACAACTATATTATGTGTTATACAGAAGACAAGGAGCTGAAATATGGTACAGAAGGCAAGGGGAAGCCAGTGAATTCATATTAGTGAATACTAGTGATATTCAAAGGGGACTAGCTAGTAGATGTATATTCCTGAACTCTTATGTTTATGTGTAAAATATGAGCCATTCTTTATCTTCCAGGTTAACTGTAAAGTTGAGTTTTCTGACTTTTGTGCATTTAAATTCTCAGCTATAACAGCAACAAATTTTTATGGATCTTTTCTGTTTTTTTTATTAAAGAAACTAAACAGAGAAACCACTTGTATGTTTAGCTAGTTTCAGTAAGTGCAATTTATTCAATATATGGAGTTACAGGCAGACATATATTTATTATGTTAGTTTCCTTCATTTTATAAAAACACATCTAGAGTGGCCTCTAGGGCATGTGCAAAAAATCATTAATATTTGCACACATACATTCATCAACTGGACTTGTCAATTAACAATAATGGGAAATATCTCAAATCACCTCTTCAGGAATAACCTTGGCCAACAGATGATCCTTGTATTATCATGATGTGTTGGTGAACAAAGTTGGGCTCTGTCAAAAGCATACCAGTCAAAGACATATTTACACATAAAGCCCTACTTAGGGCCTGATCCAAAGCTCATTAGAATCTGTGAATGGACTCCTATTGACTTTAGCGGGCTTTGGGTCAGGCCCTTAAGCTTTGTATGTGGGACTAAAATGGTTTGCTTTGGTTGAAATTCACCAGAAATGAAATTATTTCAAACATCCAAAGGCTTGCACTACCAGCCTTTGGTGTTTGTTCAAAGGAATAAAGTTGTGCTTCCCAATGTAGGCATACTTTCCCCCCCCCCAGTAATGCAATGTGATAAATCTGTGACCCAACAGTATGACATGATATTTCATAAGCCTCCATAATATAGCTGCAGCTACAAGCTATGTTTGTAGAATGCAGCATCACCTCCTTGAAACTGTGGCAATCCCAAAAAACACAAGTCTAGTGGTCAGTCTTATCAAGCTCTAGTTTCCTTCAAGGACTAAGCCCATGACAAGTCTGAAGTTTTAAAATTTAAATTATTGAGTCACCCAAATAAAAAAAACCCCCTCACTTTAGAGACCTTTGAATAGCATTTTACTAAACTGTTCCATAACATTTAGCCCTGAATGTCACCTTCTAATGCAGAGTCCCAATTTTGTCTGTTGTGATGGAAGGTTAGAATCATAGAATCATAGAATATCAGGGTTGGAAGGGACCCCAGAAGGTCATCTAGTCCAACCCCCTGCTCAAAGCAGGACCAAGTCCCAGTTAAATCATCCTAGCCAGGGCTTTGTCAAGCCTGACCTTAAAAACTTCTAAGGAAGGAGATTCCACCACCTCCCTAGGTAACGCATTCCAGTGTTTCACCACCCTCTTAGTGAAAAAGTTTTTCCTAATATCCAATCTAAACCTCCCCCATTGCAACTTGAGACCATTACTCCTCGTTCTGTCATCTGCTACCATTGAGAACAGTCTAGAGCCATCCTCTTTGAAACCCCCTTTCAGGTAGTTGAAAGCAGCTATCAAATCCCCCCTCATTCTTCTCTTCTGCAGACTAAACAATCCCAGCTCCCTCAGCCTCTCCTCATAAGTCATGTGCTCTAGACCCCTAATCATTTTTGTTGCCCTTCGCTGTACTCTTTCCAATTTATCCACATCCTTCTTGTAGTGTGGGGCCCAAAACTGGACACAGTACTCCAGATGAGGCCTCACCAGTGTCGAATAGAGGGGAACGATCACGTCCCTCGATCTGCTCGCTATGCCCCTACTTATACATCCCAAAATGCCATTGGCCTTCTTGGCAACAAGGGCACACTGCTGACTCATATCCAGCTTCTCGTCCACTGTCACCCCTAGGTCCTTTTCCGCAGAACTGCTGCCGAGCCATTCGGTCCCTAGTCTGTAGCGGTGCATTGGATTCTTCCATCCTAAGTGCAGGACCCTGCACTTATCCTTATTGAACCTCATTAGATTTCTTTTGGCCCAATCCTCCAATTTGTCTAGGTCCTTCTGTATCCTATCCCTCCCCTCCAGCGTATCTACCACTCCTCCCAGTTTAGTATCATCCGCAAATTTGCTGAGAGTGCAATCCACACCATCCTCCAGATCATTTATGAAGATATTGAACAAAACGGGCCCCAGGACCGACCCCTGGGGCACTCCACTTGACACCGGCTGCCAACTAGACATGGAGCCATTGATCACTACCCGTTGAGCCCGACAATCTAGCCAGCTTTCTACCCACCTTATAGTGCATTCATCCGGCCCATACTTCCTTAACTTGCTGACAAGAATGCTGTGGGAGACCGTGTCAAAAGCTTTGCTAAAGTCAAGAAACAATACATCCACTGCTTTCCCTTCATCCACAGAACCAGTAATCTCATCATAAAAGGCGATTAGATTAGTCAGGCATGACCTTCCCTTGGTGAATCCATGCTGACTGTTCCTGATCACTTTCCTCTCCTCTAAGTGCTTCAGGATTGATTCTTTGAGGACCTGCTCCATGATTTTTCCAGGGACTGAGGTGAGGCTGACTGGCCTGTAATTCCCAGGATCCTCCTTCTTCCCTTTTTTAAAGATGGGCACTACATTAGCCTTTTTCCAGTCATCCGGGACTTCCCCCGTTCGCCACGAGTTTTCAAAGATAATGGCCAAGGGCTCTGCAATCACAGCCGCCAATTCCTTCAGCACTCTCGGATGCAATTCGTCCAGCCCCATGGACTTGTGCACGTCCAGCTTTTCTAAATAGTCCCTAACCACCTCTATCTCTACAGAGGGCTGGCCATCTCTTCCCCATTTTGTGATGCCCAGCACAGCAGTCTGGGAGCTGACCTTGTTAGTGAAAACAGAGGCAAAAAAAGCATTGAGTACATTAGCTTTTTCCACATCCTCTGTCACTAGCTTGCCTCCCTCATTCAGTAAGGGGCCCACACTTTCCTTGGCTTTCTTCTTGTTGCCAACATACCTGAAGAAACCCTTCTTGTTACTCTTGACATCTCTTGCTAGCTGCAGCTCCAGGTGCGATTTGGCCCTCCTGATATCTTTCCTACATGCCCGAGCAATATTTTTATACTCTTCCCTGGTCATATGTCCAACCTTCCACTTCTTGTAAGCTTCTTTTTTATGTTTAAGATCCGCTAGGATTTCACCATTAAGCCAAGCTGGTCGCCTGCCATATTTACTATTCTTTCGACTCATCGGGATGGTTTGTCCCTGTAACCTCAACAGGGATTCCTTGAAATACAGCCAGCTCTCCTGGACTCCCTTCCCTTTCATGTTAGTCCCCCAGGGGATCCTGGCCATCTGTTCCCTGAGGGAGTCAAAGTCTGCTTTCCTGAAGTCCAGGGTCCGTATCCTGCTGCTTACCTTTCTTCCCTGCGTCAGGATCCTGAACTCAACCAACTCATGGTCACTGCCTCCCAGATTCCCATCCACTTTTGCTTCCCCCACTAATTCTACCCGGTTTGTGAGCAGCAGGTCAAGAAAAGCGCTCCCCCTAGTTGGCTCCCCTAGCACTTGCACCAGGAAATTGTCCCCTACGCTTTCCAAAAACTTCCTGGATTGTCTATGCACCGCTGTATTGCTCTCCCAGCAGATATCAGGAAAATTAAAGTTGTGATATTTGGGGACTAAATTTTATGGAACAGTTTAGTAAAATACCATTCAATGTTTCTAAGGTGAGGATTTAGACTATTAATATTTGTACAACATCTTGTAGGTACCAAGTCTATGTAAATGCTTTATATTATGATTATTGTTGACTCATTTCCTGGGTATAATATGTGTCTGAAACAATATACTTAAAAACTCAAAAAGGGAAGAACAAGCAAATGAAATAATAGGACAAACAAGCCACACACTCAGCTTCACCATTCAGTCATGCTGCTTTTTCATTGATGCCTGTCATAAATATAAAGGGAAGGGTAAACACCTTTAAAATCCCTCCTGGCCAGAGGAAAAACCCATTCACCTGTAAAGGGTTAAGAAGCTAGGATAACCTCGCTGGCACCTGACCACAATGACCAATGAGGAGACACGATACTTTCAAAGCTGGAGGGGGGGAGAAACAAAAGGTCTGGGTCTGTCTGGGTGATGTTTTTGCCGGGGACAGAACACGAATGGAGTCTTAGAATTTAGTAAGTAATCTAGCTAGAGATGCGTTCGATTATGATTTCTTTAAATGGCTGAGAAAATAAGCTGTGCTGAATGGAATGGATATTCCTGTTTTTGTGTCTTTTTGTAACTTAAGGTTTTGCCTATAGGGATTCTCTCTGTTTTTAATCTAATTACCCTGTAAGGTATTTACCATCATGTTTTAGAGGTGATTCTTTTTACTTTTTCTTCTATTAAAATTCTTCTTTTAAGAAACTGAATGCTTTTTCATTGTTTTTAAGATCCAAGGGTTTGGGTCTGTGGTCACCTATGCAAATTGGTGAGGTTTTTTACCAAACTTTCCCCAGGAAGGGCGGCTGCAAGGTTTTGGTGAGGATTTTGGGGGGAAAGACATTTCCAAACGGCTCTTTCCTAATAAAAAATCTGGTTAGACGTTTGGTGGTGGCAGCGAAAGTCCAAGGGCAAAAGGTAAAATAGTTTGTACCTTGGGGAAGTATTAACCTAAGCTGGTAAAAGTAAGCTTAGGAGGTTTTCATGCAGGTCCCCACATCTGTACCCCAGAGTTCAGAGTGGGGAAGGAACCTTGACAATGCCCTTTCCACAGTCCTCTGTTGATTGTCTATTTCGGTCTCAATCAGCATTGAGTCTGCTTGTATCTGGTGAAGTCAGTGGGATTCCAAACATGCACAGGAGTCTGTGCTAGATGATCTAATGCAGGATCCGTATGCTCTTTGAAACAGGAGCAACCTGCAAATTGCTTTCCAATGCTTTTTGTGCCGCAGAATACAAACAGATTTATAATAATAATAATTAGTAGGGCTGTCAAGTGATTAATTTTTTTAATTGAGTGATTAATTCATGATTAATTTTTTTAATCAAGATTAATTGCACTGTTAAACAATAGAATATCATTTATTTAAATATTTTTGGATGTTTTCTACATTTTCAAATATATTTATTTCAATTACAACACAGTGTACAGTGCTCACTTTATATTTTTTATTACAAGTATTTGCACTGCAAAAGACAAAGAAATAGTATTTTTCAATTTGTCTAATACAAGCAATGTAATGTAATTTCTTTGTCATGACATTTGAACTTACAAATATAGCATTATGTACAAAAATACTGCATTCAAAAATAAAACAATGTAAAATTTTAGAGCTTGGAAGTCCACTCAGTCCTACTTCTTGTTCAGCCAATTGCTCAAACAAGTTTGTTTACATTTGCGGGAGATAATTCTGCCCACTTCTTGTTTACAATGTCACCTGAAAGTGAGAACAGGTGTTCTCATGGCACTGTTGTAACCAGCGTTGCAAGATATTTACGTGCCAGATGCACTTAGATTCATAGATACTAAGGTCAGAAGGGACCATTCTGATCATCTAGTCCAACCTCCTGCACAGCGCAGGCTTACTTCAACCATCATTCCAGGGGACATGTGTCCATGTTGATGGGTTCTGCTCAAAAACCATCTAAAGCAGCGCGGACCGACGCATGTTCCTTTTCATTATCGGAGTCAGATGCCACAAGCAGAAGGTTGATTTTCTTTTTTGGTGGTTCGGGGTCTGTAGTTTCCACATCAGAGTGTAGCTCTTTTAAGATTTCTGAAAGCATGCTCCCTACTTCATCCCTCTCAGATTTTGGAAGGTACTTCAGATTCTTAAATCTCGGGTCAAGTGCTGTAGCTATCTTTAGAAATCTCACCTTGATACCTTCTTTGTGTTTTGAGAAATTTTCAATGAAAGTGTTCTTAAAATGAACATGTGCTGGCTCATCATCCAAGACTGCTATAACATGAAATATATATAGAATGTGGGTAAAGACCAGGAGATGTACAATTCTTCCCTAAGGAGTTCAGTCACAAATTTAATTAATACATTATTTTTTTAACGAGCGTCATCAGCATGGAAACATGTCCTCTGGAAAGGTGGCTGAAGCATGAAGGGGAACATTTAGCATATCTGGCATGTAAATACCTTGCAATGCTGGCTGCAAAAATGCCACGCAAATGCCTGTTTTCGCTTTCTGGTGATATTGTAAATAAGAAGAGGGCAGCATTATCTTTTGTAACTGTAAACAAACTTGTTTGTCTTAGCGATTGGCTGAACAAGAAGTAGGACTGAGTGGACTTGTAGCTTCTGAAGTTTTACACAGTTTTGGTTTTGAGTGCAGTTATGTAACAAACAAACAAAAATCTACATTTGTAAGTTGAACTTTCAGGACAGAGATTGCACTACAGTACTTGTATGAAGTGAATTGAAAAATACTATTTCTTCTGTTTATCATTTTTACAGTGTGTGGTGTTTAGATGCTGCTTGTAATTATTAGAACTGGGAGCAGTGGCTGTTGGGAGTCTGAAAGGACAGGAAACAGGAGGGGCGGACGGGGAAGTTGAGGAGCCTGAGTGAGCGCTACCGAGGGTGCAGCAGCAGCTTGGTAAAGAGGTTTCCACTTTCAAAATAAAGTCCTGTTGAAGTTTGTTAGTACCTTGCCTGGTTGCTATAACAGAGTGCAAATATTTGTAATCAAAATATACACTTTGATTTCAATTACAACACAAAGTACAAGACATATATAAACATGTAGAAAAACATCCAAAATATCTAATAAATTTCAAGTGGTAGTCTCTTGTTTAAAACTGCGATTAATCGCAATAAATTTTTTTGAGTTAATTGTGTGAGATAACTGCGGTTAATCAACAGTCCTAATCATTAGACGATGCAACTATGCAAAGTTCAGATCCACAACTGGAACCAAATCTGTGCTTTGGCCTGTTATGGTGACAGGTCAGAGTTAAGTTTGGATCTGGAGCTGACCTTCCCTACTACAGTTCAGAGGGGTCTGGATTCAGCGTTCTGGTTCGGGTAGACTTCAGTTATACACAGATAACTCACATTTATCTAACTGTCAAGGGAAAAGCATCTAAATCCTTTAGCTAGTGGTAGCTTTGGACAAATATATTTTCCCTAGACACGTTCTGGGTTTGGGCGAATCCACCGCATTTTGGAGGAACTGAAACGTGGATAACCGGGGTTCAGATCAGGGGTGCTTGGATGCGACCTTTAGGTTCAGACCAGAAGGGTCTGTCTAACCTGACACTCAGGGTTAGCGAAGGGGGGTCTGGTGCGGTGACACTGGGGTGCGGGATGAGGTGCCATGTGTTCGGGTAACAGGGATTCTGGCTCAGGCCCTGCGGGGCTGGAAACCTGAGGTGTGCCCGGGCAATGGGGACTCGGGCAACTGCCCCCGGGGACAGTCAGGGGCCTGCCTGTGCCGGCGGGGTGGCGGCCGCTCGGCCTGCGGCGGGGGAAGAGGGGCTCTGCGGAGATGGATTTGAGGGCAGCGAGGAGCCGGCCCAGCTTAGAGCACAGGCTCCCTCTATTGGGTCCGGACCCACGGCACGGGCCCCCTCGCCCATGCCTGCGGCCGGGCTGTGGGAACGGCCCGCGGGGCGGCGTCACTAGCGAGGGGCGGGCCAGGCTCTGACAGGGACGAATTCCAACCCGAGGCCGGGCGCGCGCTGGAGGCAGCCAGCGCGCGTTCCCGGCGGCTGAGGCGGGGCCGCGCGCCGACTGGAGCGCGCACAGGGTGCTGGTCGGCGGCCATTTTCTCTCCGGAGCCGGCTGATCCCTAGTGCAAGAGCAGTCGCCGAGCCAGCCCCCCTCTCCCCCCCCCCCCCCGCACGGAGCAGTAGCTGGTGGTCAGAGAGGAGGGGGAGCGAGAGGGGCGAGTGGGGGGGGGGGTGTGGGAGCGGCCCCTCCTGGCTGGAGGCAGCCCGGCGGCAGCAGTGGGAGGGAGGCAGCGAGGGTGGCACCGGGGTTTGTGCCTCCCCTGGACGGGCAGCGAGTGCCCCTGCCCCGGCCTCGGTCACTGCCCCTGTGCAGCGTCAGCCTGGGAGGCAGCACGGGCGCCGCTCTCGATGGGATAAGCTGTAAACATGTTCAGCTTTGAAGGGGATTTCAAAACCAGGCCCAAGGTGTCTCTTGGCGGAGCTAGTAGGAAGGTAAGAAACGCGGGTCTGGCTGTGATCTGTCTGAATTATTGGTCGTGTCTGATTTTCCTAGCCTGCCTGTTTTGCCTTTTGCGCCCAGCGGCTGGGCCTTTACAGATGGGAGCAGGTGTGACTAAGGGGGTCTTGGGGGCAGAAAAAGAAATAGCTCTCCACCCCCATGGATGATGTGTTTGCTCACTTGTTTGGATTTGTTTGTGTTTTAAATCAGAAGAGCTCCAGGTGCATTCAAAAGTGATCTGATTTGTTGTGGGAACCATGCCTGGAGCAGCTAGTTTCTAGGGCTCGTTGCCTGAAGGGGGATAGTTAGGAACCTCTGTCTTTTCTTTTACAGAAAAGTCTTCATTGAAACACACAACAAAAATCATGCGTCACTGGAATGGGGGAGGGATATACTTGTAAAACTTAAAATAAATGCAAATTCATGCGGCCTCCATCCCAAATGGCTCAGGGTTCTCGGGTCACAATTTTACTCCTTCCTCACCAAGTTCGCATTCAAATGACAAACTGAAATCAATGTATCATGTGGAGAGTGAGTAGCAGTCAGTAGGTGCTGTTGCTGTACTAAACTACTGTATTGCCCCCTGTTTATTGCTAAAAGGAAGTTAAATTGTTTGGTTAGAGCTTGCTGATTGGGAAGGGTTATAAAGAATTTAATTTGTCAGCCACAGGGGACTCTCAGACATAAAGAGCAAACAAATTCCAAAACAGTTTTTGAAGCAGTCTGATTGAAAAGGTGTGGCTCCCTTTGGTTCATCAGTTAGATTCGGGTTCTCCTCGTCATGATCACTATCATGGGGGGAGCTGTTTGAGCTTTGATGTAGTGTATTGGTTTTATTGTTCAAAAACATAAATTAAAATATAGATTTGGGGCTGTGTATTATAATCGTAGGTTTCAGAGTAGCAGCCATGTTAGTCCGTATTCGCAAAAAGAAAAGGAGTACTTGTGGCACCATAGAGACTCACAAATTTATTTGAGCATAAGCTTTTGTGAGCTTCAGCTCACTTCATCCGATGCATCCGATGAAGTGAGCTGTAGCTCACGAAAGCTTATGCTCAAATAAATTTGTTAGTCTCTAAGGTGCCACAAGTACTCCTTTTCTTTTTATTATAATCATGTTTGTTGTTGTTCTGGGACTTTTTATGTTAGATAGTAAACTTAGAAGTTTGGGCTAATAAGAGGAAAATTATGTTACCTGATATTAAATTCACAGTGAACTTTCCTATCACAGTATTATCTGCTACATGTTTTCATAAAGAAAATGTACATCAGAACTGTATTAAGTGTGTGTAACTATTCATCTGAATTATAGAGGAACTATCTTCCCCTGACACTTCTGATGACTAAAAGCCATTTGTGGTCATTAGAACACATACATGGCATTACATTTTTGTATGCCAAAAGTAGAATAAATCTTAATAGGTAAAAGTGGTAATTGGCCAGGCATGCCCTTCTCTTCAGGAATGTATTTTAGGTATTTTACATCCTATGGCATCAAATTATGATCGCTAATAGTATCACTTACAGAATACGTTTCCTCTTCCAGAAAGGAAAAAAGTATCATAATATCTTCTGATACTATTATTAATTTTTCTAGTTTATGCAAATTGCAGTTGGATTTCCAATCATGGTGGGAATAATATTTTATAATGTGGAATAATATTTTGTAATATGAAATAGTTTACTAATATATTCTGAATTAGCACACACAAAGGTTAAATTCTTATAAGGGTAAAGTTGCAAGGGTAAATGTTCAAAAGCAAGGAAATGTGAAAGCCGAAATTGAGTATACAACTCGGTCCCATACAATTTACTTCTGCAATCTGATCTAGATGGGTGGGCCCCGTTGTCTTCAGTAGCTCTGCCCTGATGCATGCATCTGCCTTCCTAGATCTACTTAGTATTTATCAGTGGGACTACTTACTTGAGTAAAGTTATGGTTTTCAATATTAATATGGGCACCATAGGAAGCTCTAATATAGATATGTGTTTTGAAGAAAGTACTTACAGCATTTGGTGAAGGTAATAGTTGAGCTATATTTATGTCATGTCACATGAAAAATACAGATTATCACAATTTCTACATAACGGGACATGCTATAGTAGATATATTGGTGTGGCAAATATTTGCATAGAGTTCAGGAATTGTGCATCTCACTATTTTTGCTGATACCACATGATAGACTTTTGTGGGGAATTTCCCCATACTAAAGGGTTACAAAATCCAAAACAGGTTTCAGAGTAGCAGCCGTGTTAGTCTGTATTTGCAAAAAGAAAAAGGAGTACTTGTGGCACCTTAAATTTGTTAGTATTTGTGGCACCTTAGAGACTAACATTTAAGGTGCCACAAGTACTCCTTTTCTTTTTGAAAATCCAAAATGTGTTTCTTGTGTCAATTTTTTCTGAAAGTTTGAACTGTTCTTTGGCATAAACTCTCCCCTCACCAAGTTGTTTGACCTTTTTAAAAAAGATACAGTTCAAACCTCTAATGCTGCAAAAGAATCCACTTGGGCAGATCCTGGCACCAGTGCAGAGCTCCATTGAAGTCCAGCGAAGCTCTGTATGGGTGCATGGTTCTGCCTACGTTGATACAATTGCAGGATTAGGGTTCAAACAAATGGTACTGTTAAGTATGTATATAGACTGTCTGCTTCTAAAATTAAGGCCTTGTCTGCTCTAGGAATGTTTTGCTGGTATGGTTATACTGATATAGCTAAACTGTCAAAACACTTCTAGTGTGGTTTCATAGACTATACTGGCATAAATATAGTTATATTGGAGTGAATGTGTCCACGCTAGGCATTATATTGGCATAGCTATTATTTAAAAAAAATCTTACTCCCTAACTAACATCTATACTGGTACAACTTTTAAGTGTAGACCAGGCCGAAGGGACATTTTAATAGGTCAATTTATTTGGAAGGGACATTTAGGTATTTGGGCCTAACAGTTGATTCTTCCTGATGATAGGCCTGCACTGTGTTGTACAATGGCAGGTCTTTCTTAAAGGGACATTGAGTTAAAAATCATATTTAAAAATAGTTATTTATTGGGGTTACTAACAGCTTTCTTGATCCAAGATGCTGAATGTAATTTATCACTATGGCTGTATAGAGTTGGCTTGGGTACTAAAAATAGACTAGTTCGATTTTGCTCTAAATTATTTTACTTTTTGGTTCATGTGCATTAATATAATCTGGAACGTAATTTTTAAAGGGAAATGTTTAAATCCAGTCTTTTAATTGAACTAAAAAATCATTAATTTTTGTTTTAGATTTCATTAAACCTCTTGATTGCTAGAAAAAAAAAGTATTCCTAATGTTACAGTACCTGAGAGAGTTCCTTTGAAGATTTCAATTGTAATTTTTTAAATGTTTCATTGTAAATAAACCTGTGTCGGCATGATATCCTCTATCAAAGGACCTGCAAACACCACTGGTAGTGTTTACTTCCATGCTTAGTCCCATTGACTTCAACAGGACTAGTCATACTAGTTGTGTATTTGTTTGCAGGATCAGCTATTATCCATGCAGAATTTATTTAGAATTAGATGACCAGTTGGTTTATTTTCATTTTTTGTATTGTCTTCCTACAAATCGCACTGGTACCCTGGCTTTTGAGACCCTTTGAATGTCACTGTTAGTTTCAGTTTTCATTTAACTATTACAATAAGTTTCTAGGCTTTTTCATTTGAAAGGTAGTCTTCAAACTGAAAACTGATTGTCATGGTTGAGAGTTGAAGAAAAATCCCCATAATATTCTGAGTTACTTGTGGACTACCTTCTACACCTATTCCAGAGATTGTTTTTTGAGGTCTAAAAGGCTTGAAGCTACAGAAGCTCTGATCTGGGGGAGGAAGAGCTGGTTTGGGAAGTGATGGGCCAAAGAATCATTTTGCTGACCTGCTGAAAAAATCTTTAGGCTGTCCTTGATTTCTGCTAAAAACTGCTTTAAATTCTTTGGATTAATTAAGGTCAGATCTACAGTACTGGCCAATTGTCAAAGTTGGTCAACTTTTAAATTCAACAGAAACTTGGGTGCTAAACCTGCAACTGCATCCATTTGGCAGATCCCTGACCCTGTATGGAATCCCATTTAAGTCAAAGGACTTTGCATGGGAGTAGGGATTTGCCCATGAGAGCTCTTTACAGGGTATTGACATGGTAATGACATATTGTAATACTTGGCAGGACAAACTATTAAAAAGGACACTGTCAATACAAGCTTATCCCAAAATGTAGAATTTGTAAAACAAACTTTTATAAAACTTAAGCCCATTAAATAGTATCATAATTTAAAAAACAACAAATCTAACACCTGTTTTAAAATAAATATTCCCCTGTAGTGTTTGTAAGTCAGATATTTCAATACCACAAAACTGAAAGTGAAACTGACTTCATTGGTATTTTATCTATTTATTAAATTGATGCTTGGAGAAATGAGAAAAGTTAATAAAGCTTAAATAGTGTCAAGTAAATTGGACTTTTAAAATTCTTTCAATTTGAATAATCTGAGGTTTTTAATAATGAACTAAGAAATTTGTTCACATAATATTGGTATGACTTTTTACATTGACAACATCACTTTAAGAATGAGAATTCTTGTATATTTTAATAGGAGGTACACTGATAGGATCTAGAGAAAGTACTTGGCTTGCATAATATAATCTGCATGTGGAATGACTCACTAGGAAATAGAAATTGGTGAGCTAAATAGTAGGAATAAGGGCCCTAGTACTGCAATGAGATCTGAACAGGCACAAGGGTCTACTGGTATAGATTTTTTTTTTGTGGGATCTGGATTTACAATTATATGTATCTGTAAGAATGATAGAATTGTGGGATCTGTTCGAATGGAAAAAAGTGATATGTGACACAACTGGTTTATAGATTGAAAGCTTTTCATCCTTTCTTTCAAAAGGAAGTCTTAAACTTACTTTATTTAGAGGTTTTCATTATATCTCATTTTTCTTTAGAAATACATTTTACAAGAAAATATTTTATATTGCATTTGTAACTGTGCACCAGATCATTGTTAAATGACTGGATCCTAGGGTTTTAGATTGTGATTAAAATTTGTGTTCTGGGTGTTGGTACCCTTAGAAAGAATTACACTGCTCTATTGTACCTGCAAACGATGCAGCATTGGCAGACCCTTATGCAGAGGTGGAGTCCAGATTCCAAACTGAAATAAGGCACTGCCCATACCAATATTTCTGAAATATCGAGGTCTAAGTTTTGCAGTAGACTACGCTGTTTCCACTGCATAGATCTGGAGTTCAGAGGTAATGCTGTTCAAGTATTCTTACAATCTCACCAGGGAAACCTTAGAAACAGTTTATAAATGCATATATTTTCTGAGGGGTTTCTTCTTTCTACTTCATTGGGTATTTTCCTCATCCTTATATTGAAGTTACAAATTATGAAGTGATAGTTAAGGTTGCAGAAGCTATTCCATTCTAACCTGTTGTTCTCAATCGTTTGGTACTTTTTGCAAATTTGGGATGAAATTTCTAATCTTAAGGATGAACTTCTTTCTGTAAGTTTCAGAAAAATTGGACAAGATACTTAGTTATCAGGCTGTGAAAAACATACATCTTTCCAGTTTTGATATAATAAATCAAATAACATGCTGCTAAAAATTATAACCAGTTGTTTGTTTATATTACAGTAAAGTCTAGAGCAGGGATGGGCGAACTTTTTGGCCCGAGGGCCACATCAGGTTTCCAAAATTGAATGGAGGGCCTGTTAGGCGAGGCTTTCTCTTCCCAAACAGCTAGGCGTGGCCCGGCCCCTGCCTCCTATCTGACACCCCCTGCTTCTTGCCCACTGACGGTCCCCCGGGACTCCTGCCCCATCCACCCCCCCCGGAACTCCCACCCCTGCCGCCCCATCCAACCCTTCCCCATTCCTGACTGCCCCCCCATGGGACCCCTGCCCCATCCAACCCCCCAGTTCCCCGCCCTCTGACTGCCCTGACCCCATCCACACCCCTGACCACACCCCTGAACCCCCCTGCCCTCTAACTGCGCTGCCTGGAGAACCGGTGGCTGGCAGTGCTACAGCTGCACCGCCCAGAGCACCAGGTCAGGCAGCGGTTCTGCAACTGCGCTGCCCAGCCGCCCAGAGTGTTGCACCAGTGGCTCGGCGCACTGAGAACAGCGGGGGAGGGGCGAGGGACTAGCCTCCTGGGCCAGGAGCTCAGGAGCTGGGCAGGAAGGTCCTGTGGGCTGTAGTTTGCCCACCTCTGGTCTAGAGCAGTGCTACTCAAAGTGGTGGTCCGCGGACCGGTGCCAGTCCGCGAGCCATCGGCTGCCAGTCTGTGCGTACATTGGGAAGAAAAAAATGCCGGTCCCCCACATCAGATAGCTTGAGAAACACTGGTCTAGAGGCTCCAGTCAGGTCAGGGCCCCATTGCTTTACAGACGTATACTAAAGACAGTCCCGGCCCCAAAGAATTTACAGGCTTAAATTCAGATTGGTAAACAGGTCCATGTGGATCGATCGTCATGTCCTTGTGGAGTCTCAGTGAAGTCAGTGGAGCTTTACATGACATCAAAGTTGCATGGGTGAATGAACTTGTAGGAAAATTACGTGCATAAATGAAGGATTGAGGTCTAAGTTTAAGTTTGTAAGCAACTGGGAACTACATGTTACTCTCCTAAGAGTTGGGAATAGTGCTAATATCCTAGGGTAAAATCCTGGCCTCACTGAAGTCAATGACAAAACTTCCACTGACTTGAGTAGGACCAGGATCTCATCCGTTAGTCTTTAAGGTGCCACAAGTACTCCTTTTCTTTTTGCGAATACAGACTAACACGGCTGCTACTCTGAAACATCCCCTATAGACCATCTCTTCGACCTTCTTAGATTCATGAACCCATAAAGTCAAGTCTTAGGATTGGTGAAATCATTTTTTACATTACACTGGAGCATATTTTCTACAGTATAGTGGAGCAAAATGAGGAGAAGAAAATTCAAAATTAGAAATGTTTCCTTGTTTATTATATATTGGTGTTTCTGATGGTCACTCAATAATAACCCACCTGTTTTCTGAAGCATCATATCAATTGGAATCTTACAGGGTGGATTTGATTTAAATCAAATTGGTATAAATCATGATTTCAATCACTAGTCAGGAAGACTTGATTTAATCATGGATTTCTACATAAAAGTGCATTCTGGAATATGCTGCTCAAACAGTTTCACTTTTGTTTCTACTGCCTGTCTCCCTTCTCGCATTTATCTCCAGACTACTTCTCCTTGTCCAGATCTATTCTGACCCCAACAATCTTCTATTCATTGAACTTTTTGAAACTTTGCACTTTCAGAGAGAGGTAAGGGATTGACTCTGTGTATACAAATTTGCAGACGGACAATAGGGTTGAGGTCTGTTATTTCTCACCTTAATATATTATTTATGTATTTAAAAACTTTTTTGCTGTTAACAAGCATGTTATCTCTGCAGACACAAATCCACAGTTTGAGAACTGCAAAACTAAGCATATCTGATGGTATCTTCTAGACTGAGCACTGTGTCCCATTGGGTAGATAGAAAGATTAACCTAAATAATCTATACAGAAGCCCCTGGAATCTCATAAAATTGGGTCCATAATTCATGAACTATTGGAACTCATTTACAAAATTTTTCTTAAACATTATATGAGTATATTGTCTCATATTATAGAATTAGAATTTATAGTCCCTATTCCATGATGAGATATCTTTGAGCTATAATGTATCTTAATTAAAACTATCTTTAGATAGGTTTTTTCCTCAAAAGCATTTTATAAAAAATTCCGATTTTTTTTTATTTAGGGAAAAAAACATTGATTTTTATCGACCCTGGTATCTTACTTAATATACCAGTGAAACTGCAAGCTGTCCTTTGATGTATAATGCAGTGCAAGCCAGTAGTTGTGGTGTGGTTTTTTTTTTTTTTTTTTTTTAATTATAACCATGCCATTTCTAGGTTTTAAAATGAACAGGAGTACTTGTGGCACCTTAGAGACTAACAAATTTATTAGAGCATAAGCTTTTGTGGGCTACAGCCCACTTCATTGGATGCATAGAATGGAACATATAGTAAGATTATATATATATACATATACAAGATTATATAATATACATACAGAGAAGGTGGAAATTGCCATACAAACTGTAAGAGGCTAATTAATTAAGATGAGCTATTATCAGCAGGAGGAAAAAAACTTTTGTAGTGATAATCAAGATGTCCCAGTTAGACAGTTGACAAGAAGGTGTGAGGATACTTAACATAGGGGAATACATTCAATATGTGTAATGACCCAGCCATTCCCAGTCTCTATTCAAACCCAAGTTAATAGTATCTAGTTTGCATATTAATTCAAGCTCAGCATTCATTTATTCTTTTGCGTAGAGACTGTCCGGTTTGGCCAATGTACAAGGCAGAGGAGCATTGCTGGCACAAATCTGACATCAGGAATCATAACATTCAAAAACCGGTAGGAGAACACTTCAGTCTGTCTGGCCACTTAGTAAAAGATTTAAGGGTGGCAATTTTGCAACAGAAAAGCTTCAAAAACAGACTCCAATGAGAAACTGCTGAGCTTGAATTAATATGCATTCTAAATACCATTAACTTGGGTTTGAATAGAGACTGGGAGTGGCTGGATCATTACACATATTGAATCTATTTCCCCATGTTAAGTGTACTCACACCTTCTTGTCAACTGTCTAAATGGGCCATCTTGATTATCACTACAAAAGTTTTCTCTTGCTGATAATAGCTCATCTTAATTAATTAGCCTCTTACAGTTTGTATGGCAACTTCCACCTTCTCTGTATGTATATATATATCTTCTTGCTATATGTTCCATTCTATACATCCGATGAAGTGAGCTGTAGCCCACGAAAGCTTATGCTCTAATAAATGTGTTAGTCTCCAAGGTGCCACAAGTTCTCGTGTTCTTTTTGCGGATACAGACTAACATGGCTGCTACTCTGAAACCTAGGTTTTAAAATGTAACTGGTGAACCTAGCGAAGGCCTTACACTCAACTTCATGGCTGTATGTAATACAATAACTTTTGAATGCCACGTCTAATCAATTCCAAAATTTTAGGGAATGTTCTCAGCACCAGTGGACAGAACCTTATTGATTTTGGGGGAAAATCGAAACCGAAAGAGGAAAAATGGAGGACAGATGGAGCCCCTGACATCTGAGTAGCACAGTAGTGCTTCCCAGCATAACAATTCCACCATTTCATCTCTGCTTATCCTCCCAAGACACCCTGAATGTCTTATCTCCCAGACAGAAAGAAGAATAATGGCAGGAGGATGTGTGGGGAATTAGGGCATGTACACAACCTCTGGCGGGGAGAGATTGGGGGACCCTGGTATAGGAAGGTGGGAGAAAGGGGCATATGGACCTCCTTATATGGGTGAAGGTATGATTTGGGGGCAGATAGAGCCATGGGCATGGTGGGGGGAATAGGGGCACACAGAACTCCGTTCCCAGGAGAGACTGCAGGGAGTTTTTGAAATGGGGGGGGGGAAGGGAGAGTGGCAGACAGACTTTTGAGGGAGTGGTTGTGTGTAGTAAGCATTGCCTACAGAAGCTACAAACTATGTTATCCCCTGGTATTCTAAATGTTACTTTAAAAAAGTGTCTCTTCCGCTGTAATCACTGATTTTCTTGCTATGAGCCTTTCTTTCTATAATATGCTCTGTTTCAGAGTAGCAGCCGTGTTATTCTGTATTCGCAAAAAGAAAAGGAGTACTTGTGGCACCTTAGAGACTAACAAATTTATTCGAGCATAAGCTTTCGTGAGCTACGAGCTGTAGCTCACGCAAGTTTATGCTCAAATAAATTTGTTAGTCTCTAAGGTGCCACAAGTACTCCTTTTCTTTTTATAATATGCTCTGTGTCCGCTGCCTGCTTCCTTGTCTTTGCATGTCTATTTTTTTGTCATCTTGCTTCTGTCTTTGTCCTTGTGCTTTGTCTACCTTTCTTCTGCTTAGCTCTGCTTATCTTCTTCCTGTGCTTGATAAGTGAAATGTACAGGATTCCAGATGTCTGAAGCTACTGTCTGCTTTCACTTCAAAATTTGGGACTTTTTCATGCTGTACTTTCCTGCCTCTGGGACTGCATCGTATCAGGTTTTTGATTTTTTTCTTGACTGGTACAGCAGCCACTTGTGTGGTCATAAAGGGCTTCTGAAACTCTACTTTCCCAGGCTCAGTACACTACATCTGGGGAGCCTGCAAAAATGGTTACTGGCGACCTTTGCTGCAGGGGAGAGTAGCCTCAGCTCTGACTCCATTGGAAGAAAGAATGGGTGGAACAGAGATTATTATTTATTAAGTGCTGACATTGTGCTCCATACGGTATGAAACATACAGACACAGTCCATGTCTTAAGAGTGAAGAAGAACTGCCAGCTGACATGTCTTTCCACTTACCTTTTTTAGGGTGCCATGGAAAACTCATCTCTTTGCACACCTTCCCTCAGTAACAATGATTTGCAGTGTATCATAAATAATATGTAAGAACAGTCCCTCTAAAGATAGCAGTTCAAATCGGTGACATGAAGGAGAGGACAGGAATGCTATTTTCCTGATTTTGTTTTTCACTCAGTTGTTGCAGTGATGGTGATTTAAACAGCACATATTTGACCTGCATGTTTGATAATGGTGAAGGGTTCAAGGGTTTCTTTCATTCGTAAGTCACAGAGATCTTTAAGGTTGCCAGCTTCTTTTTCTGGCTTCCTTTCACTCTTCCCTCCCCGGGTTTATGTCTCCGCTCTCCTTGTCTTCTTGTTTGGGCCATAACCAGCCTAAAGATTCTTAGATTTAGACCTAAGGAGCCAAGGCAGGAACTGCAGCTGCATGCCCCCTGCATCTGTGACCTCCAAATGTGGAGCAAACATGAGAAGTACATGCTGCTGCAATTGAGAAGTGGCTGGTGGACTATTCAGCAAGGGAATGAGGTGGCAGCATCAGCATCTGATAGATGCTCATAAATAGCAGCAATGAGGGAGATAGCATGAGGTGGAGTGATTTTGGAGCCCACTGCAGTGTTAAAACTTGGGTGACTGTCCAGTGTGCCAGTATCTCAGGCCACTGCTGTATGCAGGGGGAGAGAATTTAGAATATCATCTAATAGCTGTCAGCAAACTAGTTGACACCCTAGATAAAAGAAGCCAAGTATGACTCAGCACCAGTAATGAGATTGTAGAAATCCACGGTTATATTAGTTCGACTGTCTGATTCTGTCTACTGTGATAGATTTTGTAACTGCTAGTGAAACTTGCTCTGCTCTTCCTCCAGTGTGCTAATTCTAAGAGCAAAAGCAAAGAAATATAACTAGATAGATAAAAATGCACTTGTAATACAAATAATTACTGAGATTTTCCCCAAAAGTCGTTAGTCATAGAGCATACATGTTAGAATTGGAGTAGCTGACCTAACAGGTCTTTGTTTATTGCTTCTTTATGAAGTCTATTTTTTTAAAATGTCTTAAGTGGTGAGTCTTCCACCATTTGCCTTGGGGGGTTATTTCACAGCTGAATAGATCCCATGTCAAAAAGATGTTTTTCTGATTTCTGATTTTCATTAAAAATGCACCCTTTAATCTTAGTTATAACTCCATTGTATTGATGTTTAAAACTCTCATAAATGGAGATTTATTGTCTCCCTTACCCTTTGGTCATTGGTTAGCCAGATTGTACACATCTAATTGTTGATATCTAGATTATACTCTCAAATTAAGGGAATTTGAATTCTGTAACTTTTAAAGTATTTATACAATATTGGATCAAGAGTATTTGTTTTATTTTTATAAGTATATTAGTTTAGACAAGTGTTCACTCTAGTGTGAGGAAATGGACTATTAACATGGCAGTCCAGTAATCATTAGTTTACTAAAAAAGAAAAGGAGTACTTTTGGCACCTTAGAGACTAACAAATTTATTTGAGCATAAGCTTTTGTGAGCTACAGCTCACTTCATCGGATGCATCATGTAGCTCGTGAAAGCTTATGCTCAAATAAATTTGTTAGTCTCCAAGGCGCCACAAGTACTCCTTTTCTTTTTGCGAATACAGACTAACACGGCTGCTACTCTGAAACCTGTCATCAGTTTACTGAAATTGAAAGGGCCACAAAGGGAGGAGTGGGGGGAAGCAGACTATAAGGAGAATATGGTTTTGGGCCTCCACTCCTTCTTGCCATTTTTTTCTGTCCTTGTATCTCTTTTCAACCCATTTTTCATATATTATGGCTGTCTCTTTCCCATCTCCCTCTCTTCATCCCTCACCCACTCACATTCATCTTTAGCCAGGTATGTCTTCCTTTTTCTGTTTCTCTCCTGTTTTTCCCTCCAGCCCTGAAATGTGAGAAATTACAAGTGTACATGTTTTTCAGAGCAGGAGCGTTTTCTTATTGGCTCTGTCTGCAGAGTGAAACAGATTGACAGGTAGTTGGTGTCACGGGGGTTGTGTTTCTGTTCAGGAGTTTGATACTAAGAATGTTTCATCAAGTGCCAAAGCTAGTAGTCCACTGAATATCAGTTGCAAGAAAAGAGGTAATCTGTATGGTATATCCTGAACACTCAATTTATCAATTAATTCATACTTGGTTCATACTATCAAAATTACCCTTTTATATAGTTAACTCATGGCATATTATTAACTTCAGTTATTTTTTTATATGATATCGTCAGAAACTTTTACCGTGCCAGTGTGAGAGGCTTTCTTTCCAGTTGAATGATAGATTTAAAAAAAAAAAAATTTTTATTGTGTTTAAAATACGTGGAAACAGTTCTCTTTGGAGACCAATGACTGTAATGGTCTCTTTGGAAATAAAAATACTGTCTTTAGAGGAATAGGTGGTCAGATTGACAGAGACCCTGAGGGTTTTTTGCCTTCCTCTGCAGTGTGGGGCCTGGGTCACTTGCTGATTTGAACTAGAGTAAATGGTGGAATCTCTCTAACTTAAAGTTTTAAAAACAGGATTTGAGGACTTCTGTTACTCAGCCAGAAGTTATGGGCTGACAGTTAATTTCTTTTGAATCACCTTTTAAAGTACTTTGCTGGACTGGGTAATAATCTCTCTCTGCCTCAAGTTCCCATCTGTAAAATAGGGATATTTCCCAAACTTACAGGGAGGTGTATAAATTCTGAGTATAAATTCATTAATATTTGTGAACCTTCAGATGGATGGTGATGGGGGGCCATATAAGTAACAAATAGATAGGTAGAAGTAGATAGTTAATAGGAAATGGAATTGCGTCAGATCTGGGCCCATAACAGTGAAAATGCTAATAGGTCACATTTTTGCATTTCCTTGAACATGGAATGTATTCTGCACTGTGAACCATTTAAAAATATGTATTACTTTATGCAAATACCTGAACTTTTGAGTGAAAACACTACAGCAGCTTTTTTTGGTCCCCTTCTAGGAAGAAAAGGCTTCTCTTCTGCATCGTACCCAGGAAGAAAGGCGTAAACGAGAGGTAAAATAGAGTGTTGTGGAAAACAACAGCTTTCATGTATGCTGTAATTTTGTTCAGCCTGATGATAGTTACACTTCGAAATCTTGTATTTTAGTAGAGTTTTACTTGAAATTATTCTATAGGGTTTTTTTTAGTTTGTGAACTTTCTATGTACATTTTGTTCTTCCATATATCAGAATCAATAGAACCATTTAAACTTTTCCCCCTAGATTTCCCCGATATAAATATTCTTCTATAAGAACTATTTCCTTTTTAAAAAAAAAAGTATTTAGTGTCTGATGCGATACCCATGGAAATCAATGTGAGTTTTGCCAATGACTTCAATGAGCATTGGATCAGGCCCTTAATGGAAAAAGGAATTTATGTGGCCAGGAATTTTCTCCTTACACCTCCCTCGTCCTCGATTCCTCTGGACTGGGACTCAGGAGACCTAGGCTCTATACAAGACTCTGAAACTGGCCTCTTCCGCTTTCTGTGCCTCAGTTTCCCCATCTGTAAAGAGAATGATACTGACCTCCTTTGTAAAGTACTTTGAAATCTACTGATGAAAAATGCTCTATAAGGAGTAGAGATGATAATTATTATGATGATGCTTGAGCCTGCAATTAAATCATTATCCTGTGTTGGTGGCATTAGTCTGCTGCTATAACTAATTACTCCAAAATCACCTCTTAAAAGAATGTAAACTGGAACGGTGAAAATACCGTTTTCCAAACATAGTTGTCTTTAATGAACAAACTTGGCAATAAAATGATACCAAGTAAGTGGAAAGTGAAAAGGATTCATTTTTGTTTGACCTTCCCCCTATTTTAAAAGGGGGTGAAAATACCCCCTAAGTTTAGATAATTGGTCTCAGATGACAATGTATACCTGAATAGTTTACATACTGATAAAGAACATAAACAAGAACATTTGACTCATAAACCTGTGCTTTTGTTTTTTTGCAAGACTGCTAAGAACCTCTATTGTAATTCACTATTTTTTATATTAGTTACTGGGTTTTGAGATCTAAAAGGATCTGATTTTTAAGTTGAATGCACAGTTATGTACTGAATTTACACATGCAATTTGGTATCTTGTATCTTAAATTACTACTCCCATTTATGATCTGTCAATCCTTACCAACATGCAAAAGTACTATTCTGTGTTTCAGAAACTTTTTGCTGAGCGATAAGTGGCTAACACACTCATTCAGCTGCTAATACTTGCATCAGAAACAAAGCACTGTGTACGGGTATATTATAGGCATATACTTTGTGTATGTATCACACAAATATGTGTATAATGTATAGCTCCACTAGGGCTGTTGATTGATTGCAGTTAACTCATGCGATTAACTCAAAAAAATTAATTGTGATTAATCGCACTGTTAAACAATAGAATGCCAATTGAAAATTATTAAATATTTGTGGATGTTTTTCTACATTTTCAGATATATTCCCACAGCTCCCATTGTCCGGGAACATTTGCATTGGAGCTGTGGGCTGCCGTGCAAATGTAAATAAACGGTCTGGAGGCCCGCCAGTGGATTACCTGACAGGCCGCAAAATGTCCACCACTGCTCTAAAGTTTTACATTGTTTTATTTTTGAATGCAGATTTTTTTGTACATAATTCTGCATTTTAATGTTCAACTTTCATGGTGAAGAGATTGCATTGCAGTACTTGTATGGAGGTGAATTAAAAAATACTGTTTTGTTTTTTACAGTGCAAATATTTTAATCAAAAATAAATATAAAGCGAGCACTGTTCACTTTCTATTCTGTGTTGTAATTGAAATCAATACATTTGAAAAATTATACATCCTAAATATTTAAATAAATGGTATTGTATTATTGTTTAATAGTGTGATTGATCACATGATTAATCGCGATTAATTTTTTTAATCGCACGATTAATTGTGATTGATTTTTTTTAAATTGCTTGACAATCCTGATCTCCACATATATTAGTTTTACAGGATGAAAGAAAAGTCCCTTTATAGAAGAGTGTGGGGTGTTTTTTTTTTTTTTTTTTTTTTTTAAGAATGAGTCCTTTGAGAATAAAATCAGTTATGGGCTTTGAAAAAGTGCATGCAGTGAAATCTCAGTAGTGACCTCAGACTTCAAACACTCGCAATTATGGGTCACTAATTGACAATTATGTATTCTAGGATGAAATCCATACCTGCAGAGTGGGAAAATATATCTGCCTTGCTGCATAATTTCACCCTGTGATATTATGGAGAGGTGGTGCATCTCCATAATTGAGGTTGAGAATTTTTCCTAACTTTGTCCTTCCATCCATTAAAATCTTAGATATTTCACATTTTGTGTTTTGGTCTGGGGCCAGCATGGAATTAATTTGCTCAAATCTTGGAATAGTCAGGCAGTCTGTTTGGGGACCGGGATTCAAAATCATACTGTAGAAGTTGGATCGTGTTTCAGAAATTCTTTATATGCCTTTTTTTGACATCTCATCTCAAAAATGGCTTGTCTTAAAAAAAAAGGACAAAGGCATATTTGGTAAATTAATCACTGGTTAATTAGGATAATAAGAATGGCTTGTCTGTCTACAGCAAACTTTTAAATAGCATCAAATGTCACATGGAGACTTCTTTTTTGTCTGAGTAGGCCGTAAAAATGTAAGTGGGTGTGGGTTTGTCGCAGTAGTTTAAAAAAAAAAAAAAAAAGGAAAGGAAAAAAGGGAAAAAAACAAAAAAAGGAAAAATTTTAACCTGTCCCCAACTAACCCTCACTGATTTTGCTGTTGCCCGATTTCCCTACTTCCCCTGTCCTCAGCCATTGCCTTTGAGACTTCCTTACCCAATTACCTGCAGTTTTATCCTCCTCCTCTCCCCCCGCCCAAATAAATGCATCCTACCAAATAGTACAGGTATGAATGGAAATGTAATCTATATGCATTTCCCTTGGATACTTCTTATCACCTTAATTGGCTGTGCTAGCAGTAGAAACTATTAAACTTCTTCCCTAGTATCTGAGCTAGCTTGGCTTTCTGCTTAATTCTTTTCAGAAATTAAATCTCTTTAAGGAAATGATACTTTAAGACATTTTTGGGTGCTGAGAAGACTCCATAAAACATCCCTCATCTTGTCTAATTTTTGTGGGAAGAGGAAGTGTCTTTCCATATCTCCATGCCATGTCCCTGGGTTTGAAGCACCAGATCTCATCTTCCTCTCAGAATCAAAGGATCCCTTTAGAGGCAGTAAGACTACACCAAGAATATACCTGACTGATATAATCTATTTCTTATCCTAACAGAAACAGCCCTAAAACGCCCTGAACTTTGGCTAACTTGGGTCAAAGGGTAAACATAAGAGTGGCCCTACTGGTCAGACCAAAGATCCATCTAGCCCAGTATCCTGTCTCCCAACAGTGGCCAGTGCCAGGTGCCCCTGAGGGAATGAACAGAACAGGTAATCATCAAGTGATCCATCCCCTGTTGCTCATTCCAGCTTCTGGCAAACAGGCTAGGGACACCATTTCTGCCCATGCTGGCTAATAGCCATTGATGGACCTATCCTCCATGAACTTATCTAGTTCTTTTTTGAACCCTGTTATGGTCTTGGCCTTCACAACATCCTCTGGCAAGGAGTTCCACAGGTTGTTTGTACATTGTGTGAAAAAATACTTCATTTGTTTTAAACCTGCTGCCTATTAATTTCATTTGGTGACCCTTAGTTCTTGTATTAGGAGAAGGAGTAAACAACACTTCCTTACCTATTTTCTCTACAGCAGTCATGATTTTATAAACCTCAATCATATCTCCACTTAGCCATCTCTTTTTCAAGCTGAAAAGTCCCAGCCTTATTCATCTCTCCTCATACAGAAGCCGTTACATATCCCTAATAGTTTTTGTTGCCCTTTTCAGAACTTTTGCCAATTCCAATATATATTTTTTGAGATGGGGCGACCACATCTGCATTCCAGATGTGGGCGTACCATGGATTTATATAGAGGCAACGTGATATTTTCTGTCCTATTATCTGTCCCTTTCTTAATTATTTCCAGCATTCTGTTTGCTTTATTGACTGCCGATGCACATTGAGTGGATGTTTTCAGAGAACGATCCACAATGACTCCAAGATCTCTTTCTTGAGTGGTAACAGCTCATTTAGACCCCATCATTTTATATGTATGGTTGGGATTATGCTTTCCAATGTGCATTACTTTGCATTTATCAACATTAAATTTCATCTGCCATTCTGTTGCCCAGTCACCCAGTTTTGAGAGATCCCTTTGTAGCTTTTCACAGTCTGTCTGGGACTTAACTATCTTGAGCAGTTTTGTATCATCTGCAAATTTTGCCACCTCACTGTTTACCCCTTTTTCCAGATCATTTATGAATATATTGAATAGGACTGGTCCCAGAACAGGGGTACACCACTATTTACTTCTCTCCATTCTGAAAACTGACCATTTATACCTATCCTTTGTTTCCTATCTTTTAACCAGTTATCAATCCATGAGAGCACCTTCCCTCTTATCCCATGGCAGCTTACTTTGCTTAAGAGTCTTTGGTGATGGACCTTGTCAAAGGCTTTCTGAAAATCTAAGTGCACTATATCCACTGGATCCTCCTTGTCCACATGCTTTTTGACCCCCTCCAAGAAGTCTAGTAGATTGGTGAGGCATGATTTCCCTTTACTAAAGCCATGTTGACTTTTCCTCAACAAATTATGTTCACCTATACGTCTGACAATATTGTTCTTTATTATAGTTTCAACCAGTTTCCTGGTACTGAAGTCAGGCTTACAGGCCTGTAATTGCCAGGATAACCTCTGGAGCCCTTTTTAAAAATTGGGGTCGCATTAGCTATCCTCCAGTCGTCTGGTACAGAAGCTGGTTTAAATGATAGGTTACAGACTACAGGTAGTAGTTCTGCAATTTCACATTCGAGTTCCTTCAGAACTCTTGGGTGAATACCACCTGGTCCTGGTGACTTACTGCTGTTTAATTTATCAATTTGTTCCAAAACCTTCTCTAATGATACCTCAATCTGGGACAGTTCCATAGATCTGTCACTTAAAGAGAATGGATCATGTTTGGGAATCTCCCTCACATCCTCCACCATGAAGATCACAATGGTCTTATTGTCCTTGAGTGCTCCGTTAGCACCTCAATCGTTCAGTGGCCCCACTGGTTGTTTAGCAGGCTTCCTGCTTCTGATGTACTTAAACAAAAATTTGCTATTACTTTTTGAATCTTTGGCTAGCTGTTCCTCAAATTCTTCTTTGGCCTTCCTAATTGTATTTTTATACTTCATTTGCCAGTAAATGGTGGTATCAGATTTAAATCAGTCATTGAAAAGTGTGGTGTTAAAACACTATGTTTAATAAGATATGAAAACTCCTCTTCTGTTCTTGAAATCATGATATTTTTTCATATAGTTCTTATTGATTATTAAAAATTGCTTATCCTGCTATAAATTTACATTGCCTTTACAAACAAAAGGAATCTCTTCCTGGGCAGGACTAAATTATGTATATGTATATGTGTATGTCACTAATGTTTAAGTCACAGGCACCTTTCTCTTACTTTGATAAAGATGTATTTAATTTTCAGAAATATGCAAATGCACAGAAAAAGCAAATTGATCAGAGTATAAAAAAACCAAAAATATCTTTGAATATAAATATATATGACAGAATTATAGAAACAAGATTCAGTTCTGCATCCTGTATTTTTGACTGCCTTATTTCTTTTAATTTTATAGGAAGAAAGACGAAGGCTGAAAAATGCAATAATCATCCAGTCCTTTGTACGGGGGTACAGGGCCAGAAAGTACCAGGTAGGTATTTTTCTCATCAATTGAGAGAGAAATTGTGATTAAAATAAATGTGTAAAACAATTTAATTGAAACTGGGGCTTCTTAATACTATAGTCCTAGCCATTTCTGTTGAGAAACTTTGATATTGCTAGTTTCCTTTGGTAAGCATGGTCCAAACCCATATAAGAATAGTGAAAAGCAAGAGTTTGTTTTATTCTCAGTTTGGCCTTATTTTTAAAGGGCATTGTTGAGCATTGACTTCAATGGGAATATTAATGTTTTCAAAGTTAAGCACGTGCATAAAGGCATTGCTGGACCATGTTCTTGCAGCTCCTATTTAAATGAAGCAAAGCTGGGGTTGCTTAGCACCTCTGAAAATTGGGCCAAATATGTTTCAAGTGATTGAAATGTCATTTCTAGTGTATGATGCACAAACATGTTTCTTCGTATAATTTAGATGATAGGTTGATTTGGAAGGGGCTTCTTTTAGACAGCACTGGGTCAGTTATTCTGCAAAAGTGTTGTTTATGTTTATGAACTGGCTAACAGAGTGGGCTGGTTCAAAACAAGTTTATATTAAATGGTATTATTTCTTAACATGGGACTTCAGGACAAATTGTAAACAAAGAATCAGCATAATGCTGTGAAGGGGATTTGTGTAACTTGGACTCTTAACAAATATGTAACATCAGAATAGTACCTTCATTTTACCTGTCGGATAAGATGGAAATTCAAAACGAATAGCTTAAAATCCTGCATTTATATTTTCATGTGTTGTCAGAACATAATTTTAATTTATTTTTAACTTTTAAGTACTCCATCCAAAGAAGTGAATTTGATTGCTGTGCTAATCTGGCACAATCTGGAGGAACTGTCTCCACTGCCAGTGGAGCTAATCTGACCCTTTTAGTACGTCAACTTCTGTTTTTTTATAGACAGAAAGAGGATTCTAAGCGTTTGGTGAGTGCCAGTACATATTTTACTCTACTGTAGTTAGTTTTATTTCTTGCATGTTTTTTAGTCACTTCATTACTAATTGCTTCATTCCGTAGAAATAAGTGGGTGGCTGCAGAACAGTCTTAGTTATCCTTTTGATCCATTTGTTAGAAATATGGCTGTTCTGTAGCCCTCTTTTTTTAATCCAGTTTCAAAGAGAGCAAAGTTGGTGGATTTTGGTGGCTAGATTTCTTCTTTGTACTTCCTATTCAATGCCAATTCAGATGAAATAGCACAAATCCACTTTTCATGTATATAATTAAATATTAAATGTCAGTGGGAAGTTTGAGAAACCATTGTGAATAGCAGCATAAATGGTGTACATAACTCATAAGAAAAAAATTGCACTCAGAATGAACCACCACTGTATGAAAATATTGTAGCTGTTAGCATTTTTTTTTTCCCTTCAGTTTTCTGTAGCTTCTTCTCTTCCCACAAGTTTATGTGAAGTCGTTTAGTTTTCTGCAGTGACTGATAAGGATAGCATGTCTCTGCAGAAGTCTAAATCCTGCAAGGAAGAAGGATTTAAACATAAAAGTAAATGAATATGAAACTATTGTGACAGTTTGAAAACTTAAAATATATGAAGAATACACTTTTTCCTTGTTGGAGTCTAAAACTATTTCAGTTTCAACTTCTAAAGATGGGATGAACATTTCTCGTATCTTAAAACTTTTAGATGAGGAACCTCCTTCTTTCTCAGTGAAGAATATGCTAATATGTCTGTCTGTATTGTGTAAAGTGTCTTGTGCATTTAATGTATAAGATAATAGTGCATATGTATAAGATAATATATTAAAATTGTTCATTTATATAACAGTCTATATGGCATGTTACAAAACATAGACTAAGACAAGACATGGCTGTTTAGTCTGTTAGCCTAGCTCTGAGAATTTTAAAGGACTAATATAGATATTATTTTTACGCAACATTGAAAAGCAAGCTTCCCTGCTACCAAGGAGTTAATCAAGCTTTCCCAGAGCACATTCTACTGACATTGATGGTGCAGGTGCATATAAAAGAAGTAAGCAAAAGGTGGTTATGTTTGCATATGCTCTATTAAAACATAGGGTTTGAAAAATTCCCAGTCATTATCAAAGGAGAAAATCAACAGGAAAAGAGGTGTAATGGTCATGCAGATTGGGCGGTGGAAGGGGGGAATAAACTAGTTGACCCTGTAATTCTACACATTTACACAACTCTTCTGAAAGCCAATATGTTCAGTAATAAGGTCTTTTAACCAGTTCATACGTTCTAGATCATAATATTTTCTTGTACCTTGCATTACCCTACACACTGTGATTTGTTTATATTCTGAGCTAAGAGGGATAGCCATTCCTGTTTTCCCAGTGGTTCACTAGTTATCCAATATCTAACCTAATTGCATATGATGAAAGTGGTTAGCCTCACTGTCCCATATCCTTAGCACTTTCTTTAACTCTGTCATTTCTCAACTAGTAAGTCCTAGTGTAGAATTCACTACTGAATATTTGCCTAAAAGCTGACCTTCTTAAAACTATTCCTGAAAATCATTGCATTTTCTACAGTCCTAGCTCACGTGCTTAATCACCTTCTGCCTATGTTTTTCCCTACATTTATTACCTGAACATTTTGCCTGTATAGGGGATCAGATAATACTTATTTTAAAAACCTGCTGCTAGACTATTTTTGATGTTAATAAGTGCTATTTCCCTGTCCATATCACTCAGACCGGTATTCAGGTCTTCCTGCAAAAATTGTCGTGTTCAAGGTATTCTTTTCTTATCCCAACAAATCGCTTGAGCAGCCATGATATTATTAATACCCGTTTCCTGTTGCAACAATCTCACTGCCTTCTCATTCTGTTCTACAGCTGTAGAACCTGAAATGTGAACAACATTTACTTAGACTATTTTTAATGATATATAATAATTATTTTAGGGAATTGGTAATTAACCCTGACCTTTTCAGGTGACATTAAGGTGTTTCATAGATTCAGAGAGGTTTAAGGCTGGAGGGACCATTGGATTATAGGAATCATAGAATCATAGAACTGGAAGGGACCTTGAGAGATCATCTAGTCCAGTCTCCTGCACTCAAGGCAGGATTAAGTATTATCTAGACCATTCCTGACAGATGTTGGTTCAACCTGCTCTTAAAAATCCCGAATGATGGAGATTCCCCCCCTCCCCCCGACAATTTATTCCAATGCTTAACCACTCTGACAGTTAGGAAGTTTTTCCTAATGTCCAACCTAAAGCACCCTTGCTGCAATTTAAGCCCGTTGCTTCTTGTCCTTTCCTCAGAGGTTAAGAAAAACACTTTCTCCCTCCTCCTTGTAACAACATTTTCTGTACTTGAAAACTGTTATCATGTCCCCCCTCAGTTGTCTCTTCTCCAGACTAAATAAACCCATTTTTTTTCAATCTTCCCTCATAGATCATGTTTTCTAGACCTTTAATCATTTTTGTTGCTCTTCTCTGGACTTTCTCAAAT
Source organism: Dermochelys coriacea (assembly GCF_009764565.3). NCBI lineage: Eukaryota > Metazoa > Chordata > Testudines > Dermochelyidae > Dermochelys > Dermochelys coriacea. Next base: position 251,934,887 of record NC_050069.1, on the reverse strand, counting down.
TTGTCCACATCTTTCCTGAAATGTGGCGCTGAGAACTGGACATAATACTCCAGTTGAGGACTAATCAGTGCGGAGTAGAGCAGAAGAATTACTTCTCGTGTCTTGCTTACAATATTCCTGCTCGTACATCCCAGAATGATGTTCACTTTTTTTGCAACAGCGTTACACTGTTGACTTATATTTAGCTTGTGATCTGCTATGACCCCCAGATCCCTTAGAATCATAGAATATCAGGGTTGGAAGGGACCTCAGGAGGTCATCTAGTCCAACCCCCTGCTCAAAGCAGGACCAATCCCCAACTAAATCATCCCAGCCAGGGCTTTGTCAAGCCTGATCTTAAAAACCTCTAAAGAAGGAGATTCCACCATCTCCCTAGGTAACCATTCCAGTGTTCACCACCCTCCTCGTGAAATAGTATTTCCTAATATCCAATCTAGACCTCCCCCACTGCAACTTGAGATCATTGCTCCTTATTCTGTCATCTGCCACCACTGAGAACAGCCCAGATCCATCTTCTTTGGAACCCCCTTTCAGGTAGTTGAAAGCAGCTATCAAATCTCGCCCTCATTCTTCTTTTCTGCAGACTAAATAATCCCAGTTCCCTCAGCCTCTCCTCATAAATCATGTGCTCCACCCCCCTACTAATTTTTGTTGCCCTCCACTCGACCTCTTTCCAATTTTTCCACATCCTTCTTGTAGTGTGGGGCCCAAAACTGGACCACAGTACTCCAGATGAGGCCTTACCAATGCCGAATAGAGGGGAATGATCACATCCCTTGATCTGCTGGCAATGCTCCTACTTATGCAGCCCAAAATGCTGATAGCCTTCTTGGCAAAAAGGGCACACTGTTGACTCATATCCAGGACAATGTATCCTTTCCGCAGTACTCCTTCCTAGGCAGTCATTTCCCATTTTGTATGTGTGCAACTGATTGTTCCTTCCTAAGTTGAGTACTTTACATTTGTCCTTATTGAACTTCATCCTATTTACTTCAGACCATTTCTCCAGTTTGCTCAGATCATTCTGAAATGTAATCATATCCTCCAAAGCAGTTGCAACCCCTCCCAGCGTGGTATCATCTACAAACTTTATAAGTGTACTGTCTATGCCATTATCTAAATCATTGATGTAGCTATTGAACAGAACCGATCCCTGTGGGCCACGCTCCGTTATGCCCTTCCAGCATGACTATGAACCACTGATAACTACTCTCTGGGAATGATTTTCCAACCAGTTATGCACCCACCTTATGGTAGCTCCATCTAGGTTGTATTTCCCTAGTTTGTTTATAAGGTGGTCAGGCAAGACAGTATCAAAAGACTTACTAAAGTCAAGATACACCACGTCTACCGCTTCCCCCCTAGTCAGAAGGCTTATTACCCTGTCAAAGAAAGCTATGGGTTGGTTTGACAAATTTGTTTTTGACAAATCCATGTTGACTGTTACCTATCAGCATATTATTTTCTAGATGTTTGCAAATTGCTTGCTTAATTATTTGCTCCATTATCTTTCCAGGTACAGAAGTTAAGGTGACTGGTTTGTAATTCCATGGGTTGTCCTTATTTCCCTTTTTATAGATTGGCACTATATTTGCCCTTTTCCAGTCTTCTGGAATGTCTCCTGTTTTCCATGACTTTTCAAAGATAATTGCTAATCTAGATCATGTAGTGTAACTTCCTATATATCACAGGCCCTTAAATTTCACTCAGGTACTCCTGTATTGAGCCTAATAATTCATGTTTGGCTAAAGCATGTCTTCCAGAAAGACATCCAGTCTTGATTTGAAGATATCAAAAGATGGAGAATCCACCACTTCCTTTGTTAGTTTGTGTGATTGGTTAATTGCCGTCACTGTTAAAAATCTCTGCCTTATTTCTCATTTGACCTTGTCTAGCCTCAGCTTTCAGCCACTGGTTCTTGTTACATCTTTTTTGCTCAATTAAAGAGCCCTTTATTACCCAGTATTTTCTCTCTACTAATGCAGTGTAATCAAGTCTGGGAGATATTTCCCATTGAAAGAATAACCTAATTACATTAACTTCAGAGGAAATGAGTAATTAAAGACATCAAAGAAAATGCCTCAAACGTTAAAAGAATCCTAAAACTTTCAGTAAATCCAGGCCAAGGAAAGAAAACAAGAAGAGAATTTCTAATTGTTGAGCACACTATTTGTCCTTGATATGTACTCCTTTATAGTCAGTTCTTTTTTTGGGGGGGGAGGTATATTATGATGCTTCACACAAAATACTTTAAATTTGAGGAGTTAGGGAAGAATAAACTATTTGATGCGTATTTTAAAATGTTCTGTTAAATATTTGAAAATCATTAAGCATTTTTAAATGATACCCTGAAGATAATAGAGCAGTAAAGTGCTGTAAGTGTGCATAACCCACGTAGGAGTGTGGAATAAGATTCCCTCCCCCCACCTAGAAATTGTGATTGTCACATAAGAGGTTCATAAAGAAAACTTTTTAAATGTAGTTTACCCCACTGTAGATACAGGGTCAAATTAAGGCAACCTGGGGCACACCATAATAGGGGCCTGCCATTGTCCTGTCTCTGCTTGGAGTGGTGGTGGCAGGGCATCTCCTTCCCCTCTCAGAGAGGCGGGGTAGCATTATGGGGTCCTCTTCTCCCCCTCCCCGCCGAGCAGCAGAGTGGCGGCAGGGTTGGTGGGGGGAAGTACCTGTCTCAGCAGCTGAGAAGTTTCTGCTTGAATGGATGAGTCGGATTTGCTGCTGTCATAGATCCTAGCACATGCCTCTCATGGCTGCTCACTAGGACTGCTGTGAAGGAAGTCCAAGCCTCTGCTGTTCTGGGTCCCCAGGATGTGTCAAGCTTCTAGAATATTAGCAGTCTGCATCATTGGGCCCTTCCTTGCCCTCTTTGGCACGTTTCCTTGGTGCTGATTCTCCGTCTGCTCCCCTTCTTGGAAATGGAGCTTCTCCACCCATCTGCCTTTAGCCCCCAGGAGCAGCATTGACCCCTGAATTACCCCAATTACTTAAACACACCCCTCTATGAAAATTCCTTCCCAAAGTTAGGAAGCTTCTGGTTCCAGTTTAACTCAAGCACATGCAGCATTGTGAAGCAGTTAACACACAAAGTCTAACATGTTTATGCCCCATTTATTTAATCACAGAGAGCCCAGGAGAGTACATATCGTACCAAAAATAAACATCTTAAACTTCAGTATTCCTCACTAGTTCACCCCTCTGCTGTGAGTCTTGGGAGAACCATCTGGGCAATGGTGAAGCCAGGTTTTACACCTGGGGAGGTGGCGAGGGGGAAGAGGGCTGGGTCATTGTTGGTGGGGTGAAGAGCAACCCTCTCTCCACACTCTCCTGGCAGTAGCGGCTTCTATCCTTCAGGGCTTGGCCCAGCTCTTCACTCCACATGTTGCAGCCTGGCACATGGGGTTGCGGAGTAGCGCATCATGACGGAGTGGTGGCCAGGCCAAATTTGAGTGAGTGACATGCACCATGTCACAACAATAAGAGTGAGGAGCCAGGCCCAGCCTTATGCAACAGGAAGCATTGCCTGCACTCAAACAGCAGGTGGGCTTACTCTTCTGCCGTGTTTGAAAATTCGTGTCATACAGGTACTTTTGTCAGTTGCATAAATATGTTTGAAAAGGTGTCATGTACAAAAATTAGTTCCGCCACTGCGTTTGGGTCCAGGAAGGCAGGCAGGGAGTCCCCAGCATCATAAGGTGTTGCATGCTTGGTTGCTTCTCCCTCATGGACTGGAGAAAATGGCCCATGAGCACAACAGCTTCTGTTCTTTTTAGAACCTTCAGTCACTTGTGTCAGGTGACACTCTTGCCAGCTTCCCCATTTGAGCCAAAACCCTGCCAGGTGACTTTGTTGTCAAGGTGACTTGCCTCCTTCTAATCCAGTTCTTCTGGGCAGGGACCAGTCTTTTGTCTAGAATGTATAGATTTCCAATGATTGGGTACTTAGAATCAGCTACTCTCTTTGTTTTTTCCAGCACCTTTGGAATCTCAACCCACCATGGAGAAACAGACCATAGAGAAGTCAAAAGGCTGCACATTCAGAGTGGAGTTTGCAGACACATAGGGATCATAATCTCACACAGAATTCATATATTGTACAGACATATTCCTAAATTGTCACAGCTGTGCTCTTCTCTTTTTCTCACGGTCAGTCTTCTGCAGCCATGGTGGCAGGGATTCCTTGAGTAGTAGGTCCCGGATGTTTAGGAAAGTTTATAGATTATTGCTTCAGGCTGTCTGCAGACTCAATTATAATTATAATCATTTCTCATATTCAAGCTTTCCTTTGCAACATGAGGGCTAAAAACTACTTTTTTAAATGAAAGTTGAGCTTTTGACATACTAACATCATATGACTCCAGTAGCTGGAGATCCAGGCTTGGGTTATTGTGCCAGTGGCTTATTCGAATCCTGATTAGAGAAATTTTTTATGGATTAATGACTTGTCACATTTCATTAGATAATCACAGTGCTAAACTATTTCTCATTTTATAACATTACTGTAAAATGGTATGAATAGCATTTTTTCATAGCATTTTATGTAGGCCAAAATATGGTATACTCACTCATACCTTTCTCCATGAATTGGCTTTAATGGGACTTCTGGTAGAGTAAGGTGCTTTTTCAAAATGAGTGAGGAAATCATGATTGGCCCATAATGAATAACAGCATTCATCTTTACAGGGTTTTTGATCAAATCTGTGCATTTTGCTTTTCCCAGATATGGATGTGTCAGAACTTAATTAAACAAAGTTCTCAGTTCGTTAAGCAGTTGGATGGTCCTGACAGGCTTACTTGCTTATTCCAAATAAAAAGACTGTTGGGCCTATGTTGCAGGTAAATCACTTTCTTTCTCCCAACTAATAGCTAAATAGTGTTCAGAAAACATGTATTGATATCACAAGATAAAATATAGGAATTAAATGTGATTGTGTGTTTAGTAGAGAGGGTTTTCATTGTTATTTTATTTTTTAAATTCATGTTAGATATAAAGGCTTCAATAAAGGAAAATCTTTCCTATTCAGGACAGGAACTACAAGTGCTTATTTTCCATTGACTTCAAAATTAAGCATGTGCTTGAGGGCTGTCCTCAATAGGGATGGATCTAAGCATGTGCTGAAGTATTTTCCTGAATTGGGGCCATTAGCAATAATTGTCCAAATCAGAACATTTCCTCAGAACTAGTGACTGTTTGGGAAGAGCTGTAGGAATCATAACTGTATCCCCAACTGGTCACAAAATGTCTTATACTAAGATGTTTGTTGCTGTTTTATGGCTAATATGGTTGTTTAAAATACTGTTTGCTCCCACTTTTTTATTTTGATTTTGGGGCATGATGTGCATGCATGTCATTGTGTTCAGCAATGTGATAATTGCAGATAGTGATGCTGAGAGTGACTTCATAGGGCACAGGAAGCAAAGTCTGCTGGGAGAGAGAGAAATAGCTGACCTGGATCTGGTAGAAGTAGCCCACTCTCCTCTTTGGAACCAGAAAGATTATTCTTCATCTTGATGTGATAACGGTAGCCAGCTCCCTTCTCCAGAGCTAAAAGGTCTTGTAAAGAGGATACTGTTTCCTGTTTACTTGGAGTGCAGAGCCAACAGTGGAACTAGCCATGTGCCTGTGTTTTGTCCTATGGTCTCAATTCAGTTAATATTAGGGGCATTTGTAGACAATGAATGCCTAGTACACTTGGATTTGATTAATTTTTCCATTCTTCTGGTAACTGTATACATACCATATACATAGTGAATTATGACATCAAAACTCTGTAAACTAAAATATAGGGTACATTGGAACCCGGTTTTTGTTAAGACCTTTTCATTTCATTATATCACTGCACTAGAAGTGAAGTTTCACTGTAATTGGAATTGCAATTTACAGTTTTAAAATTTGAAATGATTTGGGATATTCTTTCTACTTTAGAAATTAAGTTTTACTATATCAGAGTTCACTGTATATTTTACAGTATCAAATATTTGTATTAAAGACAACTAAAATGTTGTTGCAATATGTGTTTTATATCCATTATGGTTTAAATCTCTTTACAAAAGGGTTATGTGCAATGGAAACAAAAAGATTTTTGATACTAATGTATATTTTCAGATAACATCTATATTTACATATCAGATGGTTTCAGTTTTATCAATTCTCATGGACTCAATATTTGTGTATATTTCTCATACTTTAATGTGTCCCTTAGTAATGTAAAGTCTACCATGGAAATATAATTTAAAGTAGACATTGTACTTTAGATTAAAAAGTAATAGGCTTACTTAAAACTGTTTATTTCCGTGTGAGAAAATTGCTCAGTGTAAATAGTTATGTATCAGTTTCCAATATTGACTCAGTAGGAGGTTAGCTTAAAAAAAACAGAACCACACGATAAATTCATGTGAATTGATGCACCAAGATAAGTAATTATAAAGAAAAAATAAAAGCTGATGTGGTCTGCATACATTTTCCCACTGTATTTCATAGAACAGGGGTGGGCAAACTTTTTGGCCTGACGGCCACATCTGGGAATAGAAATTGTATGGCAGGCGAGGAATATTCATAAAATTGGGGTTGGGGTGCGGGAGGGGGTGAGGGCTCTGGTTGGAGGTGCAGGATCCGGGGTGTGGCTAGAAATGAGTTCAGAGTGTGGAAGGGGGCACCAGGCTGCGGAGGGGTGATGGCTCTGGCTGGGGGTGCAGGCTCTGGGATGGGGCTCGGGGTGAGGAGTTTGGGTGTAGGAGGGTGCTCTGGGCTGAAACCGAGGGGTTCGGAGGGCAGGAGTGGGATCAGGGCTAGGGCAGGGGGTTGGGGGGCGCAGGGGGAGGCTCAGGGTGCAGGCTGTGGATGGCACTTACATCAAGTGGCTCTCAGAAGCAGTGGCATGTCCCTTCTCCGGCTCCTATGCGGAGGCACGGCCAAGCGGCTCTGCGCACTGTGCTGTCTGCAGGTACCACCCTTGCAGCTTCCATTGGCTGCAGTTCCCAGCCAATGGGAGCTGCAGGGATGGTGCTTGGAGTGGAGCAGCGTGCAGAACCCCCTGGCTGCCTCTGTGCATAGGAGCCAGAGGGGGGCCGTGCCGCTGCTTCCAGGAGCTGTATGGGGTGGCCTCCGAACCTGCTCTCTGGCTGGAGCTCCGGAGCTGGGCAAGCCCAGACCCCACTCCCCAGCAGCAGCTCAAGAGCTGGATTAAAACAGCTGGCAAGCCGTAGCCATATCCAGCCCATGGGCTGTAGTTTGCCCACCCTGACATAGAATTATAGAACTGTAGGACTGGAAGGGATCTTGAGAGATCTTCTAGTCCAGTCCCTGCACTCAAAGCAGGACTAAGTATTATCTAGACCATTCCCTGGCAGTCGTTTGTCTAACTGGAGAGGTAGATACGCTGGAGGGTAGGGACAGGATACAGAGGGACCTAGACTAATTAGAGGATTGAGCCAAAAGAAATCTGATGAGGTTCAACAAGGACAAGTGCAGAGTCCTGCACTTAGGATGGAAGAATCCCATACACCGCTACAGACTAGGGACCAAATGGCTAGGCAGCAGTTCTGCAGAAAAGGACCTAGGGGTTACAGTGGATGAGAAGCTGGATATGAGTCCACAGTGTGCTGTTGTTGCCAAGAAGGCCAATGGCATTTTGGGATGTATAAGTAGGGGCAGATTGAGGGACGTGATCGTTCCCCTCTATTCGACATTGGTGAGGCCTCATCTGGAGTACTGTGTCCAGTTTTGGGCCCCACACTACAAGAAGGTGTGGAAAAATTGGAAAACGTCCAGCGGAGGGCAACAAAAATGATTAGGGGACTGGAACACATGATTTATGAGGAGAGGCTGAGAGAACTGGGATTGTTTAGTCTGTGGAAGAGAAGAATGAGGGGGGATTTGATAGGTGCTTTCAGCTACCTGAAAGGGGGTTCCAAAGAGGCTGGATCTAGACTGTTCTCAGTGGTAGCAGATAACAGAACAAGGAGTAATGGTCTCAAGTTGCAGTGGGGGAGGTTTAGGTTGGATATTAGGAAAAACTTTTTCACTGTTGAAACACTGGAATACGTTACCTAGGGAGGTGATGGAATCTTCTTCCTTAGAAGATTTTAAGGTCAGACTTGACAAAGCCCTGACTGGGATGATTTAGTTGGGGATTGGTCCTGCTTTGAGCAGGGGGTTGGACTAGATGACCTTCTGAGGTCCCTTCCAACACTGATATTCTATGATTCTAACCTGTTTTTAAAAACCTCCAGTGACATGAGATTCCACAACATCCCTAGGTAATTTGTTCCAGTGCCTAACTACTGTTTAGACATTAGGAGAAACTTCCTAACTGTAACCTAAAGGTCCCATGTGGAAATTTAAGCCCATTACTACTTCTCCTTAGCTACTAAGAACAGGACAACAACATATCACCCTCTTCTTTATAACAACCTTTTACGTACTTGAAGACTGTTATGTTCCCCTTCAGTTTTCTCTTCAGAAAAAACAACCCCAATTTTTTTCAATCTTCCCTCATAGCTTGTGTTTTCTAGACCTTTAATCATTTTTGTTGCTCTCCTCTGTACTTTCTCCAATTTTGTCCACATCTTTCCTGAAATGTGGTGCCCAGAACTGGACACATTACTCCAGTTGAGGTCTAATCAGCACAGAGTAGAGCAGAAGAATTACTTTTTGTGTCTTGCTTACAACACTGCTGCTAATACATCCCAGAATGGTGTTAGCTTTTTTGAAACAGTGTTAAATTTAGTTTGTGATCCACTATGACCCCCAGATCTGTTTCCGCAGTACTCCTTTGTAGGCAGTCATTTCTCATTTTGTATATGTGCAACTGATTTGTTCCTTCCTAAGTGGAGTACTCTGCATTTGCCTTATTGAATTTCATCCTATTTACTTCAGACCATTTCTCCAGATCATTTTGCATTTTAATCCTATCTTCCAAAGTACTTGCAACCTCTCCTAGCTTGGTATTGTCCATAAACTTTGTAAGTGTACCCTCTATGCTGTTATCTAAGTCATTGATGAAGATTTTGAACAGAACCGGACCCAGAACTGATCCCTGTGGGACCTCATTTGATATACCCTATCCACTTTGACTGTGAACCATTGATAACTACTCTCTGGGAAGAGTTTTCCAACAAGTTATGTATGCATCATTGATACAGTAGTTCCATCTAGGTTGCATTTCCCCAGTTTGTTTATGAGAAGGTCAAGAGAGACAGTATCAAAAGCCTTACTAAAGTCAGTTCTACCGCTTCCCCCTATTCACAGGTCTTGTTACCCTGTCAGAGCTATTAGGTTGGTTTGACATGTTTTGTTCTTGATTCCAAGTGACAGTCAATTAAAATCATCCTTTTTTCTGGACATTTTTTAACTAGCGTGTTTACAAATGACACCTAAAATTACTATAAATTAAAGAGATTAGTGGAAATGTTTTTCTCTGATTTTTAGTTTTTTTACTTTGTGCATTTGTCAGTATTTTGTGTATTCTTAGTGCCATTGATTCTCCTGTATAGTCTATCATTTTCTCTCTGTTTGCATTGGCTTTTTACACAACAAAAGAGGGATAGGCAAATGTAAAATTGTAAAAATTAACAAGGGATCTTTGGGGCAGGGATAGTAACAGAAACTACTTTTAATGCTTTTTTTAATGGCTAGATTTCAAGTTGGCAGTGGCCCTATTTAAATTGTTTTTTTCACTATAATATAGGTGTGTGTTTATAATAGAAACTACATAATACAAACTAGACTATATGGACCTTAGGCTTCATTATTGTTCTCTGGCGTGAAACTCCATTTTGCCCATGGTAGAACTCAAAAGCTGATCCAAGCAGGTTTCTAAGGTTCTATTTCCTTGATTTTGGAGCTGTCCTTTTAACCTTTCCCTTCCTAATTTTCCTAGCCCGTATGCACCCCCAACCCATCATGGTGCCATATATTTATTCTCCCCCATTTCTGTAATTGCAGGTATATGATGAATAGTTTAGCAAAGAAGTGTAGAGAGTAGAATGTCTAGTACTTTGTTCTGTAGCTGAGGATAGAGCTTTTGTCACACATCTGACTGTCTTCAGCTGCCTCTCCAGAATCCCACACAGCTTAGTCCTGGCAGACCTGGCTTCATTTTCTGTGTTCATGTCATAGCTGTTGGCAAATAGATACTCTGGACTTCTCTTCTGAGGAGTCTCATAATGATTGTGCCTATCTAATGAATGCTTTAGGCCACTAAACTTTGCAAGTCATTGAGGCCAAGAATTTAGGAAAGAGGAATTGGATATTTGTATGGAAAAGAAAAACATCAAGATTTGTTATAGTTAATACTAAAAAAAAGACTTCAGGAAAGAATAGAAAACCTTACGCTTCAGGGTTTAAACCAAGCTGTATTGGGAATTAGAATGACATGTTTGTGTGGGACAAGTTTATTCCACAGTTGCTTGTTGCATGGTTTCTGCTGCTTGTTGCATGGTTTCTTGTGTCTTCCCCGAAGCATCTGGTGCTGGCCGCTGCCAAAGACAGGATATTAGACTAGATGGACCATGAGTTTGATCTGGTTTTGGCAATTCCTATGTTCCAGGGTGTTGAAGCACTTGTGTAAAGATAGCTGAACTCCTGAGGATGTTTAGAATCCATTATGAATAAGATTATTTTTAAGGAAGATGTAAAAATCTTTGTAGCTCAATTTTTTAAAAGTATGCATAAATCTTAACTTAAATGGGAAAAACTCTCCTGTTAAGTAATTGTGAATTTTATTTTATTTACAGGTTACTGCAAAACTGCAACGATGACAGTCTGAATGTTGCACTTCCTATGAATGCTTGAGGTATTTTCATCTGAGAATACGTATTTACCTGTTTTACAAGATGCCAACTATGTGGCATCACTATTTGAACAAATTTTGCACTACATGGTTCAAAAAGGTCAGTAGCAGGAATATTAGAAGTTGTGGAAAAAACACAAATTTTGAACAAATGTGTAACTGCTGAAGGCCATGTTACTGAAACGCATTGTATTTTGACAACAGACATTATGGTTAACATTAAGTAGTTCTGACACTGACCCATTGTTTTAACGAACACGTTTGTGAACAGAAAGTTACAGCTCAATATTTGATTTCTTTGGAATAATGTTTCTAAACTTGTGTTTTACTATTTAGTTTGTAATATGCTAATATTATATAGTGAATATGCTTTTTTCCTCTAACTGCTGTTTTACATATAAGCAAATAACCCCCCCAAGACCCAAACTGCAGTTCTACTCTGAAAAATAACTTTTTGTAAAAATGTTACCTTCTTGTGCAACAGATCTCCCTTTATCTGCTAGATGGTGTTAAAAAGTGTTTGTTAATTTTTAATCCTGTTAGCACTGTAGTACCAACACAGCAAAGAGATAGTGAGCTATGTTCTATTTCCTTTGTTCCATCATCAATAGAGTTGTTTGCGAAGTTCCAGGCAGTTACATCTGTGCAAACCTGTTGAAAGCAAATGGATTGCATAGATGTCACTGAGGGTGTAATTTGCTTGTGGAACTTTTATTACTTGTGGGATGTGCAAGAAGGAAAGAAGGCAGTTTGGCTTTCTGATCCTGGGTTGAGTTTGCCAGACTCATATCAAAGGGAAGGGAAAAACTTTTTCTTCTTAACTGATCATGTTTGACCTGACAGCCATTTATAGGAAAAAACCACAGAACTCCAGAATGTCATTTCTACAGTCACTTCTTGGAATAGATCCATATTTTAAAGGACTAAATACTGCTGTTATGCTGGTCCTGTTGATTTAGATGGAACTGCTAAATTACTTTTTACCAGAGCATAATACAGTGTGAGTGAGATTGTAATACGTTAGTTTGCTTGCCTAGAAGCTATTACACATTTTCATAGTATGCTATTAAGAACACCATAATTTGTATCTTTGTTTAGCTCTTGTATAAAGTATTTTTGAAGGTGTCACCTCCATGTAGTGGTGAAAGCTTGTCATTGTATAACATCCAGTTTTCAAAATTGATGTACGAGAATTTAATTCTGGATAGGTTAAAAATCTAAGTCCATAAAATTCAGCTGTCTGTCTGATCATAGTACAAAAAACAAAAATAGTAAGACTGCATGATAACGGCAGTTGTGCTGTCTTTTTAATCATACATGATACCTGAATTATTGTACAAAACGCTTTTGTGATCTTTGTTTATATTGTTTTAAACTGTTTTGCACACAATCCATCTAGCCTGTGCTAGGTGATAACTATTACCTTAGCTCCTGCATCTCCTGTACTTTCCACTTTGTTATTTCCACCACTTGTTACATCTTATCATATAGCCCCTACCCAAAAGAGCTTAACAGTTGTTTGATATGTTGTCCAGTGCCTAGCACAATGGGCCTCTGATTTTTCATTGAAACCTCTAGGCAGTACTGTAATACAAGTTGATAATAACTTGAGTGAGTTAAGGTAAGTGGAATTTGATCCAGGGGACACAAGAGCTGCTTAATGAAATGAAATTGCACCAAAAAGGGGAACAAAACAGTTTCAGGGTTTGACAAGTGATAAATGTGAATATATTGTTTAAAGATGAAGTTCAAAGGGTTGAAAACACACAGAGAAATAATTTTTAAATATTTATTTTTAATTATTTTAGCTTCTGGAAAGACCTGTAAAGGGGACACTGCTTATCTGTGAATGCGCTTATGTATTATGTGGGGGAGGGATAGCTCCGTGGTTTGAGCATTGGCCTGCTAAACCCAGGGTTGTGAATTCAATCTTGAGGGGCCATTTGGGATCTGGTCCAAAAATTGGGGATTGGTCCTGGTTTGAGCAGGGGGTTGGACTAGATGACCTCCTGCATGTATTGATTTAAATACTGGCTCTTTGGAGTAGAGTACAGATGAAACTTTTTTTGCACAGTTCCTCTGGAGTAGGGGTATAGTATATCATATATATGCAAAAAGAAAAGGTGTACTTGTGGCACCTTAGAGACTAAATCTCTCACAAGAACTCCTTTTCTTTTTGCGAATACAGACTAACACGGCTGCTACTCTGAAACCTGTCATTATGCAAGGCACTGAATTTAGCTGTATGGAGTGGAAATCTATCAACTTCAGGAAAAAACTAGTACAGACACAGACAGACATCATCTTCCTCTCCAAATGCAAACGGATGGACATTATTATTTTTTTAAATTTGTTAGTCTCTAAGGTACCACAAGTACTCCTTTTCTTTTTGCGAATACAGACTAACATGGCTGCTACTCTGAAATATATACGTAAAGTATATCAGCCTTTTAGGCCTTGTCTTCACTAGGAAAAAGATGTATTTTTAACTCATGTTAGCAAGTATTAGCTAATATGTTAAAATACTAATATAGACAAGGCAAGTTGTAGTTCTTCAAGTACTTGTCCATATATATTCTAATACTGACAAGGCAGCTGTAGCTCTAACGTCTATGACTGTTGGTGTGCAAGTGCCTTGCACCCTTGAGTTTGGATTCCTTTGGCCAACAGTCTTCCTTGGGACCATGCCTGTGCCCTGACTGTCCTTGTGCTGCACATTGAGAGGAAAAAGGCAGGGGACCCTCCATTCCTTTGCCAATATGGAATCCATGAGTTATGGAACTTCATAATAGGGAAAGAGGAATATATATGGACAACACATTTCTAAGAGCAACAGTAACTGTAAGATAAAGTAATCATTAATTTTAACTTGCAAGTTGGTAAGAGTAAAGTTTAGAGGGACCCTAGGTTTTACCTTGATCAGGTCTTAGACGTTAGAGCTACAGCTGCCTTGTCAGTACTAGAATCTCAATACATGTTAATATACATTAGCTAGTGTGTTTAAAAATGCACCTTTTCCCTAGGGTACACATGGTCTTATAGTAAGAAAAGGGTTTGTGGCAATATAAAGGCATTGTAACTTATAAAAATAATCACAGGTTTCAGAGTAGCAGCCGTGTTAGTCTGTATTCTCAAAAAGAAAAGGAGTACTTGTGGCACCTTAGAGACTAACAAATTTATTAGAGCATAAGCTTTCGTGAGCTACAGCCGATGAAGTGAGCTGTAGCTCACGAAAGCTTATGCTCTAATAAATTTGTTAGTCTCTAAGGTGCCACAAGTACTCCTTTTCTTTTATAAAAATAAGAAACTGATATCTCGAACTTTCAAACTCAAAAATTTTTACTGCTGAAATATCCCTTACTTAATCCTAGTATTAATAAATTGTAGGTATGTATGAAAACTAGATAATCTAGAGGCCATTTATCACACAAAGGCAATTTAAAAGTAATATCAATTTAACTGAAATGTCAGCTATAGGGCAAGTTCAGTGCACATCCATATTTACAAGTGTACACTTGAGAAGAAGTGCTTCATTTGAGAAATACATTTAAAACACACACTATTTTAACCATACCCTCTTTCTTTCTTAAAGCTGAACAGATGTTTTATAGTCTCCAGCAAGTGAGCTTCAAATATACATTTCCAGTTTTTGGCAACAGTGAATGTTCTTTCCAGGAAATGGGTGCACAAAGGATTCTTCATAAGAGTACTATGTTTACTGCAGTTCACTTTCAGCTATTACGATGATGCTGTGCAGAGCAAGTTTAAATTCTCTTAGGTGTGGTTTTAAGAGGCATTGCGAAGGGTGGAAAAGTTAGTTCAACTTTTCAATGCCTTAGAAACCTTCCAATATGCTTTTGTGATGTGTCTTGTTGTCATGGACTGATTTTCACTGACTAGAGCAGGTAATTTGAATAGGATGGTTTTTATTACTGATGATAAAAGTATATGAGAACTGTAATATCTTTAGAAAATGTGTGAATCTATCTTAGTTTTCACATGCTCTACACCAGGGGTGGGCAAACTTTTTGGCCCGAGGGCCACATTGGGGTTGCAAAACGGTATGGAGGGCTGGGTAGGGAAGGCGGTGCCTCCCCAAACAGGCTGGCCCCTGCCCCCTCCCACATCCTGCCCCCTGACTGCCCCCCTCAGAATCCCTGACCTATCCAACCTGCCTGCTCCTTGTCCCCTCACCGCCCCCTCCCAGGACCCCCCCAATTGCCCCCTCTGGACCTCACCCCTATCCAACCCCCCCGCTCCCTGTCCCCTGACTGCCCCAACCACACCGCCACCCCCAACAGGCCCTGTGGGACTCCCATGCCTATCCAAACCCCCCTCCCGCTCCCTCACTCCCCCGGGACCCCATCCCCTATACTACCCCCCGCTTCCTGTCTCCTGATTGCCCCCTCCGAACCGCCGCCCCATCCAACTGTCCCCTGACTGCCCCCCGGGACCTCCTGCTCCTTATCCCCCCCCCTTACCCGTACCCTGCCGCTCAGAGTGGCAGGACAAACAGGCTTATTTGAAAGCTTGGGAGTTGGGCGGGCGCAAGCTGTGTGGCGGCGTGGCTGTGTGGGACGGGGAACAGCGGGGGAGGGGCTGGGGGCAAGCCTCCCCAGCCGGGAGCTCGGGCTGGGCAGGACGGTCCCGCGGACCGTAGTTTGCCCACCGTGCTCTACACTTCAAGTTCATTGAGCAAGAAGGTGAATTAAGGATAGGATGGAATCATGAGATTGTCTTTGTATCTTATTGACCTAAATGCTGTTCAGGTTACCTCCCACCCACATCTTTGTTATGTAGTCAATGGAACATCATGTTGTTATGCAAGAAATCGACAATTTAGGAACAATTTTCAATCCGGACTGGTGGAGGTCAGAAGTATTTGTAGAATTGTGATACTCTTCCAACAGCAGGTATGTGTGTTGGATGTCAGATGATACTCTGGAAGGTTTTGGATCTAGTGAGAGCCATTGATGGTGTCCAAATGTGGTGTCAGAAATGTGACAGTCGGATGAGTTCAGAGAAATAGGAGATTTAGTATATTGTGTCTAGGCGGCAACTGCTTTAAAGAGCCAGTTCAGCAGGAGAAGGTTATTTTTGAAAGTCAGGCTAATTCTGAATACGTTTATCTGTCTCTGCAATTTACAAAATAAACTGCATTTCCAAAAAAAGGTTGTTGACTGTCCAATTTCTTCTGTGAATATAGCTTTTTGCCTTTTTGCTGCATTTTTCCATTTTATCTATTAATTGTTTAATCAGACTTTATGCTATGAATTGTAAAGAGCTCCTAATTATAAATTGCATTTTTCTTTACAACTCAAGAAATAAATGGTTGCATATATTTTTTTGTTTCAGGATACTACAGGTCGCTTTATTTGTTAATTAACAACAAGCTTCCATCGAGTATTGAGTATTCTGATGTCTCTCGAGTTCCTATTGCAAAAATACTGCTAGAGAATGTTCTGAAACCATTGCACTTTACATATAGCTCCTGTCCAGAGGGTGCAAGGTAATCAAAGGAGATCTTTCAATATTTGTATATCAACTCATTATTATCTTAGATACATAGGGTACATGCAGTTTTTAGTTAAGATTTTATATGTGCCGTTGAGTGCACAGTATTACAGAAAAAAAGAGTTTTATTATGTGATAGTGCAATAATATACTGAGGTAGGTTTTCTAAAATTCTTTACAGCACTTCAGTTAAATGTAATTGTTCATAATCTTGAAATAGTTTCATGATAGTTTTATGTGGGTGTATTAGGCTTTAAAGAAAAATACAAATAGAATAATATTGAGAAGGGCTGATTAAATTAATTTTTTGAGTAATCTGACGAGCTCAATATAGTGGCATAGAATTAAGGAATGCAGCTATACATAGTTTCCTTGATAGATTAAAATAATGTGTTCAGACTCGCAAGTTGATGATCAATCACTTCATGGATGTGCTGCTGAAAAGTTGTGTTTACATTTTCTGTAAAGAACCTTTTTTCCCCCCTTTCAGGCAACAGATTTTTGCTGCCTTCACAGAGGAGTTTTGGCAGCACCTTTTACAGATCAGATATTCCATTTCATCATTCCAGCGCTTGCAGATGTGCAAACACTTTTCCCATATGAACTCTTCCTGAATGCACTATTAACAGAAAGCAGGCGTTCAAGAAAAAGTGATAGAGCTCCATGGCTGTTTTACTTTGTTTAACTGTGGTGAACATATTTGGGTATGAAAAATATATTCTATTCAGTTTAAAATTTTATTTTTGTGTACTGTATAATATAGTTCTTTGAATTGGCATGTTACGTATCACCATAGTATATTTTAGTATTCTTCATGGTCTGAAAAAGAAATCAAAAGTGATGGACAGTTTAAAATATGAAGATCATTAGATGTTCTTCTTACAGCCCACTCCAAGATTCATATAATCTTTGCAATATAGGGCATCTACTTTAATTGTAAGCTTTTGGGCATATTGTTAAGGGATCTTGTTGAACACTGTTCTATTCAGCCATAGTACAGCATGATCTGCTTACTTTGTTTTATTTCTGTTGTGCTGTAGGATCCCTTTCAGAGGAAGGGTTACTTGTTATTTAAGGGTACTCCAACATTTCTTTCTCAGTTACTGTGTCTGCTACTGGTGCACTGTCAAGATGCAACCAGTGATTCTGAAGATGAGGATGAAGAAATCAGTAAGATGATGACCATACCTGTAAGCTTAAAGGTTTCTCTGAATAAAATCTTATTATAGCAACATCATAGTTAAAATGAGGAAGGCACTTTCATTGTATTTCCTCATTTAATTTACGGATGCAGTGAAACCGCGTCCTCGTTCCTCCTCCCTCCTCCTGCCCATGGCAATCAGCTGGCTGCGACATTCAGGGGGCAGAAAGGAGGGGAGGAGTGAGGACTCGGCACGCGGTCCTCCCTCCCTCCCCTGCTTCCTGCCCATGGCAATTAGCTGCTTTGTGGCGTTCGGATGCAGGGGAGGAACGCTGCGTCTTGCTGCTCCTCCTGCCTCCATGAACGCTGCAAGCCAGCTGATAGCCGTGGGCAGGAGGGGGGGATGAGGGGGAAGGCGCTGATCCACAGGATCTGTCAGCGGGTGGGAGCCGCTGGGGAAGGGGGGCAGCTTAGGGGAGCAGATGGGGGCAGCAGTGTGGACAAAGCAGGCAGCCAAACGACCATTATAGAGAGCATTGCACAACTTTAAATGGAGCAGTTCTGTAATTGATCAGGGACGTAAGATTGAAACAATGTTAAGCGAGAGGACATTAAGTGGGGAGTTACTGTATTTGTACAGCACATAGTACAGTGAGGTCCTGGTCCATGACGGGGCTTCTAGGCGCTACAAAAATACAAAATATATAACCAAGAATTCTTAAAGTACAGGAGCAGCAGCACAATCATAAGACACCCTGTATAGTAAAAAGTTTGTGCTTCATAAAACGTATCTGATTAAGACTTCTTTTTTATTTTAATCTTGTTTTACAGGGGAAGGGATGGAAGTGAATGTTGGATTCCACAGAGAAATCTTATAGAAACTGCTTACGAAAGGGTCTCAAAATAGCTTTCTACATGAAATTTTGCTAAGATCAACACACTTTTTTTTTAAACTTTCAGATTTTGCCATTTCCAAGCAAAATAAATTCTTGAAAAAAGTGACCCATTAAGTTAATTTAGGTAGGAATACAGTAGAGATTTAGAATGATTTACTTAGATTCGAAAAAGAATAATCAGTTGACTTCTAGTTTAATTTTGTATTTAAAGGGGACCTTTTAGGGCTTGTACTGATAACACTGAGTTTTCAGGACACAGCCATCAAATCTTCGCACTTGAAATATTTATTTTCTGTTGAGAGAAATTTATATATTCTTCTTGAATGCTTGCTCATGTATATCATTTTAGGTGTGTGTGCACCCATGTGCACAGTTGGTCGGAGATTTCTGCCTTAGCGGTATCCGTAGGGCTGATGTGGTGCTCCCATGCAGTGGTATGTCAGGTGCGCTGGCCCTTGCCCTTCAGTTCCTTCTTACCGTCTGTGACGCGTTGGTGGAGCGCTTTGTTTTGCTTCTCAAGAACAGCGTGGTTATCCATTGACTAGTTATAGTTTTTGTTGTTACATAGTGTCAAAGATAGTCGATAGTGTTGGTTAGTCAATAGAGCCCAGCTTGAACTTTGTCCCGAGCGGGTCATGCCCTACTCCCTCGGCTTCGAGCTGTGTGTGTCATGTAGCAGGCCAAGGCTGATCACCGATCCTCACGATAACTCTCTTAAGCATCTGGGAGAAGGCCATAGAAGACAGAGGTGCTGCATCTGTAACAACTTCGCCCGCGGACCCAGAAGGAGTGGGAAATCTGCTTGAGGATATTGATGGAGGCTGCTCTTTGCCTGGTGTCGGAACCCTCCACTACGGCACCTACACCCGGCACTTCAGCCTTGGCACACAGCATACCATCGGCGCTGGACTTGGCCTGGCACCATTCCATTTCGCCTGCGCCGAAGAAGAGGCTGAGGAAAAGAAGCTCCTCGGCATGGAAGGAGCGGGGGCCTTGGGCAAAGGACCTGTGTCAGGCCATGTGCCTGCTGTGGGGCTTCATGTGGGTACCGCGGAGGTCAGACCTGCCAAGGACCTGCCTCCTACCCCGGGCAGCGGCAGGGGTTCCTAGCCAGTGATAGGGCCTTCAGTGCCTGAAGCAGTCCCGGCGGCTAAGGAGCAAGGCCAGCTGGCTCACAGGTGTCACACCAGGTGACCGATACGGCTCTGCTCGTGACACCGAAGGGGAAAGCCAGCGAGATGCTGCAGCATAGACTGATGGAACACCCCAGATCACAGGATCACAGGTGCAAGTCCCCATTGTTGCAACCTCAGGACCTGGCACCTCAGCCTAGCTGCTGGCCAGACGACCTAGATCTTAGAGTTCCCTTCCTACTAAGCGAGGGACTCCAGACTCGTGGTGCCATTCCCCGTACCGCTGACTGTCTGGCCATAGGTCACTTACATGCCAAACAGCCTCTCCCAGAAGGTCTCATTGTCGTCGATCTCTGTCCTGGAGGGCTCGTTCGGGATCTCAGACTGTGATTTTTAGCCCATCACTGAGATGGGGCAACTCCCCTCTGATGTGGGAGACCGAGGCGGCACTGGCTGCAATGCCGACGCAGCAGGAGCCGTGGCCCCGCCATTGGCCATACTGGAACCCTTGGAGGGTGATGGTGATGCTGGTCCAGTACTCCCAGCCCTCCCTGATTGCATCGGACAAACCAGCTGAGGTACTGCTGATGCTGCAATTGGAACATGGCACTGTGGTTGAAGCAGAGTCCGCACACTGTACCCTGACACCGAGGGAGCCCTCCCCCAACAAGGGAGGGAATGACACCATCTCTCAGGCAATACAATCATCCTTGTCGTCCCCAGATGAGGCGGTGGCCGGACCCTTCCACACCAGCAATCCCCTGGATGACTTTAAGGAGCAGCAGACCCTCCTTAAATGGGTGGCTGAAAACCTTTGCTTGCAGATTGAGTAGGTTGCTGCGGAGGCAGACGACCTTTTCAGTGTCATCTCAGCCATCACACTGGCAAAAATTGCATTGGCTGTCCACCCAGGGTTGCTCAAAATAGCCAACTTGGTGTGGCAAGTCCCCTTATCTATTCCGCTGATGGAATAAAGAAAACGGAAAAGAAATACTATGTCCCTGCAAAGGGCTTCAAGTATCTGTATTCTCATCCCCCTGCGGTATCATTGGTTGTATCCGCGGCAAATGAAAGGCCACCTCAGCTGACCACTGAAAAATAAGGAGGCCAAAAGACTTGACTTATATGGCAGGAAAGTTCATTTGATAGCCAGCTTACGGTTTCAGGTCTCTAACCACCAGGCCCTGCTAGGACCTTATACATTTAACCTGTGCGACTCCCTGAATAAGTTAATGGAGACCCTCCCACAGGAGCGTGCCCAAGAGTTTGCCATGTTGGTGAGCGAACTAACGGCGGTGGCCCGGGCAGTCCTCTACATGGCCTGGGACGCGACAGACTTGGCTGCCAATGTGGTTGCATTGGAAGTGGCCATGAGACACAGATCCTGGTTGCAGGTTTCTGGGCTGTCCCAGGAGATGCAGACCACAATCCAGGACCTGCTATTTGAGGGTTCGGGGCTCTTTTCTGAGCTAATTGACTCTAGGCTCCATGGGCTCAAGGACTCAGGAGCTATCCTCCGATCCCTGGGCTTGCACACCCCTCGGGAGTCCAGGAAGACATTCCGTCCTCTGCTTCCTTCTCCTCTGACACAATCTAGGTCCTGGGGGGCTTCCAGGTCTGGCTCCTACAGGAGAAAGGAAAAGGACGAAGGACCTAAGAGATGCTACCTGTCCTCTTCCTGTCCGGCTGCCCAACCTGACTCTCCCAGAAGTCAGGGAGGCCAGAAGCAGTCATTTTGAGGATGTACTCGAGGACGCACCCCAGCCAATGTATTGGATCCAACCCTCCCTTTCCTCAACCACCTCCGCCCCTTCCGCTCGGCCTGGTCCTTTGGAACGGCTGGGTGCTAGATATGGTTTGTTTGGGCTACACCCTGCAGTTTATAGGCAACTACCTCTCCAAGTCCCCTTCCCTGTCCCTCTTCAGCGACCCTTCTTACGATCAACTCCTCGTTCAGGAGATCGAAAACCACCTGCACTTGGGGGCAGTGGAAAAGGTCCCTCGGAACCTGGAAGGCAGAGGATTCTACTCCAGCTACTTCCTGATTCCGAAGGCAAAAGGAGGCCTCAGACCCATCCTAGACCTGCATCGCCTCAACAAGTCTCTCAAGAAGTTGAAGTTTTGCATGATCTCCATGGCCTCCAGCATCCCATCCCTGGATCTGGGAGACTGGTATGCTGCCCTCAATTTTAAAGGACGCATACTTCCATATTTCCATCTTCACAGGGCATTGATGCTTCCTTCGCTTCATATGCTGGGTCGGCATCTGAGACTGCCATAACATGAAATATATGGCAGAATGCAGGTAAAACAGATCAGGAGACATACCATTCTCCCCCCAAGGAGTTCGGTCACAAATTTAATTAATGCATTATTTTTTTAATAAGCGTCATCAGCATGGAGGCATGTCATCTGGAATAGTGGCCAAAGCATGAAGGGGCATACGAATGTTTAGCATATCTGGCATGTAAATAACTTGCAATGCCGGCTACAAAAGTACCATGTGAATGCCTGTTCTTACTTTCTGGTGACATTGTAAATAGGAAGCAGGCAGCATTATCTCCTGTAGAGGTAAGCAGACTTGTTTCTCTTAGTGATTTGCTGAACAAGAAGTAGGAGCGAGTGGGCTTGTAAGCTCTAAAGTTTTACATTTTTTGTTTTTGTTTTTGAGTGCAGTCACACTAAAAAAAAAAAGAAAAAAATCTACATATGTAAGTTGCACTTTCATGATAAAAAGACTGCACTACAGTACTGGTATGAGGTGAAAAAAATATTTAATATATTTCATTTGTTCTGTTTAACCGTGTGATTAAAACTGCAATTAATCACAATTAATTTTTTTAATTGCGATTAATTTTTTGAGTTCATCACATGAGTTAACTGCAATTAATCAACTGCCCTAATTTATTATTAATATTTCTATGAGCTATCAACATTTTAAAGTATACGCTGCTCCTTCCCCAATTCATTTCCCCCCCAAATTTTAATCCATTATTTTCGTGGGAAATAAGTTGTGCTTATATGAAGACAAAGTAGCTGTTGAGGATTTACTAGATTTAGATAACTTCACAATAATTATGGCCATCTTTGTTGTTTAAAATAAACAATTATACAGTTATAACTTTGAAATTGATAATTTTTTGTATGCAAGAATACATGCAGAAACGTCTATGTTGACACCACCCTGAGACAAGTGGAGAGAGTTTACTCTTGGGAACAAATCCTGCCCCCTACTTTGTGGTTGTGGACAGCCCTCTGAGAACTAGTGTAGTTTCATTGTGCAGAGGCTGATACAGGATTTGTGGATCCTATGTAATAGACACACATTCCACCTGTGTGCCAAAGAGCCCAGCTGCGTGTGGCTCTTTTTTGCAGGCCTGTATCCCTGTGTAGCAGAGAGATGGGGTCAGGGTCACAAACCTATTTACTGCACTCTCTATACACCATTCCACTTATCTTCATTTTCCTTTGTGGTTCACAACTCAGCTAATGTAGTTGTCATTCACAATTTTGTTATACTTTTCCCCCCACCCCCTCTTCATCCCACCAATCCAGGCTGTCCCCAAATCATCGTAATTCTTCTTGTTCAATATCGCCACAATCAATCTCAGCCCATAATCATCTCTTGCCTTGACTGCGTCAGCCTCCTTCATTCTCATGATTTACCCCCTTGCTCCCTTCCAGGCTGTCCAAACACACCTGGAAAAAGTCTTTCTCTCCAAGTGCTATGACTTTGTCACTTTTTTCTTGAGTCTCTGCACAGGCTCTCTATCTCCTCTGTCAGATCAGAGTTCATGTCCTCCCTTCAGAGGTCTTCTTAGCTCTACCCTTACACGTATTTGTGCTCTCACAGCTTCCTTTCTTCCCTCCACTGCATACTGTGCTAGCTTTGTTTTTATCTTTCTATTAGCCTTTTCCATGCCACTTCAATGCTACTTTGCTTTGCCTGAAAAAGATTTTCTTTTCCTGGGCAGCCATAGGTCTTTTTTTATATTCCTCCTCAGAATTCATTTCTTATGGCTAGCATTCTGCTGCGAACCCTTCAGTCGTGCTCCGGTTTCCAGTCCTTCATCTTATCATAAATAAAAGTAATAATAGTTAACACAATGTAACTCTTATTACATCCTAAAGTTCCTGTGTGTGCAGCATGCAAAATAAAAATATGCATCCTATGCACTGTGCTTCCTAGCTTTGTCAGTCTGCTAATTATCATCCCTTACTAATGTTGAATTAACTCATTTTGTTATCTGTATTAGATTGCAAATTCCTCATTTTATTTCACATTGCAAAGCACCTTGCACACCTATTGTTCTATATAGTTAATAAATACTAGTCGATAGAGATTGCAGTGTAAACAGCACCTTTCTCTATAATGTTAAGAAAACCTATCAAGAAAATGAATTGTCAACATTTATATTAATATTCACTATCTGATGCTCAAATCAAGAAGGGTTATTCACTAGTGAAAGCTGGAGTAATATGACCAAGAGCCTCAGAGGCCTTTGATGTTGTTCTTTCTGCTTTCTCTTGAAAGACAATTAGCACTCAGAACACGCTGACAATTGAGATGTGTTCTTATACAATATGTGAAATTTCACAGGGTGTGGGTTTGGTACAAGTAGCTTTATCACCAGCTTTTATTCCTCTGCTGAGTGTGAACACTGAGTAGGAATTTTGTTGTTGTTGTTCTCTTTCCTGCAGTATTTTTGTTTGTCATTTCCTGTAGTAACTGGAATACTTCCTTTAATGCTGTGTTCCAGTAATATGGCAAAGTACTGAAGATGGTACCTTGGCTTCCATCTCTCCAAACTCGGACTATTCTGTCTATTTATATGATATGTCATGCTGATTATGAATACAAACTGGTCTTGAGAACAACCTCTCAGCAAAGGCAGCTTGTCAGATTTTTTGTCAGTTTTGCATATGTACACTGACTTTTTTTTTTTTAAAATATAGTATGTTAGCATCACCCAAGAATCTTCTTCTAAGAAGCTTTAAATAAACTATTTTATTGGTTGAATAATTAAAGTAATATATGACCCCAGAATCTTTGTTTTTCTATATGTACAAAGCAAGACTTCAAAATCTTTAAAAGTTAAGTTAATAGTAGCTTGGAAAGCACCCTCAAGAAATGAGGCTGACATATAAAGTCAATGTATTATATATATTTTACTATGGAACTAAAGTTTCACTAACCTTTGAATCATTTATATACCATTCCTTAGTATGTTTACTATTGCTGTTATCAGCTGTTGTAGAATGAGTAGCGAGTGTACAAATCCAAATGAAATGCCTTTTAAGAAAGTTTTTAGTAGCTATTTTGTTAATGTTAATAAATTCTCTATTTAAATATTTTTTATCAAAATAAAAAAGTGATTAGGCTATAGACTATTTGCATGTCAAATGTTGTTCTGCCGGTCAATGTCTTTAAATGAATTAAGTGCATTTAAAAACATGTTAAAAATAAACTGGTATTCTTGTCAATTTTTAAAAAAAAAATCATGTTGGTTTGTGTTTAGACACTGTGTGCCAACTTTCCGCATGGAGTACATTTTCATGACTTAAAAATTTTTAGGTTTTGATAATGTAAATGCTGGCAGATCTTGAACTAAATGTTCCATGGAAGTTTGTGGTTTGGCACCTGAATGCTGGTTTGGTAAAAATGGAATCTAAAGGTCTGTTCAGAGACAATTTACAATAATTGATAAATACCCAACTGTGTCTGACTTAAAAGAGAATAGGCAAAACCTCCCCCGAGAAGACTCCACTGCTTAATAGCACTCTGCCACATAGATTCATAGATACTAAGGTCAGACGGGACCATTATGATCATCTAGTCCAACTTCCTGCACAACGCAGGCCACAGAATCTCACCCACCCACTCCTGCAAAAAACCTCACATATTTCTGAGCTATTGAAGTCCTCAAATCGTGGTTTAAAGACTTCAAGGAGCAGAGAATCCTCCAGCAAGTGACCTGTGCCCCATGCTACAGAGGAAGGCGAAAAACCTCTAGGGCCTCTTCCAATCTGCCCTGGAGGAAAATTTCTTCCCGACCCCAAATATGACGATCAGCTAAACCCCGAGCATCTGGGCAAGATTCACCAGCCAGATACCCAGGAAAGAATTTTCTGTAGTAACTCAGATCCCATCCCATCTAACATCCCATCGCAGGCCATTGGGCCTATTTACCATGAATATTTAAAGATCAGTTAATTACCAAAATCATGTTATCCCATCATACCATCTCCTCCATAAACTTATCGAGTAGAATCTTAAAGCCAGATAGATCTTTTGCCCCCACTGCTTCCCTTGGGAGGCTATTCCAAAACTCTGATGGTTAGAAACCTTCATCTAATTTCAAGTCTAAACTTCCCAATGACCAGTTTATATCCATTTGTTCTTGTGTCCACATTGGTACTAAGCTTAAATAATTCCTCTCCCTCTCCAGTATTTATCCCTCTGATATATTTATAGAGAGCAATCATATCTCCCCTCAACCTTCCTTTAGTTAGGCTAAACAAGCCAAGCTCCTTGAGTCTCCTTTCATAAGACAGGTTTTCCATTCCTCGGATCATCCTAGTAGCCCTTCTCTGTACATCTGCCCTTTCTTTCCCCTCCCCCCCCGTGAGCACTTTACGTACGTGTGTGTGTGTATGTGTATGTATGTGTGGCTAGAGAGACAGTGAAAGATTTGAGTGCTCCCATCCATAGGCTAAATCATCATAGCTCAGTGATGTTTGTGGAGCTGTAATATTTTACACCGGCTAAGGATCTGGCCATATGCGTGGACATGGAAAGTAGGCATATATAGGTCTGCTCCAAAGCCCATTGAAGTCAAAGATGGTCTTTCTAGTGCCTTCAGCAGGCATTGAATCAGGCACATATTGTACTGACTCATATACCTGCCTGCGTTGGGGGTGGAGGGGGGTTTAAAACCTCCTCCAAAATATTTTGCTGTAACCTGTGAAATGGTTTTTTAATACATTTATTTTGTGGGGGGAGTGAATTGTGTTAATTATAGTAAAATTCTGAAGCTTTGTTTAAAGAACTGTAGGCTCCATAGTGTTAAAGTTTAAGAGGTCTTCAAAACGGATTGTTTTTTGGTATATTTTACAGGGTGACGGGAGAATATCAGTACAGTATATAACTGAGGAGTGTCTAAAGAAATTGGATACAAAACAGCAGACAAACACTCTACTGAATATGGTCTGGAGAGATTCAGCTAGTGAAGAAGTCTTCACGCTGATGGCATCAATCTGCCACACACTAATGGTGCAACACCGAATGATGGTGCCAAAAGTCAGGCAAGTACCAATAATATGGAACTATAATTCTAGTAGACCTAAAACTTTGACTCTGGTTTGTGGTCGCATGCAAGCCTGTAATGATGATGATCTGCTTGTCTGTCGACTTTTTGGTGGCGTGCTCAATCGTGGTATTGAAATGTATAAGAATCCTGCTTTTCGTGTACTTTAGGGAGAAAACTTCTTTTGCAATGCAATACTGTGCCTGTTGAGTGTGCTGCCTGCTCATTCTGGAAAGGACCACTGCATACATAAGTGTGCACCCCTCATTTATTGTTAATGCGTTCACCAGTAAAGCTAGTATTTCACCTGTATTTCAATCATAGGTGTCTGAAGCTGGTAGAGTATTCATGATCAGGGTGTGTGTGTGTGTGTGTGTGTGTGTGTGTCTTGAAATCCTAAATGTAGGTGAAAATTTGGAGCTATTAATTTTGTAGAGTCCCTTTAAAAAGATTGAAAAAATACAGGTAGCTATGATGAGACTTAGCTTCCTGTATTCAAAATAAAGATCCTGATTATATTTTTATCAGATATTTAATTCAATGGTACATCAGTAATAATATTAAATAGGGCTGTCAAGCGATTAAAAAAATTAATCCTGATTAATCGTGCAATTAAACAAATAGAATACCATTTATTTAAATATTTTGGATGTTTTCTACATTTTCAAATATATTGATTCAATTACAACACAGAATACCAAGTGTACAGTGCTCACTTTATATTTATTTTTGATTTCAAGTATTTGCACCGTAAAAAAACAAAAGAAATAGTATTTTTTCAATTCACCTAATACAAGTACTATAGTGCAATCTCTTATCAATGAATTTGAACTTACAAATGTGGAATTATGTAAAAAAACCCAAAAACCTGCATTCAAATATAAACAATGTAAAATGTTAGAGCCTGCAAGTCCACTCAGTCATACTTCAGCCAATCGCTCAGACAAACAAGTTTGTTACAATTTGCAGGAGATAATGTCACCTGAAAGTGAGAACAGGCATTCACATGGCACTGTTGTAGCTGGAGCTGCAAAATATTTCCATGCCAGCTGCACTAAAGATTCATATGTCCCTTCATGCTTAAACCACCATTCCAGAGGACATGCGTCCATGCTGATGACGGGTTCTGCTCAATAACGATCCAAAGCAGAGTGGACCGATGCATGTTCATTTTCATCATCTGAGTCAGATGTCACAAGCAGAAGGTTGATTTTTTGGTGGTTCCGGTTCTGTAGTTTCCAGATCTGAGTGTTGCTCTTTAAGTCTTCTGAAAGCATGCTTCACACCTCGTCCCTCACAGGTTTTTGAATGCACTTCAGATTCTTAAACCTTAGGTTGAGTGCTATAGCTATTTTTAGAAATTTCACATTGGTACCTTTGTTTTGTCAAATCTGCTGTGAAAGTGTTCTTGAACATGTTCTGGGTCATCATCCGAGACTGCTATGATGTGAAATATATGGCAAAATGCAGGTAAACACAACAGAGATATACAATTCTCCCCCAAGGACATCAGTCACAAATGTAATTAACATATTCTTTTTTTAACGAGTATCATCAGCATGGAAGCATGTCCTCTGGAATGGTCGAAGAATGACGAGCATACGAATGTTTAGCATATCTGACACGTAAGTACCTTGCAACGCTGGCTACAAAAGTCCCATGCGAATGCTTGTTTTCACTTTCTGGTGATGTAAACAAGAAGTGGGCAGCATTATCTCCTGCAAACTTTAACCAAACTTGTTTGTCTGAGTGATTGGCTGAAGTAGGATTGAGTGGACTTTGTTTTATTTTTGAATGCAGTTATTTTTTTGTACATAATTCTACATTTGTAAGTTCAACTTTCATGATAGAGATTGCACTATAGTACTTGTATAAGGTGAATTGAAAAATATTATTTCTTTTGTTTTTTACAGTGCAAATATTTGTAATAAAAATATGAAGTGAGCACTGTACGCTTTGTATTCTGTGTTGCAATTGAAATCAATATATTTGAAAATGTAGAAAACATCCAAAAAATTTAGTAAATTTCAATTAGTATTTTACTGTTTAACAGTGCAAATAATCACGATTAATTTTTTTAACTATTTTTTTGAGTTAATTGTGTGATTATTAATTGACAGGCCTAATATTAAACTATTCTGGAGTAACTAGTTTTAGTTAAAAACGTATACAGTTACTGGTGGTAAAATGAAAAGCTTTAAGTATTTTTGGTATGTATTAAACATAATCAATTCAAACTGCATTGTAAACAATGATACACCAAACTAATTAATTAGATTCTATCTTAGTCCAGTGGTGTTTATAGCTGTTAGAGGAAGTAAGATGTCAGTGAAACTGTGATTGCTCGATTAGGGTAATTAGCTCTTTGTAGCCTAATTGCATTAGGACAGGATGTGAGATCTGAAGATCATAGCAGCAGCTGAATTAGTACGCTTGTTTTATTGTTGCAGCTAGTCCATTGCCTTGGATAATAATTACTGGATTTAAATGCATCACTGCTCTGGCTTGAATTTACTGGTAAACTGTGTGGAAAAGGTGCTTAATGAATAAAGAAGTCTTATTTAGCCTTAATTGTATGAGTAAGGCATCTGTTCCTCTGAGGAACCATAGATAGAAGTTGTAATTATTGTGGTAATGGATTAGGTGTTATGCATTAATATATATGTCACAGGTTTTGTAAGATGGTTCAACAACTTAGAAATATGCAAACCTATGTTAAATCAGTTAGAGTAACACAGCTGTTCCATACTGTAATTATTTTGGAATAGTTACTGAAAAGATGAGTATGTCTTCTACAGAATTAAATATTAGAAACATTGATTTTTCTGTTTCTCAGGTTATTAGAATAAATATATTTTAAAGGCATATTGTCAGTCTTTCATAGCTAGTTGTTTAGCTAACTTCTTATCTGTTTATAATACCTTTCATTATTAAAACTTGATTGAAGTTGAAAATCAGAGGTTCTGATGCTGGACCCATTGAAGTTAATGATAAAGCTTGCTTTGTCTTCAGTAGGTATGGGATCAGGACCTATATTACTTTTCTCCATTTATAATGTTAGGTTACTTTTACAGAATCCTCAACATTGAAAATAGGTTAATCAGTGTAAATGTTTAGTCTGTTGCACTTTAGGTTTCTCATGTACTAGCACAGTTCTGCTATATTTCATAAGAGCATCTGACAAACAAAACTGTAAAAACTCATTGATATTTTTTCTCAAATATTTTCATAACATTCTTCCATTATGTTTTAAAGCCGTCAGTCCTGTAAACACTAACAGATGTATTCAACATTAAGCATGAGTAGGCCCATTGGCTTCAGTGTAGTTTTCAGAGAATTAAAGTTAAGCTTACCCATGGAGGTATTTGCAGGATTGAATCCTATAGTTTTATATCTCCAGAAGATAAATACAACCTTGGTGTGCTTTTTTATTACAGTTTAAATGTTGCCTATAGGTTATGATCCAAAGACCATTAAAGTCAGTTCTTCCATTTGTGTTTAATGGATTTTGGATCAAACGTGTGGTATCTGGCTGCTATGACAAATATTTGTGTGTGTTTATTGTAAGGAGATTTTGCCTATTGTTTTGAAGTATTGCATTTTGTATATTTTTCACAAGTAGTTCAAAACTTACAGGGCATTTGTTTCAACTTGCGTACTATCGCTTTTTTATAGCCTATTGAGAAAAAATGCTCTTCCTTGTTTAGCACGTGTTCAAGTTCAGGAGTGCTGATAACTGTAGCTCTTAATTGCCAGTTACAGATTTAGTTTTCATCACAACTTTAAACTGTAAAGATTCACTTTTATATTTATTGTATGGTAGATTTAATATTGCTCTTAAAGCTACTCCAAAGTTTGTCTTTTTGAGTCTGGTTTACTTAAAATACCAATTATTTTGAGTAAATAATATTTACCTAATAAATTATGATTGTTGCAGAAGCCATGTTAAAATGGGAACACTGGAGATAAACAAGAATAACGTATTCAAAATAACCTTTCATTTACAATGTATTAGATGTTCTGGGGAAAAAATTCCCATTAAATTTGAAGTCTCATTGATAAAATTAATCTGGGATCAGCATGAAAATTTTATATATTGAAAAACAGAACTCTCAAATATAAAAGTAAATCATGTCAATTAAGACAAAGCTAGCAATGTACGGCATTGCAAAGTGAGACAGTAAATGAAAATAATTAAATTCCACCTTTTAAAACTGAAAATATTGTTAGAACAAAAATTTAGCATACGGTTAACTCAGATGAGTGGTAGGGAAAGAATGAATGTCTTAAGACTGTGAGCTTTTAAAAAAAAGCTTTTTAAAAATGTACAGTTTATTTCCTTTATAATAGAAAAATCTTACCTTACAATGTGTACATACTACATAACTCACTGGAAAGGTAATTCCTTTGCTTTCTATGGTTCTTCAGTGCAGCTGGAGAGATGCATTGGTTGCAAAGTATTCTAGAAACATAAGGATTGTCATTCTGGATCAGACCATGGTTAAATCTAGTCAGATATCCTGTCCAACTGTGGTCAATATCAGGTACCTCAGGGGAAAGATACAAGATTCTGTGTACTAGATAGTTTTGCCTGTGGGGGATGTTTCTTCCTAACATCAACCAGTCAATGGTTGTCTTCTGCCCTGAACCATGAGGGTATATGTCCCTATTTTTCAGTCAGTCTTAACATAACTGTGGATAGTCTCATTGTCCAGAAAAATGTCTACTCTTTCTTTGACTCTTGCTAAACTCTTGGTCTCATTGATACTTGCTACCGTGAGTTCAATTTAATTTTACATGTTAAAAAATATTTCCTGTTATAAATTTTACATTTTGGCTTGTCAGAATCACTGAATAACCCCTTTGTTCTGTAGTATGAGAGATGTTAAATAGGGATTTCTCTATTCCTTCCCCCCACACCATATCCATGTCCCTTTTATTCCTCTCTTCTTTAAACAATCCTAAACTTTTCAATCTCTTCTTATGCAGAAGCCTTCCCATGTATCATTCTCTAATAATCGTAATAATTTTAGTTGCCTATTTCTGGACCCCATTTATTTCTGCTTTCTCTTTTTAAGATGGCATGATCAGAACTGAACTGAACTTCACATAGCAGCAACTGAGAAGTAAAATATGATTTACTGCTTTCATTCTCCTTTTTAATCATATATATGAGAGAGAACTGAAGCTTTTGAAGGTTAAGTCATCACTTATACTTTACCCACTATCCATTACCTTTATGATAGTTGCTTTTGTATAGTACATCTATTTAGGGGCAAATTAATTTATTTTTTCTATTTTACCTAGTATTAGAAACTGATAAAATGTACTTAAATACAACATAACCTAATCTACAGTAATTAATTAGCATGTAAATATGTTCATGTGGAGATCAAGGAAGAAGGAGGCACGCCTCAGGGCCCTATTTCACCTGGGGTGTTCACTACTTCCCACCACCCAACACAGATGTAATGAGGTTAGGTGGTGTCCATATAAAATAAGTAAGAACTATTAATTATTCCTCAAGGAAAGCTTTTAATGATTTTCTACTATAACAGCATAAACAAAACAAGAAAAGAAAAACCAAAGACCAACACTGAGTAAGAATTAATATAAAAGGCAGATTATACTGAAGACGAGCGCAAGTACAAGTAATATTGTGGACTATTTGCGAGTTCCTGAACAGTGACTCTACATATGCAGGTCCTGGCAGGTTATAATAAAAGCCCTGAAGACAAGCATAGGTAAAACTATTTTTCACCAGCCCTATATTCCTGGTGTTTTTAAAGGCAACATAAAGCTGATGAACGACAGCGCTACATGCATTTGCTAGGACTATGTAAAAGACAAGCAATAACACATGCAGAGCTATTATGCATCAGCCATCTACTATTGATTTTATACTATGGTATTGATACGACTATGATCAATTCGGCTTGAGCGACCAGACTTTTTTACTCCATAGACTTACCCTGCATTTGCCGAAAATACGTTACCCTTCAGTCGGCCGTTTTCCGCATTGGCCAGGTACAGACGGTTGAGAAGTGCACATCACTTCGGTTCAGGGGGTGTGGGTCAGGTATGACTGACAATACACACTCTTGTGCCTTCGCCTTTTTATCTGGTCTCACGGCCGTGTTTTAGAACAGACCAACCAATCAGGGTGGGCTACATTGTTTATGTGGTTGCCCTCGTATAATTAATTTTTTGGCCTATCAGATTTTGAATGTGGGTAATTTTGGATTGATAAGTACATAGTAATCAGCATAAATCGCTATCTGGTCGCCTCATTTCCTGACCACAAGTCATGAGCATAAACTTTATTTTTTGCAAGGCTTGCATTTTGCAGAATACGGAAGTTTTGAGGCCTAACATTTGCAATACTTCTGTTTTGTTCAAACTTGACATGACAGTTCAATTTATTCACAGTTCATATATTCTGCATTAACATGGGTGCATTACAGAATCATGTAGTTGAACAGGTCCTTCCGAGGAATTTACCATCTAAATTGGGTAGATGTGAACAAGCCCAATTAAAGGAAGAAGCATAAATGTTGGAAGACATAGTCATAGTCAATCTATGTTGGGAAACCAAAGGAGATACAGGGTGAAATCCTGACTCTATCAGAGTCAGAGAGAGGTATGCCATTGACTTCAGTGGGTCCAGGATTTCATCCATTGAGTGTAAAGTTTATATGTAACTTGATGATTTCCTTTATTGGATATTATAAAAAGACCTGACAAGATAACTGAGTCATACATAGCACACACCCGTAACTGCTGATCTAGGCAGGATTTTGAAGGCTCTTTGTTAGAAATGTTGCATGCTCAAGGACTTATTTAGGCCATTTATGCAGGTACCTTACTTTTAAACATCTGAGCAGTGTCACTGATTTCAAAATTAGTCTGGGGCTACACAAAATGCTTAAAATTAAGCACTTGTGTAATATTTTCAGGGTCAGGGCCTTATTGATTAGCAGCCTTCTGGCTGGTTTGTGTAGGGCAATTGCTAATTTCAGTAAAAGTGCTTCATAGTAACAATACATTACTACTGTTTGATTTTCAGAACACTGCTAATCTTCTCCCATGGGCAGATGATGAGTTGGAAAACTGACATTGTAGTATAATGTTAGCAGTCTGCTTTCACATGTAAAGGGAAGTTATTTAGTATTTCCACATGGCTACCTTTGTATATCTTTCTGGGAGCCTTCTCATTTTAACAGGCACGTTTTGGATTTATTTCTTGTATTTGCTCTTATTTTTTTTTCTATGAGTTAGCACTATTGCATTTATTTTTTAAAAAACCTTTTTTCCTTATCCGCATTATGCAATTTTGTTGTGATATATATTAAGAAAAAAAGATAGAAACACAAAGCAGCTTTCATTTGCAGTTTTATGCCAGAGGATTTGTATGGCTCATTTAATGGTAGTCACATATGCTATTTTCTACCTGTGACACCTGGCAGTTCGAAGGAAGTGTCAAAATACACTGCTCCTGCAATAGTGACCTTTACTAGACTGTATGAGCTTGTCTCATTCTATTGTATTCTCTTCATTAACTTAAATGGTCTCAGTGGGAAACTGGGCTCAATTTATGACCTAGACTGAAAATCTTGCCTTTAACTAATTAACTTATAGTGGTGCCTCAGCTAAATAAAGCTTAATGGGTCATTTAATCTATCCAATTGCACAGAAGGAATTTGACACTTTTTTTAAAGCCAAGGGTGCCCAAAAATACCTTTATAATAAATACATATAAATCATGTACCCTTTGTGAACAATTGGATACCTGCAGAGAGAAACTGCAGAGTTTGCTGTAAATGGTCATTATATACTTAGATCTAGCAGTAGAGATCATTTGATTTAACATATTGAAAATAGATATAGCAAAAGTCATTGCATTAAATTTAACTCCTAAGTGCTAAATTATGAAAACATTAGTTGTACCTAAGGTGAATTGGTTGATTTTTGCACTTGAAGCAGGGATTCAACCTCTTTATTATATAGAAAATACTGCATCTCCTTCCAAAAATTACAGCACTCACTTTGAATATAAAATGAATTTTCTGAAAATATACCAATGCATCTGTTAGTCAGTCTATTTATCCCTTTTAGAAAAAATTGTAATTAAAAGATTTTGCATATCTTCCCTGTCTCCCCAACCCCACTCACCCAATGCACACACATGCACAATAATCTCAGTAATGGAACAGAGAACAGAGAGAGGGATTTTGAAGAACAGAACAGGAGGCAGGGGAAGACTTGGGTGTAAACCTGTGGTTGATTTGCACTGTTCCAGAGTGGCATAAATGAGCCAGGGAGTGAATCCGACTATAGAAGTTAAATAAAAGATTTAATATTGATGTATTATACCATTAGAATTGATGATATTCTCTGAGTGTATTGTTTTAGTGTTCATGCACATGTAATTAAAAAAAAATGATGGGGGCAGAGTTTAGGTGGTTTAAATTCCCTAACTGTTCATTTTCATATCCGAATTACTTGGATTTCTTTTAAATTTACTTGTTTCAGAGTAGCAGCCGTGTTAGTCTGTATTGCAAAAAGAAAAGGAGTACTTGTGGCACCTTCCTTTGAGCATAAGCTTTCATGAGCTACAGCTCACGAAAGCTTATGCTCAAATAAATTTGTTAGTCTCTAAGGTGCCACAAGTACTCCTTTTCTTTTTGCGAATACAGACTAACACGGCTGCTACTCTGAAACCTGTCATTATGCAAGGCACTGAATTTAGCCGTATAGAGTGGAAATCTGTCGACTTCATGAAAAAACTCATACGGATACAGACCCCAGACATCATCTTCCTCTCCAAATGCAAACAGGTGGAAGATGCATCCGATGAAGTGAGCTGTAGCTCACGAAAGCTTATGCTCAAATAAATTAGTTAGTCTCTAAGGTGCCACAAGTACTCCTTTTTTTAAATTTACCTGTAACTCTGAATTTACTGGAGTTGTAGCATTTGGTTTGGAGGATAATTACAACATCACTGTAATGTATTTTACCCGAATGATACGTACTTTTAACCTTAACTCAATTTTGATGTGTTTTTGTCTAGGAATAGTGACTTTAAGATTACATTAAACACAGACTGAATAAGAACAAGTAGAGTGTGTTATGTCTCTCGTTAGCTCTTAAATTTTTCCGAGACCAATAATGTACACCAGGAAAGACCAGAAGAATTTAAAAGAACAGCTATTTTTGGAAACCTTTACAAAGAACAGTCTTCTTGAAAACCTTATTTACATTTGTTATTTACCTTAACTAAAATTATTGCTTTCTACTTTGAGAGCAGGTTTCAGCACTAATTACATACATTTTATGGCTGCTACTTTGGTTACAATGGACGACACTTCATTGGAGTCACACAAATGTAAAACTGTTGTAACATGGTGAATGAAGCCTTGTTTATTGGGCTAACGGCTGTTTTGTGGTAATGGCTAAGAATCCAAAGCATAGAAGATCAATATTTCACAAATACAGGACATATCTGTAAAGCATAATGAGTGATACAGTAAAATCTTCAGTCCTATCTATGTTAAGTTAGAGCTGGTTTTCAGAGGTTCTCAACATCTGCAGCTCTCTGTTGATCGGTTGGAGCTATGGTTGCTTATCACTTTAGAATTCAGGCCATAATATTTCGCAATTGCTCCAGTTGAACCTGTGAATAATTTGGGTGAAGTTTTCATAGTTCTGAAAGATGGATAAAACTGAGGCAACTGTTGTTCTGAGCTCTTAAAGTTTTCCTATTTTTTAGAAATACTACTGAACATTGCCAGAGCAAATGAAAAAGCGAATTACATTACAATAGGAAGTCTAGTATCCATGATGTTTGTTCATTTCAACTAAAACTAGTACATAATTTCCTGGGATGATTGTAAAATTAACAGGTTTTTACTTGGATGTCCTAGGAGACCTAAAGGCACTCTGCCAAATAGCTTTTCTTTTTGAAGCTGAGGCCAGGAACTGAAGGTCCTTGCACAAATTCCTCTGCTTTGAAACCAAGACATTCAAGTTAATGTCATTTTAGATATTTCAATGTTAAAAGAGAAAATACCTGTTTTTTATTTAAATAATTTAATAAGTCTCCAGTGACTAATAATGCATCATTTCCACTCAAATATCAGAATAATATGAATCTGGAAGAAAGTAAAACTATTGAGTCCCAGGTGGAGAAAAACAAATGATTTTAAAAAAATCTGATTTTTTTGAAATTTTAATCTAATTTTTTATATAAATTAGATGTTTAAAAAATTAAATATATATATTTTTAAAATTAAATTTGAAATTGACAATCTATGTTAAAACTAGGGTTGTCAAGCAATTAAAAAAATTAATCGCGATTAGTCGTACTGTTAAACAATAATAGAACACAATTTATTTAAATATTTTTGGATGTATTACAACTCAGAATACAAAGTGCCCAGTGTCCACTTAATATTGATTTTTTATTACAAATATTTGCACTGTAAAAAAAAAAAAAAATAGTATTTTTCAATTCACCTCGTACAAGTACTGTAATGCGATCTTTTTATCATGGAAGTTGAACTTACAAATGTATTATGTACAAAAAATAACTGTATTCAAAAATAAAACAATGTAAATCTTTACAGCCTACAAGTCCACTCTGTTCTACTACTTGTTCAGCCAATCGCTCAAACAGGTTTGTTTGTAATTGCAGGAGATAATGCTGCCTTCTTCTTGTTTACAGTGCCACCTGAAAGTGAGAACAGGCATTCGCATGGCACTGTTGTAGCTGGTGTCACAAGATATTTACATGCCAGGTGCGCTAAAGATTCGTATATCCCTTCATGCTTCAACCACCCTTCCAGAGGATGTGTGTCCATGCTGATGATGGCTTCTGCTCGATAATAATCCAATGCAGAGTGGACCAACACGTATTAGTTTTAATCATCTGAGTCAGATGCCACCAGCAGAACATTGATTTTCTTTTTTGGTGGCTCGGGTTCTGCAGTTTCTGCATTGGTGTGTTGCTCTTTTAAGACTTCTGAAAGCATGCTCCACACCTCGTCCCTCTCAGATTTTGGAAGGCACTTTAGATTCTTAAACCTGGGGTCAAGTGCTGTAGCTATCTTTAGAAATCTCACATTGGTACCTTCTTTGCGTTTTGTCAAATCTGCAGTGAAAGTGTTCTTAAAATGAACAACATGTGCTGGGTCATCATTGAAGACTGCTATAACATGAAATATGTGGCCGAATGCGGATAAAACAGAGTAGGAGACATACCATTCTCCCCCAAGGAGTTCAGTCACACATTTAATTAACACATTATTTTTTTAACAAGCGTCATCAGCATGGAGGCATGTCCTCTGGAATGGTGGCCAAAGCATGAAAGGGCATATGAATGTTTAGCATATCTGGCACGTAAATTCCTTGCAGTGCTGGCTACAAAAGTGTCATATGAAGGCCTGTTCTCGCTTTCTGGTGACACTGTAAATAAGAAGCAGGCAGTATTATCTCCTGTAAATGTAAACATACTTGTTCATCTTAGTGATTGGTTGAACAAAAAGTAGGACGAAGTGGACTTTAGGCTCTAAAGTTTTACACTGTTTTGTTTTTGAGTGCAGTTATGTGTGTAAAAAAAAAAAAATCTACATTTGTAATTTGCACTTTCGGAATAAAGAGACTAATATGGTACTTGTATGAGGTGAATTGAAATACTATTTTGTTTACATTATTTTTATTACAAATATTTGCACTGTAAAAATGACAGTGAGCACTATATACTTTGTATTCTGTGTTGTAATTGAAATCAAT
The DNA here is from genome assembly GCF_009764565.3 of Dermochelys coriacea. Taxonomy (NCBI): domain Eukaryota; kingdom Metazoa; phylum Chordata; order Testudines; family Dermochelyidae; genus Dermochelys; species Dermochelys coriacea. Next base: position 251,896,296 of record NC_050069.1, on the reverse strand, counting down.
ATATTTGAAAATGTAGAAAAACATCCAAAAATATTTAATACGTTTCAGTTGGTATTCTGTTGCTTAACGGTGTGATTAAAACTGTGATTAATCGTGATTAATTTTTTTGTTAATCGTGTGAATTAACTGTGATTAATCGGCAGTCCTAGTTAAAATGTAACCTACTAAAATCATTTAAATAAAAAATTTGCTGTCAATGACCCGTCCTCAAATTTAAATGAGTTAAAGGATGGTGCTTTTTAAATTTATACAGAATTGGGGGAAAACATGTAATTTTTGAGGTCAACTCAAGCTTTTTAAATATGCCACAATGTCGTGTATTATATTAAGTATCTGTATATTGTTGTCCATCAATGCCAGAAGGAGGACAGGAGACACTGGATGTATTTTAATTAGGCCGCAACTATATTTCTAAATGTCTGTAAGTACCTGGTAGATAAAAGTGTACAGTGCAGGTAATTCCACAATTGTTTACATATACCTGGAAAGGCTGCTGCCAGCCCTCTGCCTTTACCCATCCTGGTCCCTAGCCATCCTGCTGCTGGGACGCCACCTTGAATGAGGTCTAAGTGGGGGCTTGGCTCCCTGCCATAGGAGCCACGAACACCGTTTCTGCTCCTTTAAAGAATAGCTCCCTTATATCCTTTACTAATCCATTTAATGAGATCACTGTATCACTTCCCTCCGGAGTACCTGTACTGGGACATCGGCCACAAGGAGGCGCCAGTAATTAGTTTGGAGTTTAAAAAGCAGAAAAGCTTATTTTCCCATTCCAATCTATGAATAAAAAAGAGGTGGGAAAGAATCAGACCTATTAATTCTAAAAACTTGAAGGACATGGGGCTAAATTTCAAATATATTTAAGCACCTAAAGAGGCAGAAAGGTCCCTAGTAGGATTTTTCAAAAGCACTTAAGCAGATTTGGCTCCGAACTCCCATTGATTTCAGATACCTAAGATGCTTAAACACTTTTGAAAATCCACTAGGCACCTCTCTGCATCTTTAGGCACTGAAATAGATTTGAAAAGCTGGCGTAGGGTGACCAAAACCAATGTGTCAATTCATTAACTACAGATAATACTTCCTTTGTTTAATAAATCAGTTAATTTTAAATGCAAAACATGTTTAGATTAATTTATGTTCCCTTATGTATCTAGTGGAGTTAAGGTAGTTTTATTTAACTAACAAAAAGCCATATTAAAAGGGTGGTGTTGTACATTTTTATTGAATTCCATTGTCCACCCAAACACATCTTGACACAAATCCTGGGTACAAAACTATCATGTAGTAAATAAGAAATGCCATTCACCAGTTTCTAACATAACATAAAAAATATGTAAAAAGTATGTTAATCTATATGATTACTTAAATCAAAAAGAAGTACCAAATCGAATGGCTATATTTAAATATAGCCAAATAAAGATAATGGATTTCAACAAGGCAGACTTTAGCAAACTCAATCCCATAGGAAACAAGTCTAAAGAGAAAAAAAGTTGGTAATTTTTTTTAGAGACACATTATTAAGGGCACAAGAGCAAACTAAGTGCATAGGAAAGATGGGTAAGAGGGAAGGTAGGTAGGTAAAAGACAATCCTGGCTTAACCAGGAGATCTTCCTTGACCTGAAACTCAGAAAATAGTCATACAAAAAGTAAAAATTAGGTCAAATTATGAAAGATAAATATGAAAAAACAACACAAGCATGTAGGACCAAAATGTAGAAAGGCCAACACCAGATTAAACTAGTTAGGGACATAAAGGATGATAAGAAAACATTTTACAAATATGCTAGACAAAAGAGGAAGACCAAGGACTGGATAGGCCCTTTTCTCATATTGTCTCTCTCTCGTCACTGAGTAAACGCAGCAATGGCTGAAGCGTTAAATGTCTTTTTTTCCTGCCAGTTTTCACCAAATATTTTTTTAGCAGTGATTAGATGACTAACATAGTGAATATCAGTGTAAATGGGATAGCATCTGAGGATAAAATAGGAAAAGAACAAGTTAAGAATTACTTAGTCAAGTTAATGTCCTCAAGTCTGCCAGGCCTGATAAAATACATCCTAGAATAGTTAAGGGACTGGCTGAAGAGATTTCTGACCCACTAGCGATTATCTTTGAGAAATCCTAGAGGATGGGAGAGATCCCAGAGAACTGTCAAAGGGCAGCATAGTACGTATCTATAAAAATGAGAATAAGGACAACCCAGGGAATTATAGGCTGGCTAGCTTCTCTTTGGTGCTCAGAAAGATAATAGAGCAATAATAATAATCATAATAATCAGTTTGTAAGCACCTAGAAGAAAATATGGTAATAAGTAATAGTCAACATGAATTTGTCAAGAACAAATAATGTCAAACCAACTTAATATCCTTTGAGAGGATAACAAGCCTTGTGGCTAGGGGAAAGCAATAGATGTGATATATCTCAACTTTAGAAAGGCTTTTGATAGTGTCTCCCATGATGATTCATCAACAAACTACAGAAATGTATCATAGATGGATCTACTGTAAGGTTGGATGCACAACTGGTTGGAAAAGCATACTCAAAAAGTAGTTATCCATGGTTCACAATTAAACTGGAGGGGCATATCGAGTGGGGTCCCATAGGGATCATTCCTGGGACCTATTCTATTCAGTGTCTTCATAAATGATTTGGATAATGGCAGAGAGAGAGAGAACACTTAAAGTTTGCAGATGCTCCCAAGCTGGGAAGAGTTACAAGTGCTTTGGAGGACAGGATTAGAATTCAAAATGATCTTGACAAACAGGGCAAATGGTCTGAAGTAAATAAGATGAAATTCAATAAGGACAAAGGCAAAGTAGTACCCTTAAGAAGGAATAATCAATTGCACAAATACAAAAAGGGAAATGACTGCCTAGGAAGGAGTACTGCAGAAAAGAATCCGGGGATTAAAGTGGATCACAATTTAAATACAAGTCAACAAAGAGTAAGTGGACACAAATCAGACGTCAAGAATTATAACATTCAAAAACCAGGCGGAGAACACTTCAACCTCACTTGACACTCAATTACAGACCTAAAAGTGGCAACTCTTCAACAAAAAAAACTTCAAAAACAGACTACAACGAGAAACTGCAGAACTGGAATTAATTTGTAAACTGGACACCATCAAATTAGGCTTGAATAAAGACTGGGAGTGGATGGGTCATTACACACACTAAAAACTATTTCCCCATGCTAATTTCCCCCCTATTGTTACTCACAACTTCTTGTCAACTGTTTGAAATGGGCCATCCTGATTATCACTACAAAAGTTTTTTTTTCTCCTGCTGATAATAGCCCACCTTAATTGATTGGTCTCATTAGAGTTGGTATGGCAACCCCCATCTTTTCATGTTCTCTGTGTATATATCTATATATATCTTCCTACTGCATTTTCCATTCCATGCATCTTAGCCCAGGAAAGTTTATGCCCAAATAAATTTATTAGTCTCCAAGGTGCCACAAGTACTCCTTGTTCCTCCTGTCAGAAGGGGGTTGCAGTGCAATGAAGTTTGAGAACCCCTGGGTTAGACAAACACCTATGAGGAAATGGTCTAGATAATACTTAGTCCTGCCCCAGTGCAGGGGACTAGACGAGATGACCTATTGAAGTCTGTTACAGTCCTGCATTCTATGATTCTGTGTTTGATTGCAGATCAGCATGTTTAATGGTTATACCAACCAAAGAGAATGAATCTATGAAAATAACCACAAAGTACAAATGCAGAACAAGATTTAAAAATTAACTATTTAAATCAAGGTTTCCTGCTTGCTGATTTAACTCATGATTAAAATCCATGTTTGAACACAAGGGGCTCCTTGCATTCCTCCATTCCTTCCCCACCAAGCTCCTTGTGTTCAACCTTCCCATTCCATTTTATTTCAAGAACTCCCTGCAACCCCCCCTTCTCTTCGTTTTTTGTATTTTCACCAAAATCGATAGGATTTTCCTCATTGATGCCTAAAACATTCCCTGAAATTTTGGGTTTGATCAGATATGGCATTTCACAGTTCTCATATTACAGATAGACAGAAATGCCATTAACTGGGGCTCTTACCTGGGTTTTAACCAAAACCCCCTTATCGTCCACGCAGAAAATTGTCTCACCTGGGTTCGGAGATGCTTTAAATCAGGCTAGCTGGCTATGGATTGTGGTGGGTGGGTTAGAACCTGGACTTCATTTTAACTTGGACTTGACCCTGCCCAATTTTCAATAAGGATGCAGGCAAAATCAGCCAAGTACAGTAAAAGCTTTTTAATTTGGAATGTTGGGGCAATGGGGCAGTGCTGGTAAGTGAAAAATTCCATTTTACTAAGAGGAAGAGAGTTTGGGTGCAGGGCTGGGGGGTTGGAGCATGGAAGGGATTTCAGGGTGCCAGATCCAGGGGGTGCTCACCTTGGGTGGCTCCCGTCAAGCAGTAGACCTGTCCATGCTGTGCCTAAGCAGAGGCGTGGCTAGGCGGCTCTGCCCCCGCCCTGCCCGGAGCACTCGCTCCGCACCTCCCATTAGTTGCATAGCCTCGCTTCCACCTAGGAACAGAAGGGACAGGTTGCGTTTGCGGGGAGCCGCCCAAGGTGAGCGCCCCCCAGATCCTGCGCCCCAACCCTCTACCCCAATCCCCCCTTCCGCACTCAAAATCTCTCCCAGAGCCTGCATCACACACCCCCTCCTGCACTCCGAACCCCTTGTGGCTTTTCCTCCACCTAAGAGCAGCAGGGACATGTTGCCAGGTACGGAGCCTGCCGGCCCCGCGGAACCAGACTATAAACCGGACTTTCTCTGAAGTTTAGGAATGCTGGTTTATAGATCATTTCCAGATCTACCGATGCAATACAATGATGTAACCAGGACCTCTGCAACTCAAGGCTTGATATTTGGATGGGTATTGGATGTGGAGTGCTCATGTTAGGTAGTGGTCCACTCCATCCTCAGACAAAGCAGGAAGGATTCTATCAGGAGATGCTATTCAGCCAATAGAAATGTTTCTCTTCTGGGGCACAATAGCACCAGTTTTCTCTAGAGTCTACTGGGATTCCTATTTATTCTAGATTACCTACTCATCCTTAAGAACTTGGGCACCTCTGCCAGTTCTTTACAGGTCCACCTCACAGCCATCAGTGCCTTTCATTCTCCAGTTGAGGCTCATACTGTCAGTACCTATGCAACGATAAGTAGATTCCTGAAGGGATTCATTAGAACTTCCCCACCAGTGTTGAGACCCACATTAAAATGGAACCTCACTCTCTCTCATCCTTTCAGTTCTCAACATCTCTTTTCAAAGAGCCACCTGTTCTGTGTCCCATTTTTCAATGAAAGTTGCCATCTGAGTCCGCATCACATCAGCCAAAAGGGTGAGCGAGCTGGGAGCACTTGCAACAGATCAGTCAAATACCATTTTTCATAAAAGGTCTCTTTGCCTCAAACCAGTATTCATCCCTAAAGTAATTTTGAATCAAACCATCCACTTAACGGTATCTTTTCCGAAACGGTATTCTTCTGATGAAGAGAGAAGACTTAACATAAGAATGGCCATACTGGGTCAAACCAAAGGGCCATCTTGCCCAGTATCCTGTCTTCCGACAGTGGCCAATGCCAGGTGCCCCAGAGGGAATGAACAGGTAATCATCAAGTAATCCATTCCCTGTGGCTCATTCCCATCTTCTGGCAAACAAGGGACACCATTCCTGCCCATCCTGACTAATAGCCACTGATGGACCTATCCTCCATGAATTTACCTAGTTCTTTTTTGAACCCTGTTATAGTCTTGGCTTTCACAACGTCATCTGGCAAAGAGTTCCACAGGTGGACTGTGCGTTGTGTGAAGAAATACTTCGTTTTGTTTGTTTTAAACCAGCTGCCTATTAATTTCATTTGATGGCCCCTAGTTCTTGTGTTATGAGGAGTAAATAACACTTCCTTATTTAGTTTCTCCACACCAGTCATGATTTTATAGACCTCCATCATATCCCTCCATAGTCCTCTATTTTCCAAGCTGAAAAGTCCCAGTCTTATTTATGGCTCCTTATGCAGCAGCCATTCCATACACCTAATAATTTTTGTTGCCCTTTTCTGAACCTTTTCCAATTCCACTATATCTTTTTTGAGATGGGGCGACCACATCTGCATGCAGTATTCAAGATGTGGGTGTACCATGGATTTATATAGAGGCAATATGGTATTTTCTGTCGTCTTTTCTTAATAATTGCCAACATTGTTTGCTTTTTTGAGTGCTGTTCCACATTGAGTGGATGTTCTCAGAAAACTATCTACAATGACACCAAGATCTCTTTCTTGAGTGGTAACAGCTAATTTAGATCCCATCATTTTATATTTATAGTTAGGATTAAGTTTTCCAAAGTGCATTACTTTGCATTATCAACGTTAAATTTCATCTGCCATTTTATTGCCCAGTCACCCAGGTTTGAGAGATCATAGAATCATAGAATATCAGGGTTGGAAGGGACCCCAGAAGGTCATCTAGTCCAACCCCCTGCTCAAAGCAGGACCAAGTCCCAGTTAAATCATCCCAGCCAGGGCTTTGTCAAGCCTGACCTTAAAAACCTCTAAGGAAGGAGATTCTACCACCTCCCTAGGTAACGCATTCCAGTGTTTCACCACCCTCTTAGTGAAAAAGTTTTTCCTAATATCCAATCTAAACCTCCCCCATTGCAACTTGAGACCATTACTCCTCGTTCTGTCATCTGCTACCATTGAGAACAGTCTAGAGCCATCCTCTTTGAAACCCCCTTTCAGGTAGTTGAAAGCAGCTATCAAATCCCCCCTCATTCTTCTCTTCTGCAGACTAAACAATCCCAGCTCCCTCAGCCTCTCCTCATAAGTCATGTGCTCTAGACCCCTAATCATTTTTGTTGCCCTTCGCTGTACTCTTTCCAATTTATCCACATCCTTCCTGTAGTGTGGGGCCCAAAACTGGACACAGTACTCCAGATGAGGCCTCACCAGTGTCGAATAGAGGGGAACGATCACGTCCCTCGATCTGCTCGCTATGCCCCTACTTATACATCCCAAAATGCCATTGGCCTTCTTGGCAACAAGGGCACACTGCTGACTCATATCCAGCTTCTCGTCCACTGTCACCCCTAGGTCCTTTTCCGCAGAACTGCTGCCGAGCCATTCGGTCCCTAGTCTGTAGCGGTGCATTGGATTCTTCCATCCTAAGTGCAGGACCCTGCATTTATCCTTATTGAACCTCATTAGATTTCTTTTGGCCCAATCCTCCAATTTGTCTAGGTCCTTCTGTATCCTATCCCTCCCCTCCAGCGTATCTACCACTCCTCCCAGTTTAGTATCATCCGCAAATTTGCTGAGAGTGCAATCCACACCATCCTCCAGATCATTTATGAAGATATTGAACAAAACGGGCCCCAGGACCGACCCCTGGGGCACTCCACTTGACACCGGCTGCCAACTAGACATGGAGCCATTGATCACTACCCGTTGAGCCCGACAATCTAGCCAGCTTTCTACCCACCTTATAGTGCATTCATCCAGCCCATACTTCCTTAACTTGCTGACAAGAATGCTGTGGGAGACCGTGTCAAAAGCTTTGCTAAAGTCAAGAAACAATACATCCACTGCTTTCCCTTCATCCACAGAACCAGTAATCTCATCATAAAAGGCGATTAGATTAGTCAGGCATGACCTTCCCTTGGTGAATCCATGCTGACTGTTCCTGATCACTTTCCTCTCCTCTAAGTGCTTCAGGATTGATTCTTTGAGGACCTGCTCCATGATTTTTCCAGGGACTGAGGTGAGGCTGACCGGCCTGTAGTTCCCAGGATCCTCCTTCTTCCCTTTTTTAAAGATGGGCACTACATTAGCCTTTTTCCAGTCATCCGGGACTTCCCCCGTTCGCCACGAGTTTTCAAAGATAATGGCCAAGGGCTCTGCAATCACAGCCGCCAATTCCCTCAGCACTCTCGGATGCAATTCGTCCGGCCCCATGGACTTGTGCACGTCCAGCTTTTCTAAATAGTCCCTAACCACCTCTATCTCTACAGAGGGCTGGCCATCTCTTCCCCATTTTGTGATGCCCAGCACAGCAGTCTGGGAGCTGACCTTGTTAGTGAAAACAGAGGCAAAAAAAGCATTGAGTACATTAGCTTTTTCCACATCCTCTGTCACTAGCTTGCCTCCCTCATTCAGTAAGGGGCCCACACTTTCCTTGGCTTTCTTCTTGTTGCCAACATACCTGAAGAAACCCTTCTTGTTACTCTTGACATCTCTTGCTAGCTGCAGCTCCAGGTGCGATTTGGCCCTCCTGATATCTTTCCTACATGCCCGAGCAATATTTTTATACTCTTCCCTGGTCATATGTCCAACCTTCCACTTCTTGTAAGCTTCTTTTTTATGTTTAAGATCCGCTAGGATTTCACCATTAAGCCAAGCTGGTCGCCTGCCATATTTACTATTCTTTCGACTCATCGGGATGGTTTGTCCCTGTAACCTCAACAGGGATTCCTTGAAATACAGCCAGCTCTCCTGGACTCCCTTCCCTTTCATGTTAGTCCCCCAGGGGATCCTGGCCATCTGTTCCCTGAGGGAGTCAAAGTCTGCTTTCCTGAAGTCCAGGGTCCGTATCCTGCTGCTTACCTTTCTTCCCTGCGTCAGGATCCTGAACTCAACCAACTCATGGTCACTGCCTCCCAGATTCCCATCCACTTTTGCTTCCCCCACTAATTCTACCCGGTTTGTGAGCAGCAGGTCAAGAAAAGCGCTCCCCCTAGTTGGCTCCCCTAGCACTTGCACCAGGAAATTGTCCCCTACGCTTTCCAAAAACTTCCTGGATTGTCTATGCACCGCTGTATTGCTCTCCCAGCAGATATCAGGAAAATTAAAGTCACCCATGAGAATCAGGGCATGCGATCTAGTAGCTTCCGTGAGTTGCCGGAAGAAAGCCTCATCCACCTCATCCCCCTGGTCCGGTGGTCTATAGCAGACTCCCACCATGACATCACTCTTGTTGCACACACTTCTAAACTTAATCCAGAGACACTCAGGTTTTTCCACAGTTTCGTACCGGAGCTCTGAGCAGTCATACTGCTCCCTTACATACAGTGCTACTCCCCCACCTTTTCTGCCCTGCCTGTCCTTCCTGAACAGTTTATAACCATCCATGACTGTACTCCAGTCATGTGAGTTATCCCACCAAGTCTCTGTTATTCCAATCACGTCATAATTCCTTGACATCACCAGGACCTCCAGTTCTCCCTGCTTGTTTCCAAGGCTTTGTGCATTTGTATATAAGCACTTGAGATAACCTGTTGATCGCCCCTCATTCCCAGTATGAGGCAGGAGCCCTCCCCTCACAGACCTTCCTGCCTGTGCTTCCTCCCGGTATCCCGCTTTCCCACTTACCTCAGGGCTTTGGTCTCCTTCCCCCGGTGAACCTAGTTTAAAGCCCTCCTCACTAGGTTAGCCAGCCTGCTGGCAAAGATGTTCTTCCCTCTCTTCGTAAGATGGAGCCCGTCTCTGCCCAGCACTCCTCCTTCATGGAACACCATCCCATGGTCAAAGAATCCAAAGCCTTCTCTCCGACACCACCTGCGTAGCCATTCATTGACCTCCACGATTCGACGGTCCCTACCCAGGCCTTTTCCTTCCACGGGGAGGATGGACGAGAACACCACTTGCGCCTCCAACTCCTTTATCCTTCTTCCCAGAGCCACGTAGTCCGCAGTGATCCGCTCAAGGTCATTCTTGGCAGTATCATTGGTGCCCACGTGGAGAAGCAGGAAGGGGTAGCGATCCGAGGGCTTGATGAGTCTCGGCAGTCTCTCCGTCACATCACGAATCTTAGCCCCTGGCAAGCAGCAGACTTCTCGGTTTTCCCGGTCAGGGCGGCAGATAGATGACTCAGTCCCCCGGAGGAGAGAGTCCCCGACCACCACCACCCGCCTTCTCCTCTTGGGAGTGGTGGTCGTGGAACCCCCAACCTCAGGACATCGCATCTCATGCCTCCCAACCAGCGGAGTCTCCTTCCGCTTTCTCCCCCCAGACATATCATCTGGTCCACTCTCCGCATTGGTACCTGTGGAGAGAACATGAAAGCGGTTAGTTACCTGTGTCTGTGTTACTGGAACCCGGACATTCCGCTTACCTCTTCTGGAGGTCACATGTTGCCAAGCTTCTTCACTGGCCTCTTGGCTCCTCTGTGCAACCTGCTCTACATCTTTAGAGCTTTGTGCCCCTAGAAGGCTATCCTGAGTTTGGTCCAGAAAATCCTCAGTCTCTCGTATACAACGCAGGGTCGTTACCTGTTGCTCCAGACCTTCAATCTTTTCTTCCAATATGGAGACCAGCTTGCACTTTGTACAGACAAAGTCGCTTCTGTCCTGTGGAAGAAAGACAAACATGGCACATCCAGTGCAGGTCACAACAGCTGAATCCCCCCCTTCCATATCAGCTACCTACTATGAGCTTCCTCAGAGACGTTGGCAAGATGTAAGCCTCACTGGGCTCACTCCAGGCGAACTCCCAGGCAAACTCCTGCTGTGAGCTGCTCTGCTGTCCCCGCTGCTCCGCTGCCGCTCAGCTGGTTCGTGAGGCTCTGGCTATTTTTAAACAGCCAGGCTTCCCTGACGCAAACACACAGACACCCTAATGCCCGCCCCCTGCAGGCTAGCAGCCAATCAGACACTCACTCAGGCTCCCTCCCAGCAAACACACGCTCGGATACTTCCTCAGCAAGCAAACACACACACTCGGATACTTACCAGTCCCAGGCAAACTCCTGCTGTGAGCTGCTCTGCTGTCCCCGCTGCTCTGCTGGTTCGCTGCCGCTCAGCTGGTTCGCGAGGCTCTGGCTATTTTTAAACAGCCAGGCTTCCCTGACGCAAACACACAGACACCCTAATGCCCGCCCCCTGCAGGCTAGCAGCCAATCAGACACTCACTCAGGCTCCCTCCCAGCAAACACACGCTCGGATACTTCCTCAGCAAGCAAACACACACACTCGGATACTTACCAGTCCCAGGCAAACTCCTGCTGTGAGCTGCTCTGCTGTCCCCGCTGCTCCGCTGGTTCGCTGCCGCTCAGCTGGTTCGCGAGGCTCTGGCTATTTTTAAACAGCCAGGCTTCCCTGACACAAACACACAGACACCCTAATGCCCGCCCCCTGCAGGCTAGCAGCCAATCAGACACTCACTCAGGCTCCCTCCCAGCAAACACACGCTCGGATACTTCCTCAGCAAGCAAACACACACACTCGGATACTTACCAGTCCCAGGCAAACTCCTGCTGTGAGCTGCTCTGCTGTCCCCGCTGCTCCGCTGCCGCTCAGCTGGTTCGCGAGGCTCTGGCTATTTTTAAACAGCCAGGCTTCCCTGACGCAAACACACAGACACCCTAATGCCCGCCCCCTGCAGGCTAGCAGCCAATCAGACACTCACTCAGGCTCCCTCCCAGCAAACACACGCTCGGATACTTCCTCAGCAAGCAAACACACACACTCGGATACTTACCAGTCCCAGGCAAACTCCTGCTGTGAGCTGCTCTGCTGTCCCCGCTGCTCCGCTGGTTCGCTGCCGCTCAGCTGGTTCGCGAGATCCTTTTTTAACTCTTCATAGTCTGCCTGGGACATAACAATCTTGAATAGTTTTGTATCATCTGCAAATTTTGCCAACTCAATGTTTACACCTGTTTCCAGATCATTTATGAATCAGACTAATCCCAGTACAAACCCCTGGGGGACATCGCTATTTATCTTTCTCCATTCTGAAAAGTGACCATTTATTCCTACCCTTTGTTTCCTATCTTTTAACGAGTTACCAGTCCATGAGAGGACCTTTTCTCTTATCCCTGACAGCTTACTTTGCTTAAGAGCCTTTGGTGAGGAACTTTGTCACAGGCTTTCTGAAAATCTAAGTCCACTATATCCACTGGATTCCCCCTTGTCCACATGCTTGTTGACCCCCTCAAAGAATTCTAGCATATTGGTGAGGCATAATTTCTCTTTACAAAAACTGTTGACTTTTCCCCAACAAATTACTCCCTATACATGTCTCTATAGAGAATGAAAGCAATTAGAAAGATACCTAGACAAGTGGTTTTCAATTTTTTTTCATTTGCGGACCCTTACACATTTTTGAATGGAGGTACAGACCCCTTTGGAAATATTTGACATAGTCTGTGTACCCCCGGGATCTGCAGACCACTGGATGTAAACCACTAACTTAGGCTATTTGTTGTCCTGGCAGAGCAATCAATGGGTCAACCGCTATCTGCACAGAGACTCTCTAAGTGAATGTCAGGCTGCATCGTTCTTCTCTATCACCTATCACGTATCTTTCCTCCTCTCACACTCTTCCCCGACGGAGGTGAAAGCCCATTCCACCAGAGTGTAAGCAACCTCTGCAGCATCTCAGCAAGATGAACTCTTACTAGATACATGTAGTTGGCTACCAGGATTTCCATCCACACCTTTACAAAACATCGTGCATTGGTGCAGACTTCTTTTACAGATGCAAGGAAACTACAGGCCTGTGGGAGTGGCAGTATTACAGACTTCCATACCATCTGCATCCTCGCACCCCCTCCTATTTGACTGCTGCTAACTAATCTCCCACATGTAGAATTCACATAGGGATCATCAATTGAAGAAGAAATGGCGGTTACTTACCTGTAACTGGAATTCTTCAAAGGATGATGCATTTAATCTGTGAAAGGGCAAGCCAAGTTTTAAATACATCTGTAAAATACTTGAGGGCCATTTTCTGCCTTTAAATGGATATGTATGTGCACGGGCGGATGCAACTCCTCTTAAATTAAAAGGAGAATACTTATATATCTGAGAACAAACATTGTCTCTTGTATTTAATTTTTATGCTAGATTCTAAAAAAGGAATATATTTAATTCCATAACTTGCACCTAAACACACACACACACACACACACACACACACACACACACACAAGTGTACTAGATTTTTTAAACTCATAATAATTTTTGTGGAGATTGGCTATCATAAGACATTTTAATCTATTTTCAGATAAAAATTTTGTACTTTAAAACAATCTATATAAATTTGCTTTGCTAATTAAGATAAATTAAGCCACACAGAGTGACCTCTCAGTTTCCCACCTCACCATTATAATGTTACTCAGAAAATAACTCAGAGGTTGAAGTGTGTAATGTTTGTTTAATGTGTGCCTCATTACTTTTTACAAATTTGGGCCTCAGTACTGCAATGTGATGCAGGTTTTAATGCAGGGTCTGCCTGTGCAGAATTGCTGGATTTTACCTTATGGCATTATTATTCCCTTTTTTTAACAGTTAAAAATTTTTGTGTATGTGTATGTATATGTATATGTATGTGTGTGTATGTATATGTGTATGTGTGTGTGTGTATATGTATATGTGTGTGTGTGTGTGTGTGTGTGTGTGTGTATATATATATATATATATATATATATATATATAAATAAATAAATTACCTTAATTTATATTTCTTTGTACATCAGTTTGGGGAATGCTTGATTTGAAAGGCATGATAGAAATATTGTGGTTTTCTTGTGTGACAACCTTCATTTGCTTCAGTAATATATTTGCTTTTTCTCTTTTAGGCTTCTTTACAGTTTAGCATTTAATGCCAGATTCCTGAGGCATCTTTGGTATCTAATCTCTTCAATGACTACACAAATGATTACAGGGTATGTATTATATCATGTCTATAATTGAGCTCTTTTCATAATATAGCATGTCTTATGAAAAGGAAAAGAGAATTAGCAGTACAATGGACAAATATGATGGTAGGAAAAACAAACCAAAAACCAAACAAAACCCTAAAGTTTTCACTTAGTTCTTACTCAGTCAAAACTTCAGTTGACTGTGGTGGGAGTTTGACTTAGTCTTTATTTAGAATAAAAATAAAAATGGCTTTATTATTTTAAAAATATTGATGATGACACTTGAAGTTTTGTTGTTATTATGCCAGTTCCTGTGATCATTGAAAGTACTTTCTAAACAAATTGAAGCAGGAATCTAAGAAGAGCTCTGCCCCGTATCTGGACTCTTCTCAACCTGAGGAATGTCAGACTAGTCTAGAGGCCAGATACGCAGGATAGAGATAGTGAGCTGCATAGAACATTGTGTCCCTGGATCCACACCCTAACTCCCTTTGTAGATGTGCTCCTGTGACTACAGGTAAAATGGCAGATGGCTCATTAGCAGCCATTTGCCTTCCTGCTCTTCCCCCACAATGTTCCTTGATGCCACCAGGTTTTAGGAGCAGTTTGTGTGTGTGCAGGGTGTTATTAACACTGGTTATATTTAAAAAGTTGTTTAAACACCCATAATGGTGTTCTAAGTTTATGTTCTAATCTTGTGCAATAGAATATTTTTCATAATGGCAATGCAAGTATTCTAAAAGAAACAATTTTAAATAAATTGGAAAAATATAACTGCACTGCTGCACTTCAGGGTTTACATTATTAGGTATGAGAACTGAAGAGGAATCTAAACCAGTCAGAATGCAGCAAATCTATGCAGTTATTAATGCATAAATGTGTAATTTGTGCTCTAGTTACATAATTTTCTGATGAGGGCTGTGTAGCTTGTTTTTCAATACTGGTACAATATTTATAATCCCATAATCTGGTTGACGGCTATTTTCCAGTGCAGAGATTTATAGCATCATTGCAAAAATGTTTATCAATACCCATACTTTCTTCTTCTAGTGATTGATTGTACATGTGCATTCTGCTTTTTGCGTGCACAGGTGCTGGAAATTTTTCCCCTCAGTGGTATCCATCAGGATAGCTCAAGTGCCCTCTGCTGCCATGCGCCGCTGGCATTGGTATAAAAGCCAACCGTCCCCAAGTTCCCTCAGTTTCTTCTTACTGCCCATAGTGACCTCTGGTTCTGTTCTTCTTGCATTTGCAAATTCTCTCAGTGAACTGTGTTCTCTTGTATTATAAATAGTTAGTGTGATAAAGATTATTAGTATTTAGTTAGATTTTTTTTTGCCATCTCAGGGTATTGGTTGACTCCCAATGCTGAGGGATGTCTCTGTCACCGGGCTTCAAGCCCTACGTTTTCTGCAATAAGGCTATGCCTGTCAGTGACCCACACTCGAATTGCTTGAAGTGCCTCAAGGAAGCTCATATTGGAGAGATTTGCCAAATTTACAGGGACTTTAAGCCTCTCACAGAGAAAGATCGTGAAGCCCGGGTAAAGTTTAGACTCGGGGGGGTGGCCTTGAGACCTCCTTCTGAGACAGGTCAGTCAGACTCGGTGCAAAGTACCTTGGCATTGGGAAGGAGTGCACCTCCTACCATACCTGAGTCCCAGCACTGCTCACCATGCCCTGTACCTAAGAAGAGGCATAAGAAACAGAGTGCTGAAACGGGGAGGTCCCTGGCACCAAAATCTGCTAGTCATGGGGACAAGAGTAGAGTGTGGTCTAAGTCCAAGCACTTCTTTGCTTCGGTACCTCAAAAGATGGCAGTGTTTACTAGGGCGCCTAGGCATGTTCTGTCAAGTCCAGAGCTGCATCTGTGGCACGGAACCATAGTGACCACGCCGCAGGTATTTGCTGCTGCCAGGGACCTCCTGAGCCTGTCGGTGCCAGTATTGCTGGCAGTATAAGAGTTGACACTACAGTTGCCGGTGGACAAGGGAAAATCGGTAGGTTTGATGCAATGCTGGGTACCGTGCCAGCTTCATGTACCCCTGATGGTGCGCACTTTAGTACAATCCAAGGGGAAACCCATGGTGCTTGCTGCTTTTGTGGGCTTCTCCAACTTGGTACGGGTCGCCGGCACCGTCTGGAACTGCATCTCCATGGTCAATGGAAGGAGAGACGTCTTCTGAATCAGAGGTCGGGTCCTACATTTCCTATCCTCGGAGCAACTCCTCCTTAAGACTTTTTCACCCTTCCAGTGGATCCTGTCGCAGGGGTACTGTGTAGTGGTTTGCCAGGAGGTCACTGGGGGCCCAAGCCTGTCCAGTGGCCTCTTTGGAATCTGTGGGGCTTTTCCCCAGTTTCCAGATTGTATTCCAGGCACTCCTATTTGATAACTTCGGAAAGGTATGTGGCACCTACCCACCAGACAACACCTGTTCCTGACTCTGGTACCAAGCCTGGGACTGGACTTCAAGAGCCAGTCCAACAGGACCCTGCAGATCAAAAAAAGGAGGAAAAGCATCTGCAGCCAGTACTTGCCTCCTTTTCCTCCTCCTCCCTTGACGAGGCAATCTTGGGGTGGGGAAAGGGGAGGGAGAGGGCATGTCACCTCCCCCAGATGACTATAAGGATCACCAGGAATTGTTAAAGAGGGTTGCCTTAAGTCTGGACATACAGGAGGAGGAAGTAAAAGAACCCTCTCACCACCTGGTTGATATTTTAGCCACTGCCAGTGGCCCTGCCTCTCAATGACGCCATTATGGACCCAGTTAAGGGACTGTGGCAGATACCTGCATCCTTCCCCCGATTTGAAAGACGGCCGAGCACAAGTATTATGTACCTACCCAGCGTTATGAGTTTCTTTACTCGCATCCCTTCCTGGGGTCCGTGGTGATATCTTCAGCCAATGAGAGAGCAAGGCAGAGAAATCAGGGTGCAACCCCAAAATCAAAAGACTGATAACAGTTAGAGCTGATTAGAAGGAAAGTTCATTCTACTGGAGTGTTGCGGCTCAAGATTGTGAACTGCCATGCACTTTTGGGCAGTCATGACTTTAATGTATGGGCCTCCATATTGAAATTTAAAGACATTCTGCTCCCAGAAGAGGCTAGGCAGTTCTTATAACTAGTGGATGAGGGAAAATGGGTGGCGAGGACCGCGATGCAACTGGATGCAGCTGACTTGGCCGCCAGGTCCATTGCTTTTGCAGTGGCTATGCGTAGAAGCTCCTGGTTGTAGTTCTCTGGGCTCCCGCAGGAGGTCCAACGGACTGTGCGGGACCTACCTTTTGAAGGATTCTCGCTTTTTTCAGAGCAGACTGACGCTAAGCTCCATTGGTTAAAGGGCTTGAGAGAGACATTAAAGTCCCTCGGGTTGTACACCTCAGTCCCTTCCAGGAAGCACTTCAGGCCTCAGCAACCTTTTCAGTACTTTGCTTAAGCTGTCCAACAGGATCTGCAGAGAAGGAAGAGTAGAGGTTATAGTTGTAGACCATCACCTCCTTCTACCTCTGCCGTCAGTGCCTGCTCCACCTAAACATCTAGTGTATTATAAGCAGGTATTTTGATGCGACCCTCGAGGATGCTAGACTGCATTTTTCCTTTGTTTGCTAACTGCCTTTCCCATTTCCTCAGTACTTGGTCCTGTACCCCACAGACCATTGGGTATTGAGTGCTGTAGAAGTGGGATACACCCTCCAATTTATTTCTACCCCTCCTTTCCACCCTCCCTTCTCGTCCCTCTTTAGGAACCCCTCTCACAAAGAACTTATGATCCAAGAGGTTCAGTCTCTTCTTTGGATGGGAAAAGGTTCTGCAGAATTTAAGAGGGAAGGGTTTCTACTCTTGTTATTTCCTAATCCCGAAAGTCAAGTGTAGCCTATAGCTAGCTTTCGCATTTATTTTACTCAGCACTAATGCAAGAAAACTACAGGCCTCTGTCCTGTAAGACATTGCTTGAGCAGTTAGCAAAAGGCTTGAGGCCTGTGAACTTTGGCACAGATAAATGGTTACCTCTAAGTTTTGGGGAACTGGCAGTAGAGTATTTAAGGGGGAGTTTGTCGATAGTGACTCCAGACAACCACAGGAACATGAGCTAACCCCAGCTCTTGGGTATTTTAGGATGGAAACATCTGAAGATGTGTGACCACAAGTCTATCCTTTGCTCAGTGCAGAATATAGAGTTTATAGAGGCTGTGTTGGACTCTACTCTGGGAGTGCTCCTCCCAGAGTCAAGATTCCAATATATTCAATCTCTTGTGACAAACCTCAAGATGAATCCAATCATGACAGCCTGAAGGTTCTAATTTTGCTGAATTGGTGGTTGAATCCTCTGTGTTTGTGCAGGCATTCCTTTCCTCTGCCTTCAACTGTCAGTGACTCCAGTCTCAGATGTGTTGACTCTAGGATGAGGAGCTTACCTGAGGCCCCTCTGAACTCAGGGTCTTTGGTCCTCGATGAAGCTCACTCTTCATATCAGTGTCAGAGAGCTCAGGGTGACTTGTCTTGCCTGTCAGGATTTTCCTACCTCATAGTGGGGGAAAACCTGTTTGTCCTTATGGACAATATGTTTTATAGGCTGGGAGGAGCTTGGTCATCCCTCCAGTGTCAGGAAGCAGTTCACCTATGGGAATTTAGCAGAGCCCATTCAATCAACCTCGAGGTCTCTTACCTTCCAGCAGTGCAGAATAAGCTAGCAAATCACCTGAGCAGGTCTTTCTCCAGTCACCCTGGCTTATCTCTTTGCCTGAATATAGCCAGATGCATTTTTCAGTAGTGGGGACTCCCCAAATAGACTTATTTGCAAACAAGTACAAGAGAAAATGTCACCAGTACGAGGCCACTGTCTGGGTTCTATCATTGATGCCTTTCTTCTACCCCATACAGGAAAGCTTTATTATGCTTTTCCCACAATCGCAGCGCTACACAGAGTGCTACTAAAGGTCAAGCGGGACCACTCCTGTATTGTATTAATAGCCCCAGCATGACATGCCAACACTGGTTCTCTACTCTACTGTACTTCCCAGTGGCATCTCCAACTCTGTTGCACCTAGATTTGATCTTTCAGGACCATGATGGGCTGCTCCACCTGAACCTGTGAACCCTTCATTTAATGGCCTGGAAGTTCCATGTTTAAATCCCAAAGGGTAGGCTTCACCAGATCTTACTAGGTAGCAGACAGCTGTCCACCAGGGCCACTTACTTGTCAAAATGGAAGCAGTTCTCTATCTGGACTTGTCAAACTGGAGTCTCAGCGATGCATTCATCCATCCAATAAATTCTCTACTATTTGCTGCACCTGAAACAGCAAGGCTTAGTGATTTCCTCTGTCATGGTTCACCTGGCAGCAGTATCCGCTCTCCACCCTCATATGCATAACTGTTCTGTTTTCTTCTAATAAATGACAATTAAATTCCTTGAAGGTCTGAAAAGATTGTACTATCAACTAAGGGAGCCCATTTCCCTTCGGTCCTTGAATTTAGTTTTGTTTAAATTTATGGGACCACCATTTGAGCCTCTAGCAACATGCTCCTTACTACACCGTTCTTGGAAAGTGGTCTTCCTAATTGCTATCATCTCTGCCAGAAGGGTCTCCAAACTGCATGCCCTCATATCCGAACCATCATACACAGACTTCTTTAAAGATAAGGTGTACTTATGTCCCCATCTGAGGTTTCTCGCTAAGGTAATTTCAGATGTTCATATCAGTCAATCAGTTTACTTACCTGTGTTTTATCCCAACCACACACAAATAGAGACAAGCAATTGCTACACACATTGGATGTTAGATAAGCAGTGGCATTCTACATAGACAGGACCAAACTATTTCAGCAGTCCACCTAACTGTTCATGGCCATAGTATACAGAATTAAAGGTCTTCCAGTTTATTATCCAAGAGAATTTCATCTTGGATAACTTCTTGTATCTCACATGTGTTATGATCTGGCAGGCAACTCACCTCCTGAGAAGCTGACTGCCTCCTCCACAAGATCACAAGTATCCTCAATGGCATTCCTAAGGCAGATCCCTATCCTGGACATTTGCAAAGCAGCAGCCTAGTCAACAGTGCACACTTTCTCTTCCCATTATGCCATCACTCAGTACTCAAGAGATGATGCCAGTTTTGGACGAGCTGTACCATAGTGTGTATGTACATGAACGCCGATCCAAGAGTGGACTGTACATGTGCAAAACTCGAAGAAGAGGAAAACAGACTAACCTTTCATAACTGTTGTTCTTCAAGATGTGTTGCCCATTCCATGACCCGCCTTCCTGCCCCTCTGCATCAGAGTTTCCAGAAAGAAGGAACTGAGGGGACTCAGAGTCAGCTTGGCCTCGTATACTGATGCCAGCAGCGTGGAGCAGCAAAGGACGTTTGATCCTCCCCGTTGGGTACTGCTGAGGGAAAAAATTTCTGGTGACTATGGGTGGGGTGCGCACACATACCAAGAGTGGAATGAACATGTGCAACACATCACAGTTACGAAAGGTTAGTAACCATGTTTTGAAAATTGAAATTACTACTCAGGCTGGCTTTAAAATTTTCCTTCTCTGAGTTTACTCACTCTTTCCAGCTACAGCATAAAGGAAATTAAAGAAAGCAAAGAGAATAAGGCTTATGAATGGTTGTGAGGGAGTGTTTTACTATTCCCCCCACACACACTCCAAAAATACTCTTCTTCCTATCTATCTACCCCACTCCCCAAATCATTCTTTAAGATCAGTTGGGCTTTCCAAGAACGTTCCCAGAATGACTGTCTTATGTTTGTGTCTACATTTGAGAGTTTCTAGTCCCGCATCTCAATTCATCTGTGAAACAAAATGTACATCAAATATATTGCAGTTATTTTAGGGACCAGAGCCTTGGGGAGCTGTCAGTATGGAAGGGCAGAAGGGAGAAGAAAATGATGACACACAGAAGGAGAACAAGAACAGTGTGAAAGGCTGGACTCAGACATGTTATAACTTTAAAAAAATGTTTTGCCTTTCAGCAGTTTGACTTGCTTGGTTTCTTTATTTCATTTAATTTAATATTTGAATAGCTAATTACATTTCTTCATGATAAATTTAAGTTGCGTCCTGTTTTTAGAAGTAAAGTGATGATCATATCCTGGGCTAATAAAATTTGGCCTTTGACCTCAGAGTTTATTTGCTAGAAACATGTTTGTCTTTGGGCTCTGAGGTTCTTCAGCCTCAGGTGCAGTGATTGTTTTGTAAGCAAGAAGCACCCTCAAGATATTTAAAGAACATGTAGAGATGCCAAACAGCACTTTCTCTTAGAACTCAACATGCATCCATGTGTATTTGATAATCACACAGTTATAGTCCATGTTGCAACTTTTTGCTTAAAAATTAAATATGAAAATATCTTTTCTAAGCATGTAATTGCTTTATTTCAGTTTGTATCTGTTTCCAATTGCAGTGTAGTACTTGTATACAAAATATTTCATTATTCTGTGCTACTAGTCCTTTGTCCATAATTATCCTGCATGCTGGTGTATCTTTTATGCTTATTCTTAAGATGCATTTAATTACCATAAAACAATAAGGGGACTCTTCATATAGGGTCATAGTAGTTAGAAGTAGAAAAGACCTTTTAGGCTATCAGGTTTATCTCATGGATGAAGGATGGTCTTGTGGCTAAGGCCCAAGACTGGGGTGTTAAAGATCTGAATTCTGTTCCCAGCTGTGACAGTCTTTTTGTGTGGTAGCATGAAAGTCACTTAATCTCTTTTTCCCTCTGTTCTTCAGTTCTAAACCAGAAATAAGACACAATTCTAAAATAGAGATAACACGGGTGTGGTAATTGTATTTGTTAAGCACTCAGATACAAAATGGTGACAGCCTATAAATAATCATTCCATCTTGCTCAAGCAGGATATAGTTTCCAACAGAGGGCATATAAGATGTTAAACTAAGACGATGATTTATTAGCTTGTGTACCTCATCCAGTGCACTAAATGCCCCAGTACCAATTTATGTGGGAGAATCACTGTGCTCTCGAATGAACTCACAGTAAAATGATAAAAACACCATATTACTCGTGGGCAAACTCTTCACAAAATGATCGCTCCATATCTGACCTCTCAGTCCTCATCCTCAAAAAAAGCATTCACAACACCTTCAAAAGGTGAGCCTGGAAGCTTAAATTCATAACTTTGTCAGACAATAAAAATCATGGACTCAGTCAAGACACTGGATTTATGGCTCATTACAACAGATTATTAACCACTATCCCTCTTTAGTTTTAGAACTACAGAGGTGTTAACTGTCCACTTCACCTTGAATAATCTCTGACATGTTAACTTCTTATACTAAACAATCTTTTCCACCATGTATAGAGGCCAGGTCTACACTACAAACTCACAGTGGTATAACTATGTCTCTTGGGGTGTGAAAAATCTACACCCCTGAATGATGCAGTTAGAACAACCTAACCCCCACTGTAGACAGCGCTGTGTTGACAGGAGTAATTCTCCCATTGACATAGCTATCGCCTCTTGCTGAGGTGAATTAAAGATGCCAACAGGAGAAGCTCTCCTGTCGGCATAGTAGCATCTTCACTGAAGCGCTACCGCGGCTGTGCCGCTGCAACATTTTAAGTGTAGACCTGCCTTTAGCTATGACACTGAGTACCTTTCCCATACCTGAAGAAAAGCTCTCTGTAAGCTCAAAAGCTTGTCTCTGTCACCAACAGAAGTTGATCCAATAAAAGATATTATTTCACCATCCTTGTCTTTTGAATGTCCTGGGACCAACATGGCTAGAACACTGCAAACTTTATAGTACTAGTAAATAATATTTTGACTACGTTGATGATGCTTAAAGCATTTTTTTAAAAGGAAACATTTAATTGATTTTGTATTTTGATTTTTATATTTTAAGGTCTATGGTCCCACTGCTTCAAGTAATATCAAGGGGATCACCAATGTCTTTAGAAGATTCCAGTCGGATCATTCCACTCTTCTACCTTTTTAGTTCTTTGTTTAGTCATTCACTTATTTCTATACATGATAATGAATTCTTTGGTGATCCTATAGAAGGTAAGAGCTTCAAGCATTCTCTAGGATCTAATCTGACAGTCCTTACTCTCTTGAAATTCCTGTTGATTTCAGTAGGAATTTTGCATGAGTTACTCCTGGGGGAATTCTGTGCTACTACACATGTGCATAATTGATGAGCCATGCATATTTTTAATTTTTTGTGCAGAAAAAAGCTTCTGCTAAAATGTTGCTGCAGTTCCACCGTTTGCCCACCAGAGGGCATGGTTGTGCAAGAACAGCAGCAGCTCCCATCAGAAAATAACTCCTGCAGTTATGCCTTTTGCCCACCAGAGGGCTCTGTGGCGATAGAACACAGCAGCAGCTCCCAGCCAGCTAGGGAAGAGAAAGGAGCCTGCCTTCTTCACAGCGCCTGTCAGGCCATGTCAGGTGACAGGCTATGGGGAGACAGACAGCATGGGGCTGCTGGGGGGACAGTCGGGAGCTCATAGGGGCTAGTGTGGGAGGACATACTGGGGCAGGGGCAGGGGCTGAATGGGAATGTAGGCACAGGGCCACGGGAGGAGGGACATTCAGGGCCACATGGTGATGGGGGAGGGGGTGCAGAGATCTGATTGGGGGCACAAAGGCACAGGGGAGTTGGTATAGACACACAAATTCAGGGGAGTGGCTGGGTGGGGGCACAGACACATATGGGGAAGGGGGAGAGAGTACAGCTCCACATAGGGACAGGGGGTACAGGGCCACATTGGGATGGGGGAGTGGGTGTCTGAGTGTGGGTGGAGGGACACGTGGACAGGGGGTTCAAGGACACATGGGGATGCAGGAACACATGGGATCAGGGGCAGATGTGCCTGACCTGAATGGGAGAGGCTAGGGGTCAACCAGCGTCTGCATGGGGGAAGCTCCCTTAGAATCCCTCCCCTCCCCTGAAAAAAACCTGTTCCATACTTTTCCCACCCATACCCAACAGCCCTCAAAGTTCACACCCAGGCTCCTTCCCAGCAATGTACTTCTCTCTCCCTCAGCTCCTCCGTTATCCCGACTCCCCCAAGCCTTTGCACTGCTTTTGAGGAGTGCGGGAATACGGTTCTGTATTGTAGTTTAAGTGAATTATTACTCAGAGTTCTCTGTTAATATGCCTAGTAAGAAATCTGTTTGTCAAAATACATTTCCTGAATTTTTGTTGTTGTCTGTATTGTTACAGACATACTTGCTGACAGGTACTTTGAAATAAAATGACCAAAAATCACTGAAACTAGTGTGATTATATTGTGTTATTTTGAAAAATAAAATATGCAGAATTTTGCAGCATTTGAAAATATTGTGCGCAGATTTTTTAATTTTTTGTTGCAGAATTTTTAATTTTTTGGCGCAGAATACTTCCAGGAGTAAAGTAAGGACCATGAAGATTGGGTCTGCAGGCTGTTAACTGAACATTAAGTATGTAGAACAAAAATTAAGTGAGCATGTTAATATCCATTTCATTGTAATTTTAAGTCAGTACTATTGTAATAATAAAATGACTGATAGATTCATTAATTTTTGCCAACTTCTTATATTTTTTAGCTTTTGTTTCCTTTGTGCGTCGCCTTTCTCTATTGTGTGACTATTATTTTTGCACAACAGAGTAAAAGAATAATTATATAAATATAGAAAAAATGATTAGAAATGTTATTTTAAAAATGTAACCATGTAGTTTTATGTAATTGTAGGTCAAAGACAATCATCAATGATGCCTTTTACACTAGAAGAGCTGGTAATATTATCACGCTGCCTTCGAGATGCATGTTTAGGAATCATCAAGTTGGCTTACCCAGAAACCAAGCCAGAAGTTCGTGAGGAATATATTGCAGCATTTAGAAGTGTTGGAGTTACAACAAATACAGAAATGCAGCAATGTATACAAACAGAACAAAAACGATGGATTCAACTGTTTAAGGTACAGGATGTTGTTTTTCAGTTACAGATTAAACAAGACTTTCAGACCTGTTTCTACTGACATATACCATAACAGTATTTGGCTGCAGTTTGTTTCACAATTATACTTCTGTCTCAGAGGTTATCTTTAGGAAATGTGGAATTTGGAAATAACATTTGCTTTAATGTGAATTCTGCATTTAAGAGTACACAGAATAACAATGTCATTTTGGTGACGGTAAATTAAATAATCTTAGTTTTTTTCTTTGACATGACTTGAGTTTGTTTCATATTTTAATTGACTTATGCGGAAGTTAGAATATGAGTATTAATTGAGGCCCAATTCAGCAAGACGTGACTAATTTTAAGCATGTGAGAAGTTCCATTAACATCAGTGGATCTTCTCACACGCTTAATGTTAAGCGTTAGGAAGGAACAATCAGTTTGCACAGATACAAAATGGGAAATGACTGCGTAGGAAGGAGTACTGCGGAAAGGGATCTAGGGGTCATAGTGGATCACAAGCCTAAATATGAGTCAACAATGTAACGTTGCAAAAAAGCACACACCATTCTGAGATGTATTAACAGGAATGTTGTAAGCAAGACACCAAGTAATTCTTCAGCTCTACTCCATACTGATTAGGCCTCAACTAGAGTTTGCACACATACACAATAGGAAATGACTGCATGAGGGAAGATGGAAAAAATTGTGTGTGTTTAGACTGCGGAAGAGAAAACTGAGAGGGGACATAACAATTTTCAAGTACATAAAAGGTTGTTACAAGGAGGAGGGAGAAAAATTGTTCTCCATAGCTACTGTGGATAGGACAAGAAACGATGGTCTTAAATTGCCGCAAGGGCAATTTAGGTTAGACATTAGGAAAAACTTTCTAACTGTCAGGATAGTTAAGCACTGGAATAAATTGCCTAGGGAAGTTATGGAATCTCCATCATTGGAGATTTTTAAGAGCATGTTAGACACACACCTGTCAGGGAGCGGTCTAGATAATAATTAGTCCTGCCATGAATGCAGGGGACTAGACTAGAAGACCTCTCAAGGTCCCTTCCAATCCTATGATTCTATGAGTAAATGCCTTGCTGACGTGCAGACTTGTGAGATTGATATTCACTGCTGTTACACTAATTTCACAACTACATCAAGCCCAGTGGTGGAAAACTGCTGTAATGCAGCAGTGAATCAGTCTAGTGAAGTAGACTTAAAATATGTCTATACTGCAATAAACAACCCGTAGCACTGAGTCTCGGAGCCCAGGTCAATTGACTTGGGTTTGTGGGGCTCATGCTATGTGGCTAAAAATTGTAGTGTAGGTGTTCAGACTTGGATTGGACCCTCCCGACAGGGAGGGTCTTAGAGCCCAGGCTCCATCCAGAGCTTGAATGTCTACACTATAGTTTTTAACCGCACAGCCCTAGTTCCCACAAGATCAAGTCAGTTGACCCGGGCCATCTGCAGCTGTGCCGCATGTGCTTTATTGCACTGTAGACATACCCTAAATGTATGTTGTTCTTAAATAACTACCAATACCTTCCTACACAGTTTTAACCAGGGAAAACGAAGGTATGAATTACGGAAAGCTGAGAATGTTGGCAGGAAAAAACCTAAGAATATAACCGTTGTGGGGTGGGGGGGAGGAAGAGTATTTGCCTTGCCATGAAATTTGTGCAGCAAACACATCTAGTCAGCTAAAATTGTTCATTAAAGGAGTGGGAGCAGAAGAAATGCATTTTCCAAATTGAATGCTAGATTTACAGTCCGTTTAATACTGGTGACCTCTCGCACACTAATGTTCAGTTCGAGTCATCAGCTGTCCCTTCAGGTCTTTTATCACTGCTTTTGTCAAGCTATCTATTTAATTGAAAGAAGTTAATTGAATGAAAATGATCAACTAAGCTTGTATTAATATTGCTAATGGAACTTTCTTCTTGGCCATGTTTGGAGAAAGATGTCATGCTAGACTTTAGGAAAGGCCCATTAATGCTTGCACTTAACCTGATGGGCTAATTAAGGAATGCTTATTCATTCTACAAGTCTATGATAGCCTCTATGCAGCCCATTCTGCCTGATTTTACAACACATTTCACTTATGAGCATGAGCATTATGAGCATTAGTAGCAGTGAGAGTAACTGATAATGTTTTGATTGCATTGAATACAGTCCTAATGCATCACTGAATTTATAATTTGTGCAGATTGATCTAATATATGTTTGCACAATTTAATTTAATTACTTGTCTTTAAATTACCAAATAAACTTTCAATTTAAAGGTCACAAATTGAGACGCCAGTATTTCTATTTTACTGGGAATGACAGCATGTTGGATATTTTTATGTATGCGGTTTATATCATGTCTTCCTCTATTTGTGCCTTTTAGTTTATCTTATTTAATCATTCTCCTTTACTTGCAGTTACGATAAAATTGTGTTAACATTTTGTTTTCTTTCAAGCAACTATTGAATTCTTGTCTTCTCATACAAGATAATAGTTGTGTATACAGTACACAAAAATTACTCTTTTCTAGACAGCTACTAGACTCCAGAAAAATTATCTGAACTTATTTACTTTTCAGTTTACCCATACTGTTCTCAGCAGTTTGTGTTTTGTCTATTAAGTGAATTATAAATGTCAATTTTAAAGATATCTTAGTCTCTAGTTTTGACTAGAAATGTGGTTAATAACAAAACAGCACTTGTTTACTTTTCAAACACATGACTAATTTATTGATAAAATTTAAGAGTCAAGGCTGAAATTCACCTTGCTTTGGCAGGATTTCAATGTCTGGCAGTAGGTCTTTTCCAAAGGAGACCATCCAGACTTGACTTTTGGTTTGCACTGATTTACAGTAAAGAAAAGTGAGCAGTATGTTTCTCAAAAAAAAATGTAGTAAAATACTTTGCTGAAGTTAGAAACTGGAATAGCTTATCAAATAGACTCGTGCTCTACATGAGTGTAAATACATCTTACAATACTCAAGGAACTGACTGAGGAGATATCTGAGCCATTAGTTATCTTCAGAAAGTAGTGGAAGACGGGAGAGATTCCAGAGCATTGGAAAAGGGCAAATATAGTACCAATCTGTAAAAAAGGGGAATAAGGAGAACTCCGGGAATTTGACCAGTCAGCTTAACTTCAGTATGCAGAAAGATAATTGCTTAATTATTTGCTCCATCAGTTTGCAAACACCTAGAAGATAATAAGGTGGTAAGTAACAATCAGCATGGATTTGTCAAGAACAAATCCTGTCAGACCAACTTAATAGCTTTCTCTGACAAGTAACGAGCCTTGTGGATGGGGAGAAGCGATAGGTGTGGTATATCTTGACTTTAGTAAGGCTTTTGATACTGTCTCGCAGGACCTTCTCATAAACAAACTACGAAATACAGCCTAGATGGAGCTACTATCCTGAGGGTGCATAACTGATTGGAAAACTGTTCCCAGAGAGTAATAATCAGTGGTTCATGGTCAAACTGGAAGGGCATATCAAGGGAGGGGGGTCCCTCAGGGATCAGTTCTGGGTCCACTTCTGTTCAATATCTGCATCAATGATTTAGATAATGTCCCAAAGAATACACTAATAAAGTTTGTGGATAATACCAAAATGGGAGGGGTTGCAAGTGCTTTGGAGTATAGGATAAAAATTCAAAATGATCTGGACAAACTGGAGAAATGGTCTGAAGTAAATAGGATGAAATTCAATAAGGACAAATGCAAAAAGACCAATCAGTTGCACACATAGAAATGGGAAATGAGTGGGAAGGAGTACTGTGGAAAGGGATCTGTGGGTCATAGTGGATCACAAGGTAAATATGAGTCAACAGTGTAACACTGTTGCCAAAAAAAGAAACATCATTCTGGGATGTATTAGGAGGAGTGTTGTAAGCAACACATGATAAATAATTCTTCTGCTGTACTCCCCGGTGATTAGCCCTCAACTGGAGTATTGTGTCCAGTCTGGGCACCAAATTTCGGGAAAGATGTGGATGAATTGAAGAGAGTCCAGAGAGGAACGATGACGATTAAAGATCTAGGAAACACGATCTATGAGGGAAGATTGAAAAAATTGGGTTTGTTTAGTCTGGAGAAGAGAAGACTGAGGGCAGACAAGTTTTCAAGCAAGTGCAATTTAGGCTAAGTATTAGGAAAAACTTTCTAACTGTCAGGATAGTTAAGCACTGGAATAAATTGCCTAGGGGGGTTGTGGAATCTCTATCATTGAAGATTTTTAAGAGCAGCTTAGGGATGGTCTAGATCAGTGGTTCTCAACCAGGCATACAAGCACCCTTGGGTATATGAAGAGGTCTTCCAGGGGGTACATCAACTCATCTAGATATTTGCCTAGTTTTACAACAGGCTACATAAAAAGCACTAGCGAAGTCAGAACAAACTAAAATTTCTTACAGACAATGACTTGTTTATACTGCTCTATATATTATAAACTGAAATGAAAGTACAATACATATTCCAATTGATTTATTTTATAATTATATGGCAAAAAAGGAGAAACGAAGCAATTTTTCAGTAATAGTGTGTTGTGACACTTTTGTATTTTTAGGTCTGATTTTGTAAAGCAAATAGTTTTTAAGTAAGGTGAAACTTGGGGGTACGCAAGACAAATCAGAGTCCTGAAAGGGTATATAGTCTGGAAAGGTTGAGAGCCACTGGTCTAGATAATACTTAGTCCTACCTTCAGTGGAGGGGACGGGACTAGAAGACTTCTTAAGGTCCCTTCCAGTCGTATAATTCTGTGATTGTGATTATTGAGAAAATATTGATTGCTTTTCCTTTCATTTTTCTGAATTATATAAAACATGGGAAAAGATTAATGGTTCCTAATGCCATAGCTAAGAAAATAGGGTATATATAGTCTTCTCTATGAACTATGCTCTGGATTTCTCTTACTCTGAAACCTTACTTGTTTTGTATGTCTTCCATGCTCCACCTCCATCAATGTTGATGGAAAGCACATGTATGCAATATTTAATACTGACATTTAAGTCCTAATCCTGCAAATGCAGGTGTGCTTAATGATAAGCATGTAAGTAGTTTCAATTTAAATGAATGGGATTACTCACAGTAAAGTTAAGCGTGAGCATAATTTGGGCCTTAGAAGTGGCAAGATCTGACACATGGAACCATCTGACCACTTTCCTTTCAGTAGAATGCCTCTCTTCTTATATGAAATTGAAATAAAAATATCTGTCAAAATACGATTTGATGCATTTAGAATTCTAAGCCTTTCTGTGGAATCAAAAACAGAGTTTTTCAAACACTTAAGTAGTTGATTATATTGTACTAAGTTCTGAGTTGGCTATTCTAAAACAGTAGAGTCAAAAACTACATTTCCTGACGTTTAATTTACACTGATACATGCATCTGGTACATTATTAGAAGGAAACTCCCATTTTTATGTATTGTTTAAAAAAATATAAACAAATTCAAAAGAATCTTTTTTGTTTGTTGTGCTTTTCATTTTAAAGAATCCAATACATTTTGTTGGGGTAACTCCAGTCCCAGCTAATTTAATGTAGTCTTCTTTAAGTTTCTTTTAAATTTTTTTATTAACACATCCTTTTACTTCACATGGAAGATTTCTTTCTAGATTTTGTAACTGGGGGGATGGGGGCAGCTAATGTAATCTCAGAACTTTAATGACTCATCTAGCCTGCATTGAATTTTACAAGGGCAAGACGATGACAGAATTCCTGTGTAATCAAACAATTTTCCTAATAGCATTTTCTTTCAGACTTATTCCAATCTGCAGGACCTTCCTTTACAAACTGGATATTAAAAGGTCCTTTGTTTAGTATCTAGAGACAAAGCTCTTTGGAAGGTCCATTAAGTTCTTTGTTGCTTTTGACACCTGCCCATGAAGACTGTGTTTCAGCAAGAAATACCTTGAAAGCACTGTCTGTGCATTTCTTCTACTTATTTTTCAAGTGCTATAATTTTAAGTGGCAAAGTGTATTCCTCCTTGTGGTAGCTTTGGTGACTTGCTTTAGGCTAGTTCTCCTGTAAAAGTATAACACATTCTTCCATTTGTTTATTACATATATTTGGGTGGGGTTACTAAGTCATTTCAAATATTTGTACCCAGATTTGGGAGTAGGAGGGATGTGATCAGGGTGATATTTGTGGGTGCAGTAGGTAAAGGTAAGGTTAAAGATGTAAAGGTACTGTTTGACTTGATATTTCTGACTGGTTATTTTCTGGTTTGGGGGAGCTGCTGATGTGTCCTTTATATTTTTTAAATTGTCAGAGGTGCCTGGTTCCCAGGATAAGTGTTTTCCCCAGCTTCCTCATTTTGTTATATAAATATATTAAAATGTCAGATTTTTGTGTTTACCTGTACTCTCATCCTCTTGGACCATCTGATATTGAAATGGTCTTATCTCTTTTGACAAAAATTAAGTAATTTTAAATAAATAGTATGAATATATTACTATATAAAATATTTTGGTGAGAAGATTGGAGTTATACAATTTCAAGACTAAATATAATTGATTTTTTTTTATATTAGGTCAGTATCTGGTGTCTGTGAAAAATATGTTTGGTGTGGGGGAGGGAGGAAGGGAGAAGAAAAAATGGGGAATGTTCTTAAAAAAACAATTTTTCTAATCTAAAATTGGAGCTGTCAGCCTGAGATATATACTCAGTCTTAGAATATGGGACAGGTGATATGATGCTTAATGTAAAAATGTTTAAAAATCTTATACATTTTATATATATTTTAAGTGCTCAGGTACCTTGATAAGCACAGTATAAATACTTAAAATTAACTCTTATTTTTAATAAATGATCTTACAGAAGGAAATTATTTTGTGCTGAAGTGATTACTTTTAGCCTCCCTGAGTTAGCATATAATTTTTTTATACATTAGAGATATTCCTGTGATCTGCAGAAGGGGAACCACTTTTCAGTAAACTAATTCTGGTGGTGATTTATGGCCACATCTCAATTGCTAATCACGTCTTTAAGGTGTTTAGCAATGAGAACAATGTAGCGTTATTTAGGGGGGAAAATAATTTAACCTGACACACTATTACAGGATTTCTTTAGAAATTTGCTTTGAAGAATTGCCTTTCCTTTGCATGGTTTCATTTAGTGAACTAGTTTATATTAAATAGAAATGTTTCTGTCATCTAGGTCATCACTAATTTAGTGAAAATGTTGAAATCTAGAGACACAAGGAGAAATTTCTGTCCACCAAATCACTGGCTGTCAGAACAAGAAAACATTAAAGCAGATAAGGTAACAATAATGTTTCTTCACACAACATTTTAGATGTTTACCTTGAGTTTCCCTATCTTGTCTGTATTTTATCAAATATATTTAAACTCCCAAATACAAGGAATCAGATTTTCTTGGAAGAAAGAAATGACCTGCAGTATGTACTAGTAACAGCTAGTGCAAGACTAAATTATATGATGTTTTAATACATAGTCAGATATTTGTTATGCGGTATGAGAATTATTTTTTGAGTGTGGCATCAATATTGCACAGGAATTAACTTAGTTTAAAATCTAGACATACGTTGCTGTTCTCTGAAACATTTCTCATTAGTCTTGCAAATAATCAGAAGATGTTACATGTAGTCATATTATCAATTTGTAAAGTGGACCCTACTTACAGTGACCCCGGATGTAGTAATGTTCTATTTATAGTGAAAGGAGAATGCAAATCCCAAATTGTTTCGATACATTAGAGTGGGCAAATTACAATTGGGTCATACTGAGCCTCTTCTCACTATAAGGAATATACATTATGGCAAGAATTACTTCACTGAAAGAGGATTTCTCTGAATTGTAGTGGAAGCAGTCAGGCTTTGCTTTTGAAATAAAAATGTTCTTATGTTGTCATCCTAGAAGAGAACATAAGAATGGCCATACTGGGTCAGACCAAAGGTCCATTTAGCCCAGTATCCTCTCTTCCGACAGTGGACAGTGCCACGTGCCCCAGAGGGAATGAACAGAACAGGCAATCATCAAGTGATCCATCCCCTGTCGCCCATTTCCAGCTTCTGGTAAACAGAGGCTAGGTACACCATCCCTGCCCATCCTGGCTAATAGCCATTGATGGACCTATTCTCCTTGAACTTATCTTGTTCTTTTTTGAATCCTGTTATGGTCTTGCCCTCTACAACATCCTCTGGAAAGGAGTTCCACAGGTTGGCTGTTTGTTGTGTGAAAAGAGAGAGACTTTATTTCCTTTAAAGTTAAAGCAAAATCATGCCTGTTGTTTCTGAAGAGTGTGTATGTGTGTTGGAGGTGGAATACTAATATACCAGTCAGAAAGTTTGCTCAAGCATAACTGGAACAGTTGAAGGCTTGGATCTAAGAAACAAGCCAAGTTTGAAGTAAACTGGTCCAACAGTTTTCACTGTATAACTCTTAGCAGCTGGTAGTATTGCTCGTGCACAATAAAAAATTCTTTTTATTTTATGTGATCTAAACACTTGAAACTTCCCAAAGTTTGAGATAATCTAAATATCTGGAATGGTCCAGTTCTTCATGCTTGCTTGCTTTTATTTATTTATGTATTTATTTATTTAAGATCTTGTGCCTAGATATTTCACAGAAATGCTGAAAGGAATGAGTTTTCATTTGACACTTAAAAAAAACAAACTATATCTGAAGAATGTGTGTTAAGTACTGTAATTTACTGTATGTGATATACAGTAATTGGTAGTGTGAATTATACTGTATATTGTATTTCACCAGTGTTTTACAACCATACTTCAAGTCATAACCACGATGAGGCAGAGTTAAGGCTTACCTTTCACCCTATCATGTTCTGATTTTTGATTTCTTGATTTCTCTATCTTAAAATTGCATTCACTCTAGTTTTAGCTGAATATAATTTTAATAACAATTTAGATTTTCCAACACAACTGCTTGGACTCAGCATACTATTTAAGCATGTATTTATTTGCATCTTTAATAGTAAATGTTTAACTACAAGGTTTATTAACTTATTAGGTTACACAGCTTTATGTGCCATCAGCCAGACACGTTTGGAGAGTCAGAAGAATGGGAAGAATAGGACCACTGCAATCTACTTTGGATGGTAAGATATTGTGTCTACATCACTTTTGCCTTAGGAACTAGAGCAATCTCAATTTGTCTCTCATAGGTGGTGGTTATACTAAGGAAATGTAGGTTTTCAAAATTCAGTTGAATAGTTCATGCTAACCATAATAGTTCCTAATAGCAACGTAGTCTCTAAGTTGTAATTTGTTCTCAGTACCCTAATTTATTTAAAATGTGACTGACTGTGATGTAGAGTTAGATTATTTTCATATTTTTTTAAAATATATATAAAGTAACATTTCTTCCTGATTGGAAGAAGCAGCTTCCCCTAAGCCTCCTGCTGCCATTCCTCCTGATATCAATGATGATAGGGTGAAGAAATGATTAGGCTTGGGGGGGGGGTGTACATAATATAAATATAATACATATAAATTGGACTGTTGTATAATATATAAAAGCATTTCATTATACTCTTATGTTCTATGATGGAAAATACATGTTTTAAAAAGCTACCCATTAATATATAAATATAACAAATGAGCTTTATTTGCCATAATATGTAAATGTGAGGGAGAAACTTCACTGCATAATCAGCTGCTTTTCAAACTTGTGTATCTTCACTCCACTTCTTTTAGGATATAATTTTGTTTAAGGTGAAGATTTGAGAAAGGAATGGAAGATAGGGCCCTTAAACTTGAGGGAAGTTGGGAATATTGGGCACGAGAGGAGGACAGAGCAGGGGAAGTGGAGAATAGCTGTTAGCTTCTTCCCCCCCCCGCATCACAGTCTCCTCACTTCAGCCTATCAGCACAGAAGAGAGAATATACAGAGTAAAAACTGTGGAAAGCACTCTGATACCATGAGTGTCCATTAGTTCCTACTGCAGAACCTGCTGAGGCTGCTGTTTGTGTCTGCTCCTGCCAGCTTGAATTTCTCAGACCCTTGGGATTTCTTTCTTCCCCAAGTTCATGTCGCTAGGGAAAATGGGAGAAAGGGTGCATAACACATACTGCCCTCAGAGGGAATAAGAATCACATTTCTGCAGTTCTGGGTTTGAGAAATTCTGTGGGAGGGAGGTATGACCTCAGCGTAACATTGTGGAATACAGACTGTCATTTCTGTTTAGTTGTCTGCCTCAAGCGTCATCCATGTTGTACAGGAGGTACTATATATGCCTCCAGGTGTTAACCTGGGTCCTGAGAACGGTGGGGGGCACTTCCAACTCCTCGAGGGCCCCCCACCCCCAGGGAAACTCTTGTAAATCCAATAAAAGGACTGTTTGAAGTGCTTCAGAGTGGGTAAACCTTTGAAGCAGAAGCTCAAGTTGGCCAAGAATATCAAGTGCCAGGACTCAGTGCTAGCACTGCCTGAGTTGGCACAAACTCAGTTTTTCCCATGCCTTCAGTAAGCCCAGCAGGCTGCTTCACGTATAGACAACATCACCACTGAAGCCTAGGGTTCTGCCAAACGTATTCTGCTCCAGGCATTTGGGTCACTAGTGCTTCATTTTGGTGATATTGAGCTCTGGCTCATTGGACAAGGTAAAGCTTCCAGGTGAGAGACCAAGGGAGGAGGTTTCAAGACAGCCTCGACTCATGCACCCCATTCAAAGTTTCTAACTTCATATACCTCCATATTGAGACCTTGAGATATTGCCCTCCTGAATTCATGCACTCAAAGGAGAGGAAGACTTCAGCATCAGGATATATTTGGCAATCGGCCCAGATTGCTCCTGGCCTTTTGTGGATATGTCTACACTGTAATATAAGCCCAAGTGGGGTTAATGGGACTCAAGTCGGCTGACCCTGGATTAGAGAACACACACGGCTTTAGCATCTACACTGATTATTAGCCCTAGATTAGGAATTTTCTAACCCAGGCTTGATCCTGGGGCTCTGGCATCCACACTGCAGTACACAGACCCAAGTCAAACCAACCATATCCCAGACTCCTTAGCCCCCACCAAAATGTGGCCACTCTATAGCCCTTTGTGGTGCACTGTGGGAAAACTTGACTGTCCATCCTGACATTATAGGAAGTTTGAACAGCTTGCCAACACAGCCTGCTGAGCAGTCATTTTGATTAGTGCATTTCCAGCTACCGGAGGCAGCAACATGGAGGAGGAACCGTTAGAAGAACTTCTGTTGCTTGCGTTTTCACTCCTGTGTCAGGGAATGGGCGGAGCTTCCGTAAGAAACAGGCAGACATTTCGGCAGCATTTTGTGATCCGTCAAAGGCACCTGACATAGTTTATGATGGAGATGAAGGGGAACCCAAGAATGGCAGACTTGAATTGGCTGATTCTTCTCATTAACTCTTGGTATAGCTGCTGATGCCCCGTATGTAGACAGGTGCTTCTGGACCAGGGCCACAAGCACAGTCTGGTGGGATCACATGGTCATTCAGACTTTGGATGACCAGCAGTGGGTCAGAACTTTCACGTGAAGACAGCTATGTTTCTGGAGTTTTTGAGCAGCTAATCCAAACTCTCCAACATAAAGACACATGGATGAGGCCACCCTTCCTGGGCCAGAAGCAGATTGCTGTAGCCGTCTGGAAGCTGGCTACCCCACACTGCTACAGGTCCATTGTCAACCGGTTTGGTGTTGGAAAATCAACTCTGGGTAAAGTGGTGATGGCGGTGGTTTCTGAGGCAGTCACATGGTTTGACCCAAAATGGGGGGCATAAAATATTCCTGAAGTAATTTCTGGCTTTCAGAGAATGGGGTTTCCAAACTGTGCCGTGTTGCCTGATTCTATAAATGGTTACTGATTCTATTAATATTTTCCAGTTAATACTAATTTAAAGAGCTGGGGTTGATGAGTTCTAGTCCCAGAATCAGGCACAACAGAATTCAGGTTATCAAGTTCAATATCTAGTTGGGAACCCTGAAGTGCACAGAGATGACACTCTCACTGAGGGCAAAGCAAAGGTTTAAGCAGTTTTATTAGTACAATAAATAGAGAGACAAATGCTCCAAACCACATAAAAATATAGCAGTAATATAATGTTAAAGGTAATCTCTTGTACCATTCCTCGCATATACTCACACCCTTTCTGGGGATCTGGTGGTAAAAGACAAGTTGTCATCTACCCTGTCATGCCAAATGAGTTTGATGGTCCAAATTCTACCCCTTACGTGATGGTCTGGCCTGTTATAGGGCCTGACAGTTGCCATGACTATTCATACAAATGCCCAGCCTCCTTTGTCCATATCCAAGTTCCTCACCCTACTAATGTTGCAGTGTCTTCGTTCTATAGCTTCTTTTATTAATGATTTCAACTTATCATACATGTCAGTTTGTTGCCATGGCAAGTTCATGGTTAAGCATCTGCCAGTGTTTCTATAGTAAAATATCCAAGCCTAGCATCAGTTCAGTGTTCCTTTGGTTATCATATATTATTTTGTACAAACTCCCCCTTAATCACAATGTTCCCAGATCCCCAGAATTCATGGCCACTATTGAGCCACTAAATTATGCTACGGTTCATAAGCCTCAAAGCCTTATGCAAATTGCTTAAGCTAACAGGATAGGCCTGTAGGTTTCTTATATTACTGCTAAATAAAATGCAAAGCTAGCTTTATGGACTATAGTTGGGACCATTGATGGGACTCGTGTGCCCATAGATTGCCCTCCTCAAGGGGCACATGAGTACATAAACTGCAAAGGATACTACCACATTCATATGAAGGCCCTTGTGGACCGCAGAGTGTGATTTATGAACACCTGTGTGGGTTGCACTGGGAAAGTTCATGATGCCAAAGTTTTTTGCTGATCAGGAGTCTACATTTATGGACAGGCTGGGACACTATTCCTACCAAATGACATTGTCATAAACGGAGTTACTGTCCCCACCATTATTCTGGGGAGCTGCATATTTGCTTTTGCTATGGCTTCTGAAACTACGCTGATTTCAGAGGCCCTTGGCAAAAGGTGGTTTAATTACACTCTCAGCAGGTGCAGAATTGTTGCTGAAAATGCTTTTGACAGATTGAAATCCCATTGGAAATGTTAACAGACCCATTTGGATTCCAGTGTCATCAGTAGTGTCAACATTGCTATGCTCTTCACAATCTTTGTGAAACCAGAAGTGCGCCATTTCCCCCCAAATGGAATCTTTGACCGTGAGGAGCCACCAAATTGTTACCCTCAATGGAGTTGGATGTACTCAGGCAACAGAAGTCATGGGTGCTTTGTGCTCCCATATTATGAACTTGCGTGGCCCAATGGAAGAGAAGGAATAGTACCTTTATGAACTTGCTTGTTTGTGGCAGCAGTATGGGGACTCATTGATTGTGCGGAAAGTACTAATGAATGACATGATCACTTATGAAATGGGGGGTTAGGAATTATTCGCAGTATGGAATGATGTAAGAGAGTGATGGAAATGTGAATTGCTATAGATATCTGTATTGAGGATAATATTGTCATGCTAATTCCTAATCGTTCATGATAATTTGTTTACCTTTATTATTTTGATTCATGATGTGAAGCAGTGATAGCAGTAAACTATCTTGATGAAATAAACTTTATTTATAAACATGTATTAGAAAAGTACAACCTTCACCCATTTCTGGGGAGGCCAGCTGCCATTACCACACCAAAACATCAGTAACAACAGAATCTTACAGGAAAAAAACATAAAAACAAAGTACATGAACAAGTGTGAACAGTAAAAAGAAAAGGAGTACTTGTGGCACCTTAGAGACTAACAAATTTATTTGAGCATAAGTGGGCTAAACCCCACTTCATCAGATGCATGCAGTGGAAAATACAGTAGGAAGATAGATATAGATATAGATACACACACAGAGACATGGAAAAAATAGGTGTTGCCATACCAACTATAACGAGAGTAATTAGTTAAGGTGAGCTATTGTCAGCAGGAGAAAAAATACCTTTTGTAGTGATGATCAGGATGGCCCATTTCCAACAGTTGACAAGAAGGTGTGAGTAACAGCAGGTGGAAAAATAAGAATGGGGAAATAGTTTTATTTTGTGTAATGACCCATCCACTGCCAGTCTGTATTCAAGCCTAATTTAATGGTGTCCAGTTTGCGAATTAGTTCCAATTCAGCAGTTTCTCGTTGGAGTCTGTTTTTGAAGTTTTGTTGTTGTAGTATTGCGACTTTTAGGTCTGTAATCAAGTGACCAGGGAGATTGAAATGTTCTCTGACTGGTTTTTGAATGTTATAATTCTTGATGTCTGATTTGTGCTCATTTATTCTTTTACATAGAGACTGTCCAGTTTGGCCAGTGTACATGGCAGAGGGGCATTGCTGGCACAAGATGGCAGAAACAGCTGAATTGGAATTAATTTGCAAACTGGACACCATTAAATTAGGCTTGAATAAAGACTGGGAGTGGATGGGTCATTACACAAAGTAAAACTATTTCCCCATGCTTATTTTTCCGCCTGCTGTTACTCACACCTTTTTGTCAACTATTGGAAGTGTGCCATCCTGATTATCACTACAAAGTTTTTTTTTCTCCTGCGGATAATAGCTCACCTTAACTGATTACTCTAGTTATAATTGGTATGGCAAAACTCATTTTTTCATGTTCTCTGTGTGTGTGTCTATCTGTCTGTCTGTCTTCCTACTGTATTTTCCAGTGCATGCATACGATGAAGTGGGTTTTAGCCCATGAAAGCTTATGCTCAAATAAATGTGTTAGTCTCTAAGGTGCCACAAGTACTCCTCGTTCTTTTTGCTGATACAGACTAATATGGCTACTACTCTGAAGTGTGAACAGTGAAACCAAGTACAAGATGCAAACTCCCTACTGTGGCATGTCCTCTGGCCACCTGTTCTCCTTTTCCTTCTTTCCCCCTTTGCTGTGCAAGTGGAACTGTGGGAGGGAGTTGGAGGCATCCATAATGGAAGGGGGTCAATATGGAGGGCTACATGGGCAAGGTTGCCCTGCCCAGCCACTCATGGGGCCTGATTGCCTGGACCACCCAGCCATTGAGGCTTCCAAGCTGCTTCTGGACCATAGCACAGGTACCACACCAGGACTTAGAATGTGGTGTGTGTGATGCAGCAGGAGCTGCTGCTCTTGCAGTCGTTAGTGATATCAGTCACTCGGACAGCTTTTTCTGCTGAGCTCTGTCCTATCTTAGCTGCCATTCCTGTTCCAGGATCTATGAAGCAGGCACTTGATCCCATGCTAAAACTCAGTCCTCTGTCCTGCAGCCAGCCTGAGCCTTTCCTCTTGCCTCTCAGCAGGCCCTTCCTCTTACCACAAATCCCGCTGTCTTTGGTACTGGCCCTGCTTGTTGGCCCTCTCTAGCACTTCAACCATAAGATCATCACAAAATGTTCCTTCTTCTTTGAGTCATTGCACATGGCCATTCCAATGTAGGTATGTGCACACCCCAAGCACAGTTGCCAGAAATCTTTCCTTCAGTGGTGTCCGTTGGTTGGCTCTGGTGCCTTCAGGTGCCGCACACTCATAGCACTGGTATAAAGGGGCCAGCTAACCCCACGTCCCCTCAGTTCCTTCTTACTGCTTGTGACTGTCTTTGGAACTTCCTCTTGCTCTTGCAAGTTCTCTGTGGACTGTATTGCTGTTTATATATAATTTTCAGAGATTGTCGTTCCTATTTCGTTAGTTATTCTCTTCAGATTAGCGGAGTTTCCTCTGCTCCCAGTACTGAGCCATGCCTCGGTAACCAGGCTACAAGCCTTGTTGCAACAAGGCTATGCCCCTGAGTAACCTGCACTCCTGTTGCCTGAAGTATTTGGGGAAAGCTCACCTAGGGGATCGCTGCAAAATTTGAAGAGATATCAAACCCTATACCAAAAAGTACTGGGAAGCTAGGCTGAAGTCCTTGTTGATAGAGGCACTGCCGTGACTTTTCTCGGAGCCATGCTGGTTGGACTTGGCACTGAGGCATCTGCGGGGAGCACGCCTGCCACCATCAAGGAGTCTCGGCACCATTTGCTGTTGCTGGTGCTGAGCAAGAAGAGAAAGAAGTTGCTGGCCAAGAGGGGATGTTCCCCAACCCCGAGGACACCTAGGCATTGAGACCAATGCAGAGTGCGACCTAGGTCAGGCCACTCCCTGGTTCTGGCATCCCAACAGTCAGTGCCATTGACTCTGGCCCTGATGCAGGCACTGTTAAGTCCAATACCAGTCAATTTGTCAGCATTGGAGGGTCAGCATGGTGCCAGCACTGTTGCAATGCCATCCACTCCTGAGGCTTTCACTGCAGCCAGGGACCTTTTCTGACTATTGGTGCTGCCCTGACCAGTGGTACAAGGGTCGGTGCCAGTGGACAGAAGGGAGAATGTCGCCATCAGTTACTGTTCAGTACCGTGGTGCCATTTAAAGGGAAGCCGGCCATGATGGCCCTGTCCTGGTCCTCTCCTCCTTGGCACTGATCGCCGGCACCAGTGGGATCCACTCTGGTGTGGTCGTAGGGCAGAGATCCCTCGTCATTGGAGTTAGATGTATTCCTCCTGTGCCAGAAGTCAATCTCAGCACACCTCCTGTCGGCCCTACCCAGTGGTGGACCCAAGCCAGGTGTTGCCTTTGAGCACTTGGCTCCCTGGCCACTGGCTGGTGCCTATGCAGTGGCCATTTTGGAACTCATGGACTGTTTTCCCTCCATGCAGAGACACAGTCAAGGCATTCCTACTCAATGACAGTCCCTGATCCAAACTCTGGTACAGAGGCTGCCACGTTCCAGGAGCTGGTACTCCAGGACCCATCCAGTGTGGAAGTTGAGGAGGAGTGCCTTCAGCTGATGCTGGCCTCCTCCTTCTCCTCTTCTGATGAAGCTGTGTTGGGGATGGTCGCATCACTTTCTGATGATGTCTTAAGATGCACCAGGAGCCGTTTAAAAGAGTATCTGAAAATGTGGGCATATAGGTGAAGATGGTAGAGGACTCCTCCCATACTTTGGTCAACATCCTGACCACAACGGGCCGGTCAAGAGTTGCATTATCTCTCAAGGAGGCCATTATGGACCCAATAAAAAGGCCATCATGGACCCTGTGGCAAATCCCCTCTTCTCTCCCACCACAGCCATGAGGACTGAAACAAAGTACTCTGTAGTAGCTCAGTTCTTGTATATGCATCCTTCCCTACCCGGGATCCCGGTGGTTGTTGTGGCCAATGAATGGGAATGACAGAGTTTGCAAGGGGCAACTTTCAAAGCGAAGGACTCAAAAAATCTGGACCTTTTTAGTAGAAAGGTCTACTCAATTGTGGGGGATGCAGCTCAGGATCGCTAACCAGCAGGCGCTCCTGAGCAGATATGATTTCAACATGTGGGACTCCATGTGAAAGTTTAAGGATCTTAAGTTTAAGATCTTGCCTAAGGCTGCAGGGCCACATGGCCTCATGTATTTATGTGGTCCAGTGTGCAAGAGTACACCTCAGGCCTCTCTAGATGTGGCTGGCCTCAGTATACACTCTAAACTGCCAACATCTGAACTCAGTTGTCATGGTTCCTCCCCCGGTTCTCACCTCCATTGACTGGTGGCTAGATCTGCTGGTGGTTTTGCGCAGGCGTCCCGTTTTCTTGGCCCCAACCATCTGTTTCTCCCGTCTCTGACGTATCTGTGCTAGGCTGGGGAGTTCACCTGGGGCCCTTGAGGACCCCAGACCTTTGGTC
Organism: Dermochelys coriacea; assembly: GCF_009764565.3. Taxonomy (NCBI): domain Eukaryota; kingdom Metazoa; phylum Chordata; order Testudines; family Dermochelyidae; genus Dermochelys; species Dermochelys coriacea. Next base: position 251,854,052 of record NC_050069.1, on the reverse strand, counting down.
TCATGAAGAACTCTCTCTGCACATCGACATCAGGGAGCTCTGGGCAATCCATCTGGCATGTTGGACGTTCCTACCTCATCTTGTGGGCAAGAATGTCTTGTTTCTCACAGAAAACACAGTGGCTATATCAGCAAACAGGGAGAGGCTCGTTATCCCCCTCCTCTTCATCCCCATGTCAATAGGCAGTTTGGCTGTAGGAATTTTGCATAGCTCATTCAATTCACCTCAAGGCCTCCTTCCTGCCAAGAGCGCAGATTGGGCTGGCGGATTGCCTCAGCAGGTCTTTCTCCGATCACCATGAGCAGTCCCTTCAACCGGATTTAGTGAAGAACATTTTCCAGAAGTGGGGGACTCCACAGGTAGACCTGTTCGTGACCCAGTACAACAGGAAGTGTCATCAGCTCTGCTCCCTGCAGGACCACAGCCTGGGGTTGGTTATGGACATCTTCCTACTTTCGTGGAAGGGTCACCTATACTATGCATTCCCTCCTATTTCATCCATATACAAGGTCCTGCTACAGATCAAATAAGATTGAGTGCAGGTCATCCTGATAGTCTTGGCATGGCCCTCCCCCGGCATTGGTTCGCCACCCTGCTCGACCTCTCTGTGGCGACCCCCAGTTCCCTCTGCACCCAGACCTAATCTCTCTGGACCACAGTCATCTGCTTCACCCAAACCTTGGCTTCTCCACCTGATGGCCTGGAAGCTCCATGGCTGAATCTGGGAGTGCAGGCCTGTTTGAAGCAGGTTTGACGGATCCTGTTAGGTAATAGGAAACCCTCTAACAGGGCCACTTACCTCACTAAGTGGAAGTGGTTCGCTCGCTGGGATGACCAGATAGAGGTCTTGCCAACAAGGTCATCGCTGCAGCTCATTCTGGACTACTTACTACACCTGAGGCAGCGGAGTTTGGTCATCTAGTTGATCAAAGTTTACCTTGCAGTGATACTGGCTTCCCCCCCTCAGATTGATATTCTCACATGAGACGTCCGTGTTTCTTTAAGGGCCTAGAGAGGATGTACCCCCAAGTATGAGAGCCCGTCCCTCCTTGGTATCTCAATCTGGTCTTATCAAAGCTTATGGGCTCACCATTAGAGCTGCTAGTGTCATGTTCCACCTCTCCTGGAAAGTGGCCTTCTTAGTGGCCAGCATTTCTTCTAGGAGGGTTTCAGAGATCCGTGCCCTCACTTCGGAACTGCCATACACGGTTTTCATTAAAGATAAGTTGCTATTGCATCTGCAACCCACATTTCCCCAAAAGTGGTTTCCCAGTTCCATAGCAATCAAGCCATCTTCTTGTCCGTTTTCTACCCTCAGCTGCATGCAAACAGGAAAGAGCAGAAGCTTCACTTATTGGCTGTTAGATATGCGCTAGCATTCTACATAAAAAGGAACAAACTGTTCCCAAAGTCCACCCAGCTATTTGAAGCGGTAGCAGACAGGATGAAAGGTCTTCCCATGTCTTCTCAGAGAATTTCCTCTGGGATCATATCATGTGTCCACACATGTTATGAACTAGTGTGTGTTCCACTCCCACCTATCCTAACTCTTCACTCCACAGGGGCACAGGCATCCTCAGCAGCATTTCTGGCACAAAAAGAAAAGGAGTACTTGTGGCACCTTAGAGACTAACAAATTTATTTGAGCATAAGCTTTCGTGAGCTTATGCTCAAATAAATTTGTTAGTCTCTAAGGTGCCACAAGTACTCCTTTTCTTTTTGACTAACACGGCTGCTACTCTGAAACCTGTCATTTCTGGCACAGGTTCCTATTCAGGACATTTGCAAAGCTACAGTGCATACATTCTCTTCTCGTTATGCCATCATCCAACAGGTCAGGGATGATGTCAGTTTTGGTTGAGCTGTGTTACAGTCAGCATGTCTGTGAACTCTGAGCCCACCACCTATTCAGCAACGTGGGTGTCACTTATATTGGAATGGACATGTGCAATCACTCAAAGAAGAAAAAATGGTTACTAACATTTAACTGTTGTTGTTAGAGATGTTGCACATGTCCATTCCAAGAACTGCCCTCCTACCCCACCTATTGGAGTTGGCCGGAAAGAAGGAACAGAGGGTGGCTGGGGTCAACCGATCCCTTTATACTGGCACTATGAGTGCCCAACACCAGAGGTTCCAGAGCCGAACTGACGGATACCATTGAGGGAATAATTTCCAGTGACTGTGCTTGGGGCACACACACACCTTTGTTGGCATGGACATGTGCAACACATCTTGAAGAAGAACAGTTACAGAAGGTTCGTAACCAGTGGTTTTTGGTTTTTTGAACAGTCCATGAATGTGGAGGTACTGCAACCAGTAGAGGTCAAGGGGCCTGGAACAGGACAAGAAACAGAGGGTTATTGTCTCAAATAGCTCACTTGCAGGAGCACAGGAAAAAGCCTTGTGGAATTTCAAGGACATAAAATGATATTTTTACAAACTGAACTTCAATATATTGTGAGAGGGATGCTTCAGACCACAGAAGCTCCCTGGACACAGCTTGGTTAATGCCAGCAAAAGAATTTCAGGCACGATAAGTTAAAAATGCAAAGATGCTTTTTTGATTTTAGAAAATTGAAAAACTACTTGGATTGGGGAGGGAATGCTGCCATCAGTGGCTGTGCTACAAAAGCTTTTTCTATCATTTCAGGCCTTTCACATTTTGGAGGACATAACTGTTATTGTGGTGCCCAACTGGTAAAGGGAGATGTTACTCCAAGCTGCTAGTGCGAAACTTGCAGTTTATGTAACAGAAGTATTCAAATATAGTGACTGAACAGCATATCTGTGAGTGGAGTGGGCTGGTCAGCTACCAAGGTGGCCTTGGAAAATGCACCATTCCCCAAAATGTGACTACCTATCTGGAGTTCCTGCTACAGGAGAAGTTTGCAGCCATCAGTACCCAGGATTGGCTCAGAATTCATGAGGGAATGAACAGGATGCTGTGTTAGCTTCCACATAGCTTAGCCTGCTATGACTGCATGCAAACAGGCAGAACTCCACAGCCTTCCTCCTCTCTGCCATTCTGCCACCCCAGCACATTTCTGGACAAAATTTCAAACCAATTTTATTTGGGACAAATGATTTTGTCCCTGTGGACTACATGGACTACCTCTAACTGAAATGGACTAGATTTGGGAATGGAACACATTTCCACACACCCCACCCCATACAGTTAATTGTTTCAAGGCAGCTTGTTAGACTGCTGAATGTTTACAGAGTGACATACTTGTACACATGGCAATGATAAGTTATTTTTAAGAAACAGGAACGGCCTTACCAAAAATCTGTCTTTCCAGAAAAAGTTCACTTTAAAGGTGTTTACTTTTTGCATTTCCTGGTCGCTATTTTGAACTGCGTCTGGAAGGGAAGGGGGACCCCCAAGGTGCTGGTATACAATCTGCCATTAGCTGACACATGCTGCTAACTGAGGCTTCTCATAACTTATTGGTTCCTGGAACAGAAATCCCTCTCATTACTGCATTAATAAACATTAAAATGGAGTCAGAAACTTATCGGGCTCAGGGGTGCCTTCTGTCTATTCTTGTCTGTTGCAGGCCCAGCAGCAGACTGTTCCTCAAGGGGTGCATCAAACCGCTCCTCCAAGCGTGGACCCAGAATGTGCTGCTGCTGCTCATGTTCCAAAGCCTGCTCTGGACCAGTTTCAGCAACAGAGTGACTTCATGGTCCCCAATTGGTGCCTGCTGCTGGCTCCCATCAGTCTCCATGTTGGATTTAGGGGCCAGCAGGGTACCATCCCGGTCTTCATGCATCACCGTTGGCTCTGTGCTTGGTGCAGTGTCCAGTACTTGGTCAAACTCCTCATTAAATTGGCATAGTTTTAGCAAGTTGCCTGAGGTGCGGTTTTGGTCTCTGGTTTTCAGGTACTTGTTCTAGAGCTCCTTAATCTGCTCCCTACAGTAGGCAGCTGCCAGTTTTTTTGTTATGTGCTAGTATGTGTGGCCATTCCTGCTAGTCTTTCTAAACTCCACAGCTTTGCTGGCTTTGCATCAGAGATTTACCAAAATCCGGCTGTGTTCCCATGCCCACTTTGCAAAAGGCTTCTTATGGTCAGTCTCCATTACAAACGCAGAGGACTCTCTGATGGTATGTTTGGTTATCAGAAGAAAATGGAAGTGTTAAGTGCTGACTCACTGAGCTGCAGCAGTACACCAAGGAGGGTGGTTCTGTTTTCAGTAGAGTAGATTCAAGATGCTTGGAATAGAGAGGAAAAAAGAAGTTGGCCCATGGGATTATAGGATGCTTTTTGGAGGACTCCCAGGATCCAAGTCCTGAGGGGCTCAATCTATGCTGCAAAGCAATAATGCTGAAACCCTGGGTCAAGGCTTGACCCGAGCTCAGGCCCTGCAGCCCTAGAGGGTCTTGGGACCCTGGGTCAGTGTAACGTATGTGTAGACGGAAGGAGTAAGTCTGACGTTAAAGCCCACAGTATTGTGTTAGAAGCATTGCTCTCATTCTCCGCCAGAAGGTAGTGGTGCTTTCAGCACAGTTGGAGCGCTTTTTGTGCCAAAGCAAGCACCATCTCCTGGGAGTCAACTCTCAGTACAGGAAGTTCAGGTCTGTAAACTGGCACATCCTGTTCCAGAAGCTCCAGCTTGGTCTGAGTCAGGTTTTTTTTTCCAAAGCACTTGTGACCAGAAGCGTCAATATTGCTTTCAGCAAAACAGAGTTTCAAGACACAATTAATATGCTTTCGCATCTTAACTCCACTAAATAACTATCAGAAAATACAAAATGCAAAACTTAGGCTAAGCTCTGATAGAAATGACCAAGACAATATTGTACCATGAGTTGTTGTTGCTAGCTTTATACAATGTTTGTGATGCCGTTAGTAACTTTGCTTGTGACCCTCCATCCACCTCCACATTGCCGAGAGAATTTACAGCTGCCTGTATGGGACAGACTGAATATGAGGGTGATGTGGAATACCCCCTCCCCTTTGCAAGTGACCTGTCCAGGTCCAGGATAAGGCACATTTGTGTGCGGAAACCCATGCTGCAGTTGCCTGTGCTGTCATCCTTTTTTAGCTAAATAAAGTGCTTCAGCCTCCTGGGTTGTTAGTCTGGCACCCTTCATGACCACAAAATTCACTGACAAGAAGAAAGGTATGATCAACTTGATTGTGTGAAAACAAGCATATAACAATATACGTATTATCTGTTTAATCCCACTTGACTCCATATGGGATTAAGTCAATTAGTGTGAAAGTACTGCTGAATCACATATGGTAGTGTTTATTTGTGCTTTTTCATTTACTTAAATGGCAGACTCTTGAGTTATAAATGCACTGTGTATTGATGACTCCATCCAATATTTCTTTTTAAAGATGGAAACCTTGATGGAGAAATGCAGATAAAATTGACTAATTGACCAGAATAATTGAACTGTCGAAGTTGGGTAGTGGTTTACCTTTGCTGTACATGCACTTTCTGTTTAAAATGCTTTTAACCCTTAGCTTAAGAGGCAGCATACATTGACTTTAATTAAAAATGTTTACTAAGAAACTAAGTAACCTCAAGGAAGCATTTTATCAAAAATTCCAGGGGCTTGCAATGCTGAGATTTGCCGAAAGTGAATATTCATCAAGTATACTAATATGTGGGGTCATGTCACACTAAATCAGTACCTAAAATAACTCTTAGAAATGATTTGGGGAATTTAAAGTACAGCACCCTTTGATAATGATCATTGATGTGTTGCCCAGCTGCAGAAGGGCAACCAGGCATCACCACCCCATAAGCAGATGCCAAAGGAAGGATTGCAACTGCCAGTGTAATCTCCTTGGCCCTATTAGTTACATGTACTATTTACTTCAGCTTTCCCCCCCGCCCCTACCTCGTCTGCAGACAGGCTGGCCTTGCCTGTGAAGCAGCTTTTTTCTGGCTCTGATAAGTAAGAAAGTGAAAATGTCTGGGGCTTTATTATCTGGTATTCAGTCTGTAGCTTGATGAACCTCCCTCTACACCATCAAGGAGGTAAATAAAGCCCGTAGCATCTTGTGCTGGCTTCCTGTCTCATGCTGCACTTGAATTTGTTTGCTATAATATGAGGCATGTGCCCAGCTAACTTAATTTTCTTGCTGTTAAATTAGATTAAGATGATATACTTTCAATATCCAAAACCCAAATAGTAACTGTTTCTTAAATACCTCCTTATAGGATACATCTAGAAAGTTCCAAAAGAGTTGCACCATGGTTTGAGACTATCTTGGAGTGGGAGCCTTTTCCTTTAACTCCTTATGCTCTTTGGCTATTTTCTCCTTGCTGCTCACTCAAGCAGCTAATGTAGCTTTCTGATGTTCCCTTCACCTTTCCATAGGGACTAAAATTTAATTTGATCACAGGACAAATGTCTTTTTTTGCACTTTCCAAGTTTATTGAAATAAATGAGTTGACTTCATTGGGTTTTGGCTGAGGCACTAGATTGTCATGCCAAAATTGGTGTGTAGGACAAAAACAGAGTCCATGGTTGAAAGCTAAGTATACCAAATTATTGTGGGAAATAGAGCCCTGTGATCAGTGTGATAGGGCCTTTGGGCGCTGCCTTAATGCAAATAATAATTACAGCCTTCCCTTAATTAGCTGATAAGTTTTTAATATTTAAAATTTTATTTTTCTATTGTATTAAACAACATTTAAGAAAGCAGAAAATAACATGATTTTTCTAAAGGAGATTAAAAAACACAGTAGCATATCATTTCTATATATATCTTGTGTGCAGTAAGTTTTAATTGCTCAATTTTCACTTTACCGGAAGAAACTGTAATATTTTAGGAAGGTAAGGCTCATAAGAAGCCAGTATTACATCTGGCTACTTCGCTTGCACTAAACCAGTTGTCTTCATGTATGTAGTTTTTTGATTGAATGCAAATTATGAATTGATTTTTACAAGATAAACACTATTAGAAAAGCAGTTTTTTACTAAAATTGATAAACTCTTTGTTCATATTTTTAAGTGGGTTTGGAGCCAGCACCTCTTTCTGTGTCTGAAGAACGACAACTTGCAATTCTGACCGAGCTACCTTTTGTAGTTCCTTTTGAGGAAAGAGTAAAGGTATTTAATTTTTTTAATTCGTGTATTTTGAGGATTTTACAGTAAACATAATACAGTGGGTTCAACTATGTGGTGTATCAGGCTTCAGATCATCCTATCCAGTGGAGAATCAGGCCATCCTGCTCCTGTGTTTGTCCCCAGTATTTGAATGGCCACTACAATGCAGAAGATGCTGGGCAAGATTTACTATGATGTCTTCTTGCAATTTATTTTCCCTTTTTACAATGTTTTAGAATACTTTTTCCTTACTTAGAAGGGTAGACTATGCTAACATCACTTGAGAAATGGTAACGCTGTATAATAAGCAAGCATAGGCCTAGATTCTGCAATTGGATCTACGTGGGTGGACCTCTACACCAACACTGAACCCTATGCTCAGAGTTTAGCTGATCGCCATATTTGGGGTCAGGAAGAAATTTTCCGCCAGGGCAGATTGGAAGAGGCCCTGGAGGTTTTTCGCCTTCCTCTGTAGTATGGGGCATGGGTCATTTGCTGGAGGATTCTCTGCTCTTTAAAGTCTTTAAAGCACGATTTGAGGACTTCAATAGCTCAAACATAGGTAAGAGGTTTTTCGCAGGAGTGGGTGGGTGAGATTCTGTGGCCTGCGTTGTGCAGGAGGTCGGACTAGATGATCATAATGGTCTCTTCTGACCTTAATATCTATGAAACCCCATTGCAGTTAGTGGAGCTCTAAGTAGATGCACAGTACATCTACCTGGATCTTATTGCAAGATCCTAGATTCTCAGATTCAGTGTATTCATTAAGCCAGTACAATATAAATGAGTCATTTTGTGGAAATAATGCCCAGAAGTTAAGTTTCTGCATTCAATGATAGTTGAACTTAAAGGAACACTTAATTACTGTATAGGAAAAATGTGACTTTCAAGTCCATATATTGTTTATAATTTGATTTTGAATGTATTCTGGATCTTAAGTATGTAATTTTGAGGGCCAAGTTTTTTCAAATCCCACAAGATTTTGTTTTAATGCTACCATTGTGATGTTACCCCTAGAAACAATTTCTGAGCTGCTTCTGTTGGCTCTACAGCATAAGTTAATTAACCGGCTATTCCCAGAATTGTGTTGGAGTCATTGTCCACCAGCACCATCAAGGAAATGAAAAATAGTTTCATGGGGGAAATAAATCAATGTTTACTGAAAGGACAGTGACAAATTTGGTAGAAAAATGTGTATTTTTAGGCTTGTATCAGAGATTGGAAACAGTAAAGAAAAAAAAGGAATTTAAAACATTCATATTGTATGGTGATGTGATAATGCAAATTCTGATAGCTATTTTTTCCAAACCATTCAACATCGTAGTCTGATTATATCCCTTGAGATTATTGTTCAGTGGCTTTCAGTATTTCATCATAACATAATACAATCTGTACAGCTAGGACTTGAGTAATTCAGTCCCAGTTTGTTTGTTGTTCTTCAGGGGCCTCTGTGCATTTCCACTTATGGGATTAGCTCCTTTAGCGTTGTGCTGCGTAACTGTGTAACAAAGCCATGTCTCCTAAGGGTGCCAGAATGCTCTCTCATTTAGATGATCAGCTCTGTCCATATAAGGGAGTATCACCCCATCCCCTTGAGCACCCCAGTTTCTTCTCTAACACTGCTGAAAGCTAAATGGAACTACTTCTTGTGTCTGTGAGCTAATTAGCCTAATCTCTCTTCTATAATTAATTAGTTAGAGTTACGCATAGTATAATTAGAGTAATGGAGTCTACTTTCCTTGGTTTATCCCGAGGTTATGTTGGGTCCAGACCGATTCAAAAGTTGTGCATCCTGCTCGGCAATCTTTCCAGAGACAGATGCACATGTTTGGTGCTTAGTGTTCCTGGGAAAGGCTCACCGAGTCTGCCAATACCCAATTTGCCATGCCTTTACTCCTTGGTTGAGGAAGGACAGACAGCTAAGACTGCAGGCTCACTAGGTTTCTTTGAGCCATTAGCCAGACCATCCTAGTGCTCCCTCAGGAGTTTCAAGGTGTGCCTGTTTGCTGAGACCTACTGTAAAGAGACCTCTGTGCAGCCCTCTTTGTTGGGGCTGACGTTGACTTCCCTGAGGTAAACACTTACTGGAACTGACCCTCTGGCCCAGCACTATCCAGGACTGCAGGCTCTTGTCAAAACAGACTGCTCCAACACCTCAGTCTGCGATGACACTAAAGACTCCCTCAGTGCCCTTAGAGTTGGCAAAGTTTGACATCACAAGAGAGAGTCATGCTTACATATACCTAATTTTTGGAGATGCTTTACCAGTCTTGACACTGTCTTGAATACATACTCCTCCTCAGCTTGATGCTTCAGTGCTGAGTGACTTGGACACCTCACTGGCATGCATGTCTCTAACACCACTGACTTTCCTCTCTCATGGCTGAGGTTTGTTTATCAAAGCTTTTGGCTACACCTCTGCATTTTGACTCTGCACTTCAATATTCATTGCCAGCATTGACCCAAAACATCCTTCAGGAGCATGGGATTCCCTTGGAATTGAATATGCTACTCCTCCAGTTTGCTCCAGAAAGCCAAGCTGCCTTCCCTCTCCAAAAACTCCATATGCATGAAAAGATCTTCTGAAGGGACCTCTTCAATTATTAATTTTGGCCCCACATTCAGGAGCCCGTGAAAGTTTTGCTCAATGCCGCCAAAACTAGCATGGCCCTAACTTCAACACTAATGAGAATGTAGACACCAATGCCCCTCCTGGCACTGAAGCAGCTCAGTCAAGGCTTGAGAGTTTTCCTGACTGCTGACTCACCTCAGGCACCGCTACCTTCAAGGACACCCATGTTTCATTTGGCCCAGATATGACCGGCGCTATTGCCTCCTCAAGAAGATTGACAACGGGGAGGAGACGCCCAGAGGAAATGGAGCAATTTCCCATAGAGGAAAGATTACTTTATTTGAAGAAAAGGAAACATGCATTACTTGAAGATGAAATGGGAGCTTCATCCATCTCCCTTCCTGATGATCAGAAATTATTTCAGGAGTTGATGGGCAGAATGGCTAATACCCTTCAGTTACAGACTGGAATTTCAGACAGTCTGATCCTCTTTTCATCATGGAAGCACAGAAAAAAGTAATTTGCTTTTCCTAGTCTCCTGGGTTTACTCAGTCCAGCAAAGGACATTTGGCCTTCTCTGTCTTCACCATCAACACTAGATAGTGACTTATCACACATCTAATGCATGGCCATCCAACATCTTGACAGATGAAAGAAGATGCGACAAAGTCGGTCTGTCAGTGGTGCTTAGCAGTGGTATGGGAAAAGAGCCCAATGCGCAAGCGGCAAAGCTTCCCATCTGGCTACAGGTCTACTCATCGGATGGAAGTTGAAGCATACTCTGCTTCCTTCCTCACCTGAGGGCCTCAGCCTGGGCGCTCTGATGGTTCTTTGAAATCACTGCACCAGTCGTAACACGGCTTCTCCACATTGAAAAATTATTGTCAGGATTTTCCCAATTGTCAGTGGGAATGCTGAATTTCTAGAGACCTTGCTTGACCTTGTCACTGTTTCAGAGGTTTGGCCTTCCTCTGCATTGTAGGCAGTTCTTAGGTTGGCCATAAAGCACAGTTTTTGGCAGACGATATTGAGGCATGCACTCCACATGTCCTAACCAGCAAAGTCTGTCAACGTCCAGCATAGACTGTAGTTCAGTTCTCTCAAGGGTCTTGTTATCAGTGATCCATTGGTCCCAAGAAACTCTAAGGATTTTTCTGAGACAGCGGAAGCAGAAACTGTTCAGTCTCCACTCCTGCTTAGAGTAGGTAACCGAGCTTTCCCAGACATAAATGAGGGTACTAAGGACACAAGCCTGATAAACAGACACATTTGTATTCAGGGTTAGCAACTTGTTGTTCCAAACACATGAGGTTAAATTTTCCAAAGGAAACAGAAGCTTTGCCGATTCTCATATCAAGTTCCCTATCAAGGTTCAGTGAGCTGGAAAGAATTGAGTCAAAATAGCAGAAGTGATCCACATTGTCCAGAGCTTCATTATTGACAAAGATTTTAGGTGGAATGTTGGTACCTTGTGACATGACAACTGGTTTTTTTAATACCGATTACTGTGCCAAACTTGGTGCGTGCATCAGAAAACTTGTTCACCATGACCAGCAGTTCATCAGGTGAATTAGAGATGAATGCAGTATCACCTGTGAAAAGGAGATGCTGAATAGTAAGCTGGATGACATGCCTTCTGCTCCGGAATTGTCTGATGTTAAACAAGCTGCCTTTCATCCTTGATTCAACGAGTACGCCAGATGGATCGTTTCCAAAGGGGTACTTAAGAAGAATAGAGAAGAAAATGCCAAAGCCAAAGGCCTTGCTTCATACCAGTATTAATACTAAACTTGGATGATCCAATGTACGCAGTCTGAAAAGGAAGCTGATCTTGCCCCTGCAGGTGCTTCAACGGCTTCAGTGATGGTAGATCAGAGAAAATTCCCTCCTCCATCCCCTACTGTTAGTCACCACAGATGCCTGCACTCTGGGTTATTGTGCACATGGCTACTGGAACACCTGGGAATCCAGTTTCTACATCAGTGTATTGAAGACCAGGTTTGTAAGATGAGTTCTAAAGGCCTTGTGTCTGTCCATACATCGCATAGTACAAGTGCTCATAGACAATACTATGGCCCTGTAGTGCATCAACAAATGGGGAGCACATTCTTAACTTCATCTATGGAGGCAAGGAAGCTGTGCCTCTGAGATATTCATCACCCTCTAGCAGCACACTAGCACATTCACTCACTAGCAGGAGAAAAGGAGTATATACATGCAGACACACTCAGCATGAACTCTTATAACAAACACAAATGGTCCCTAAACTGGTCAGGAGTGTCTTCATTCTTACTCAGGTGGGGTCAACCTCTAATCAAAGTATTCATGTCTAGTCAGAATGCCAAATATCATCTGTCCTGCACCAGGACTTAGTGGCAAGAAATCTTCATTGGATTCATTCCTTCTGTATTGAAGCAATCATCTCTCTGTCTTCCATCCCATTCCCTTGATACCCAGAATCATAAGGAAGATCAGAGAGGACAGAACCAGTATCCTACTGATAGCACTAATGTGGCTTAGGCAACATTGATATACAGATCTTCTCCAGCTACTCAGAGAATCATCATTCATCTTCCTCTGCACCCACACCTCCTCTCTAAACAATAAAGGAAGATTCTTCACCAGAAGAACCAAATATGCTTCATCTATATGTGTGAAGGATAGTCAGCAAACACATACAATCCATGGAAGTTAGGAGTGTTCAAGCAGTACTGTTAGTCATGAAAGAACTAAAATGGTTTGTGTTGGATGAAGAGTAATGGGTTAACCCCATCATGCGAAGGAGCCCCAGCAGTTTGAAAAGGAGTACTTGTGGCACCTTAGAGACTAACAAATTTATTTGAGCATAAGCTTTCATGAGCTACAGCTCACTTCATTGGATGCATTCAGTGGAAAATACAGGGGAGATTTATATACACAGAGAACATGAAACAATGGGTGTTACCATACACACTATAATGAGAGTAATCAGGTAAGGTAAGCTATTATCAGCAGGAGAGTAGGGGTGGGGGAAAAGCTTTGTAGTGATAATGAAAGTGGGCCATTTCCAGCAGTTGACAAGAACGTGTGAGGAACAGTAGGTGGAGGGGGAAATAAACATGGGGAAATAGTTTTACTTTGTGTAATGACATATCCACTCCCTACTCAACATGCGCTACATTGATGATATCTTCATCATCTGCACCCATGGAAAAGAAGCCTTTGAGGAATTCCATGATGATTTCAACAATTTCCATCCCACCATCAACCTCAGCCTGGACCAGTCCACACAAGAGATCCACTTCCTAGACACTACGATGCTAATAAGCGATGGTCACATAAACATCACCCTATACCTGAAACCTACTGATTGCTATGCCTACCTACATGCCTCCAGCTTTCATCCAGACCACACCACATGATCCATTGTCTACAGCCAAGCTCTACGATACAACCACATTTGCTCCAACCCCTCAGACAGAGACAAACATCTACAAGATCTCTATCAAGCATTCTTACCACTACACTACCCACCTGCTGAAGTGAAGAAACAGATTGACAGAGCCAGAAGAGTACCCAGAAGTTACCTACTACAGGACAGGCCCAACAAAGAAAATAACAGAACGCCACTAACCATCACCTTCAGCCCCAACTAAAACCTTTCCAGTGCATCATCAAGGATCTACAACCTATCCTGAAGGACGGCCCATCACTCTCACAGATCTTGGGAGACAGGCCAGTCCTTGCTTACAGACAGCCTCCCAATCTGAAGCAAATACTCACCAGCAAGCACACACCACACAACAGAACCACTAACCCAGGAACCTTTCCTTGCAACAAAGCCCGTTGCCAACTGTGTCCACATATCTATTCAGGGGACACCATCATAGGGCCTAATCACATCAGCCACACTATCAGAGGCTCGTTCACCTGCGCATCTAGATTCATAGATACTAAGGTCAGAAGGGACCATTCTGATCATCTAGTCCGACCTCCTGCACAGCGCAGGCCACAGAATCTCACCCACCCACTCCTATGAAAAACCTCACCCATGTCTGAGCTATTGAAGTCCTTAAATCATGGTTCAAAGACTTCAAGGAGCAGAGAAGCCTCCCTCAAGTCAACCATGCCCCATGCTACAGAGGAAGGCGAAAAACCTCCAGGGCCTCTCCAATCTGCCCTGGAGGAAAATTCCTTCCTGACCCCAAATATGGCAATCAGCTAAACCCTGAGCATATGGGCAAGATTCACCAGCCAGATACCCAGGAAAGAATTTTCTATAGTAACTCAGATCCCATCCATCTAATATCCCATCTCAGGGGATTTGGCCTATTTACCCTGAATATTTAAAGATCAATTACTTACCAAAATCCCATTATCCCATCATACCATCTCCTCCATAAACTTATCGAGTAGAATCTTAAAACCAGATAGATCTTTTGCCCCCACTGCTTCCCTTGGAAGGCTATTCCAAAACTTCACTCCTCTGATGGTTAAAAACCTTCGTCTGATTTCAAGTCTAAACTTCCTGGTGGCCAGTTTATACCCATTTGTTCTTGTGTCCACATTGGTGCTGAGCTGAAATAATTCCTCTCCCTCTCCTGTATTTATCCCTCTGATATATTTATAGAGAGCAATCATATCTCCCCTCAACCTTCTTTTAGTTAGGCTAAACAAGCCAAGCTCCTTAAGTCTCCTTTCATAAGACAAGTTTTCCATTCCTCGGATCATCCTAGTAGCCCTTCTCTGTACCTGCTCCAGTTTGAATTCATCCTTTTTAAACATGGGAGACCAGAACTGCACACAGTATTCTAGGTGAGGTCTCACCAGTGCCTTGTATAACGGTACTAAAACCTCCTTATCCCTACTGGAAATGCCTCTCCTGATGCATCCCAAAACCGCATTAGCTTTTTTCACAGCCATATCACATTGGCAGCTCATAGTCATCCTATGATCAACCAATACTCCAAGGTCCTTCTCCTCTTCCGTTACTTCTAATTGATGCGTCCCCAACTTATAGCTAAAATTCTTGTTATTAATCCCTAAATGCATAACCTTACACTTCTCACTATTAAATTTCATCCTATTACTATTACTCCAGTTTACAAGGTCATCCAGATCCTCCTGTATAATATCCCGATCCTTCTCCGAATTGGCAATACCTCCCAGCTTTGTATCATCTGCAGACTTTATTAGCACACTCCCACTTTTTGTGCCAAGGTCAGTAATAAAAAGATTAAATAAGATTGGTCCCAAAACCGATCCCTGAGGAACTCCACTGGTAACCTCCCTCCAACCTGACAGTTTGCCTTTCAGTAGGACCCGTTGCAGTCTCCCCTTTAACCAATTCCTTATCCACCTTTTGATGTTCATATTGATCCCCATCTTCTCCAATTTAACTAATAATTCCCCATGTGGCACGGTATCAAATGCCTTACTGAAATCTAGGTAAATTAGATCCACTGCATTTCCTTTATCTAAAAAATCTGTTACTTTTTCAAAAAAGGAGATTAGGTTGGTTTGGCACGATCTACCTTTTGTAAAACCATGTTGTATTTTGTCCCATTTACCATTGACTTCAATGTCCCTAACTAATTTCTCCTTCAGAATTTTTTCCAGGACCTTGCATACTACCGATGTCAAACTAACTGGCCTGTAGTTACCCGGATCACTTTTTTTTCCTTTCTTAAAAATAGGAACTATATTAGCAATTCTCCAATCATTCGGTACTATTCCTGAGTTTACAGATTCATTAAAAATTCTTGCTAATGGGCTTGCAATTTCAGGTGCCAATTCCTTTAATATTCTTGGATGAAGATTATCTGGGCCCCCCGATTTAGTCCCATTAAGCTGTTTCAGTTTCGCTTCTACCTCTGATATGGTAATATCTACCTCTATATCCTCCTTCCCATTTGTCATGCTACCATTATCCGCAAGATCCTCTTTAGCCTTATTAAAGACTGAGGCAAAGTATTTGTTTAGATATTGGGCCATGCCTAGATTATCTTTAACCTCCACTCCATCCTCAGTGTTAAGCGGCCCCACTTCTTCCTTCTTAGTTTTCTTCTTATTTATATGGCTATAGAACCTTTTACTATTGGTTTTAATTCCCTTTGCAAGGTCTAACTCTACTCGACTTTTAGCCTGTCTCACTTGATCCCTACATGTTCTGACCTCAATTAGGTAGCTTTCCTTGCTGATTCCTCCCATCTTCCACTCCCTGTATGCTTTCTGCTTCTTCTTAATCACCTCTCTAAGATGCTTGCTCATCCAGCTTGGTCTACAACTCCTTCCTATGAATTTTTTCCCCTTTCTTGGGATACAGGCTTCCGATAGCTTCTGCAGTTTTGATTTAAAGTAATCCCAGGCCTCCTCTACCTTTAGATCCATAAGTTCTTCAGTCCAATCCACTTCCCTAACTAATTTCCTTAATTTTTGAAAGTCAGCCCTTTTGAAATCAAAAACCCTAGTTGCAGATTTATTTTTGTTAATCCTTCCATTTAGTTTGAACTGAATTAGCTCATGATCACTTGAGCCAAGATTGTCCCCTACAACCATTTCTTCTATGATATCCTCGCTACTCACCAAAATTAAATCTAAAATGGCATCCCCTCTAGTCGGTTCAGCAACTACTTGATGAAGGAATCCATCAGCTATCGCATCTAGGAAAATCTGAGCCCTATTATTATTACTAGCACTGGTCCTCCAGTCTATATCTGGGAAGTTAAAGTCTCCCATGATCACGCAGTTTCCATTAGTATTTACTTTATTAAAGACATTAAAAAGGGCTCTATCCATATCCAAATTAGATCCCGGAGGTCTATAGCACACCCCAAGCACTATTGTAGGAGAGGCTTTACTAGTTTTCTTCCCCAATGTAATTTTTGCCCAGACAGACTCTGTCTTATCCATTGCATCGCTTCTTATTTCTTTACATTCTACCTCATCATTGATATACAATGCTATTCCACCCCCTTTACCTTTGTTTCTGTCTTTCCTAAAGAGCACATACCCTTCAATACCTGTAGTCCAGTCATGACTACTATTCCACCATGTTTCTGTTATCCCTATGATATCTGGTTTCACTTCCTGCACCAGTAGCTCTAGTTCCTCCATTTTGTTACCTAGACTCCTCGCATTGGTGTACAAACATCTTAATTTTTGCTGTTTGGCCTCGCTCACATTTTGTACCCTATTAGGCACAGTCATTCTACATCCAGTATAACCTATTAGACTAGTATCCACACCGCCCTCACTCCTTATATACATTCTCCTACCCACGGCTGTATCCATTCTTACTTCATCTTCTTCCCTCTCAATGCTAAAATCTGGCGTGGAGATTTTCTGGACATCTCCCATCCATCTCCCCCCAATTCCTAGTTTAAAGCTCTCTTTATCAGTTGTGCCAGCCTCGATCCTAGAAGTCTATTTCCTTCCCTACTGAGATGAAGTCCATCCCGAGAGAACTGACCTCTGTCCGTGAATGCCTCCCAGTGGTCATACATCCCAAAGCCCTCCTTATAGCACCACTGCCTAAGCCATCTGTTGACAGTCATCATCTTGTCAGACCTTTGTTGCCCTTCTCTAGGAACAGGAAGGATCCCGCTAAAGATCACCTGAGCCTCAATTTCCTTAAGCGTCTTCCCCAGCCTAGCATAGTCTCCCTTAATACTTTCCAGCGAGAATCTAGCCGTATCATTTGTTCCCACATGAAGGATAATTAGGGGATTCTTTCTCGCTCCCTTTAGGATCCTTTTCAACCTCAGGTCTACATCCCGTATCTTAGCACCCGGAAGACAGCACACCCTTCTATTCTCAGGATCAGCTCTAGTTACAGGCCTGTCTATTCTTCTCAATAAAGAGTCCCTGATCACATAGACCTGCCTTTTCCTGGTGACAGTGCTTTTCTCCAGTGTCTCCCCTCTTCTCTCTGGCTGCAAGTTCTTTCCATTCCTATTTTCCCTTACAATCTTCTTCAACCCATCCTGTATCCTCCTGGGGCTCATATTTGGTGTAGTCTCCATTGACTCTTCCCCTTTTTCTATAGGGCTAGCCTCTCTTCTCTTCTTCCTTACCCTTCCACCTTCAACAAGTACCTGCTGAGCTCCTTCTTCATTTTCCAACTCTGCAAACCTGTTCCTAAGCTCTATTTCTCCTTCACTAGCCCGTCTTTTTCTCTGCCTGGTTCTTTGAGTCACATGTTTCCACTGACCACTTTCCTCATCCAGTCTCTCCTCAAAATTCCCCAGCCCTGGTTCCATCTGTGAGTCTGAGCTTTTCCCTTCAGATACCTCATATCTTTGCTCCATCATCTGCTCAAACCCCTTCCTAAACTCAACCAGACTTTCCACCTGCATCTCCAAACCTCGGATCTTTTCCTCCATCAGCTCTATCAGACGGCATTTCATGCAGAAAAAACTCTTACCGGTTCCCCCCTCCAGGATCATGTACATACCACAGCTTCCACATCCAGTCATCCACAATGTGTCTTTCACTGCAGGAGTCACTCCCACAGCTGCCTCTGTATCTGTCATCTCCTTCCCACCTAAATCCTGTTAATCTGGGAAACACAAGCCACACCAAAAAGACCAACCCCCCCAGCAAAAGCAAACCCCAAACAAGCACCAGAATCCAAACTCCCCTTTCAAACTCCCACTCAAACTTCCCTGTTTACAGCTCTGTTTGCTAGCTCCTGTGCCACTGGCTGTCTTCCTTTATAGGACCTCTAGTCAGAAGCCCCACTCCCTAATCAGGGCTCAGCTTCTCTCCCAGCACAAAGCCCCTAGAAGCCTCTCTCTCTCTCTCTCTCTCTCTCTCTCTCTCTCTCTCTCTCTCTCTCTCTCTCTCTCTCTCTCTCTCTCTCTATATATATATATATATATACACACACACACACACACACACACACACACACACACACACACACACACACACACACAATACAAAACCAAGTACAACTACCTTCTCCTCCAACAGAACTCCCACTCAAACTCCCCTGTTTAGAGCTCTGTTTGCTAGCTCCTGTGCCGCTGCAGCTGTCTGTGCCGCTGCCCGACTGGCTGGCTACCTTTATAGGGCCCCTAGTCAGAAGCCCCACCCCCTAGGCAGGGCTCAGCTGCTCTCTCAGCACAAAGCCCCATCCCCTAATCAGGCTCAGCTGCTCTCCCAGCACAAAACCCCTACACACACACAAATACAAATACTAAAAATACAAAACCAAGTACAACTACCTTCTCCTCCAACAGAACTCCCACTCAAACTCCCCTGTTTAGAACTCTGTTTGCTAGCTCCTGTGCCGCTGCAGCTGTCTGATACCAATGTGATAGATGCCATCATGTGCCAGCAATGCCCCTCTGCCATGTACATTGGCCAAACCGGACAGTCTCTATGTAAAAGAAAATAAATGGACACAAATCAGACGACCGGAATTATAACATTCAAAAACCAGTCAGAGAACACTTCAGTCTCTTTGGTCACTTGATTACAGACCTAAAAGTGGCAATTCTTCAACAAAAAAACTTCAAAAACAGACTCCAACGAGAGACTGCTGAATTGGAATTAATTTGCAAACTGGATACAATTAACTTAGGCTGGAATAGAAACTGGGAATGGATGTGTCATTACACAAAGTAAAACTATTTCCCCATATTTATCCCCCCCCCCCCGACCCCCACTGTTCCTCAGATGTTCTTGTCAACTGCTGGAAATGACCCACCTTGATTATCACTACAAAAGGTTTCCTCTCCCCCCCCCCCGCTCTCCTGCTGGTAATAGCTCCCCTTACCTGATCACTCTCGTTACAGTATGTATGATAACACCCATTGTTTCATGTTCTCTGTGTATATAAATCTCCCCGCTGTATTTTCCACTGAGTGCATCCGATGAAGTGAGCTGTAGGTCACGAAAGCTTATGCTCAAATTAATTTGTTAGTCTCTAAGGTGCCACAAGTACTCCTTTTCTTTTTGCAGATACAGACTAATATGGCTGCTACTCTGAAACCAGTAGTTTGAGTATCTCCTGTATTTCAAATCACAAGGTTTAGCAATAGTTTTCTGAAGGTTCATTAAGCTGCTATTTCTGCCTCTTACTGTTTTGTTAGACAGGTCTTTATTCTTTCATCCTACCGTCTCCAGATTTCTTAAGAGATGGTAAATGTCTTTCCCAGCACAAAAGGACCTTCCTGGCCAAGAATTTGACCCGGGTTTTAACTGTTGGTAGTTCTACCCGGTGAGCCCCTGTCTCAAGCTTCCATAGATACCTGTCTATCAAAACAGCATTTTAAATAGATATTACCTCTGCTAGGAGGGTTAAGAAGCTCAGTGGCTTGATGGCCTTTGTAATATTTACAGTAGTACATAAAGGCAAAGTCGTTTTTAGATCTCACTCAGGTTTATGCTGAAAGTGGCATCGACTTTCATCTGTTGCAGTATGTCTCTCTTCCTGTTTCCTTCTCCAGGGTAGGAGATGCTTACTCAGGGTAGTTCATCTTGTATTGCTTAGATATGAAAAGGTCCCTGTGCTATTATCTGGACAGGACTAAGCCCTTAAAATAATGTAACATTGATGGTTGCCATGGGGAAAGGTGTAAGGCAGAACCATTTAGTAAACAATTTTCCCTTGGGATTAAGAGGTGTATTGAGTATTGTTATACTTAAGCCAGAAAACCGGTACCACTTGTCTTAAGAACACCCTCCATTAGGGCTATGGCGGACTCTCTAGCTTGTTTGAGACAGGTTCCTATTTTAGAGATTTGCCAAGCAGCAACACTGAGTTCTGGGCACACTTTCACTAAGTGTTATTAATTGGACTTGGCATCATGCTCTGATGCTCGGTTTGGTAAAGTGGTGCTACAGTTCATTTTTTCCTCTAACTCCTTGCCTTCCATCCTCTGTTGGGGACGCTGCTTGCTAATCTCCAATAAGTGAGGAGGCCCTTGAACAAGGAAGGGTTACTTACTAGTAACTCTTGTTTTTTGAGAGTTGTCTCTGTACATTCAGATTACTCACCACTTTCCCTTCTGCCTTGGAGTTCTTTGTATGTCAGAATTTTGACAGCTAGGCAGAAGCAACTGAGATGGTCAGGGTGTGCGGGGTGCACTCGATTAGGCAGATGGAACTTATTATGTTGTCTTAGCTCAAGAGTGCTCTTCCCCCACCCATAACAGGTACAGCTTTGTTATGCAGTTCCATAAATGGCCACTAGAGGCACCAAATCTCATACCTGCAAATGCACAGAAGCAACTGTTGCAGAACAATAGTTACTAATAAGGTGGTAACCCCTCTTTACTGAAAATGCAGATTTCAGTATGATTATTTGATTTATTTTTCTACTCTTTTTACCAGATCTTTCAAAGACTGATCTATGCAGATAAACAGGAAGTTCAAGGAGATGGTCCATTTCTGGATGGAATTAATGTCACTATCCGAAGAAATTATATTTATGAAGATGCTTATGACAAACTTTCCCCTGAAAATGGTATGTTTGCATTTAAGTTCTAGAATATGCTAAAAATAACATTGATTGATTGTATAAATCTCACCGTATAATTATATATTTGCTTTTACCCGACTAGAAGGTTTGGGTTTTTTAAAACAAGAAGTGTCTTATCCCTGAAGTACCAAACATCCCCAAAATCCAGGTTCTCTCTGTCCACATACAAACATGAAATCCTCATTCAAGTTTGTCATCTGGATTATTGCTACCTCCTCCTCTCTGACCACCTTGACAAATAAATCTCTTGCCTTCAGCCCATTCAAACTAAATATTCATTGTGTGCCATCTCCATCCTTACAAGACTGTTTCTCTGATGATCTGTTTTGTGCTTTCTCCCTTGCTGTTTGTTAGGCTTTGTCTGCACTGAGTTTTAGCTGAACCAATTCAAACCTCTAGCATAGACACAGCTTACTTGGATATAGTGTGACTTATAAGGGAGTGGGGCTAAGGTGAACTGGTTCCTGCTGTGTTGGTGTAAATGATGTGTACAATAGGGGTGTGCACCTGTGTAGTTGCACCAGTGGCTAAAAATCCACAGTAGACGAGGCCTAATTTGTGGAAAGCCGTCACCAAACATACGGAGTTTTGGCATATAAGAAGAAAGTTTAAGGCACAAAATGAGTAACCCTGAGCAAGGGACATAAGTCAATAAGAAGAGATTCTATAAATACATTAGGACCAAGAGAAAAATGAAGTAAAGTATAGGTCCACTACTCATGGGGAAGGAGAGCTGAGGTGATTAATGCATGTTTTGCTTCACTGTTCATTAAAAAAGGTTAATTGTGACCAGATGATAAGCACAATTAATATTAACAAAAAGGCGGAAGGAACTCAAATCAGAATAGGGAAAGAACCGGTTAAAGAATATTTAGATAAGTTATACGTATTCAGGTCAGTAGGATTTGATGACATTTGTGCCACGATACTTAAGGAATTAGCTGAAGTAATCTTGGAACCATTTGTGATTACCTGGAGGATAGATGAGGTCCCAGAGGACTGGAGAAGAGCAAACATAGTACCTGTCTTTAAAAGGGGGAGTAAAGGGGGTTCAGTGATCAATTGTTGTCCATGTCACTGAAGAAGGAATGGGCTTAATCTACAGCAAAAGAGGTTTAAGATAGATATTAGGAAAAACTTTCTAACTATAAGGATAGTTAAGCTCTGGAATAGGCTTCCAAGGGAAGTTGTGGAATCTGTCATTGGATGTTTTTAAGAACAGGTTGGACAAACATCTGTCAGGGATGGTCCAGATATACTAGTTCCAGCATCAATGCAGGGGGGCTGAACTAGATCACCTCTCAAGGTCCCTTGTAGGCATACATTTATATGATTCTATTAATATCTTTCCAAAGCACTGCAAAAGAACCAGCTTCAGCTTCACCCCACTACCTCATGAGTTCCATGCTGGGGATTTTCTTTGGCTTGGAGGAATCCTCAATTGGTATAGAACTGGCATAGCTTGTTGCTGTATCTCTTTTCCCACATCCACTGATGCAAGAGGCATAGAGGGGAGTGGCTGGGATATCATGTGCTCTGGCAGTCCTCAGCTGTTGTAAGGACCCTAAGGGACTATTGCCTGCTGGTGGAAGTTGGAGTAGTCCCCAAGAATAAAAAGTTAGGGAGCCATAACTGGTTGTTGGTTTTCAGCTTCTGCTTTACACCTCTCTTGTGTTACCCTGGGTGGCTATGTGGGACAGGAGCTGTTCTTTGCTAGACTCTTCTCTAGGCTCAGACAGAGCCAGTTAACATCTTATACTGTTCTTGCTTGGGCTCCCACAGCCTGGAAGGTAAGTAGGCAGTGAGCACTCTGAGCTACTCTCTTCCTTCTCCTGTAGTGCAGCAGGTGGCCAGCAGGGGAATTGCTGAGTAATTGCAGCAGGGATGGCACAACTGCTCAGAATGTTCCCCGTTCACAAGAGGAATGTTACTGAAGAGGCAGGGGAGGCAGTTGTGGAGGTGTTACCCTATATCTCTTTCTCATAGTGATGGGATTAATTCAAATATTTAAATTTAAAAGTTAAAGGCACACTGCTCGGAACACATTTTCCATTCACAATCAAATACATGTTTTCTTCTTAACTCAGTTGCCCTTGAGGGCTGTGAGTGCCTCCTGAGCCAGAGGTTTGACACTGTATTAATAATAATAGTATGTGTACTGGAATTTCTTATATAAATATATATCAAATTCAGACGCATTGCATAGAGTCTTCAAATGTGGTTTATATGGTATCTGTAGGCTGTATAAAACAATCAAAGTTTGAGGAAAATCACTTCAGTAGTTTGTTTGTTTCTAGTTGAAAAGTCCGGAGTTTGACTTTTCCAAGTTTGAGATGCAGTGCATTGATTCTGATACTGAATGCTAGCTATTATAACCTACCCACATTGGTCTAAAAAATCAAACAAATTTTTTTTAACTTAATGTAAAAACTTTTTCGCCTTAGAACTAGTGAAACTGTTTTCTTTGACTTCTCTTTAACTGAGAGAATCTTTATTACGAAGGGTTTTTAATGCCGAAGCATTTTTATAATACAAAATTTTTTACTTGGCTCTGATACGTCATCTTCCATCTGAAGGTCTGGAAGCACCTCAACTATTAATGAATTAAACTACATGATTCCCCCTGTGAAATAGTGAGGTGGTGTCATCATCATTTTACAGATGGAGAAATTGGGATAGAAAGGGTATGTGTTCGAGCCATTAATAAACTTAGATCTCCAGCATTCTATCCCATGACATAAAACTATCCTTTTGACCTGTTAGCCCTGACTGTCAAGGTATCCCGAGCTCTGAGATCTCTGGCACCTACAAGTGAGAGAGAGACAAAGCTAAAGTGCTTCACAGCCCCATAATGTTTTAAACTCTACTAAATTTGAAGTAATGGGGGGGGGAGATCTGCCTTGCTAGATTTAGACTTTTATAACTTCAAAGCTACTAAATTAATCTCCTTAAACGCTGACTTGTTTGATAGATCTTTTTCATGCTTAACAGGAAAGGGAAATATACTGTATTTTATTAAATTACTGTTTTCAGTTGGTTGCCTTAATATAGTCCTAATGTTACTGTTTCCTGTAACTAGATATTTATAGTTGCTTCAGGGAAAATGTGGTATTGAAGGTTGGGTCTGTAGTGTATCCTCTCTATTTTTAAGAAGAGGTATACAATATGACAACTTACGACAAGCCTTCCTGCATTATCTGATGTGTGCTCCAATTGTTGATTGTATTTGCTGTAGGAACAGAAGGCGAATTATCTTGTATATTTTTTGTGTGCATTTATTAACCTTTGGTGTGGTGGTGGTGATGGTGGTTAAAAATGGATAAGTCACAGGACTGGTAGTTGAGTCCTGAATTCTGTCCATGGCTGTCATATACTCAAGAGGCATGTGACCTTCTGCAAGTCATGTAACTTCAGTGTGCCTTTGCAAAAATGGCGATGATACTAGAGTTCTGAGAATAGTTGGTTAAAAAATTATTGTACTTTACAAACAGGAAAAGAAAGCAAACAAAATATGAAATTTTCAAATGTTTTTTCATTATTCAAAATTGTAATTTTTTTCAGCCAATAAATCTTGGTCTGCAAATTGTTCAAACAGTTTTTTATGAATATTCACAATTCATGCTGGGTTGATTATTACATAAGTCACAATGCTTTTTCTGACTAGGTAGCTTATGTAACTAATCAACGTAGCATGAATTGTGAATTTTTACAAACAATTTAAAATTTGCTTTCAGCAAGTATTTGTTTATTCAAGCTTCAAGTAGCTTTTTGCAAGAATTCAGTCTGTTAAAGCTTCAGTTCTCATATGGTCACAGAATGCAAACAAGAAGGTTCAAGAACAGAGTCAAACCAAACTTTATTTTTGAATCTGAACCAATATTTGCAGACTTTTTTTTCCCATTCTTTGCTCCACTCTATTACTTTAAGTACTTTTTAAAAAAGTGTTCGAATTCTGTGGATAGAAGGGCTAAGTAAGTCTACATATTATTGTTGCTTTCCCTTCAATACACGTATAACCTGTTTTCATTTTAAAGATCATTGTGTATGTGTCAAACGAGACTAAAAGCCATTTACACTAAAGGGGTTCTAATAATGGTATGAAGTTTTTCACCTCTAATTTACAAGCTCAGATTACTACATCAGAAGTGACCAAATGCTGTTACTGATGATGGCTGTTTGACCTTTATGAAATAGGTCATCCATTTCCAGATGGACAAGGGTCACTATCCCCAAACTGTTGTCACATGTATTATCAATTGACACACTTGTTGGTAATATTGAAGACACAGAATGATCATGGAGTTTGAACTATCCTTTGACCCCCTAGAGGTGACCCCTCCATGCCAGATATGGGTACATTCCAAACACAGAATAATTTTTTACGTGCTTATTATAGACTATTTTCCATACCCCACCTCACATTCCCTTCCCCTTTCTCAAGAGGAGGAGGAAAATGTTTTTAATGTGCTCTCTCTATATATACATTTAAATATTGTTCAATTTCAGTCCAAACCCTGTATGTGTGGAATCTGGTTTAATCAACAACAGCTATAGTGGGTGATAAACATTTTTATATATATTTCATTGTTTATTTGTGAGTCAGTCTAGTTGCATGGAATAGTTCTAGTTAGTCTCGGTGTGGTTCAGATATAGTGTAGTAGTATAGAAAAGAAGAAATTCCTAGAAACTGTAACAAGGATAGTTTCAGGGTCATAGACTGAATTGATTACAATGGACCTGGAAGATTGAGTGCACATAGATGAGCTTTAGGAATAATCAATTAAAAAAAGAGATCACAAAAGAGCAATGGGCATTGATTTTGGAAGAAGGCAGCCAGTTTTTCCATATGCACTCAAGTAAAAGAGAATCATTATAAAGTAATGCTTCAGTGGTACCTTACTCAGTCCAGATCATTTAAAAAAAATAGGAGTGGAATGGAATTGAGATTTTGGAGACAAAGACCCCTTTATATTTATTAGTAGGACTACCTCAAGATCATGAGTGGCAAAGTTATGAATTATGCAGGCCACATCAAACAAGTGTTGATAAAATCCTTACCCCATACTACACCTACATGTATACTGTAGATGTCATCACATATGTTGTGGAAAAATTATTTTAGAATTGTTTGAGTTTCTGAAAGTTTAACTGGGATTATTTTTTCTCCTCCACCCTTTTCTATCTCTGAATAGTCATAAGGTATTGGACCTTACAGCTGTCATTGGTACCAAGCTGAACACTGCCCATTCTACGTCAGGCCAATATGACTTTGTGGAAGAGGGCCTTCTGTAGTGGGAGAAAGCAGAAAACATTTTTCTGACTAGTGGATTTTCTTTTTTAAAGTAGCTGGAGTGAAGTTGCTCAGAGAACTGGAATGTTAGCAGTAGTTCCAATGAGATAGACTATTGGGCAGAATGCATGTAAAGCTGGCGTTTATTACAAGATACTGCAGTTTATCCCATGAATATTACCTACATATATGATGTGCTATATACAGTACGTATTGCAATGGAATAAAGCTTTATCAGCATTTGTTTGGTATTGGTCACATTGATCAACAACAGAATGACATGAGTTGGCTCAAACAAGTGCTGATAAAAAAGTTTATATCCTTCTTCCCACTTGATTGTGCTTCATATATATGCTACACGTTTTATAGAAATATGATTTCTGAAATGTTTTAGAGAGGAAAAAATAAATGGGTACTATATTTCATACCCTCCCTTGTAAAGCCTGGCTCCCTAAATACCCTGAGCCCAACTTTCCACAGACCCACAGTTCATTAGAGCTAATGAAATGTAAGAAATCTTTCTGACAATTACCTAGTTAATCCTGTACTTTTAAGGTCTATAATCTAGACAGGTCTAGGAGCAAGTGTTATGTATCCTATTAGAACTCTACCCAGTGCAATGGAATAAATCTCCTGTTTCCAACCATTATATGTTATGAAATGTCAAACCTTATACCTGTGTTGGTCCTGGACTGAATAATGCACATCCTCTACTTTGGGTAGGAATAATTTTGGAAGAAAGAAAACTTTCAGGCAGACTTTTAAAAAAGGAAAGAAAAAAAATCTAGCTCTTTACAACCGGCTTTCAGGTGTTCCTAATAAGAGAGGTGGTTTAGGCCCCAATTTTGTCTTGTGAAGACTTCACTGGGGCTGTATATGGGCACAGCAGTCTATCCACCTGCAACAAATAGCAGGATCAGGAACTTAATGTGAAGAGTACAGATAAGGAGGTTTGAAGGGTCATGATCAGTGAGTATCACTTACACACCATACCTGTCAGGTAGGGGTGGGTGGGTGTGTGTACGGTATGTGATATTTTTTTCACTTTGTCAACTGGACTTGGTCTCATAAATCATCTCACTGAGATGACTGCTGATACTCCAAATCTCTGAGCAGCTTTCAAACAGCAGCCTTCCATTTTAATTAAAAAAAAAAAAATGACTAAGATCTAAGGTGCAGGATAGATAATATTCAGCCCTGGACTAGTGACAGATTTAAGATCCAGTATTTCATGAACCATGCATCTGGACTAAAAATGTTTTATCTAGTGGAGGAGCTGGACAGTCCTATTTTCTAGTGGGATACACAGCATTTGTTTCTAAACCTGCTAAACTGGAAGATATTGGGTCTTAAACTTCCAACATTATTATGTAAAGAGTAGCTATTTACAAAAATTCATGGAGGTTGCTATAATTTCTCCCTGCCTTTGAGGCCCATATAGTTGAATTTACTATGCAAAAAGAGACTCGGTTGACAGGTGAAGACACACCCAAAATGGTACCACTGTTACTCTATAAAACTTGTGTACAATAGTTTTTCTGTAAAATAAGTTTTATAAACAGCATATGTGGCCAGGTGGTTTGTTATGAAGTCTTCATAGCATTCATTTGGGATGAGCTGTATTATTCATAAGTTACTTCCCCGCTTTTGAGTAATGCAGCCATCTCAAACTCAAGCCAATAATAGATTTCTGCAACAGCACAATACACTTGTATATCTGTACTGACATCTAAATGTAGTGTGTGTGGTTTTTTCCCTGAAGCAAACTTTGTATAGGTTCTTGTATTTGACTTTTCTTCTCAACTTTTTCCCCCCAGAACCTGATCTGAAAAAGCGAATTCGTGTTCATTTACTTAACGCACATGGCCTGGATGAAGCTGGTATTGATGGTGGTGGAATTTTTAGAGAATTTCTGAATGAACTGCTTAAATCAGGATTTAATCCTAACCAGGGATTTTTTAAGACCACTAATGAAGGACTTCTTTACCCCAACCCTGCTGCACAGATGCTTGTTGGAGATTCTTATGCCAGACACTATTACTTCCTAGGAAGGATGCTTGGAAAGGTGAAAACTTTTTTTAAAAAAATTGTTGTACAATACATAACAATAGGAGTAAAAAGATAATTTACAGTGGAAGCTTTTTTAAAAAAGTAAATTTAAGAAAGGAGGAGTAAGTTGGGGAAGTTTAATGTTTTTCTTTGTCAGTTTGGAGGGAAGGGAATATTTTTATTTAAGGGTAATGTAAATATTGCCACTTTACTCACTGGCTATATAGCTAGATTATTGATGCACCTGCATAATTCTCATTAATGTTAATGATAGTTACACAGTTGAAGTGAGAAGAGAATTAGAGGCATTAAGTCCCAATCCAGCAAAGCTTTGAATTACATATTTAACTTTAACCACGAGGTTAGTCTCATTGAAGCCAATTGAAGTAGTCACATGCACAAGTCATTGTGCATCAGGGTTTTAGAAACGACAGTATTCTCAAGAGTTTGGCTGCAAATATTGTTTCATCATGCCAGTTATGGGAAATGAATATTTGCAGGAATTAGCAGGTTTTTGTTTACACGAGGCATATTCCTAAATTTCAGAACTGTTGCTCTGATCATTTCTAACCAATGTGACCTAATGATACCATACAGAAAAGGTGCATAATGTAATACTGAGTTAAGTTCTCGTTCTCAATTTCTTTTCCTACTCATTATTGGATTCCAACCTGGGCATCATATTTGACTTGGATCTCTCTCTAGGTCCTCACATCCAGACTAAATCTTGCAGACACTTACTGCATAAAATCTCTAAGATACAAACCTTCCCTATCAATCCAGGCTAAAACTCTCATTCAGGCTCTCATCATCACATATCTCAATTACTGCAGCTTAATTTTCTCCTTGACAAATGGAATCCTGCCCCCCTCATATCCATTCAGAATGCTGTTAGAAAGTTCTTCACTTAAAGGCCCTTAGCAGCCTGTCCCCACCCTGAAATATCATTTCTCATTTGCTATTGAGATGTTGACTCTTGCCTCCTGCCTGCCGCTGATGATGCCAGTCTTCATTTTCCACTTGTTAAATTTTCAAGCAAGTACCTTTGGGCTTTTTCCTATGCTGCTTCTTTCTTGGGGGGAGCTCACTGTAAACAATGACAAAGCTATCTCATTATCCTCCTTTAAATCCCTTCTCTAAACTCTCCTTTTCTATGATGCCTTCAAAAAACTTGACATCAATTAGGCTGCTGGTGTTCTGAGACCACTGCCTATCATGCTGACCAGTTTTGTCTCATTGTTTCCTTGTGCTCCCCCATCTGTCTGTATCCATTTATTTTCTCTTGTCTTAGATTGTAAGCTTTTGGCTGCGCCGGGACTGTCCTTATGTTCTTGGTTTGTACAGCTCTGAGCACACTGGAGTCCTGGTCCATGTCTGGGGGTACAGTACTACCAATAATAAATAATGTGTTAAATTTTGGTGCCACGTACTACAGAGGAAATAATATTTTAATGCTGTGGTTTTTGGCCCACATTTTAAGTAACTGAAGTAGATAGATACCCAATTGCATGTGTAGGTATTGACTGTGTTGATAGTTCAGAGGGTGGGGAGGAAAAGAAATGTTTCCTTTACAATATATTGGGAAATGTAAAGAGCCGTTTTCCAGGAATTTAGCTGTACATCTTGCACTGGCAATAGTATTCCATAGCTAATCCTTAACACAGCTCTGAAAAATCTTTCTTCATTTTTATTTTTAAAAGGGGAAAATTTTGGGTGCCAGTTTTTTGGTTTTCATGAAGAATTTAGCATAGAAGGGAGCTGATAAAAAGTATTATTTATATAGTAACTTTCACAATGTTTGAGTTTATCATTTACTGTGCACCTGTGTTATAATTTTGGTACCATATTTTGGAGGCTTTGGATTTTGATGCTGTGGAAAGCCAAACTACAATAAATTACTGCTGAATGTAACTAGTTGGTAATGAAAATGAAAGTTTAATGAGAAATGGGAGCTTAATTTCACTATGATTTCTGCTAAAATTTGTTGCTGTTTTCTGGCCAGCTCTGGTATTGAGAATGCGTTACAATGAGCATTGAGTATAGTTCTTGTTAACATTCTTTAAAGCCAGGGACTTCTAACCAGTAATTTTGAGCACTTGCATTTCAGCCATAAACATAGCAATGATTGCTATTGTTTTAATTGATTAAAAACTCTGGGTAAATTTTCAAAGGCACCTAGTATCTGATTTTCAAAAGTAATTTTGGGACTGGTGTGAAACTCTCATTGACTTTCAATGAGATTAAGGCTCTGAAGTCTCAGATTTTGAAAATTTTACTCTCCATATTTGAGTTTAAAGGAAAACTTTCATCATGCATTCAGATGGATTCTGTATTTTTAGTCCTTCTCTACTTTGTGAGACTATCCAGATGCTGGAAAAATGTGTGCACAGGAGTGAGTATTTGCAAAACTGCAGGTGTACAAGGGGTGGTGAGTTGAGCCCCTATTTGCAATGTATGTGAGCAGAGTAGAGAAGTTACACCACTGCCAGGTCAATTGGTCCAAAATTTAGAACTGAAAAAAACAAAGTTTTATACCATTGATTATCTCACAGAAATGTTGGTATGATTTTTTTTTTAAAGTTCTGTGGAAGCAGGTTTTTTGGAAGAAAAAAATTCAGTGCATGAGAATAAAAAAAATTATTATATATGGACTAAAAATGGGTTAGAAAAATGCAAAAATTCTGTGAAAAGTAAACTTTTGGAACAATGGTCCAGTTTTAATAAACTACATCATTAATGCAAGTAAGAACATTTTTGTAAACATTTGGTTTTAACCCGGCAGTGCCCTCTTAAAAATAGCGAAAGAATGGAATTCTGGTCTAAAAATTAATTTGGGCAACCCTCCACCTTTCGAATATCCAAATGATCACTACATGAAGACTTGTGAAACAGGGAAGACTCCAAATTAGCCACTTGCATTAAAGCAACATATCCATTTTTGAAGGACACACTATAATTAGGAGTGGGCCGAAGCCAAACCTCACTTCTGAATAGCCCTGAACTGTGGAAAATGTTGTAGGTCTCGTCTGCCTATAGATTCATGACTTCGTTCTCTCCCTGGTCTTCAGAGCCCAGCAAATATAAGTCTGTTGGGGGCTGGAGGGTGGGAGGAATCACAGCTGTTTAAAGCTGCCTGCAATCTCTTCTTTTAAAGGCTCAAAAGGTGCCTCTCGGAGCTCCAAAAGAAGTTGGAGTTGATCTGGGAGCAGACAGGGATGGGAGATGCTTATATTTATTGGAACTATTTTTCCACAAACTGATTGCAATATTGGACCCTTAATTTTATTTATTATCAGTTAACAGCACTTCTGTGATTGCATCTTAAATATTAATATAAGGGCATGAGAAGGCACAAAGAAAAAGTGATGCTGTCCTTTGTTTAGAAAGAGCTCTGTCAGAACAAGTGTTTTGTTTTTGCCCTTTGAAATCAGAGAATATATCATTTAACATTTTGAAGGCATAGTTTATTGTTGTATTTGCAGTATGTTTGCATAAGGTATGAAGTGACAGTGTTATTTAATAATTAGCTCTATCCAGGTGCAGAGACACCTTTTTACTGGCATGTTTAGAGAGCTGATTCATTAAACAGAAAGATAAGGCACGGCCTTACTATTCAGTACTTGCCAGTATTAAGGTCTGAGTTAAAGACATTATTGAATAGTCATTCATCCATTTCCAGAAATGCTTCATTTTATGCATTTGCGCAGAATTATTTAAAAGCAGTAGTACATTATTAAAAGCTTTTTTGTAAATAAAATGGGAATACTGCAAAGTTAGCAATCAGGCATCCACAGCAATTTCTTATTTGCATAAACCAAAAGACAGTGTTGCCACTGAAAACTCTCACTTAAAAAGTTTCAGTGTTATCAGAAAGCAAATACATTAAAATTTAATAATTTACATAAATTCTATGTATCCCAGTAACCATTCAGTGCTATTAGCCAAATGCGTTTGGCTTTCAGTACAGTGTGGATTCATAACCGGATTTACTTTTTTCTGTTTCCTGTCCAGAGGTTTTTTAATAACTTAACATATATCCATAATGCTAGTTGGTTGATTGATTAATAAAATTGGGCTAAGGATTAATAAAATGTCTTCTAAATTTTATATTTTGAGGCTCTTTAAATCTAGATAATAATTACAAAATTGCTACCAAAAACCTGTTGTTCATTTAGGTTGCAAAGTTAAGCAGTTGAAAGTTTGGAAATGCAAGGTTTACAGTTGCCCATGCAAATTTATTTCTGCCCCTTTGTGCATTTAATCTGTACGCTGAATGAGTCAGGGCAGCGATCCTGTGGAAAATAATAGTTGTTAATCATAAGTAATTATTTTTTTAAAATTCTTCTGTGTACAACTGTAAAAACGGTGCATTATTAGCTGATAATAATTTGAATCTTGAACCTTTAACACTGCAGCACAGACTTCTACCACTGAAGCTACAGGACTAACTACATTAGCTGGCAGTAGGAGAAGGCTATTATCTCTCACAGGGGGGTGGACTGCTGGTGATGTGGACTATCCAAGGTTAACGGGGAACCTGCTCATCCTAGCTCTCTTTCTGTCCTCCTCTCTGCGAGGTGAGAAGCTCCTGTTCCTTGTCGAGCCTCCAGAGCTGTGAATGGGATGCTGTTATGATGTGCTCTGGGGATAGGAGGGAAGGGGAGGGGAAGTATATGGCTTGGCTTAACTTCCTTTCCCTCCCCTTCCACAACAGCTGTTCTGCCGGCTCCTAGATTTCCCAGTACAGTTTCTGCTGCTTTGGCAGAAATGTAGCTCTTTGAATGTTACTGTTCAGTTGTTTTGTTAGGCTGCCAAAATTTTCTTGAGCAACACAAGTAAGAGAAGGAAAATTGTGATTTCTCACAGTTTCTAAATCAGCTAAATGTGAATGGAATTTCATGGGACAGTGAAAAGTCACTTCTGTAGCTGAAGAACTTTCTATCTGATTAATTTCAAAGCTCTGCTGCAAACATGGAGGTGTTAAAGCTTCTCAAAAAAGATTACAATTTTTTTTATAATGGAAAGTGTTAGGCAACCTAAATATACACCCCTTATAAAAATACTTAGCACTTACATAGTGCTGTGAAAACATAAATCAATCTTATAACATCCTTGTAACTATAACTGCCCCCATTTTACAGAAGTGGAATCTGAGGCAGAAAAGTGAAGTGGTTCACAGTCAATGACCAAAGAAGGATCAGAAATCAGAATTGTCAGTGATAAATAGTCAAAATATATAATTTGGAACCTTGATATTATACACTAGATTATAAAAGGTGGGATTTTTGACAGTTTTAGTTGTTACGTTCTTATGCAGAATCACTAGCTAGTTTAGAGATGTGGCTGAAAGATTGTTGAACAGAAGTGAATTTGTTAGTCCTCTCATGTTTGGAACTAAACTTTTATAGTTTCTTACTACCTCTATTTTGGAGCAAGCCTGATGGTTCTGAATATAAGACTGTTTTGTCATGTATGACTTCTAATGTCTTTGACAGGATTTTTGATTGCTTCAGACACTAGCATTCCATCACACTTAGCTCATTTGGTCTTGGGAACCAGTTGATTGTATCTCCTCTATTTGTGCTCTTTGCCTCTAGACCATTGATGAGGACTAGTGAGCCGTGGATCGGTGTCCCTGATTCATTTTGTATGATCTATCAATGTGAAGCTTTTTTCAGAAATCAGAATCAAAAGTCCTCTGAAGACACTGAAGATTTGTGAAAAGAAGTTTGAGTTTGTTTTGTCATGGTGTATCCTATTTCTTAGAAAGGTGGCAGGACACAGAACAAAGGGTTTGTTCTTTGCTTGCTTTGAATTATGAAAACCTGTCTGCATGGGAACTAAATGAGTGGTAAAGCAGCATTCTGAGGACATGTTAGGTAGAGAGGCAAAGATGTTAAACTTTTTAAAAATTGGTACTAATATTTTGATGATAGTATGCAGGGACATTGTTAATAATCTATGATAAAGATCAATCACAGCAATTAATATTAATTTAGGACTGAAATAATTTATTTATGGCCTTGTGGGCATTATATTGATGCATATTAAAGAAGGTATTTTCTCAATTGCTTTGATTGCACAACATACTATAGTTTTTTAATATATGTGGTGATCTGATTATGGTGGACTATGTGCAATGAGATCTAAGAGTGTTATATTAAGCTTAGATATTTGACAAGTGAAGTTTTAAAGTTGTATCTTTCAGTAAGATTAGATAACTACTGAATGGAAAGGTATTGGATCAAATGCTAAATGGCTTATTATGACTAAATCAAATTGAAATAGGGAAAAATTAATTATTGATTCTAATGAAATGTAATGGATTACATTTCTGAAATATGAAGAGTTTGCTTTGTGATTTTAATTGACGAACCTAACAGGATAAATAGTGCACAAGGTTTCATATTTGTATATAATTAAGGATTCATATACAATGTGCAGAATTCCTGTATATACAGCTAATCCAAAACTAGAAATATTATAGACTAGTTAATTTGTTACTGTGCAAGATATTATCCATAGGTCCAATTTTAATCTTATTTGCCTTTACACTATTCCTTTACAGATGAACTAAAATGCTTTTTAATTGTCTTAGGGACTAATAGAAAACCCATTGAAATCAATCGGAACCTTTCCATTGGCTACAGTGCATATTGGATTATGGCCTAAACTCCTAAATCATGTACAGAATACATATGAAGGCTTTGAGTAAATGAGTTCTAAACAACACACGCATGCATACGTCCCTGCATTAAAAAGATGAATAGGAAAAGACTACAGAGATAGCAGTTAAATTTATTATTCATTTTAATAGCTAAAATCATGGTGCCTCAATCACCACACTTGGGCCTAGTCTACACATAAAAGTTAGGTCGACATAGCTATGGAGCTCAGAGGCATGAAAAATTCACTCCCCTAAGTGGTGTAGTTAGGCTGATTTTAACCCCTGGTGTAG
Organism: Dermochelys coriacea; assembly: GCF_009764565.3. Classification (NCBI taxonomy): domain Eukaryota; kingdom Metazoa; phylum Chordata; order Testudines; family Dermochelyidae; genus Dermochelys; species Dermochelys coriacea. Next base: position 251,818,639 of record NC_050069.1, on the reverse strand, counting down.
ACACAATTAAGTTGATGGAAGAATGCTTCCATTGACCTAGCTACCATCACTTGGGGAAGTGGAGTTCCTATAGTGATGGGAAGACCCCTTCTTTTGCTGTAGGAAGTGTCTAAGTTATGGCGCACTAGTTGTGCTGCTATAGCACCCATAGTATCACCATACATGATCGTGGTAGTCGTCTTCTGCCAATTTTCTCTAACTGTCAGAATTTTTTCCTGATTTGTAGGCTATACTTTTTTTCCTTTAGTTTTGTCCATTTAGTAAAGATTTACTCTGGTTTGGCTTAAATCAGTCAACTGTATTATTCATTTGTAGTGCAAGCTCAATTGACAAGCATTAATTCCCAAAAAGGTGGGTGTGGAATTAGTATGCTAACAAACAAGTAGATTGTTTGTACAAACTCATTATTTAAATCCTTTCCAAAATTCTATTTCCAAACAACAAAATGGAATCAAGGAGTCAAGAATTGCTTAAACTCACGGTCCTTTTGTGTTTGGTCAAAAATGACATGAATCTTCCTTACAATGACTTTAAAAAGAGAAGTAAGCAGTTTAAAAGATTGTTCAAAAAAGAAAAATATCTCTTTTTAGCAGTTCATTTTTTCCCAAGTTTCCTGATCTGTTTAAAAGGGTCAAAATAGTAAATCCCCAAAATAAGAGTTTACCACTGAAAGTTGCATATTCCATTAATTATGACATAATAATATGCAACTCCTGAGATATTTTAAAGGAGGTGCTCAGCCTGTTTATGAATATTTACATACATTGGTATGAATTTATTTTCTAACATAGTTATTCAACCAGCTAATTCCTTTGTGTGCTGGTTTACTTAACATAACCAATTATCTTTTGATTACAAAGTACTCAACTTAGTACCAACATTGTAAATATATGTCCAGCACTAAAAGGCTACTAAAATGTGGTATTTTAACACTAAATCTTTAGGAGGGAAAACAGTATATTGATTGATTGTGATATTTATTGGGTCATAATGTATCTAAATTTTCTTTGATGCTTATGTTAGTGATTGTTTACCTATAAAGTGCACAAAGGTCTCTGCAAGCAGCTCTGCATGGAAAGAATTACCTCATGTCAGTGGTCACTTATCAATTAAAAGTTCCATTAGCAGATGATTCTGTTTCTGGTTTGTGTACTTATTGCATTTTATTGCCTCTAAATCAGGTTTCTGGACAAGAAATAAATAAATAGTTAAAAGTATGTGGTAATGGCATCCTGATCTTTTTTCACAGTTTGGAAACACCTAGGTCCATTTAAGTCAAGTTCAGAATATTTACTGAAATGAATTCTTCATTGTATTTGAATTCTTATTTAAAATGACCAGTTTACTGATATTAATACATGTTGATTTATCTTGATAAAGTGTGTCTAGAGGTTAGATAAATAACAGATAACTGGACTATTTTTAAAAGATTGTAATTCAGATCATAAAAGTAAAACTTTGTTTCTAATTTACTTCCACATTCTCATTTTACTTCCCATCAAATTATGTTTAAACTTGAAGCCAGAAAATTCTGTAAAACAGATCACTGGAACTTCGGTCAGGAACACTACCAATGTAGTAGTTTAGTAAATATCAGTTCATCCAGGGTTTTTCCAAATGTGCAGAATTTATATGCCTAACAAGAAAAGCAAATGACATAGCAGTCTAGGGGTACAACATCAATCAGATATTGACCCCAACCCCTAAGGCCCCCACCCACCTGAAACTGCACCCCTGGGATACTACTTCCAGAGTCGAGATTAACACATGACTAGAAACAAGGATTGTGTGTGATCCCTCTAAGAACTTTTCCCACCACCCTTTGCCAATCAGAATGGGTTTCATCCCCGTAGGATCTCCCCAAGAGTGGGTATGACCAATAAGAGCAAGTTCAGGGGCATGGAGACCTGTCCAGAAGAGGGGACGTGTGACCCCTCTAAGAACATCTCCCACAGGGAAAGGTACCAATCAGAAATAGGTATAGCACGAGAGTCTAGGCCAGAACCCTCAAACTGTGGAGCTCAGCATTTGCCCAATCGGCAGCACCACCCCATGAGACTCCATCACTGTGTGGAAGAAATCATCTACTTTCAAGAACGTGTTTTTCAGAAATCGTGGAAACGCTAAGGGGAAACATGGCCTCCTTCATTACCCCCATGAGAATTATGGAATTCGTTTTAGTTCCGAGGCCGCTCAATCACCTGCGGAGAAAGCGCTACATCAGCAAGAGTTCTGAGGAGCAGGGAGCTGTCGAGGGGAGCCTTTTAGTCCAGCTGTTGATGGATATGTTGGAACCTGACCCCGGGACCGGAGTGCTCGTGAGGCAGACTGACGAGCGTGATGGCCACCGAGCATTCACCCCCATGGAGGAAGGCAACTGTGGCTCATCAAAAAACATTGCTCAGGTAAATAACTATAAAAAGGATGGGGTTTAATGAATAGGAACCTATCTGGGGTTGCATAAATCTAAAAAACAGCAGACTTGCAGCTTTTTCTTTTCTGAAAATCTCTTGACAGCTCGACAAGGCCTTTGAGAACCCTGTGTGGGTAAATCTGTCATGCCTCAGCTGTTTTTGCTCATGCGTGAGACACACATCTCAAGACCAGACCTTGGATTTGAACAAAACGGAAGAATGAGGCAGCTCAGACCCCTGTATAGGCAGGAGTCAGTGTCCATTTTTCGCAGTTTACTGTAAAATAGTGTGTTAAATCAGCCGATTAATAAAATTTGTTTAAATTTTCATTGTGAACGTGTCACGTCCACATCAGTTTACTACATTATATTATCAGTTCTGTCCATATCTTTTCCTTCAGTAACTGCCTGACAATGAAGTACTCGCCATAACCTTTGGAATTGTGCGGTATGAATGAGTAGTCTTGGAGCTTTTTCTGAAAAAACATCTTAACAAAGGCAGAAAGACACTTGCTGTCCATAAACTCCCAGGATTTTTCTGGCTTTAGGGACATAGCAAAAATGTAATTGGGTACACGCAACCCTCTCCCTTTCGTGCATTCAAAATTGTAAAAATTATACTTTTCTGATCATTCAGGCTTTCTACATTTATCCATAAAATACAGGTGACTGTTTACATCCCTGGAGATGATACCTCTGCTTATAGCACCTCGCTTTGCATTTGTGCCCCATGTCAACATAAGACTGACCCTTATCACATAAAGTTTTAGACAGACATGCAACTTGTTTTTTTCATGCAGAGTCTGTGTCTTTCTGAACACTTTTTGTACCTGCAGTATAGCCTATGCTAGGGCATCCTAGTTGAATGCCCATACTGACTGCATACATTGTGCTTAAGCAGAGGCAGCACCTATACCTGCAAATAAAGTTTGCAGCAAAATCCCTTTTTAAAAACCCCACCCCTATCTCCTGCATATGCCCTAAATCACAAACAACATTTTAATCATTAAAACCAAATTTTTAAAAGACCCATTTAAAAGCCAGTTATAGAAATTTACTTTCCACCACAGGGAAAAGGGATGCTCGCACATGGTTATCTTCCCCCCACAAGTGTATTTGGGCCTGTGGATTAAAGAACAAGCAAAATTTTAGTTAGTATTATTTCCCAAATGCACCAAACTTGTGTACAACCTGTTGAATACCATTTAAAAAAAAAATAGTAGTAGTATTAAGCGCAACCATAGTTAAAATGGGATTGTACTTTGCCCTGGTGAAATACAGCTTGAAATTGCTCTTTCCATACTAAACAGATCACACTGCAATAAAGACATGTATCATTATTAGTAAGGACAGTGTGTACAAAGAGTAAGATTATATAATATATGTTTTCAGAGTTAAAAGAAGCAACATGTTTTGCAGTCCAGCAGCAGCCATTCTGGTTTCTGTTATAAAAAGACAGTCTCCAAAAAAGCTCAGGATTTTATACCAACCTAACTCTTTGTTTCAAACAAACTTCAGTGTCTGTAGTTAGCAGGTGCTTTGATCACTACAGCTCTTAATAAATAGATACATGAGGAGTTTATGCACCCCTCTCTAAACATTCCCTTTGGGTGAAAATTTAAATAGTCTTATTAAATTCTCTTAATGGTTTTGTCTAATTTTTAGTTACAGTATATTTTTGTGTTCAATCAAAACCAGAGAATTGTAGGTATATCTTACAGAATTAAACAGTAGATCACCATATACAACAATCCTTAGTGTTACTGCACCCTCTCCTGACTGGGGGCCTTGTAGATCTCAATGCATGTCTTTTCATTTTGAACACTTCTTTTTTTGTGCTTAAAGTTCTGGTTGGTTTTTAAATAAAAATGGATGTAGCACAACCATTGTAAACACCCTACAAATACTCATAGCTTTTAAATGTTTGATTGTTTGATTTTTCTTACAGCATATTCTTATTTTATAAATATAATGGAGGTTTGTGAACCCTTGCAAAATTTCATTTTTGGGTTAAACCATTGTTTATTTTTGAAAATACAGTATTTTTAAACTTGAAATGACTTTGAGTTATTAAAAGGACTGACCCATAGTAACCTACAAACTCCTGAGGTTTTATATAATTTAATATTAACAGAGCTTACCTCCCCGCCCCTTACTGTGGGTTAATACCCATCAAACCTAATGACTGATAATTTTTCCAACCCCAGCAGGGCCTAATATGCATAACCCTGATGGAACGTTAAGGAAACATGGGTGCGTGATTACATCTGAAGTCAGTAGTTCCACACAATCCCATTTTTTCAGTAGGTCATAGTTAAACCATTGTAGTTTGATGGTATGGAGTCAACTCAACTCTGTTGTACTCAAATACATGTCTCAAACATCTATGTTTTATACAGAATATAGGATATTTTTTGCTTTAAACTCAGTTTTGTTTTCCTCCCCTGGATTCTACTATGTGCATTTCAGCCTTTTGCTATAAATAGGTTTCTTCTGTTAAAGACACAATAGCTGGGTTTTCACAAACTATTTTTATTTAGAAGACACACAACCCTTGAAAACAACCTGAGATACCCCATCAAAACTTTCATCTTATTTAAGGGCCATGCAATCCTTATAACAGAAATCCAAATACTCACAAAGACCTTTTCAATAGATATTTTTATTTACAGATACCAAGTTTTATAATATTGTATATCACATGCTTGTCCCCTCACTATTCTTTAACTTAATCCTTTTAGATTTCTTACTGTTAGTCTTTTTCCTAATCAATGTTCTGTAACTTTTTGAGTGGGTCAAGCAGTCAATATAATGCATTAAGTGGGTATCCTTCGGTTTGGTAATTTTGTTTAAAACACCATTAGGATCTCAAGCGCTGTGCACAGCATTTACCAAGGTCGTCCCTGGTGCTAAATTTTCTTGGGTTAAGCACAGACGTATTGCATAACCTATGACAATAATGGTGTTTAATAAGCTTTACAAACACAGGTCAGCACAAAGGGCCTGGAGCATTCTGTTTCTGTTCTCTGAAGTCCAATACATACAGTTTTATGATGCAGTTGGTCTGGTGCATCTATAACACAGCCCTTACAGTCTTCAAAAAGCTTCTCCCTAAAACAGTGATTAAGGACAGCATAAACAGAAATGCGTACAGTAGACTGCATGACTCCTTTACACTCTCAGCATGGCACTGGCTGTTAGTGCTATGCCAAGGGCCTTCCTTAAATCCTTGCGCTTTGTGTCGTCCTCCTTGCGCTTTGTGTCCTCTTCAACAAGTTGGCTTGACCTACAGCAAAAACAAGTTGGATCAGATTCACCTTCTCTCTCTGATGCAGCGCTGTCCAGCATCTCCAGGTCCTTTAGAAAGGTATCAGTGAGCTGTCAAAACTATCAGAAAAGAAACAGCTGTAAGTCCACTAGTTTTTGGATTTATGCAACCCTAGGTTAGTTCCTACCCCACTATACCCCATCCGTGACCTCCACTTTTTATAGTCTATTTACTTGAGCAACATCTTCGCCATTCATCTTCTCCAATGAGCTTCCTCCAAGGGGGTGAATGAATCATAGAATATCAGGGTTGGAAGGGACCTCAGGAGGTCATCTAGTCCAACCCCTTGCTCAAAGCAGGCCCAATCCCCAATTTTTGCCCCAGATCCCTAAATGACCCCCTCAAGGATTGAACTCGCAACCCTGGGTTTAGCTGGCCAATGCTCAAACCACTGAGCTATCTCTCCCCCTCTATGCTCAGTGGCCATCATGCTAGTCAGTCTGCCTCATGAGTGCTTGAGTCTCGGAGTCAGGTTCTGACATGTGAATCAATGGCTAGGCCAAAGGGCTCCCCTCGAGAGCTTCCTGCTCCTCAGAACTGTTGCTGACATAGTGCTTTCTCCACAGACAACTGAGTGCCCTCAGAGCTAAAATATATTCTGTAATTCTCACAGGGGAAATGAAAGAGGCCATGTTTTCCCCTCAGTGTTTCCACAATGTCTGAAAAATATGCTCTTGAAACAAGATGGCTTATTCCACACAGCGATGGTTTTAGGGGTGGTACTGCCGACCAGCCAATTGTTGAGCTCTGGAGATTGAGGGTTTTGCCTAGATCCTCATTCTGTGCCTATTCCAATTTATATATGTTTCTCTTCCAGGAGGGCATAAAGGAGTGAAACCCATGCCTGTTGGAAGAAGGTGGTTGGAGGCATTCTTATAGGCATCACAGGACCCTCTTTTGGATGGGTCTCCCTGTCCCTGAACTTTCCCTGATTGGTCAAGCCACTCTTGGGGAGGCTCTACAGGACTGAAACCCACTCCAGTTGGTAGAGGGTGATGGGAGGAGTTCTTAGAGGGGTCACAATAATACCCCTTTTTTCCGGTCATATGTCACTCTCGACCCTTGAAGTAATACCCTGGGGGAAGGATTTATGATGACAAGTGTAGGGAGCCTTAGAGGTAAGTGGTGGAGTCAATGTTTGATTGACCTGTACTCCTAAACTACTTTTAGCTATCAATTATAGTGTAAGTTAGAATGTTTGCCTGTCCTCATTATAACACTCCCTGATAGTGAGTAGATGTGAAGTGCTGTATATTGTTTTGGTGATTAAAAATGGTTCTCCACTATTCTTGTAATACAAATATTCTTTGGTGTGAATCGTCATTTATGAATCAAAATGACTTGATCATTATAGCAGGAATTCTCAAATAGTTTCGTTGGTAATGTATGCTATGATATACAATTAAGAACCACATCCCTAGATTTTTAAGATAATGTTAATCAGTCAGTCACTAGTACATTGTCTGCTTATCACAAACTTCTAATCAATTTCAGATTTTTACATTGACTGCAGCAAATTTGACAAGCAAGCTTTCCACAACCGAAACACTCAGTTACCCAAAATGGCTGGAGCTTTTATGAACTTGTACTTGCTGACCTTCAACATTTCCAGCAGGCAAGAAATCAAAGATAATACCAATTTACAAATGACTTTGCTTTATCTGAAAACTTTACTCCTCCTAAGAGCTGAGGTTTTTAGTAGTGCTGTGGTATGTTGTGGTGGTTTCGTGATGTTAATAAATAACTAGCAGGAGTTAGTCTGAGACCACCAATCTCATCTTATTTTATATCCTTTGAAAATCATATTTCAACTTAGAATTCTAGAAGTAAAATATTAGCATATTGAAGCAAAATGAACCTTTTGCATACTCAGCACTTTTGAAAATCGGGCCACTTGTTTAGGTGCCTAAACATGAATTTAAGACATAACTTTAGGCACCTATACTGTAAAGTCTTGGCCTTATGTTTTATGAAGCAGAAGAGCTATGCAGTAGTGGCCAAAAAAAAGTACATCAATATTTAAAAGAAAAAATTTTATATAGCAGATTTTCCATTTGTAGAATGACATGAGTGGGTCTTTCTATACTGCAATAATATAATGCATTGATTGCATTCCTTGAAATACAGACTGAAGGGCAATGGGTTACAGCAACCAAATAGTAACACACGACTGATATTCTTGTTTTATAATTTGTTTTTCCATAATTGTGTTAAAAGCAATATGTTAATCTACTTTTCCTCACTTTCAAAAATGTTATGCTCATGTCTACAAGAAATGATTTCATGCTTCAAAATAAGAAAATACTAGTTTTGAAAAAAGGTTAAATGAGTAAGGAGAGGGCAGTGAGTCACGATAACGAAAAAACACATCTTGAATTATTTTTTTATGCAGTCAGTCTTCACATTTAACTTTTGTTTAACCAAGCCGCAAAGAAGTAGGCTATTTTAAAGAGGGATTTGTGAACAGGATGAAATATAACTAGAATATAAATAATATAAGGGCGGAGAAAGTACTAATGATTCTCTATTTTTCTATCATTTTTATTAGTGTTCCTATACAGCTTTGAAGATGAATTTCACTATAAAAGATCTAGGTATTATTTAATAACTGTTTACAAATGGCTAACTTAAAAAAGGTTACTCTCTATATCCCTGGTGTCTTGAGGGCTGATGAAGAAAATGACTGTTTTAAAAGACCAGACTTTTCAAACTCAGTCATTTCCTTTGTGAACCTTCAAGACCCCACTCGCTTTCTAGGTGTTTCTTACTTTTATCATGTCAGTGTTTTTTTTAAAGTGGTGGTAGGTTATAAAGGGTTAATGGGGAGTATATAAAGTAATCATAAATAATTTTTCCTCATACAGAAGGTATTAGGAATCATAAGTGAGAACCTATTTGGGCCCCAATCCTGCAAACAAATTCACTGGAGCAGACCCCTTCCTGGAGTCCCATCACACTCAGTGTGGGTGCATGAGTACATGCATGTATCTGCTTTGCAGGGTTGGATCCTTAATCAGCATGCTCTATCACTCATGTAAGCTTTGTTATTCCAAGCTACCAAATCCTTTAAACATTCTATATTAATTTGTTACACACTGAAATGACTAGACCAACTCAAAGTGTGGCCAATATTAGAACACCATACAAGAACTTCCCTTTGGAAGAGCTTTTCCATCATAGCTGTCTTTCTGCCTCTGACCATAATACACAGATCTAATGTGCCTGTGAAGTGCATAAGTAGTAGGGAAATGGACAATGTATATAGCCTTAGGATTAGGGTGATCAGATAGCAACTGTGAAAACAGGGGATAATAGGCACCCATATAAGAAAAAGTCCCCAAAAATGGAACTGTCCCTTTAAAAACGGGACATCTGGTCACCCTACTTAGGATCTGTGGAATGTGCTCAGTATTGTGCTGAATATAGAAAAGGTGCAGTCCCTGCCCTGAGGATTATTCTGATGATACATGATAAAAACAGCATTCTCAAAACATGTTAGTTTATCTTCTTCTGCTGTTTCCATGACATTCTATCATCTCCTGCCCATCCACAAATGTCCCTCAGAATTTCAATTAAATTTTTCCACTTTGAGTGTCACTCATAAAGTAATAAATGTAAATGTAACTATTTAATATTATAAAGGGAGAAAAGATGGTCTTGAGGTTAAGGCCCAGGACTATTTCACTCCACCACAGACTTTTGTGACTTGTGGCAAGTTGCTTAAATTCTCTGTGCCTCATTTTTCCATTGCTATGGAAAATAGATAACGGATAATGCCTACCACAGGTGGGTGTTGGAAGGATAAATTCACTAATATTTGTAAAACTGCAAAATCCTTGGATGAAAAGCATGATAGAAATGTAAATTTTTATTACTACTTTTATGGTATATCAATAGAAGTGTGTTACATCCTAAAATGAACATAACTATTTACACAGTTCCTATAAAATTGCTACAATATGCATAAAGTATAATGCTACGGTATTTAATCTCTGTGTTGCAGTATGGCAACCATTATAATGACCCCAGCAATACTATCCAAAAATAGAGGTACAGAAGATGAGAGAGAATATTGTATCCATTTAAAGCAGTAGATGAGAAAGAACGTAGTCAACCAAATGAAATTTATGCAAGACACTAGGCACAACAAACAAAAGCTTTTTCCTACAACCAGAAATTTTAAGAAAAAGTGATATGCTAACAAAAAGTCATTAAAATTACAGACAAGTGCAAAATCAGTTGGGGTTTTCCATGAGATGATATTGGCTTAAGTATGGTATACATCTCAGAGCTATAAGAAAAGGAGTACTTGTGGCACCTTAGAGACTAACAAATTTATTTGAGCATAAGCTTTTGTGAACTGCAGCTCACTTCATCGGATGCAAAGCTTATGCTCAAATAAATTTGTAAGTCTCTAAGGTGCCACAAGTACTCCTTTTCTTTTTGCGAATACAGACTAACATGGCTGCTTCTCTGAAACATCTCAGAGCTATGGTTTTGATTGTTTTAGATAACATCTGCTTGAATGTATTTGTTACCCATTTAAGGTGTTTGATACTTTCAGTGTTTGAGAAAATATCTTATCCTCTTCTACATTAAAAAACACTTAGTATGTGTATATGTAGAATGGCCATTTCTTTCTATGGTGTGTTGATTTTTGACAACCAGGAAAGTGCTGACTTGGGCCCTTATCCTGCAATGTCTCTAAGCAGGTGGATTCAGTGGGGCTTTGGATGAGTGCAAGGGTCTGTCTGCAGGGATCTGGTTGCAGGATTGAGCACTGGGATTCAAAATTTGAGGAATGATAAATGAGTGGCCTGAGCTGAGTTTTGCTGGCAGTCTTCCCAATCTAAGAAAGGACCTGCTTCCACCTCTGCTCCTTTTGAAATCAGTGGGGGCAAGATTGGGCCTGATTTTGGGAGGCATTATTTAGCTTTCATTTTCTTCGAAGATGTTTGTCATCTAGCAAAACCAGGCCCATAATCTATTCATTCTCAGGTCTTAGGTTAGATTTGCTTCTTTCATGAGTTTCTGTTTGTTTTTTTCCTTTCTGTAATTATGTGCAACTCCTAGGTCTACAGGATAATGACAGATTAGCCAATGCAAGGGAGTAAATTAAAGGGAAAATTAACATGGGAAAGTAGGGCACGTGACCTCCCAAGCACTGGTGTCATCTTCCAATGGATTCTAAAAGAGCCAACCATTAAGGGCTAAAGGAAGCTTGGCTGAATGAAAGATTAGAGTTCTTGTATAGTAGCAAGGGAGTGAGTTTGTTTGTTTGTAATTGGATCAGCCATTATAGTTCCTTGGTCTCATACACCAGGGTACGAACAGGAGACATCAGAGTTGTGGTCAAAGAGAAGGAGGAGTTAGAACAGATCCCATCTCAAGTGTAAGCTAATTTCTTCCCTCAGGTGTTTGCTGCTCTTATTCTGCGGTTGAAAGATAGAGGTTCACAATCTAGGCAGATTCTGGCAGAGCAGGGCATATGGCCACTTCAGTGCAATGTTGGCTTTCTTTTACTATATTTCACCTCTTTGAAAGGACTGAAGCTGATTGTGACTTAAGTTATCAAAGAAAGTTCTCTGCATTTTTTTCTAAAACTTTGTTGGACATTCAATACCAAAACTTAGCTTTTACACTAATTAGAATATTTATTTTACCTTGTTTACAAATGTACTTTACTTTTTATATTTAGAATCACTCGGCTAACATAAGCAGCAATTAAAGTTATCACCTACCTGCACAATCAAGGTGGCTTAAAAATGTTTTATATAGTTTTTAGATTGTTATAAATGCTCAGTTTGGAACTACCTGAAGATTGATAGTGATGCATTTGAAAAGCATTATTTTTTTTTATTGATTCTTAATGTAGTAAATTACTAAAGTTATTTGGCAGCAAACAGAAATGGCCTGTGATGTTCACATTTATTCTCCTGATAGCATCACGATTTGCATTAATTGCATTGCTAGTGCACTCACTTATATTAAAAGGCTTCTACTATAATTAATCCTTTTTATTTCAGATCATTTTGGCACAATTTCTGGCAATAAACACTCATAAAAGACAGACACTTGAAAAATAACATACAAGTTTCTTCAATATACCTATTGCTATTTTTTCTTGACATAGAGTTATTGATAGGCTTCTAGGAGCAAGTGTTGCAAGTGGCTAAGAATTAAGACCAATATGAAAAATGCTAAGTGGATTATTTTGCATAAAAAATCGACAGTTTTTGAATTTGTGTAATTAACCTGTATTTAGAAAATACCTTGATTTATGCCTACATTTGTATTTCAGTCGCATACATTATGGAAATTTAATTTATAATCCATTTAGCTGATGTGATCATGGTTTTTAGTGCTATCATTTATTAGTCTTTGTATATTAAATGCTTTAAAGGTTTAAACCTGCCTTGTGTGTAAAAAAAAAAAAAAAAAAAAAAAAAAAAAAAAAAAAAAAAAAACACCCCACACACCTCTGCATTTACATTTTATGAGTCATAGATGGGATTCTATTTTAAATTCAGGTAGCTTTGATATATTTAAGGAATTACATTGGTTTTATTTCAGAGTATTGTTACTAATGCAGGAATGCAAATAGTGACCTTATACACTGCAAATTAATGATTTACACTTTTAGTTTACTTTTAAAGTCAGCTACACAAATGCAGAGTTCGACTTCCACACCTTGAATAAATCATATAGTTATATGTATAATGCATCCTTTAGCTTTGAACTCCTTATTCGTGTGTTCTTAATGGTAAGTCTAACAGGACAACCAAAAAATGTTCCTTCAAAAGTTTAAGCAATTGTGTAGGTTTTTACTTTAACACCTTTGTTAGGCTATCACTGGGTGATTAGTGCTTTTCATTGTTTTCGTTGCTTATATATTTTTTCCTTTTCTAAATACTACAGCAATCTCAGAGGAACTGAGTAACATATAAATAGCTAAACTTTCAAACAGCAGAAAGGGAAACTGTCAGTAATACCCCTTTCCCCGTTCTCTCTGCATTGGTGTTGTGGGAAATACTGAGGTCATGATTGCTGAACTGGGGTCTAGAGAAAAATGCTAATGTGGCTAATGAACAGTAGGAGGAGGTCTGAATGTAAGATGGACGTTTTTATCTATTTTTATGTTAAAAGTGTATAACATTTGGGTGCTTTCCCTTCTCTCCACCTCTCCACCCCCAACACCTCTATAAAATTTTAATCTTCTCTCTCTCCCTCCACACATTTCCATTTCTCCCTCTTTTTGAGGATGGCTATCATTGCATATTTCCTCTGACTGACAGGATTGTATATTTGGGGGAATATGCATGGACTTTACATAGAATATAATTGCATTTCAGAGTTTGACTCAGTAAAAAATGGATAGGTGAAGTTCCATGTAGCTTCATAATTTCTAGATCAAATACTTTCAGTTTACAGTTTATAAAAATAAAAATCCATTAATGATGTTGCTTCATACTGGGAACTTAAAATCGAGATGGATTCTTTCATACTCTCATGTCAACAATAATAAATGTTTAGCCAGGCTAACTTATGCCTTTGATTGCACCTGTGCCCCACTAGTGACTTTAGTTTAGTATATTGCATAGGCTGATAGGCTTTTAAATTGGCAATTAACAAATCATGTTGATGATGCACAATAAGGAATAGAATCCTGCCATTTCTCTCTTTCTTAGCTATGTTATATCTTCCAGTTTAACAGGAGTAAAAAGTAGTAACGTATTTCGTTCACCAAAGTATGCAGCATTGACTCTGAGTACAGAAAGAATGAAGATTTGCTGTTTATTAGTAAGAAGAAGCAATTTTTACATAGTAATTTTTCAGAGTAGAATCACACTCACGTTTTAGCTTTGAAATGGCTGGCAAATTAGGGGGTAAGAATGGAAACTCTGGAATCTGCTTCACTGCATCTGTATGGGTTGACTAATGGCATAGAATAGATATCTTTCATCTGATTTGAAGATATTCTGGAGGAAGTGATATTGGCATTGATAACCCTTGTTTTTCTTGTAAATGAATGATGGTGTCTAACAGGTTCCCAGCAACTGTTATATTCATAGTGTCGATATTTATTAGAGTATGAAAATGCCATGGCTTTTGCAATGGGCAGATAACTTATTTGTAAGGTTTTAAAGCATGATATTTCAATAGCAGGATTGTTAAAATTTCAGACTACAGTTGCACATGTAAATAGATACAGTACATGGGATATTTTTTCATCAAGAGGTTCTATTCAGACATTAAATAAAGGGAAAGTTACAGAAATGTAAGGAACAGATGATAAAAGATATTAAGAATGTCTTTGTAGTACCCATAATGAAAGCTAATGTCATTTTCTTAATTGTTTTTATTCTTAGGCACTGTATGAAAATATGCTGGTAGAGCTGCCATTTGCTAGTTTTTTCCTCTCAAAGTTGCTGGGGACAAGTGCTGATGTGGACATTCATCATCTGGCTTCATTAGATCCAGAAATGTACAAAAATTTGCTTTTTCTCAAGAGCTACGAAGGGGATGTAGAAGAACTTGGGCTAAACTTTACTGTGGTGAATAATGACCTTGGGGAGGCACAGGTAAGTGTGGCATTTTTTTCCTTCCCAGCTTAACAAGTTAATCATTAATTTCCCTACTACATTCATATTTGGATGTAAAAGTGATAAGGCACATGTGTAACAAGTGCCATTTGTCCAACTTTAAGTAAAGAGGCACAGTGATTCTGACTATTTCAATATTTGGAGTGAATAATAACTGATCCTGTACTTATCAAAAACACAAAAAATGACTCTCATTTGTGTCAGCATTGCTTATTTGTTGATAAAATGTCTGACAGTTCTAGTAGTAAATTGCCCCAAATATCCTGGTCAATTTCTTGAACAAGTATTTTATAAAATAGTAGGAATACTTCCTAATATGCTGTGTATATTTTTCCTCACTGAGTATCTCTAATACTATGTCTTCTGCTGTTCTGATCTTCCCCAAGTAGTAAGAGTTGGAAACTGACCTGATTTTTGTCAAGTTCACTGTTGCCCACAAGGTTCTGAGCAGCAAAGCTATGAACAGCCGCAGAATCATAAGAGCAGTCTATGTGCAGTCTTAGGAACACTGTTGTTTGTTTCTCAAGCAGACTTTTCAATTAACACTCCAATATCAGGATGTCCTTTGGTTCTCCTGCTCTCATGGTCTCAAGCTTAAGCGAAGGAGTGGTTGCTCTCCTTTGTAAAGTGCTTTGAGATCTACCCATGAAAAGTGCTAAATAAGACAGATGGAATTTTTACATCTCCTACGTTACTTATAATTGGTCCAAAATAGCAGTCTTAACATTCTTGTAATCTATAGCAGCATCCTCTTTCAGAGCCTGATGTTAGCTTGTATCTCTTCCGTAAGAAAGGAGGCCAAACAGATAACTTGGAACTCTTCGTCACACTCAGATGCAGTAAGCCTCATAATTTTTCACTAAATGGTGACCAGGTAGACCTCTGGGTCCTCTTCATTTCTCAGTTCAGACAGGGAAAGCCTGAGTTTAGTGGCAACCTGGCTAATGAAACGGTTAATGAGCCTGTTGAGCAGCCACTCCTGGAATTTGTAACTTCTGGTTCCGATGCTCCTCCTTGCAGCAAGTCTGGGTTCTGTTACTTTTGGTGTACAGCTTCATCTTGCTGCGGTTATTTCTACTGTTCCATCATCCATTTCTCTTCATTTTGCAGGATCTTAGAACCTGACACTGTTAAATTCTTAAAGTAATATCTTCAAATTTGGGGATCATAAATCACATTGAAAGGTGGTTGCCTAACATAAATAATAGTTCGTGTAAAATGTAACCCAGTGTCCTATTTATTTCTGGGTTACACATCAATATGTGAGATTTGTGAGTTATGCGTGTCTGTGTAACAACATCCAAAACTGAAAGCAGTGATCTGATATGCTGTTGTTTAGGAAAGCATTTTCTCAGTTTTGTCCATCTACAAATATTCTTGTCAGGTGTTTTACAGTTGCCTTAGAACTGTCCAATCAGTGGACTTAGTTTTATCACTTATTGATACTTGGTTGCTAAGGTCACAATATATACAAAGTGATTGCCTCTACTTATAAACCCGAGTGTTTGTGACAGTAAGCTGCTATTTGTTTTGTTTTAAGTATTAGTCCAATAGCATGAATTACTCCTTTCAGAGCATTTAAATTGAGGGTTTCATAATACAAACAAAAACAGTTCAACTCCCAATTTAAAAAGTTATTTCATGGAAGGGTTCCAGTCTCTGATCTATAACATATCTGGTCCATCTGTACTCAGAAAGTCAGCCAAACATCTAGTAGAGAACATAGAGCAACAAGCAGGTGGAGAGATTAAAAACAAAAAGCTGCCAGAAAGAGCACTGAGGAAGATTTTCTTGATGGAGATGCTGCCAGCTCTAACTATTAATACAAAAAAAATTGTACCAAGTGCATTCTTGTCAAGCAGTTTGAGTTTATTTTCTTCAAATTCTCTACTAAAGGGGTGTGGTTAATAGTAACAAGGATTTTGATTGTTAATTGTAGGCATATCTTTAAAAGAAAGGTTGAACATAAAATGCACTTCTGAGTAACTAACTGAAATTCTGTCAGGTTGTTTAAAATTTAGTGTTCTTATTTATACTTGAATAAAGAACATTTTAGCCTTGAAGAATGAGACCCTCTGGATTCTAGTGTAATTGCTGCAGGACTAATTGATTTTTTTAATTAAGTTCTGCATTTGAGTATTGAAGGTTTTTTTTCTAGTTTTACTTCAGTATGTTAATAAACCTCATATAAACAAATACATTCTGTGCTGTGTTTGATCACCAAAGCTTGCTTAAGCATTGAGCACTAATTAACTGTATTAAGGTAAGGCTAATTCACTTTGACTGGAAAAGAGCTGAGTATTTAATTTATACTATATGTCGAGTGTACATTATCTCTATTTTCAGCTAAACAACCACTTTAGTTCCTAATGAATTAGTGCCTAATAAATGCACCATAAATCTACCATTGTAAATAGCTGTCTTCATAACAGTGCCCACCCAGCAGCTGTGGCACAGACATTATCTACAGTGAAAGTCACTTTCAGTAAGGATTCTATCAACAAGAGAGGTTGGAATTCTATTACCAACACATTAGGTCCAGTCCGACAAGGTGCTAAGTGCTCTCAGTTCTCATAGACTTTCAGTCAACTTGAGGTTGCACTCATTAGGATTCCTAGTTAGGGGAAGGAACACTGTACCAGGCCATTCAAAATAGCAGTAGCTCCTGATAAAGAGCTAGCTCCTGATAAAGAGCTAGCTCCTGCAGTGACACTGACCTGGTTTTTCACTGCTGGCTCAAGTGCACAAAATGGCAGCCAGTAAAAAAAAAAAGGTGTCATGGGAAAAGGCTCCTCCAAGATAGCTATGTATATTGACTCTAATTCTTTCTTTACTTTAACTCCTTGTCTGGCAGCTAAGAAACTAAACAGTCCTGTAAAATGCTCAGAACATAAGGATGAGACTAATAAATTCAAACAGTCTTTTTTAAAAAAAAAAAAAAAAAAAAAAAAAAAAAAGGAAAACTCTTTCCTCTTCCTCAGAGTCCTCTTTGTCCAATGAGGAAAGTGAACTCTGTCATTTGTTTTGCTAAGAGTTTGACTCTTCCAGCTAAAGGAGACTTTTTCCCCTTTTAGACCACCATACAGTGTAGGTGGTGTGATAGATATGACAATATCTTGGACAAACCTTATTGAATTGAGTTTTATAGGAGTTCATTGTATTAAAAGTGCAAATGTTTATGTACTGTGGATTAAGTATATGTAATTCCACAGGAGGGGGGACCACAGCCTTCCAGGAACTAAGCCCTGTGGGGTGGTAAGGCAGCACCTCCAGAGAGCTGGCAGCATCTGGAGGGAGATTTGCATCTCCTTGTTCAGAATGGATTCTTCAGGGACCAACAGACAAAGGGAGAATGTTTGATTTTAAATAGCCTGAGTTAAAACTGACTCAGGGCTTTTTTTCTGATTCAGCAGACAAACAGCACCTCTGGTCCAAGGGGGGTCCCAGTCCTTAGGGAAGGGTTAGAGGGTCTTTGGCCCAATGAGACCCTATAAGATTTGGTGGCTAGTTTGAGCAAAAACCGTTATGAACTGGTGATCACAGGAATACCCCCGTGTGGGGTTTGAAGGACTAATTACCAACCAGAGCCCTTGTTGGAGGTGATCTCTGGAAGCTTTGTTAACGTGTGTAGGTTCTTTTATTGTTCAAATGTTTTCACTGTAATGCTTTTACCTTAAGAACAAAAGTGCTTGCTTAGAAAGAACTGTGTGGTAACTTGTATGTGTTGGCAATTACGCTGACTACCGTCGCTGAGGAGAGAAGCGAAGCAAATCTGCTTAGGCACTCATCTTTTGGGAAATAGTACAGTGTAGGAATGGAACTCTTCAACCTGGAACTATCTCAGTCCCAAGGTATTCACCCAAGAGAGGTGATGGCTGAGGAGCCTGTTGGACCATCAAGGGCGAATCAGGTGCCCTGAGCTGTGACAGAAGAGTGTCTGAGGAAGAATTTTGAGGCCTCAGAAGTTGCTATGAAAGTTTCTGTCTCTGCCGTAAAGGCACAAATTAGTGCATCAGCATCACTTCTTCTCATCAATGGTCAGCTGCCTCTGGGTTAACCTGGATGGGTTCAGGAGTCTGGTTTGGGGCATGAGCATGGTGACAGTGCAGCTCCTCCTTTCTCCTTCAACACTCATGCAGCTGGTTATCAATCCAGATACATGTGTCAATGTACGTTTCCAAGCCCATTGGAGGCTCCATGCAGGCTAATTTGTCCTTGGCTTCCTCACTCAGCTCAGTTCAGAACTGGTATAGTAGGGCTGCCTCACTCCATTCTATGTCTGCCATGAGCCAGTGGAAATGCACTGCATAGGATCACAGTCAACCCCTGACCCTGTCAGAGCTTCCAAAGGATGGCTTCAGCTATATGCATAGGATGGAGATTACTGAAGATAGTGGAGAAGGCCTGGAGGAATTATCCCCAACACTGTCAACATCACATCATCTGGCTCCAGCAGGGGAGAGAACCAGTCCAAGGTTTCTCCTGTCTGATTACCTTTTTAGCTGATTACCTTCTTAGCCTAGTCAGGGGGTTAGGTCTAGGGACGGAGCATGAAGAGCAGGTGAAACTGCCAGAGTTCCATTTTTGCCAACTACAAGTTTCATCCCCGGTTGCACCCTGCACTGCTGACAGGCTCCCAAAACCCTGCACCACTGATATGGTCCAGTGACTTCACCACATTCAGAAGCAGCTGAAGGGTCATCTCAGTAACACCAAGGAAGTCTATAAGCAGCATGTGGACTCTCAGAGATAGAAAAGCCCAGCCTTCACAACTGGATGAAAGGTGTTCAATCCTCCAACCACCTCCATGTGGGCAGGCTGTCTCACAAGGTGGATCACCAACATCATGGGCCACATCAGATCTGCCAGTGGATTAATCATGTAACCTTTAAACTTCAGCTGCCTAAGTCCCTTAAAATACATCCTGTTTTCACATCTTGCTCCTGAAATTGCACACAGAGAACCGGTTATCTGGTCACGTATAGCCACCACCTCCGCCTGTTAAGGTCCCGGGTACATGAGGAGTACCAAACTTAGACAAGGCAAGTCGTGGTACTTGGTGGACTGGGAGGAATATGGCTCTGAAGAGTGTTTGCCAGTCACATATATGCCCCATAACTGGTGGAGGCCTTCCACAGGACCCACTTTGATAAGCCTGATCAGGCAACATTTGAGGGCGGGCAGTGGTGTGAGGATCCATGGGGCTAGAACCTGGATGTGCTGGTCACTGAGTGCTGCATCTACACCACCACCCAGTGGCTCTGACAGAACACTGATTGACAGGCTGTGAGCCTTATGGGATCAAGCACCACTGGATGTCCTGTCCATGGAGGTCCTGACTGGCAGAGCCAACTCTGTTCCTTGACTGGCCCAGGCACACTATTCAACGCCTAGGGGAAACACCTGTAGTCTGTCTGTGCTACTAGGTGGATCCCTGGCTTGCTGCTGCACACAGAGCTTGCTGCACACACCTGATATCTTGCCCTGCTCTTGGTTTCTGGACCCAGCCCTGCTCCTGATACGTAGCATTACTTCTGTTTCATGGTTCCCTGCTTCGCTCCTGACACCTCTCCCTGACTCTGGTTCTACTATGGTTGACTCACTTGACACTGA
This sequence comes from Dermochelys coriacea, assembly GCF_009764565.3. NCBI lineage: Eukaryota > Metazoa > Chordata > Testudines > Dermochelyidae > Dermochelys > Dermochelys coriacea. The sequence goes on along the minus strand of NC_050069.1, from coordinate 251,798,682 downwards.
ACTGGTGCAGCTCATCATCTTTGACTTCAGCCTGACTCTATAGCGTCCCACTAGTACAGACTGGTGCTTCTGGCCTTGACCTTCTAGACTGAACTCAGACCATGTTCCCTTCAGCCCAGGTATTTTAGCACACTAGCTTGACCAGAGCTACCCACCACTGAGAAGCACGCTCCCAGCTGCAGCATAGACATACCCTAAAAGAGTGCTCTTTCACAGTTCTCTGGGAAGATTGGAACCGAGGTAGGAGGGGAGCCAAAAGATCCACCCCAGGTTACCTGACCCCCTGCAAATCCAACAATGCTAACTTAAGGTGACCACTTCCCCCCCTCACAACAGCAATGTGTAGAGGATTACCTTTTCTTAAAATATGTATATCCCCTCTGTGACCCCAAAACGCCCTTTCTTCCACCTTCTCTGGTGGAGGGACAGCTGGTATAGGAACCAGTGGTTCTGCCTCTGCCGGATTTACACCAGCAGAAAGTTCCTCTGCGCAGGGGGACTTCTCCACCGGCTGCCTCCAATTGCTTTAAGGCCTCTTTGCACCACAAATTGTCCTCAGTGAACTCGGAGAGTTTTGCTCTTGGATTTATCCATCAGAAGTAAGAGAGCTTTTTTCCTTTCTGACACTTGGAAGAAAGGCTTACTAACTTACAGTACCCAGACAAATATGAAATACAGGATCTCAGAAAGAAACCTATCAAACAAGGAACAAAGTCTCATCCAAATAAATAAAATTCATTGTTTGACCTATGGCATCCCAGCAGGTAAGTGTTCAGTCGCTTCTCTACTTATGTGAAAAGCACATAAAAAGCCAGACATTATCATATGAACCCGTTAAGAAACACTGAGGGAAGTGGATTGTTTCAAGCAGGACGGTATCTCACTTTTAATTGAAACTGTAGTTGACATCCCAAAGCCCTGATCTGGGATATAGAACCACATGAGGAGACTTCAGTTTAATAACCATAACATCCTGATTTTAGTCCTGCCATTGTACCATTTTTATGATTTTTACTGAGCGTTCATAATTGTATTTTAAAGTAAAATCTCTCAATTATTTCAGTGCCATTCCTTAACATGTCTGGAAATCTCTTTGCAGTAGGCAAACGATATTGTTATTGAATTGAATTATGCTCACCTGAGCAATTCTGTTACCAGCTCCAGACACAAGGAAATAATTCAGAGGTCTACACCGATGGACTTAAAAAAATTTTTTTGGCAAATCTAAAATAATTATTCACACCTTTAAAGTGTCTAGCTTCATAAAACAAGTAAAAGTTTGGAATTTTGTTTTTGCTTTACTTATAGGAATATTAACGTGAATTAAGCAAGCTGGGTTTTTTCCCTGAACATATTTTCTCCCTAAAAGAACACATTACGTAGCGATATTGAACTTTTAACGAGATAAATGTCTGAGATCAATTATCAGTTGATAGTTTTAAACTGGTGGCTTTGTTCTTTTTTTATTCCACCTGGATTTTTTTTGTCATTGTCTTAAAGAAACACAGTTTCAATACACGAAATAGAGTAACCCACATTGTATATTATGTGTATTGTCCACTGAGTAATGATTTCCCTCAGGCCAATTTCTTTTGAAGTTTAAATGTATTGTTTTGGTAAAGAACCTCTTAAAGTACTTAAGAAGATTTTTGGAAGTTTTTTAGCTTTGACTTATTCAAAATGAAAATTAAAGCTGTTTCTGTAAGTGTGCGCTTTTTGAGATGCTTTCCACTGTGACTTCATACATAAGTACCCACACTGTTAACTTGCACCATCTAGTGGCAAAAGTTGAACATATAGAAAAGGCAACCCAACAAGATCTATCAGCCTGTCATGTTATTGCTAATGGAGGGTATCTGATGTATGCCCAGGCGAGTAGTATATCTTTCAAAGTTGAGTGGAAGATCTACAGTAGTCCCATTTGACATTATAACTAAATAAAGGATGGGTTAAAACAAAATTGCACCGACATCCACAAAAACTTTTTTGTCAGCCCAAACTTTGTTCCTAGATAGTTTCTAAAAGCATCCCCAACCCTAACAATCACCAGTAGTTGGTTTCTCGCTCAGCAAAATTATCCTTTTTTTGTGAAGATTAATATTAAAAGATTAATGGCCTTACTTTAATCCTGCTGTATTTGGAATATTTCAGCATCCATATTTAGAACCCATTTTATATCTTACTGATAATATAGTATATCCATTTGCAAATCAATAGTTTTGCATGCCAAAGTATTTTGATAAGCTTATTTATTTGTAGATTTTTTTAGTCCAGTAACAAAACCTTCTTCAAGTACTGTCCCTGTGGGTTCTCCACTTCAGGTGTCAGTGCATCCCAGCACCTTTGATCGGAGATTTTCGGTAGCAGTGTCTGGTCGGAGGTGTGCGTGCACAGTAGCAGTCTCGCTGCACCACTGTTACCTCATCTAGCATGCAAATGCCCCCGACCCCTTCAGTTCCTTCTCAACCGTCCTCGGCTTGAGACGGAGTCCATTAGCGGTGTCACTGTAAACCTTCCAATAATATTAGATAGCTTAGTTTTTACCCTTGTTTATTAACAGTGTGTTACTTAATATAATTAAAGTTAGTTAAATCTAGTTAGATAGCTGTTAAAAAAAAAAAAAAAACTTTCATTTTCCCATCCCCCAGTTTTCACCAGGGACGTCTCAAATATGCCTGGTTCCTCAAGCTTTAAAAGATGCAGTTCATGTGAGAATGCAATGCCAATCTTCAGTTGTCACTCCCTTTGTGTCTGAAGCTTAGGTGAGTCACACATACCACAGAAGTGCGCTCACTGTAACAATCTTATAGCTAGAGCAAGGAAAGATGGGGATATTTGCCTTAAACTTATTCTAATGGAGAAATCCCTCACTCGAACATCAGACCCTGGACAAAGCGCAACAAGGGGTGCCCCGGGCGCATCCTCCATGGATAGACTAAGTGCCAACTCCTCTATAAAATCGAGGAAAAGGACCACATCTCAACCGAGCCGAGAACAGTTATAAAAGAAGCAGTCTCCAGTAAGATCTCTGCCTGTGGTGCCGAACTTCTCCAGAGTAAGCACTTTTGACGCACCGGGCTCCTCTGGCACCATCCACTCCAGGACCTCTGCTGACAGGATAAAGGAATCGAGTAGCAGGCACAAAGCAGCATCCTCCTCCACGGCACCGACTACCTCTGCAAAGGGCATGGTACTGCAACTTCAACCACCTGTGATGGCTTCCCCTGTGGCAGTGAGCTCATTAGCACTGACCACGGAACCGCCAAGAGCGGCGCCTACAGCACCTAAGAAGGCTACACACTAAAAGGCCGCACCGGCTTCACTTCCACCTAAAGAGGCGGCACAGAAGGATACAACATCACATACGTCGGCACCAATCCCCCTTATACACTCGTCAAACATGCAAGTGTCCTCTGCACGCAGATCTCCACTGCTTGGCACTGCCTGCTCTCTGGTACTAATGGCACCTGAATCAACTTTTTTTTGAGTGATGAGGAGAAAGATATGCAGGAGGCAATTTTCTCTTCTGGACGCTCCTCTCCAGTAGGCACTGAATTTCATTATAGACCATGGGAACAGAATACCAGAGATCTGCCCCCATGACTCACTAACCCATGGATGTGCCCTCCTATGCCATTTTCCATTCAATTGCTGCAATGGGACCGTTGGGCAGCCTACAGGTCTCAATTCCACAGACCTCCCACTTCTCACAGGAAACCCATACGCTCTGCAACGACATCAGTACCCAAACCTTCTGAGGTAAGAGAGGAGAAGGAAGATGATGACTGAACAAGAGACATCCCCTGCTCACAACTCCTCTTCTTCCCCTGAAGAGGCAGTTATGCTCGTGCCTCCCACTTATTGGTAGAACAGAGTTTCAGGCATCCGTCGACATGGACGACGCAGCGGCATGCGCGACAGTGACAGCCATAGTTATGTGCAGGGCATCATGGTTACACTCATCAGGTATCCCAAGGGAACTTCAAAACAAGATAGAGGACCTCCCCTTCGATAGGGAAAAGCTCTTCTCCGCTAAGATGGGTGAGGTCCTCCATTCCATGAAATACTCTAGAGCTACACTGAGGACCCTTGGGATCTACATGCTCCCTAACAGGAGACGCGGATACTAACCTTACAACCATAACGGGGACAACACATCGCAGTGCCAATAGAGACCATATGCCAGTCAGACACAAAGGCACAGACCACAGAAACATCGCCCTAACCAAACTCAGGCTGCGATGTCCCAAGCGCCACCCAAAAAGATGCAATTTTGAAATGTTGGTTGAGGGTCTGACTGACTTTCCCTGACCACCAGCGTCATGAGCTTTGACCATTTTACCAAACGTAGGCCTATATCACCACAGACCATTGGGTTTTAGAGATAATTTGAACAAGTTATACCATCCCCTTTACCTCCATCTCACCTACCCACGTCCTTTCCCTATCCCTCTTCAGGGACCCTTCTCATGAGCACCTAGTACAAGAAGTACATCATCTTCTACAATTAGGGGCCGTGGAACAAGTTCCACCACAACACAGAGGGAAGGGATTTTATTCCTATTACTTCCTGACTCAAAAGAAAAACAGGGGTTGGAGACCCATGCTAGATCTCAGAAAACTCAACAAATTTGTCCATACCCACAGATTCAAAATGGTCACACTGAACTCGATCATTCCTGTGCTGGAAGAGGGGGACTGGTTCTCAGCCCTTGACCTACAAGACGTGTATTTCTACATTACCCTCCATCCCGCTCACAGATGATTCCTACGATTCACAGTGGGACAAAACCAGTTCCAATACAGAGTTCTGCCAATCAGACTGTCAAAGGCTCCACAAGTCTTTAACAAAACCCTAGCGGTTGTAGCTGCTCATTTGCGCCGACAGAGAATATTGATATTTCCATACTTAGACGATTATTTGCTAAAAGGCACCACACTGATAGATACATTACGAATTACTCGACAAACCATCTCTCTCTTTCACTCCCTGGGGCTACAAATAGATGAAAAGAAATCTACCTTAACTCCTATACAGCAATTAGACTTCATGGGAGCGCACCTGGACTCAGTGGAGGCCAAAGCATCAATACCGATGCCCCGATTTACAGCAATGACCTCCCTCATATCGGTGGTCTCAGCCACCCCATGGGTGTCTGCATGCACTTGCCTACAACTCTTGGGATATATGGCGGCCACCACTTTCATTGTAAAACATGCCTGGCTACACATGTGCTGCCTTCAAGGATGGCTGAGCTCAGTATGTATTCCACAAAAGTACAGCCTAAACAAAAGACTCACGCCGACCCCCGAGGTTCTACGTTCACTATGATGGTGGACAAACCCAATAAACATTTGCTCAGGCATCCCGTTTCAATAGGATCCTCCATCCATAGAAATCACAACAGATGCCACACTGATCGGATGGAGAGCTCACCTAAACCAATATACCATCCAAGGCACATGGTCCCCCACGGAAATAAATAAACCTACTCAAATTATGCACAGACTGCAACGCATGCCTACATTTCCTCCCTCTTATGAAACAAAACGATAACGGTCCTGACGGACAACATTGCATGTATGTTCTATATAAACCTCCAGGGTGGAGCACGTTCCCACTCCTTATGCACAGAGGCCTTAAAACTATGGAACTGGTGCATAAAACACATCACTATTACAGCAGCATACCTGGGTCGACTGAACATAATAGTGGACACATTAAGCAGATAGTTTTCACAAGAGCATGAATGGGAACTGAATAACGAAATAACACATCATATTTTTCACAGGTGGGAATCCCCATATATAGACCTGTTTGCGACACCAGCAAACAAGAAATGCCCAAAGTTTTGCTCACAAGCAGGACTAGGAACATGATTCCTAGGGGATGCTTCACATGGAATGCTCCTCTCCTATACGCATTCCCACCAATACCTCTAATTTCCAGAGTAATATACAAAATATGAACCGACAGAGCCAAAATAATACTCATAGTACTGACATGGCCCAGACAGACTTGGTTTCCTTACCTGACGCACATGGCGATCTGCACACTGTTCACTCTCCCTCACCTATGGAATCTTCTTTCGCAGGAGGACAGTCAAGTCCTCTATCTGGACCCAGCAAAAATTCATCTTAAGGCGTGGCTCCTTCATGGCACCACCACGATGAACTAACCTATTTAGAACAAGTAAAACAAGTGTTGTTAAACAGCAGAAAACACAACATGCGTACTACTTACCTCCAAAAATGGAAAAGATTCTTCCTACGATGCCAGGACAAACGAATATCTGTAAGCCAGGCACCACTTCCACTAATCCTGGAATATTTATTATCCGTAAAGAACTCAGGGCTTGCTTTGAGCTCGTTTAGAGTTCATCTCGCTGCCATCACGGCCTTCCATCAACAGGTAGACAGCACCTCAGTGTTCACTCACCTGATTACTAAGCGATTTCTAACGGGCATACAGAACGTGTACCCAGACATCCAAGAAACCCACACCAGCATGGGACTTAAATCTCTTGCTCAAAAGTCTAACCAGAGCCCCATTCGAACTCTTAGCCACATGCTCATTACTTCACTTATCTATGAAAGTGGCATTCCTGGTCGCCATTACATCAGCACAAAGAGTCAACAAGATAGGGGCTCTCATGGCTCACCCGCCATACACATCCTAAGTTTATGCTCAGAGTATCATCTTCGTTCCACCTCAACCAACCGATTCACTTAGCTACATTTCATCCAGAACCACATCCTAATGCTCAAGAGGCAGTCCTGTACACATGAGATGTTTGCTGTGCCTTGTCCTTTTATCTGGACAGAATGAAGCCCTTCCGAAAATCTCCTAGACTTTTTGTGTTGATAACAGAACGATCAAAGGGCTCCGCCATATCTACGCAAAGATTATCTAAATCGGGTTACGCAACCTATGGCATGCGTGCCAAAGGCAGCACACGAGCTGACTCACACTGCCCGGATTCTGGCCACCGGTCTGGGGGGCTCTGCATTTTAATTTAATTTTGAATGAAGCTTCTTAAACATTTTAAAACCTTATTTACTTTACGTACAACAATAGTTTAGTTATATAATATACAGACTTATAGAAAGAGACCTTCTAAAAATGTTAAAATGTATTACTGGCATGCGAAACCTTAAATTAGAGTGAATAAATAAGACTCCGCACACCACTTCTGAAAGGTTGCTAACCCCTGATCTAAATGAATATCCAACTGTATCCATATGTGCTGTTCACTACACAACACTGAAGTGCATCCGGGCATCAGAACCCACTTGACAAAAGCTTTTAGCTACCTTCATAGCATTCCTACGTAATGTGCCCATTCTAGACATCTGCAGAACAACCACCTGAGCCTCTGAACACACATTCACGAACCACTACACAATTACTCTCAGTTCAAGCTCAGACACAAGACTAGGCCTCACTGTATTAGCCTCAGCAACGAACTCAGCTACGAAGTCCCTTCCGTCCTCATGAGGGCACTGCTCTACATTCACCTGAAGTGGAGCACCCACAGGGACAGCACTCAAAGAAGAGAATGCATCCGATGAAGTGAGCTGTAGCTCACGAAAGCTTATGCTCTAATAAATTTGTTAGTCTCTAAGGTGCCACGGGTACTCCTTTTCTTTTTGAGGTTCTTTGAGATGTGTCACCTTGTGGGTGCTGCACTACCCACCCTCCTTCCCTCTACTTCAGAGTAAAAGCTAAACACTCCATGGTAGAGAAGGAACTGAAGGGATCGGGGCATGCGCATGCTAGATGAGGCACCAGCAGTGCCACGAGACTGCTACTGCGCACTCCCAATCAGACACTGCTACCGAAAAACTCTGATCAACGGCGCCGGGACACGCTGACACCAGAAGTAGAGCACCCACAGGGACACATCTCAAAGAACCTCAGTTACTGCACAAGGTGAGTAACCTTATCTTTTCAATATGATGAAAAATTATGAGCCTGTTTTTTCAGAGATGCGGAGCATCCACAACTCTCATTCACTTAGGCTGGAGTTGTGGATGCTCCGCATCTCTGAAAAATCAGGCCCATAATTTTTCATCATTTCACAGTTTTTGATATAGGCCTGATTTAGAGAAATGTTGAGCACCCACAACTCCCATTCACTTAGGTTAGAGTTGTGGGTGCTCAACATTTCTCTAAATCAGACCTATATCAAAATTGTAACTTTTGGCCAGCGGGAATTGGGATTTCCTTGTTGTAATGTGAAGTTGCAGAATGCACTAGTACAAGTGTTCTCTTTACCAAACAATTAAGCTAGAACAGCACAGTCCAGCCAAACTGAGCCTTTTTAACTGCTGCCTGAGGGGAACTCTGAGATTCATACATTTCTGGAAGCTACTCCTGTTCCAAGGGATAAAAATCTATGGTGTAAGCCTTGCCCCACTAAAGTCAATGGCAAAACACCCATGAACTTTAACAGGCTCAGGATTTTGCCACCAGTCTCTAGCTCAGCAGTTCTCAAACTGAGGGTCAGGACCCCAAAGTGGGTCAGGACCCCATTTTAATGGGGTTACCAGGACTGGCTTAGATTTACTGGGGCCTAGGGCCAAAGCTGAAGCCCGAGCCCCACCACCCGGGGCCAAAGCCTGAGGGTTTCAGCCCTGTGTATTGGGACTCAGGTTACAGGCCCCCTGCCTGGGGCTGAAGCCTTTGGGCTTCAGATTTTCCTCTGCCTCCTTCCCTCCCCCCCAAATCTCCTGCTCGGGGTAGTGGAGCTTGGGCAGGCTCAGGCTTTGGTCATGAGGGTCGTGTAGTACTGTATTTATTCATTCATTAGCCCGTTCATTTATAAGCAAACCCCCCAAGATGGATAGGTAAAAATAATAAAAACGGTATGACTGTTTCATAGGCCGACCCTATATTTCAGAGGTTGGCAAACTTTGTCTCCCGGCACGTCAAGGTAAGCCACTGGCGGGTAAGCCACTGGCGGGTTGTTTAACTGGAGTGTTCACAGGCACGGAGCCCCTCAGATCCCAGTGGCAGCGGTTTGCCGTTCTCAGCCAATGGAAGCTGCGGGAAGTGGCGCGCCACTTCCTGCAGCTCCCATTGGCTGGGAACGACGAACTGCAGCCACAGGGAACCGAGGGGCTCCATGCCTGCAAATGCTCCAAGTAAACAAAAGGACAATGTATTAGATATTCAATTCAATAATTTCATAGTTTAAAATCATCAGATTTTCATGTAGACCCATTTATAAGCCAACCCCTGCTCTTTGATGCGTCGCATTTTTACCAAAAATATTCGGCTTACGAACGAGTATATACGGTAATTTTTATTGTCAGAAGGGGGTCGCAGTGCAATGAAGTTTGAGAACCCCTGTTCTAGCTGATTCATAATACTCTATTTAGTATTTCACACCTACATTCTTCCTAGAAGTGGAGTTTCTGACACCTCCCAGCCCAATAACTTTATGGTAGTTAGGCATAGGTGTATATATGGGTATGCCCAATTTTACACAAGTACAGCTGGAGGTTAGGGGCTGAAAAATCATGTCCTGTGATACCTCACTTCTTATACATTAATTTGTACTCATATTTATTTATTTATTTATTTATATTCTCCTATATAAATAAGTAGTAATACAGCCTCATGATGATCTTTTTTCCAATTTCAATGGTGTTATAATATATTTCAGTTATTTTCAAGTATGTAACTCATGTCCTTGAGTTTTCTGTGGCTCATTTTTGGAAGTGTAAGTTTTCCATGTACATGCAATATATAGAATTAGCGTTTACCAGGATTATGAATAAATACATATTTTTATGTTTACAGGTGGTTGAACTGAAGCCAGGTGGAAAGGATATTCCTGTCACGAGTGCAAACAGAATAGCCTACATCCATCTAGTAGCAGACTACAGACTAAACAAACAGATTAGACAGCATTGCCTTGCATTCCGACAGGGTCTTGCCAATGTTGTTAACCTCGAATGTCTTAGGATGTTTGATCAGCAAGAAATACAGGTACTTCTGTTTAGCTATGTTGGAGAAGTGTTTGCTTAATAATTTCAAAACTGAAAAAAATGTTTAATTTCTACCTCAAATCTAATAGAATTTTCACCACGTGCAGGTTTTGATTTCTGGTGCCCAGGTTCCTATTAGTCTGGATGACCTTAAATCCTTCACAAACTATTCAGGTAAGTATATCACAACTACACAAATGAGTTGTTATGGCTGATTCACAAATAAAGAATTTTTTTTAAATTTTCTTTACATTTTCATCCTAAAGCAACTTCTTAGAAGAGGAGCTGGAGCCTAATCTTGCCCTTTTGATGTCAGTGGCAAAGCTTTCAAAATGAGAGGCCTTTGGATTCCCTGAATTTAAGAGGGTTGGAAGCATTTATAATGCTCATTTATAATGCCCATCTCAGAAAAGATGTCTTGAATTACTATTTTAAGTCTGCTAAAAGTATTTAATTTCTGAGTAATTCTTTGAATCTCCATTTTAATCATAAAGAAATGCTTTCCTCAGTATTCTGCACAATGAAGTTTTCTTGCACATTATGATTTTACCCAACTCCAAGAATGTATTTTGTGAAGTGAAATGTTCTTCCTTTATAAAAAGACAAATTAATCACACATTGCAGGGAAATTATGTGCATTGTCAGCTCATAAATACCAAAATACAATCATTTTTCTTTCTACCAATAAATCTTCAATTATAGGTGTATAAAAGCGTATTATGATTGAATAAACGGCTACCTTTGAATATCCTAGCTATCGCTGTCAGTAGGCTTTCAATATTACCATTTTTCATTTTTTTCAATTATTTTTACTTACCTTTAAAATAATTGTTACTAGTAATGTTATTGCAAAGGGAGCCAGAAATTTTTTTTAAAATGAGATTCATCCTGGAAAAGTACAATGAATAAGACTGGAAGAAAATTATGCAGAACACAGGTACTAAGTGGGAGGGAGAAGTTTGTGAATTACTAATGTCCAAAGAGGCCTGCAGGTGATGGTGAATAGCAAATCAGATGAATTGGCATGCTGCTTTTAATTTCTTTTCAACCTGATTAGAACTGATAGGAGTGTCTCTAAAATGATATATTAAAAATAATTTGTCTACTTGCATATTGTATAAAACTGAGTTTTCTTTTAAAATATTTTTAAAATTGTATTATAGGTGGATATACTGCAGACCATCCTGTAATTAAAATATTTTGGAGAGTTGTGGAAAGCTTCACTGATGAAGAGAAACGCAAACTACTCAAGTTTGTAACAAGCTGTTCTCGACCTCCTCTGTTGGGTTTTAAGGTACACACCTTGCTGAATTTTGATTAAAATTAATTACATGGCTTTGATTTGAGTTGTTGTCCAGAATAATATTAGTATCCAATTATGACAGAAATAAACTGGTTGGTTTAAAATATGGGAATTTATATCTTTGGGAATTAAGAAAATGCAAGAAAAAAAGTCTGTTTATGACCACAATTGCTACTTAAACATTTGCAAATGTGCATAATGAGTATAGTTAATCATATAGCTTACAAATATTTTTGTGAAACATTATTTCACGTTCATGCGTTCTGACTGAAGAGTTCCTTTAAGTGGGTAATAGGACTTTGCAAGAAGTATACGTCGTTAAAAATGTTTGCACTTTGCTGTGAAGGATGCTTGCTGCACTGCTTTTACTGCATCTCATCTCGATTTATAATGTACATAAAGCTGTACTGCCATCAGTTTCAGGGAACAGATTAATTTTAGCTTGAATGTGTTCAGAAATAGGCAGAAGAGGATTTAGGATATGTCAACATCCACTAAAACCCATCAGCATTTGAATCCGGGAACATATTTCTCATGTTTCCTTTTGAATATCGTTTATCTGCTTATAATTCATTACCATCATCCAAATATTGTGCTAACAAGTAGCTTTTCTTAGACTGCTATTTGCAATTGAGTTTGAATGTGGAGAAAATGTTTATCTGCCACTTGTAAATATTAGTGATGGGTCTGTGCAGATCGCAATCTTAAAATGTCTTCAGTTCAGGGATGTTCAGACCAGAAGTTTTGGTTTGCTCTGTTGTAATAGAACCAAGCTACACAATTCTGACCCAAATCTGGTTTTGGATTCCAATTCCTCTAGAAGTTTGGGAATGTTCAGTGCTCGTCTTTAGTGAATACATTGTAAAGAATAGACTGTTGAATATCAACACTGTAGTATAGTAATAGTAAATATGTTGTCAAACACTATAGTACTGTTCTGTCTAACAAATTAATACAAATCTGTGCTAATCTGGAATGTATAGACAGTCATCAGTGCAGAATATCACTTTCAAATAACACTTTGATATATTGTTCTGTTTAGCTCTTAGAAGTTTTGCTCAATTAACTTACTCTTAGGCTATACAGTTAATAACGTTTCACATTATAAGGCAATTTGAGGTTATATTTAACTAGCAATGGGGTGGTAAGTCATTTTTCATGTTTACTGGATAAATATGGGCACATGCACTAACGGCGGATGAATGCAAGTTCTGTGTCAAGTATTGCAATTCTTATTGCTATTAGATTACAAAATATCTGTACTTATTTCTGTTTAGGGTTGTGGGTGAGATAATTTTCTCGCTAAATAAATATTTCCAGAGCAGTTCTTACCATTATTTTAAATAAGAACAGTATGCAGTTTAGATGAGTGCAACAGCACGGAGATGAGGAAAATATATTTGGAGTTCTGCACACTTTCACCATACATCATATATTAAAATTAGATCTAAAAAACATATGGTAAAAGAACAGTATAGTTTCAAAGTCAAGCACTAAGAAGTTAGGAAGTGCCAGAATTGAGGTTGCCTGTGCAACTTTAATTCAGCCCTTTTGTGTGTATGCATTATGATAGAGGCTTTTATTACATGATCACATACTATTTTTTCCCCAGAACTACTGCCCCACTCAGTGAATGAGTAATTATTTAATACTTCTTTTGATAATCATTCAGTGGGTGGCAGATACAGTCTGCTTGTGGAACTCCTTGCCACAGGATGTTGTGAAGGCCAAGACTATAACAGGCTTCAAAAAAGAACTAGATAAATTCATGGAGGATAGGTCCATCAAGGGCTATTAGCCAGGATGGGCTGGGATGGTATCCCTAGCCTCTGTTTGCTAGAAGCTGGAAATGGGCAACAGGGATGGATCACTTGATTACCTGCTCTGTTCATTCTCTCTGGGGCACCTGGCACTGTCCACTGTCAGAAGACATGATACTGCGCTAGATGGACCTTTGGTCTGACCCAGTATGGCTACTCTTATGTTCTTATACACAGCATGTAAAATTTCTGTCAAACTAACCATTTATGCTAAATTATAAGTAACTGAAGCAGGGTCTTATAATGGTAAGTGTTGGGCAACTGTAACAAGAAACAGCATTACTAGCTCCACTTACAATATGTTTATTTTACTTTATTTTTACCCACACGTGTGGCATATACTACGTAGTATGTGATCATTTGAAACTCACATCATGTGTGGTCTTGGGCTATCCCCCTCATCTACTGTATTCAGATCTGGGTTCAAACACACCCGGATATTAGCAAAGTATCCAATGAGACTCCTCATATTGTCAGTTATTTGAAAAGCCCTCAATACCCCCAGTTGTATGCACCTATAGATGGTAAATTGGTTGCTACATTATTCTAGTCTCAAGACCACTCCAGATGGTGCCAGTGAAAGCAGAGATTAGACTCACAGGAGATGAGACTAAGGTGTATAGGACAGGACACAATTAAAACTGGCCATACACCAAAGGAAAAAACCTAATAAAAGAGAGAGAGAAATGTATCAAATTGCATCCGATTAAGTGAGCTGTAGCTCACGAAAGCTTATGCTCAAATAAATTGGTTAGTCTCTAAGGTGCCACAAGTACTCCTTTTCTTTTTTGCGAATACAGACTAACACAGCTGCTACTCTGAAAATTGCCACTTGTCTTTCTAACAAAGGAGAGGGAGGGTGACCGGTCTGCAAAAGCAGGAGGTATAGAATGTCCAAGCACTGAAGCAACCTATGAAATGTAAGAAAAGATGTGGAATATGAATCCAAAGAGGTCAGTGCTCAAGGAGAGGCTTTAGAATCCATGTGTAACTGGGTCACATGTGAAAGGCAGGGGAGCAGCTCAGGGGATGTCGGCTGTAGCATGGCTGTGCTGTGCCAGAGGAGAAAGGGCGGGTTAGAATAGCTATGTTAAGTGCAGCATGGTCAAACACATCAGCAAGGAGTTGGAGTTAATTGTAGGACTGACCTACAAGTCACGCCCCACATAGCTGCTCTGGCAGTAGGAAGTACAGCAAAAAATATTGCTTCTTTATGTGGGCAGCACTGAAAACCAGCCAGTTCCAGCACTTGAGGGGTGCATGGATTGGTTAGCAGTAGCCCCCTATTAAGTAGGGCATGCCATTGGCATCATGGGGCTCCCCAGCTACCCAAGAGAAGTTGGGCTTCTCATAGCTATGCCCCAGAAATCCAGTGCTAGCTGCTAAGGCCCTCATAGTTGCCCTCAAGTTGTAAATGAATACTGGAAAAGGGAATAGGCAATGGCTATTGGCATGAGTGTTCATATAGCGGTAGCCTGTGATTAATGTTTGTACAGTGCTCTCAAGATGAAAAGCACTATGTACTGTAAGTGCTAAGTATTATTAGCAGTCAAATAAGTAAAATGAGTATACGAGTTTGTTATAAAAAAAAAAAAAAAGCTTGCAATACGTTGAGGGTAGAAATTAATGCAAAATGTCTTCAGTAATTAATTATTCTATAGTTGTATTAAAATAGATATTAAATTTTGCTATTAAGAACATAATTGTTAGCACTCAAACTAAAATCTTGTATGTACTGCATTGTGGAACCTTCGCCTTCGCTATAGTTCATATTTATTTAAGAGAAGGGATCATTTCAGAGTTCATAGCTTATAAATAGCACAGTCTGGGTTTACAGCATTTAAAAATTGTTAGAACCCTTAGTGCCAGATTATCAGACTCAGAGTAACATTTGCTAAAGCTAATTAAAGTTTAATAAGTTTAATAAATGTGATTGTTACAGACAAAAAAAATCATTAAAGTGCGGTTGAAAATTGTTAAGTTCCAATCAGGTCACATAATAAATTGATGATACTTACTTCCAAACTGTTGCAGATTCCCGTTGTACAGTATTTAATTATGCAACAAATGGTGCCCTTGGCATGACACTTCAATATAGAACTTCATTTTTTACATTTTTAAAGCTTAAAGTAGGAAAATTCAATTAGCATTTTGAAAAGAACACTAAAATTGCAGCATTTTAGCTGTGAAACACATTTTAAGGCCTCCATTTAAACAATCATTTAACTTAAAATCTCATTGACCTCCAGCCTTAGGGTGGCTTTTTTACAATTTCTAAAACCAGATGATCTATTTTAGCTCAGCCAAGCATTTGTTGAAATTAATATTCCCTTGCCAGTGAAAGCAGAGCATTAGATGTAACAAATAAATGTCCTCTGCATCCCCATTTGTCTTGGCAAGATAAACTTGATTTCTTAAAGAGATTGAAAACTATACATGAAATAAAACCTCAGATACTTGGTCAGCATATCAGAAGGCCAACCCAAATTTGGCCAGTTTATACCTTATAGACTCCTTATTGGTTTTATATGTAGGTACATAATAACCACCTGATTCTGTGGTGTATTATTGGTACTCTGCATCTTAAAATGCACAGAAGTGTATGGTCTTTAAAATAAAATATTATGCGTCTTGTATAGAAAATATTATGTGCCTCATTAACAGACAATTTTAGGTCCCGTCAAAATTTACAAGTGCTTAATTTTACATATGCACATACTGCCATTGACCTCATTAGGACAACTCATGTTTATTAAGTACATGCAAAAAGATCATGATCTTAGCCTGCAAACACTTTGGGTCCAGGACTGCCTTTAATCTGTGTCTTGGGTAGCATTAGACACAATGTCAGAATTTAGCAAAGAAAATAATATTTACATGTCCTGACTTATGTGCAGTAGGAAGATTAAGTTGTTTGGTAATGTGTTTGGTATGTGCTTTCTGGCCATATTTATTTTTCCTATTCTAACTGTACTAAAAAATAACCTGAGGACCAAGGAGGAGGAGGTTGATCATTGTTTTTTGTGTGAAATTCAGGTTGCAGATGGTCACATGATAATATAACATTTAACCAATGTTTCTTTGTGGCGTGGCTACTCCTTAATCCAGCCTTGGCTTGATATGATGTGGGTAACATATTAATGTGAATGTAAAGAGAATTTAAATTGAATTTGAAAGAAAACATTTAATTTAGGTTTATATAGAAATTCTAATATGCAAGACTTATTTAAACTAAACTCTATAGAAGATCCATTTGACTGTTAGCAAGAGAAGAAAGAGCTTTTCTTTTTGTTAGAGATCTTCATATATATAAGGGTATCAAAGAAAAACATGAAGCAATAAGGAAAATAACAAAAAAGTGTAATTCAAAGAAGAAATCTTGTACTTTATGCAATGCAAAGTGGGCTGAAAAGGCCCAAGGACCCAGGCCATTATATTTGCGCCCCCCTATTGCCGGTGGTCTTTAGCTGCCAATCAGGGCTGAGCAAATAATGGATTTTTTAGTTTGGGAAGTGGGCGAGGAGAGAGGCAGGCAAACTGAAAATACAAAAATATTCCTGTTCAGTTTGGACCAAAACCTTTTTCCCAAAAAAGTTTTTGTTGAAACAAAAACTTAAAACAGTTTCAGATGTTTTTCATCTTTCATGGGGCGGTGTGTGTGTGTGTGTGTGTGTGTGTGTGTGTGTGTGTGTGTGTGTGTGTGTGTGTGGTGGTGTTGTTTTAATTGGCCAAAGATCCATTTAAAATACCATTTCAAATTGAAAAATTTAAACAAAACATTTCAAAATAGTCTAAATGAAACTTTTCAATAATTTCAAAAACTTGTGTGTGTGTGTATGTGTTTGGTTTTTTTTGAGTCATCTGATACCCTTTGCCAAAATCTACTTGAATAGATTTAGGACCCCCAAAATGCTTTTATCTATGGAAACCTATTAGTAAAAAAAAAATTTTTTTTAAAATCGCTCAGCTCTGCTCCCAGTGCTTAACACTGGTGCATTTTCAGTAAGTATACAAGTGTTAGGAAATTCCAGAGCCCAGCTCCAAGTCTACGAATTCTATAGTGATGGGGAAATGACAGGGATTGTGCGTGCTTGGAAGACTTTGTAAGGCGAGCCTACACTTAATTGTACCCAAGATTTCTGCAAATAATTTCTTAGTTGCAGATAAATCAAAGACCTCTTTCTGCAGGCTACTGTATTTTAAATTTTCCCGTTTCACTGTTTCTGTGGAACCAGATATTTGCAGAATATAACGTGAACAATAACACAACTAGCTATTCCCCTCCTCCACTCCCATGCTGGGCCTTAAGACCTTATGTTTTCTACAATATGGCCATGTTTGTTTGTTTTTTGCCATACCCATTTGGTGGGAGTGCTATTAGGGCAACCAAGGGAACATAAAAATAGCCATACTGTGTCATATCAATAGTCCCAGTAGCCTGTCTCTGGCAGTGGCCAGGGTCATATGCATCTGAGGGAATGAACAGAACAGGGCAATTTCAAGTGATCTATCCTGTGTCGTCCAGTCCCAGCTTCTGGCAGTTGGAGGTTGAGAGACAGCTGGAGCATGGGGTTTCGTCCCTAAGTGTCTTGGCTAGTAGCCATTAATGGACCTTTCCTCCATGAACTTACTTAATTTTTTTTTTTAACCCAGTTATACCTTTGGCCTTCACAACATTCCATGGCATGATTTTCACAGGTTGACTATGTGGTACTTCCTTTTGCTTGTTTTAAACCTGCTGCCTATTAATTTCATCAGGTGACTCCTGATTATTGTGTTATGTGAAAGGATAAATAACACTTTCTTATTCACTTTCTCCGCACCATTCATGTTTTATAGACCTCTGTCATATCCCCCCCATTAGTTGTCTCTTTTCTAAGATGAATATTCCCATCTTTTTAATCTCTCCTCATATTAAAGCTGTTCTATACCCCTGATCCTTTTTGTTGCCCTTCTCTGCATCTTTTCCTATTCTCATATATCTTTTTTGAGACGAGGTGACAAGAACTCCACGCAGTATTCAAGGTGTGGGTGTACCGTGTATTTATAAAGTGGCATTATGATAGTTACTATCTGATTACCTATCCGTTTCCTAATGGTTCTGGACATTCTTTTAGCTATTTTGAGTGCCACTGCACATTTAACAGACGTTTTAGAGAACTGTCTACAATGTCTCCAAGATCTCTTTCTTGAGTGGTTAAATTAACAGTTAATTTAGACCCCGTCATTTTGTATGTATAGTTGGGATTATTTTTTCCAGTGTGCATTACTTTCCTTTAATCAACATTGAATTTCATCTGCCATGTAGTCACCCAGGTAGTGAGATCCCTTCGTAATTCTTCATAGTCAGCTTTGGACTTAACTGTTCTGAGTAAATTTGTACCATCTGCAAATTGTGTTAGCTCACTGTTCATCCCCTTTTCTGAATCATTTATCAATAGGTTGAACAGCACAAGTCCCAGTACAGATCCTGGGGGAGCCCTGCTTTTTACCTCTCTCCATTGTGAAAATTGACCATTTGTTCCTACCCTTTCTTTCAACCAGTTACTTATCCATGAGAAGACCTTCCCTTTTATCCCATGACAGCTTAGTTCCTTAAGAGCCTTTGGTGAGGGACCTTCTCAAAGGTTTTCTGAAAGTCCAAGCATGCTATATCAATTGGATCACCCTCATCCACATACTACTTGACTCCTTCAGAGAATTATAATAGATTCGTGAGGCATGATTTCACTGTACAAAATCCATTTTGACTCTTCCCAACATATCGTGTTTATCTATGTGTCTGAAAATTTTGTTCTTTACTATAGTTTCAACTAGTTTGCCTGGTACTGAACTTTGGTTTACCTGCCTGTAATTGCCAGGATCACCTCTGGAGCCTTTTTAAACAATAGACCTTGCATTAACTATCTGCCAGTCATCTGGTACAGAGGCTGATTTAAGTGATAAGTTAAAACCACAGTTAGTAGTTCTGCAATTTCATATTGGAATTCCTTCAGAACTCTTGGATGAGTACCATCCAAGTTGTGCAGTGCTCCCTTATAACGTTGTTTGGCAGCTGGCTGCTTTGTCCTCTGCCTGCAGGAAGAGCAGCTGTTGGAGCTAGCGGGTGGGAGCTTGGAACCAGGGTGGACCGGTAGCCCCCCTATCAGCTCCCTTAGTTCCCCGAATGGCAGCCACCCAGCAGGCTATCAATTGCCAGGCAGTTCAGCTGTCCCTCCCCTCACTGCCATCTGCTGCTCCTGTCCTCTGCCTTGGAGCAGCTCCCGGGAGCCTCCTGCTTGCTGTGCAGGGAGTGGTGGGGGGAGGAGGAAAAGGTGCTAATGTCAGAGTGTCCCCCTCCCCCCTTTCTTGCACAGAGCGGGTGGGGGACATGACAGGGCTCAAGATGGAGGGAGCTTGTTGGCAGCAGCTGCTGTGTCAACTTGCTGATCTATTTAAAAAGGCAGTGTACTTAGAGTGAGATCAGCATACTTAAAGGGACAATGTGTGTCTGTGTGTGTGTGTGTCTGTGTGTGTGTCTCTTGTGCACACACACGCGCACACACACGATGTCTGTGTGTCTCTAGCGCATGCACACACGGTATCTGTGTGTGTGTGTCTCTCACACACATACTTTGGAAAGTGGTGCGCTCCAGTGGGATAGCGTGGGTTCATCATCACTGTTCAGTTTCCGCAGGGAATGTTTGCAGCCACTGCCATGCGTCTGTTGTGTCTCCTCCCTCCATTTGTGCTGCCTTGTAGAGTGTGAGGCTACATTAACAACAATGTATTAACCCTTGAGGTCTCAGCCAAGTGCTAGTTCATCATTTAGCAACAAGGTATTCCCTGGGAAATATCTCACCCTCTGACTCCACCACCTCAACCAAGCTTCACAATCATCATTGCTGTGTACAGTATTAAATTGTTTGTTTAAAACTTATAGTGTGTGTGTGTGTGTGTGTGTGTGTGTGTGTATTTATAAATGTCTTTTGTCTTGCAAAAAAAAATTATCTGGAACCTAACCCTGCCCTTCATTTACATTAATTCTTATGGGGAAATTGGATTCGCTTAGCATCATTTGGCTTGAAGTAGCATTTTTCAGGACATAACTACAAGGTTAAGTGAGGAGTTATTGTACCTCAGTGTAGGCCAGTTCCTCAGATTTGTCACTTACAAAATATGGCTCTGGTATGAGAATCTCCTCCATATCCTCTAGAGCAGGGGTTCCCAAACTTGGTTCGTGGCTTGTTCAGGGTAAGCCCTGGTGGGCTGCAAGACACTTTGTTTACTTGAGCGTCCGCAGGTACGTCGCTTGCAGCTCCCAGTGGCTGCGGTTCACCATTCCCAGCCAATGGGAGCTGCGGGAAGTGACGCGGGCCGGGAACAGGACGTGTGGGAACCCCTGCTCTAGAGCGAAGAGCAATGCAAAGAATTCAGTTAGCTTCTTTGCAAGAGCCTTGTCTTCTTTCGGTGCTCCTTTAGCACCTCGATCATCTGGTGGCCCCACTGACTGTTTGACAGGCTTCCTGCTTCTGATGTAGTTTAAAAAAAAAAAAATTTCTGTTAGTTTTTGCGTCCTTATCATTTGCTCTTCACATTCTTTTTTGGCCTGTCTAATTATATTTTTACTCTTGCAAGAGTTTATGCTCCCTTCTATTTTCCGCCCTAGGATTTGACTTCCAGTTTTTAAAGGATGCATTTTTGCCCCTTACCTCCTCTTTAACTCTGTTGTTTAGGCAAATCTCTTACTGTTTGGTTTTTTAAATTATTATTTGGGGTTTACATTTAATTTAAACATCTATTATAGTGTTTTAAACAAGTTTCCATGTAGGTTGCAGGTATTTCACTTTTGTGACTGTTCCTTTTAATTTCCATTTAACTAACTTCCTCATTTTTGTGTAGTTCCCCTTTTTGAAGTTAAATGCTACTGTGGTGTGTTCCTTTGGCATTTTTCCCCCTACAAGTGTGTTAAATTTAATTACATTATCGTCATTATTATGAGTGGTTCAGCGATATTCACCTCTTGGACTAGATCCTGTGCACCACTTAGGACTAAATCAAGAATTGCCTCTCCCCTTGTGAGTTCCAGGACAAGCTGCTCCAAGAAGTAGTCATTTAATATGTCTGGAAATTTTATTTCTGCATCCCTTCCTGAGTTGACATGTACCCAGTCAGTATGAGGATAATTGAAATCCCCCATTATTATTGCATTTTCTGTCTTAATAGCCTTTCTAATCTCCCTGAGCATTTCACAGTCAACAGTACCATCCTGGTCAGGGTGGTCGATAGAATATTCTTACTGCTATACTCTTATTGTTCAAGCATGGAATTTCTATCCATAAGGATTCCATGGTACAGTTTTATTTATTTAAGATCTTTACTTTATTTGACTCTACTTTTTCACCTATAGGGCCGCTCTCCCCAGAAATGCAATCTGTTCTGTCATCCCTGTGTATTTTGTACCCTTACCATATCCGATTGATTATCCTCATTCCGCCAAGTTTTTGTGATGCCTATTATATCTATATCCTTATTTAATGCCAATCACTCTAGTTCGCCTACCTTCGTATTTAGACTTCTAATATTTGTATATAAGAACTTATACATGTTGTCAATATTCAGTTGCTTGCCTTCATGTTATATTTAAAAAGGACTTTTTTTAAATTTGTCTGACTTCACAGCTCCTACCTGTACTTTACCAACTTCATTCCAATCCTCTTTACTAGGATATAGAGTTCCCCCTTTAATAAATTCATCCCTAATGGATGTCACTGCCTGAACCTTGTGCTCCTCCACACTTGTTGGCTTTCCCCCAACCCTTTGTTTAAAAAATCCTCTCTGGCCTTTTTAAACCTTTGCAAATGCCATTGAAACAGACTTCAATTCTAATTGCTCCTTGCCTAGAAGTTTATGTGGATTGTCATGGAATTATTTTTTAGCCTGTGTGTATTTATCTTAATTTTTTTTCTATTTTTGTATTTTCCAGGAGTTGTATCCCGCATTTTGCATTCACAATGGAGGATCTGACCTAGACAGGCTACCCACTGCCAGTACCTGCATGAACTTGCTGAAGCTTCCTGAGTTTTATGATGAAAACCTTATGCGGAGCAAACTTCTTTACGCCATTGAATGTGCTGCGGGATTTGAGCTGAGCTGAGTTGAACTGAGGTTTAAACAGAAGCTCTGCAGAGGAACTAACCAGTGCCTACTCCGTAAGCAGCACCCGTACCCAAGCAGATGAAGGGAACTCAGTCTAGGTTTCTGCAGCTCTCATTTCTTATCAGATACCCTCAAATAGGTTTCATTTTTAAACACATGATTTGTTAGTTAAGTGTCATTAAACTTACATTGGCACTGCTTTATTATGACTCAAAATAATGAATGCTGTGTGCAGTGTGGTTGGGGTTTGTGTTTATGCCAAGCAAGAGCACATTTAACGAACAGTGACATCTCTGTGAAATTAACCAAAGATGAAGCTTTGGCTTTGTGCTGTTCAAATATAAATAATTCTACAAGCTGGCAATAAAATTGTGTGTAGTGCAGCACGTTGGGATAAGACAGGTCTTAACATTCTGTTATAAATCATTAGAGGGAAGTAGATGTTTGCACATATCCCAGCACTGAGAGATTGAAAATGCTTCTTACTGATAATCCCAAATCTTGTTTACAAACCTTAGTTGTTGCAATTAAAACAGAATGGATTTGTTTTAAACTACCATCTCTTGAGATGGCAGGCACTGAGAGATAACATTGATATTTTATTTGTGCTTTCTGAAATATCTGCAAGAAATTGGATTTGCATGATTATTTTTAAGTTCTATCTTTGGCCGTGTCATGATCAGCTGGACATTGTCGTAAACAGATATGACTATCCATGCTTTTCTCTGTTCTGTTTCTGTCTCTCCTTTGTGCCTGTAAAGATTTTTTTTTAATGTATCAAACTCCTATGGCATACACAGTACATACAGTAGTCATGACTTTGGAAAAAAATATACTTGTAACAACTATTAAAAGTATTTCAACCAAAGCATCAGGCTTTATCTTTTATATCTGAAGCCTGCAGTGTTCACATTCCTTCTCTCTATCATTTCTCTTCATCTTAAATACCAACTATGTGCTGTAGAAACTTGTCTTAATTCATTATTTTTGTGACTAAGCAGCTTTTGCATCCATCTGGTTCTCAGCAGTTATGCTCAGACAAGTAGGTGGGAACATGTTGCTTAACATAATTTGATTGCCAAGGAAAAAATTGGATTCATATGAAAGGAATCAGTTCTCTAACAACAGGTACATCACTGAGTCAAGGATTGTGTTCACATTTAATTTGCATTCAATTTAAAAAAAATTATAAGTCAAACTATAAGATGCGTAAACATGTGCATCTTTTCTGGTTTCTAATAAAAAATCAGAATTTACAGACAGACTCCTGTTCATCTCTTATGCTAAAACTATTTTGCTGTCACTGGAAGCTCTGTTGGGTTTCGTATTTAATAAGCAGTAACCAGCAATATACTTTTAAATGTGGAGAAACTGAGTGGTTTTAAGGTGTTTACTAGTATCAGTATAAAATGTATAATTTCCTAATTTGGGTAATAAATGAAGTGTTAAAATACTATTTGTAGTCTTGATGTACAGAAATAAAATTGTTTTCTTTTTGGTTTTGCTTTAGGCTGTTTTATTTGTTAAACGTTACAAACCCAACATATTCTTTAACTAAAAATTGGTTTCTTGTATATTTTTCTACATAAATTATTTAACAGAAGACTGAAAAGAGGTCAGTGATAGTATTACTGCCTCCTCTCAAAAGCAAAACCTGAGCATTTCCTTTAGATAACATTATTTATTTTCCAAGCCACTACTTAAAATATTTTGAAAATATTTCTCAATTGAATTCATTTGCTACAATTTGATAGTGTCATGTTTGTATGTTGTAAAATACAAATTAAATTTTTTCTATTAAATAATCACATTTCCAAGATTGTGTTGGACTCATGCCACATAACAATGGTTAGTAATATGTACATTTTGTTATTTTATAAAGAGACCTAACACACACCCATTCCTAGACATCGACACAAATACTGGTGGAACAGAGACTGGGTAGGCAGGAGATTACAGAAAAAGGAACAGTATGCTTTATAGATATGAGTATATAAATATAAAAATAAATTGTTGCAGGGGAATGTGACTACAAGCTTTGTAGACGGTTAAGAAATATTTCACATAATCAGTTCCTTCTTTAGATTTGGTATTTAATCCTCAGTCATTTTGTTTTTTATACTTTTCTACGCATGAAGGGTGAAATCCTGAACCTGCTCCAAACTTGCCTTAAAGTTAAAATTTGCTTAAATGGGAGCAAAATTTGATCCTTGCTTCCATTTATCTCAATGGGAATTTCACCATTGATTTCAGTTGGATCAAAATTTGAACCAGGGTCTGTATGTAAAAAGGGAGAATACATACACAGTCCTGTTAAGGGTATCCCATGTAACCCTTCTACCAGTTGGAGTCGGCAACAAGGGCCAGGCCCAAAATCTAGGGGTTCCTTTTCAACAATACAACACAGAAGCGGCTCGAGCCCCCACCAAGTAATCTGGGAAAATTACACACCACTCCCTAAAAAAACAACAAGGAGTCCGGTGGCACCTTAATGACTAACCGATTTATTTGAGCATAAGCTTTCATGGGTAAAATCCCCACTTCTTCAGATACATGGAGAAGTGGGGTTTTTACCCACAAAACCTTATGCTCTAATAAATCTGTTAGTCTTTAAGGTGCGTGACAAAGCTCTGTCCTTGCCTCCAGGGGTCCTGCGTTTCCTGGCGGATTTCGCTAGCCTCAGAGGCTCACTGTGACCCTCCACGTAACCCTTCTTTCTCTAGAGACAAGGGTCACAGTCTAAGCCTTTTTCATCATAAGCCAGTGAGGGAGGTGAGGAGAAGTTATCTTTCCTTGCACAGTCTCTGTGTCTCCCAGTCTCAGTGATTAAACAGGGGGCAAAGGTGGGGGGGTGCTCAGGCCCACCCTCTACTCTGGGCTCCAGCCCAGGGACCCTAATAGTATCAGCTATGGTAGCTGACATTTTAGAAACATGACATGTACAATTTCCTGGGCTACTTCCCCCACAGCAGCCCTCACTTCCTCAAGCTCCACTTCACCTTTACCTCAGGGCCTCCTTCCTTGTGCCTGATATGGTGTGTACTACTCAGCCTCTCCAACAGCGCAACTTCCTCCCACAGCTCCTGACTTGCACTCCCACCTGACTAACTGGGAGGCTTTTAACTAGTTTCAGCCAGCCCCTGATTGGCTTCAGGTGTCCCAATCAACATAGCCTTCTCCCTGCCTTCTGGAAAGTTCTTAATTGGCCCCAGGTGTCTTAATTGACCTGGAGCAGCTTCCATTTCACTTAACCTGGTACCAGGGATTTGTTTAACCTGGAGCTAATATATCTATCTCCCACTACTTTTCTATAGCCATCTGGCCTTGCCCCGTCACAGGTGCCACCGTTTTTGTGGATACAGACTAACATGGCTACGCCCTGATACTTGACACCATCCTCTAGACGCCTCTGGAGGCAATACTTCCCCACTCGCAAGCACAGAGTCCAAGTGTAGAAAACAAACTTTGAATAAAAGGAGGGAAGTAACCTGGCATTATTTTGGGAAAATGCCACAAGCAGGATTCATAAACCTAAAACCATAAGCAAAAGACCCACCCCAGAATATGTTGAGCAGTGTCCTTTTGCCTCAGGTTCTTAAGTACAACAACCAAAGGCTCCTTTTACATGTCCCTCCCTCCACCACATCCCATTCACAGTTGTCCTTGATCAGTGAAGACCCAGAGTTCAGAGGTGCATCTGCATAAGCTCTGACTCCTCTCCAGCAGGGGGAGAGGGGGCCATTTTGGTTGCCGTGCTGTCTGGGCACTTGCTCTGGCATCAGCTGCCCTGCTGGCCGCTCACCTCCTTGCTCCACACCCTCAGGGATGTCATAAGAGCCCACCACTTAACACAGCTCTCAGTGATTGTAGTGCTGTGATTTCAGCTGTTAGTGGGGAAACTTCACAACTAGTGCAGACTGGGCAGTCTCTTGCATCACAGACACTGTCCCAAAGCAGGCCTAATGGTTAGGCCTGGCTATCCATGATTTCAGCTCTATTGGTGTGCAACAAGACTCTGGAGAGAGGAAGAGTCAAATAGACAGGGCACACACCACCAGGTACAAGTACCTGTCCCCACCCTTTCTCAACTTCCGTGGGCTTTGATATCTATGCCCCTGCCTACCAAGTGCAATTCCGTTGAGGGGAATCCCTCAATCCAGGTATGCCAAGCACAGTTCTGCTGCCCTTGATTCACACAACAAAGATACCCACCCGTTAGTACCTCTGCCCCAACAGCAATGTGACTTTTTTCCAACACCAGCCAAAAGTGATAATTTGGGGAAAACAGCCCATGCTGAGCGCTCGGCACGGTGGGTGTGCCCATGCAAACAAGGTTGGCTCCTGAAGTCCCCTTCCTCAGCTCATGACTAGATGTCAGGGGAGAGCTCATTCAGACCCTGCTTACACCCATAATTAAAATAAAATTTGTTTACTGGTGCTGTTGGCAGTGGTCTGGACAATTTTTCAGCATCTCTAAAAGCAAATCTAATATCAGCTTCCTAATACGAACCACAAAAGGGTTTGTAATTCACAGTGAGCATGTTGGGAAGTACAATGAGCTAATGCTGAATTTCAGTCTGTTTAAACCCAAAAACTATTTGTAAAATGTTAGTGGGCAGCTGTGAACTTTTCCTACAGGGTGAAAAATGATACAACACTTGGACAAAACAGAAAAATTGTTTATTTTGGGTCATTTTTGTGAGAAGTGAAATAACGTTTGTTCTGTACTTAATTATAATTATTCAAAATAAATGTAGGTGTATACCTAAATCTGTGTGAGTAATAGCCTTGACGTGTAAACGCTTGTGTTAATATTTTTATGTTTTCTATGACAATTTGCCTCTAATTGAAGGAGGAGAAGCAATGATTATGATGTGTAGACACAGAGCAGGATAGCTGTATTTTTAGTTACCTTAGATTTTGAGAATAAAGCAATTTTTACTTGAAAGTTTTCAGCAACGTTTTTCTTTCGTTTTTGGAGTAAATCTGGTCACTTTCAAAACACATGAAATTTTCCAAGATAAAGTTATATGAGACTAAAACAGGGCTTCATAATGTGGAGGTTATTTGTACCCTATAATGAGGTAGAGGCTGCTACAGCTCCATGATTCTCTGAGCCTGTGACAGGATTGCCCACCTCTAGCATGAAACGTGCAACCTTATTCTCAAGCTCAAAATTTCCCAAGCACACCATCAGCCAAACTGTGCTTTGTAGGCTTCGTTTTCATTGCGCATCTTTGAAAAACCAGCCTAAACATCAATGATCCCCTTTTTAAACAGTTTATCTTTACACCATTGGGAAAAACACAACCCTCTTTCAGTGAATGGAAGCATGAGAGAGAGAGAGCACTCGTAGAGAATGTTACCCATTGAAGAAGCAAGCACAGGAATGAATTCTCCTCACAGAACTTCTTCAAGAAGTTCTATTTTAGCTCTTAAGAAGATATGCCTTTGGAGTGTAAGTTTGTCTGCCTGTTTCTTTTCCTTCATGCTCTTCTTGCTATTCTCTTAACTTAGAATCCATTGCTTCACAATATTCATTAATAGGTTCCATGTGGTAGGCTAGTTAGAGAATGGTTTTCAAGAGCTCGTCAAATTTGTTTTGGTTTTCTTACCCTGCAGAGACCATCACCTGTCAGCAAAAATGTAGCTAGCGGCAAGAGTTTTCAAGAATTGATCTTGAGCCGTTTCAGAACCTAGCTGAAATTAGTGTATTTTAGGGACATAGAGCCATGAGCCTACAAACTCTTATATGCATGCTTAACACTCCGCTAGCTGAGTAGCCTCATTGAAGCCAGTGAGTCGACTCCCATGCATAGTGATAAGTATGTGTATATTTGCAGGATTTGTAATCTCATGACAGAGCCAGCAGAAGCTTGAATTTTAAGCCAGGGTTTCCCTGTGGCTCTTTGATCCTGCCACTGCTTCCCAGATTATTATATGAACCACTGGGGCAGAGATGGGGAGTGTTGTTTTTAAATTATCATGTAATGTTAGATGTTTAGATTTCCTATTAAGCCAAATTCAATCCTGGTGTGAATTCTGTTGGCTCAACTGTCCCTAGTAGCTGGTGTCAGGACTGCCTGTTACAACATCTGGGAGTGAAAAAGAGAAGAAGCTGTTTTAGAAGAACTGTTTAGGTGAGCCACTGAACAAATGGTAACAACATTACGGGGTCATACCAGAACTTGATCACTGGCCACACTGTGGAAATGATAAGGGCAATTGAAGATATTCAGAGGATTAGCTGATTTCTAAAGATTTTTAAAGCAATTTTTTCAGTTTCAAAATTTCCTGCTTTATGGGGTGTTCAGTTGCTATAAAATGTGTTTGATTTTTTTCTTTATTTTTGCTATGATTCAATAATTGTTTCCATTTTTATCGGAACTAATCTGTATCCCTTGATGCCATTCTACCAATTGCTTAAGACAAAATAATCTCTCGCTATCTCAGTGAAATGTCACCTGCAACACTAGTAACTTCCCTGTAAGAGTCAGACATTACTTCTGGAAAATGTGTGGAAATCTGTTCAGACAATAAATCCGCTGTCTCTGCGGCATAGAGGGGAAAAATAGATCATTTTCATAAGAATATGAGGAGGCATTTCACTGGCTGGCATCCATTCCACCCATCTGAATGAGGCCTTCTGTTGGTTATTTATTTAGCAGGACATAATCAAAGAATTCACTGAAACTTAAACTATGTGGGTCTCCACAAATGCTTTAACTAAACTGAATGTTTATCATGTTTGATCTTGGCTCCTATGCAGATTATACATGGAAACTTGCACAAGCAGTATGCCTAGCATAATAGGGCCCCAATCTTTGATTGGGGCTCCTTAGAACTGTAATAAGAACAAACCATCCTCATGAATTATGAGGCTATGATGGGAAATAAAATGGTGTAAATACCCCACACAGCACGGTTTCAGCTACTGGTGAGGCTCTAGCCTCAAATCCTTTTCCCTAAATTTTATTATGGCAGAGGCCCATCTGTGGAACAGGAAACCTGTTTATTCTGGGTCTCTTAATCCTTGTTCCTTTAAGGATAACTACAATGATCACCTTTAATATATTAATGTGAAACTGTATACTTAAAAAAAAATCTCTCAAATTTTCAAAAAGCTTTTTAGAATTACCTGCATCTCTTTCAGTATCTCCTGTGTGATTGTGAATGGTGCTGGTATTTCACAGAGAAGTGCCATTTTGTTGCTTTTCCTAGGATAGAATATGGACAAATGACTGGAGAAGAATTGTGTGGGTTTCTAGGATGCGATTTTTTATACATATGGGGCAGAGATCCAGTACTTTTAGCATTTTCAGTTAATCTGCAGTGAAACACCAATATCCTGCCCATTTAAAGGAAAAGTGAAGAGCAGGACAGGAACCAATGGGAGCCCAGTCATGAATTGAGAATATTGCTGTGCTACTGAAACTCCGCTCTTAACTGGACCAGCTCCTTCCAATAGTGGCTACTATTCTTTCCGACCTGTCACAAGTCAGCTAACCTAACCACCAGTTCCATAAAGGTGACCAAAACCAAATAACTGAACATAAGAACAGCCATACTGGGTCAGACCAAAGGTCCACGTAGCCCAGTATCCTGTCTTCTGACAGTGGCCAATGCCAGGTGCCCCAGAGGGAATGAACAGAACAGATAATCATCAAGTGATCCATCCCCTGTCACCCATTCCCAGGTTCTGGCAAACGGAGGCTAGGGACACCATCCCTGCTCATCCTGGCTAATAGCCATTGATGGACCTATCCTCCAGGAACTTATCTAGTTCTTTTTTGAACTATTATAGTCTTGGCCTACACAACATCCTCTGGCAAGGAGTTCCACAGGTTGACTGTGTGTTGGATGAAAAAATGCTTCTGTTTGTTTGTTTTAAACCTGCTGCCTATTAATTTCATTTGGTGATCCCTAGTTCTTGTGTTATGAGAAGGAGTAAATAACACTTCCTTAGTTACCTTCTCCACACCAGTCATGATTTTATAGACCTCCATCATATCCCCACTTAGTCATCTCTTTTCCAAGCTGAAATGCCTGAGTCTTATTAATCCCTCTTCATATGGAAGTCGTTCCATACCCCTAATCATTTTTGTTGTCCTTTTTTGAACTTTTTCCAAATCCAATATACATTTTTTGAGATGGGGTGACCACATCTGTATTCAAGATGTGGGCATACCATGGATTTCTATAGCGGCAATATATTTTCTGTCTTATTATCTATCCCTTTCTTAATGATGCCCAACATTGTTTGCTTTTTTGACTGCCGCTGCACATTGAGTGGATGTTTTCAGAGAATGATCCACAATGACGCCAAGATCTCTTTCTTGAGTGGTAACAGCTAATTTAGACCCCATCATTGTATATGTATAGTTGTGATTATGTTTTCCAATGTGCATTACTTTGCATTCATCTACATTGAATTTCATCTGCCATTTTGTTGCTGAGTCACCCGGTTTTATGAGATCCTTTTGTAGCTCTTCGCAATCTGCCTGGGGCTTAACTATCTTGAGTAGTTTTGTATCATCTGCAAATTTTGCCACCTCACTGTTTACCCCTTTTTCCAGATCATTTATGAATATGTTGAATAGGACCGGGCCCAGTACAGATCCCTGGGGAACACCACTATTTACCTCTCTCCATTCTGAAAACTGACCATTTATTCCTACCCTTTGTTCCCTATCTTTTAACTAGTTACCAATCCATGACAGGACCTTCCCTCTTATCCCATGACAGCTTACTTTGCTTAAGAGCCTTTGGTGAGGGACCTTGTCAAAGGCTTTCTGAAAATCTAAGTACACTATATCCATTGGTTCCCCATTGTCCACATGCTTGTTGACCCCCCTCAAAGAATTCTAGTAGATTGGTGAGGCATGATTTCCCTTTACAAAAACCCATGTTGATTCTTCCTCAACAAATTATGTTCATCTATGTGGCTGACCATTTTGTTCTTTACTGAAACCAAAAATGTTCTAAAAATGCAGGGCTAGTTCCTCAGTTGCTGTAACTGGACATCATTGATGGAGTTCTGTCCATTTACACAAGCTGAGGATCTGACCCTCTATCTGAGTGAGAACAAATGTCAGATTAAGGGATAACCATGGTGATTTATAGATTCATAGATACTAAGGTCAGAAGGGACCATTCTGATCATCTAGTCCGACCTCCTGCACAGCACAGGCCACAGAATCTCACCCACCCACTCCTATGAAAAACCTCACCTAAGTCTGAGCTATTGAAGTCCTTAAATCATGGTTTAAAGACTTCAAGGAGCAGAGAAGCCTCCCTCAAGTCATCCATGCCCCATGCTACAGAGGAAGGCGAAAAACCTCCAGGGCCTCTCCAATCTGCCCTGGAGGAAAATTCCTTCCCGACCCCAAATATGGCAATCAGCTAAACCCTGAGCATATAGGCAAGATTCACCGGCCAGATACTACAGAAAATTCTTTCCTGGGTAACTCAGATCCCATCCATCTAATATCCCATCTCAGGGGATTAGTCCTATTTACCCTGAATATTTAAAGATCAATTACTTACCAGAATCCCATTATCCCATCATACCATCTCCTCCATAAACTTATCAAGTAGAATCTTAAAACCAGATAGATCTTTTGCCCCCACTGCTTCCCTTGGAAGGCTATTCCAAAACTTCACTCCTCTGATGGTTAGAAACCTTCGTCTAATTTCAAGTCTAAACTTCCTGGTGGCCAGTTTATACCCATTTGTTCTTGTGTCCACATTGGTGCTGAGCTTAAATAATTCCTCTCTCTCTCCTGTATTTATTCCTCTGATATATTTATAGAGAGCAATCATATCTCCCCTCAACCTTCTTTTAGTTAGGCTAAACAAGCCAAGCTCCTTAAGTCTCCTTTCATAAGACAAGTTTTCCATTCCTTGGATCATCCTAGTAGCCCTTCTCTGTACCTGCTCCAGTTTGAATTCATCCTTTTTAAACACGGGAGACCAGAACTGCACACGGTATTCTAGGTGAGGTCTCACCAGTGCCTTGTATAATGGTACTAAAACCTCCTTATCTCTTCTGGAAATGCCTCTCCTGATGCATCCCAAAACCGCATTAGCTTTTTTCACAGCCATATCACATTGGCAGCTCATAGTCATCCTATGATCAACCAATACTCCAAGGTCCTTCTCCTCTTCCGTTACTTCTAATTGATGCGTCCCCAACTTATAACTAAAATTCTTGTTATTAATCCCTAAATGCATAACCTTACACTTCTCACTATTAAATTTCATTCTTTTACTATTACTGCAGTTTACAAGATCCTCCTGTATAATATTCCGATCTTTCTCCGAAGTGGCAATACCTCCCAGCTTTGTATCATCTGCAAACTTTATTAGCACACTCCCACTTTTTGTGCCAAGGTCAGTAATAAAAAGATTAAATAAAATTGGTCCCAAAATCGATCCCTGAGGAACTCCACTGGTAACCTCCCTCCAACCTGACAGTTGGCCTTTCAGTAGGACCCGTTGCAGTCTCCCCTTTAACCAATTCCTTATCCACCTTTTGATGTTCATATTGATTCCCATCTTCTCCAATTTAACTAATAATTCCCCATGTGGCACGGTATCAAATGCCTTACTGAAATCTAGGTAAATTAGATCCACTGTATTTCCTTTATCTAAAAAATCTGTTACTTTTTCAAAAAAGGAGATTAGGTTGGTTTGGCACAATCTACCTTTTGTAAAAGCATGTTGTATTTTGTCCCATTTACCATTGACTTCAATATCCTTAACTAATTTCTCCTTCAAAATTTTTTCCAGGACCTTGCATACCACAGATGTCAAACTAACTGGCCTGTAGTTACCCAGATCACTTTTTTTTCCTTTCTTAAAAATAGGAACTATATTAGCAATTCTCCAATCATTCGGTACTACTCCTGAGTTTACAGATTCATTAAAAATTCTTGCTAATGGGCTTGCAATTTCAGGTGCCAATTCCTTTAATATTCTTGGATGAAGATTATCTGGGCCCCCCGATTTAGTCCCATTAAGCTGTTTCAGTTTCGCTTCTACCTCAGATATGGTAATATCTACCTCCATATCCTCATTCCCATTTGTCATGTTACCATTATCCCTAAGATCCTCTTTAGCATTATTAAAGACTGAGGCAAAGTATTTGTTTAGATATTGGGCCATACCTAGATTATCTTTAACCTCCACTCCATCCTCAGTGTTAAGCGGCCCCACTTCTTCCTTCTTAGTTTTCTTCTTATTTATATGGCTATAGAACCTTTTACTATTGGTTTTAATTCCCTTTGCAAGGTCCAGCTCTACTCGACTTTTAGCCTGTCTCACTTGATCCCTACATGTTCTGACCTCAATTAGGTAGCTTTCCTTGCTGATTCCTCCCATCTTCCATTCCCTGTATGCTTTCTGCTTCTTCTTAATCACCTCTCTAAGATGCTTGCTCATCCAGCTTGGTCTACAACTCCTTCCTATGAATTTTTTCCCCTTTCTTGGGATACAGGCTTCCAATAGCTTCTGCAGCTTTGATTTAAAGTAATCCCAGGCCTCCTCTACCTTTAGATCCATAAGTTCTTCAGTCCAATCCACTTCCCTAACTAATTTCCTTAATTTTTGAAAGTCAGCCCTTTTGAAATCAAAAGCCCTAGTTGCAGATTTATTTTTGTTAATCCTTCCATTGAGTTTGAACTGAATTAGCTCATGATCACTTGAGCCAAGATTGTCCCCTACAACCATTTCTTCTATGAGGTCCTCGCTACTCACCAAAATTAAATCTAAAATGGCATCCCCTCTAGTCGGTTCAGCAACTACTTGATGAAGGAATCCATCAGCTATCGCATCCAGGAAAATCTGAGCCGTATTATTATTACTAGCACTGGTCCTCCAGTCTATATCTGGGAAGTTAGTCTCCCATGATCACGCAGTTTCCGTTAGTATTTACTTTATTAAAGACATTAAAAAGGGCTCTATCCATATCCAGATTAGATCCCGGAGGTCTATAGCACACCCCAAGCACTATCGTAGGAGAGGCTTTACTAGTTTTCTTCCCCAATGTAATTTTTGTAAAATTTGACTAACCTCTTACCACTGGAGAATCCTGGTCATTTTCAAGCCTTGCTAGGGCTCAGGGTTGATGCAGGAGGCAAAGTGCTGCAGAGACAGTTTGTAAATACTCCATGTAATACTACCAATTGATCAAAAGCTATACAGAATTAACTAATATCTGGTGTGGGCCTATGGATAAGAAAGCAAATCATAGATCAAGTTAATGAAAGTGGAATGTTCAGCATAATTGCTGATGAAGCTCTGCACGCAACTAATAAGGAACCTCTGCCAGATCTGTGGATAATCCGCAGCAGCAATTCTCAGACTGGTCCATAGACAAGGTATGATCAGTGAAGTCCCTGCTGGTGCTCCATGAAAAACTCCCAGGACACATGGAGTTGGCTGTTCTTGCTTGAGTTGCGTCAACAAACATCCATTCAATCTAGGCTATTAAGCCCAGATCCTCAAAGGTATTTAGATTCCTAACTTCCATAATTTCACTATGCATTTTTCTTGTAGCAATGGAAATTAGGAGGCCAAATACCTTTGAGGATCTGGGCCTGAATTACAAATAGGAGTCAGGATGTAAAGGCAGCTGGATTCAGAAGTTGCTGGGCAGCATGTATTAATATAGTTCTGATGAAAAATTGTAGAGAACCTCAGGAGACTATCATGAAAGCTGCTTATTTCTTCTTTTTCCTTTTTGTGCTTTAAATATTTCTGTTAAGAGTCTGTTTGGAATCTGAAATGTTCAGTGTACTGCCAATATTTCAGATCTAATTGTTTCTGATAAGCTATCAACAAGAAGTTAATGGTAGTGTTTAATTAAATGGTACTTTCCAGAATTGCTTTGCTGGTTGTGCTATATTTAACTTTAAGAACAGTCTTTGATGCATTTCCTATCCTTTTGCTAATTCCAAAAATAACTGCAATCTGTAAATAGAAAAACTAGATGCATTTAGCAGCAGGCACAGCATGCAGGAAAGGCCATAATCATTACTATGTCAGGAGTACTATATTAATGTCTCTAACGTAGCCTTTTCCCAACATTTCTTCAGTTCTGTTGGATTTATCCATATCTGACCTTCATATATCATAAAAAATTAATCCAGAAAGCTGGGAACTATGTGAGTGGCTTATACCTCATGGAATGATGCCACGTTATTTTCACGATAGAGTAACACCCATCGTTTTAAGTGCTGACATCAGGTGAAAAAGTTAGACCCGAGTACCAAAATGTTTTATCTGACAGTAATAGGGATTTATTTCTTATGACTAAAGGCTATTTTCATCTGATACATGGAGGAGTAACTTCTTCTTTCAAAAGGATGCTCCTTTGTTGTGACTGTCATAGGTACCAGCTGAGTATCCCCCACTCCACCCCTCACTAGACTGCTGTTAAAGAACCCAGCCACTGGGGCCCCAGGTATTTTAAGAGTCCACCGCTTTACTGCCTCAGTCTTAGGATCTCTAGGTGCACAGCCAGGCTGCAGATCCTCTGTCTGGCACCCCCTCCTGAGAGTTGGAACTCACCCTTCCCTTTGGAGTCCTTGGGGACCAGCTGTGTTCAGGGAAGTAAGCAGTGCTCCCCCCGTCTCAACTGGCAGTGGCACCTACCTGCTGGCTTGCTTCTGCCTTCTCTTGAGCTGAAGAAAAATGGCCCCTAAAAAAAGAAGCTCTTGCCCTTTTATAACTTTCAGTATCGGCTGTAAGCTGACTAGAGACCCCTGACTTCGTGCCCCTGAAAGTTCTCCTGGTTGGGAACCAGTTTACTGTTTAGAGCTATTCCTTTTCAGTGGGACGGCACTTTGTCAACAACTATCTTTTGTTGTTCTTTTGCCACAAGCCTTTGGAATTTCAGTCCAAAATGGAGGCAAATAGCTAGCAGAGAAGGCAAAGAGGCATATGTGGCTGGTGAAAATATTCTTTGGGGGTGCTAAGCCCAGCCCACACTCCCGCTGAAGCAGTGGCTCCTGTCCCAGGGGGCTGGATCATGTGCCCCATTCTACCCAGCTGGCTCTCACCCATCTCATATTTGGAGGAGCCAGTGACAGTATCACTTGTGCATGTCCGCACACAGATGAGCTCCCCTCTCCCCCAACCTAACCATCCCTCTTCCTGTCCCCAGCACCATTGGCTGTGGGGCTTTGCCTGCTGAGCTTGGCATGCCCACGGGTGGCTCAGAAAATAAGGCAGAAGTAGATTTAAAGGGGCTAAGCCCTCTCTAGCCCTAGCCACCCTCCGCCACCTGTGCAAAGAAGTTGCACATTCAAACTGGAGTTTGTGGCTTGGTAAAGTTACATACAGAGCATTCAATCTCAGACACATTTCATAAATTGTACAGCCAGACTCCCAGGTTATCACAGTCGCATCCTCTGATGGCTCTGTCATCTTGTTCAGATTCTGGTAAAAGATGTGGAAGAAACCTTGCTTGGTCAGCTACTCCTTCAATCTGGACTCAGTCTACCAGTGGTTGGAGGGAGCCTCCATGATAGATAAATATACAGAGTGCTTGGACGTTGAAAGAACCTCCCCTCCCTCTGGACACCTGTCTAGTTGTACTCCCTCTGGCCCTAGACCACTACAGCAAGCCTACTCTGGATAGGGAAAGGAGATATGGACATTCTTCAGGCCTCTTGGTCTGCTCCATCCCTTCTAGGGAGTGCTTCCTAATATGATATGAAGGGGACTTTCCAGGACCTATAACGTATCAAGTACTTTTCTGTTCTATCTTACCAGGCTTACTAATCCCCAAAGTGAGCCATCCCAAAAGTCTAAGGTTCTCCCATCTGCCAACAAGCAAGAGAAAGTCTCCCCATCCCAGACATCTGGATCAACAGCTGGACTCACTGAGCGATTCAGTGGTGTGGTGACTTGGAAGACTCCAAAACTCACAGACATAAGTGACCAACAGAAGCCTAGAATGCTTAAAGTGGGTTGGGTATCCTTTTGAAGGGGATTTTCCCTTCCAGCACAAGTACTAGGCAAGGAGAAACTGTGTGCTCCAGTTTCAAGATCCTCTCTAGTTTCTGAATACCATTGGCTCCCTCTTGGCCACTGCATCAAACACAAATGTAATGATTTTTGCCTATAAATCTTTCCATAGCTTAGCCGTGCCTTACATATCAGCTCTTATATGTTGTTAAACTGCTGATGACAGCCTCTTCCCTGCCAAGTATGCCAGTCTTCCCATGAAATCTAAGTTTAGAGCTCACAAGCAATTAGGGTTTGTGCCCTGATTTTTAACAGTTTGCCCTGAGGTTCGCAAAAAGAAAAGGAGTACTTGTGGCACCTTAGAGACTAACAAATTTATTAAAGCACCAAATGCATCCGATGAAGTGAGCTGTAGCTCACGAAAGCTTATGCTTTAATAAATTTGTTAGTCTCTAAGGTGCCACAAGTACTCCTTTTCTTTTTGCGAATACAGACTAACACGGCTGCTACTCTGAAACCTGCCCTGAGGTTGATATTCACGCTCTTGCGTCTGAGTTGGGAGAATTACAAATATAAATAAACACAAATATTTAATTATAAAGAAAAGGGGACAAGAAGAGATCTTAGGGTTCCTAACTCAGTTCAGACACCCATAATTTACAGGGGGCTTTTCTCCAATTTTCAACATCAAGAAGTGTCATTCCTAAGAAAAAAAATTGATTCAAACTAGGAAAAAGACTCTGTGTTGGAAAACTGTCTCAGCACATTGAGAGACTGCTGATTCTGCATATGCTATACTGTAAATGCTAAGTTATGTAGAGCTGGAACAGAACAGAGGAAAATTCTCTTCTCTATAGGTTTTGATACAATGCTCATCACCATAGTATCTGAAGGCCTTTTAGTACGGCATTAAACAACATAACTAACATCTGTCACATGGCGTTTGTTCTCTCGTCCTCTCCCCAAAGGGAGAAGTGTGTGCAGTAGTTTTGTTATGGTACAGTTTGATTTTTATTGTTGTTATTAAATAAATATACCGGTTCAGGGTCACAACCAGAATTTTCCTAAAGAGGGGGCCTAGTGAGAGGATCCATTTTAAGTAGTGTGCCTGCCCCAGAGTGAAGATGGTGGGGCACAGCTTGGCTTGCTGTACGATTTGCAGAGGGCAGAGCCAACCACAGGCAGGTCTGCAGGCACAGAAGGAAGTGTTGGGATGTGCTGAGCCTGAGTCCCCCATGCCAGGGCAGGTTGCAGTGTGGAAAGCGCAAGGGAAGGTAACGTGCAGCTCCGTGGGCCCTCAAGCACCCCCACTCTTCATGAAAAGTCCCGGTATCTGGGCTGTATCTGTTGCTACCCACCCCAGGGCAGGGAGCTCAGGAAGGTCCTGGGAACTCCCCTCCCAGCCTACAGCACTGGGAGTCTGGCAGAGGGTCCCACATTGGGCAGGAATGCGGGTGCCCCAGCCTCTTATCTCCTGTGCAGGCAGTGGAACCTGGTCACAGGGCTACCCTGTTTTGCTGTCTCAGGCATGGGTCCCTGCACAGAGCCAGACTAGAGCTATGTAATATACCCAGGGCATGAAACCTTAAGTACTTAGGAAACTCCAACTAGTACATAACCTGATGCTCCCCTGTGCTGTTGCTACATGTTTATGTTGAAGAAGGCAGTTCAAAAGAATGCGCCTTGTGCTTGGAGTGGAAAGTGGTGAGGTATGTGATGGCCCTTAGTTCTTGGGGGAGCTCATGCCAAGTCTCAGACCAACCCCAGAGAAAGTTCTGTCTCCTGGACAACAACTCTTATTGTTGAGAGTTCCATTGTGCCAGAGGAACAAACTTGTCAACCATGGTCTTCGTTCCAGAGCATCAGGTATCCTAGACCCACGTCATGGAACACTTTGAAGATAAGGACTGAGACCCTGAGCTTGATCTAAAATTCTATAAGAAGCCATTGTAGAGAATGGAGGACAAGAGCGATGTACTCATGGTAGCCTGTGTTGCTGAGGAGAGGCACTGAAGTGTTTTGTACTAGTTGGAGTTTCCAAAGTGTTTAAGATTTCATGCCCTGGTATATTACACTGCTGTAGTCCAGCTGATGAAAGATGATGAAGGCATGAATAACTAAAGCCATGTCTTCATCTGCCAGGATGGGAGAGAGTCTCCTAGACAACCAGGGATGGTAAAAAGCATTATGTGCAGCCATTGTGAGAGTTCAGCATCAGCAAGGAATCCCAGAGTACTCCTAGACTATAGATTGAACTGATCAATTGTGGATGTGAACCATCAGTCAAAGGAGACTATATCATAGCTGCAAACACCTCAGAATATTCTTCTTTGCCCATCAGTTTAATCTCTTTTTGCTCAGGCTAAGCTTCAGCCCTCTGTTCTGCATCCATGAGCTGATCTCATCCAAGCACTGGCCATCTTGGTGGTAGTGGTATGGTTGTATGTGGTGAAGGATCATTACAGCTGTGTACCATCTGCATATTCATAGAATATCATAGAATCATAGAATATCAGGGTTGGAAGGGACCTCAGGAGGTCATCTAGTCCAACCCCCTGCTCAAAGCACGACCAATCCCCAACTAAATCATCCCAGCCAGGGCTTTGTCAAGCCTGACCTTAAAAACCTCTAAGGAAGGAGATTCCACCACCTCCCTAGGTAACACATTCCAGTGTTTCACCACCCTCCTAGTGAAAAAGTTTTTCCTAATATCCAACCTAAACCTCCCCCATTGCAACTTGAGACCATTACTCTTTGTTCTGTCATCTGCTACCACTGAGAACAGTCTAGATCTATCCTCTTTGGAACCCCCTTTCAGGTAGTTGAAAGCAGCTATCAAATCCCCCCTCATTCTTCTCTTCCGCAAACTAAACAATCCCAGTTCCCTCAGCCTCTCCTCATAAGTCATGTGTTCCAGTCCCCTAATCATTTTTGTTGCCCTCTGCTGGACTCTTTCCAATTTTTCCACATCCTTCCTTCCTTGTAGTGTGGGGCCCAAAACTGGACACAGTACTCCAAATGAGGCCTCACCAATGTCGAATAGAGGGGAACGATCACATCTCTCGATCTGCTGGCAATACCCCTACTTATACATCCCAAAATGCCATTGGCCTTCTTGGCAACAACGGCACACTGTTGACTCATATCCAGCTTCTCGTCCAGTATAACCCCAGGTCCTTTTCTGCAGAACTGCTGCCGAGCCATTCAGTCCCTAGTCTATAGCAGTGCATGGGATTCTTCCGTCCTAAGTGCAGGACTCTGCACTTGTCCTTGTATTGCTGGCTCTTGAGTCCATGTCATCTGACCAGTTCACCTAGTGGTTGCATGTAGATGTTAAAAAGGACTGGAGAGAGAATTAATACTTTTGGGGGCCTCTTTCTGGTTGTATCTACACAAATAATGAAGCTACTGCAGGAACACTGATTGCATGAAATTACTGGTTGCCTTGACAGTCCTCCTAGCAGTTCAGACCACCCACATAGAAAAGCTGATGTTGAAGGAGCTACACTTGCACCCTCACGCAACCATCTTCCAGATATACCAGCACATAATAAGACTGTTGAATAACCTCATTCATATTGCTCAGCACTTCTTGCTTGGAGTGAAAAATCTGGCAGTTTCCAAAATTTCAGTCGCCAAAATGTCAGGCATACATCGTGCTAAAAGTTTGAATATCATGTCCCAATTTTATAAAGGAGAAAAACACCCATCAGGGTCTGTATTGGCTGTGGCCCAGGATCGGTCATGCTGCAGTCATTTTCCTTACTGGCTGTATACCTGATGTGTGATTATCTCATAACCATGTACTCTGTTGTATGGTAATACTACACACAGAGCCAATGTATATTTCAACAGTTTCCAAATTGAAGCAAAAAGTAAATAACTCAGAACATGCCATATTTCATCTTACTTTTATTTGGTAAATCCTGCATAAGGAGACAAATAGGTTAGAAACGCCGTGAGTCCACTAAATTAAGAAATAGACAGCAGGCAATAAAGACCATGGAACCAATTCCATAAAGGTGGGATTGTGGGTGAACCGGAGTGGAGTATTAACATAGCCCTACTATCCACAAACACCACAAGTTGGGGACCGTGGGCCAGGTGCCTCTCTCACACTCTGTAGTAAACACTGTAGCTCGGGTATGTCCTAGCTACTACAGAATGGAACTGAGGATTCAGTTCTTCAGCCTCATGCCTTTTGAGGGCCTTTGTAGGAACAGAGAACTCACTTCCTCAGGCTGGACGTGCGTTGACACAGCACTCACCAGCATACAGCATCACCTTTTTCCTGCTTTTCATAAAAACTATAGTGCTTCTGCATCGACTTCCTTCTAAAAGCATGAGCTATCCCTAATCCACTACCTATGGCTGTGATGGGAATGGCAGGCCCTATACTGGCACCAAGGAGGTTAATGAGGCGATCACATTTTCCCTCCCCTCCCCCCCGCCCTCATGTTTCTCTCACTCCTGTTATTGCATGAAAAAGATGCACAAACAACAGGGAAACTGACAGGGATACTATATACAAAGTGCTGTCAAATGCACTAAGTAAATAAACTGGAAAAAATAGAGAAAACCAATTTATTTTCTCTAATCTCTTTCAATCATCATAATCTCAGTACCATGTAATAGTAATAG
This sequence comes from Dermochelys coriacea, assembly GCF_009764565.3. Lineage (NCBI taxonomy): Eukaryota > Metazoa > Chordata > Testudines > Dermochelyidae > Dermochelys > Dermochelys coriacea. The sequence goes on along the minus strand of NC_050069.1, from coordinate 251,756,811 downwards.
GTAAAAAATGTTCAGCGAGACATGAGATTTTTAAATTGATGGTGACCTTTTATCAAGAATCTTAAGAAAGTTACTAAGTTAGCATGATACAACAAACCCTAATTGGTTAAGCTACACTTTAGCAATTTACTATTTCATTAGTTTGTTTCTATACTTTTGCCCATTTGCTTAAATTTTCTAACTATTTGTGGCCTCAGGGATAAAGCACTAGATTGGGATTTAGGAGAGCTGGATTCTGTCACTGGCCTGCTGGGTGACCTTGGAAAAACCACTATAACCACTCTCTGCTTCAGTTTCCCCATATGTAAAAGGGAAATAATGATATTTAGTACTTTTGTAAAGTGCTTAATAATCTACAGATGAAAAGCGCTATATAGGAGATAGGGAATATTAAGTTATTACAAAAGCACTGGAATTCCAGTGGACAAATGTAAGTATCACTATCACACTTGTATGCAGTAGTGTTGTAGCCATTGTCAATCCCAAGATATTAGAAAACCAAGGTGGGTGAGGTAATATCTTTTATTGGAGCAACGTCAGTTGGTGAGACAAGCTTTCAAGCTTACCAAGAGCTTTTTTTCAGGTCTGGGAAACAGTACTCAGGAATGTCACAGCTAAATAAAAGCTGGAACAGCGGCCTTCCCCCTTTCTCCTCACCCCTCCACTCCTTTCTTTCACTCCTATGACTGGAGGGGTGTTAACGGGCCACTTCACTTTGAATGGTCCCTTGAAATATGTGTTAACTACTTACTCCTGGGAGAATTCTGCACCACTGTGCATGCACAGAATTCATGTCTCCTGCAGAATTTTATTTTTTTCTGCAGAAAATACATTCTGCCCCATAAGTGCTGCAATTCCACCTTTTGCCCAACAGAGACCACTGTGGTGCCTGAACAGCCAACAGCATGAATGCAGCAAGCTGTTCTGGTGTCACAGTGGCCCTGGTGGGAAAAAGGCAGAACTGCAGTACTTCTGGGGCAGAATATATTTGCTGTGGGGGGAAAAAATTCTGTGTGCACGCAGTGGCACAGAATCCCCCCAGGAGTTCATCACTGCACCCTGCTGCAGAGCCAGGTTAGGACAGAGTGGGGCACATGGGGGGGGGAAGGTCAGAATGGTCAGTGGGGGAGGAAGATTGGGGCATGGGCTCAGGAGCTAGTGAGGTGACAGCGTTGAGCCAGGAGCTGAATGGAAGTGGAGGTGCATACAGAGGAGGCTGCAGGGATCCATCAAGATTGGCAGGAGGATGCAGGGATAGGGGCAGATGTGCCTGACTGAATGGGAGAGGCTTGGGATCAGCCAGGGTCTCCTTAACAATACTGCCCGTCCCCACAAAAAAAACTTGTTCCATACTTCTCCTCTCCCACCCACACCCAACAACCCTCCTGGTTCACTCCAGGCTCCTTCCCTCTCCCTCAGTTTCTCCATTACCCTTGACACTCCCAATCCTTTGCACTGCTTCTGATGGGTGCAGGAAATAGAGTTCTGTATTTTAATTTAAATGATTTATTCAAAATTCTGTATTAATATGCCTAGTATAGAATCTATTTGTAAAAAAAAATCATTTTTTCGGGATCTGTATTGTTACAGACATACTTACTGAGAGATATTTTGAAATAAATTACCAAAATAATTGAAACTGGCATGATTATATTGTGTTATTTTGACAAATAAAATATGCTGAATTTTGCAGAATTTTAAAATATCATCCCAGAATTTTTAGAATTTTGGTGCAGAATTCCCCCAGGAGTAACTACTTATGCTAAATAATCTGTTCCACCAGTGGCATTCTGAGCCCAGGACTACAGTACAGACATATATCAGCATCATTACATTGCTCAGGGATGTAAAAAATCCACATGCCTGAGCAACATACTTATACTGACCTAATCCCTCATGTAGACAGTGCTGTTGATGTGAGAGTTTCTCCAACTCCTTCCTCTCGGGGAGGTGGATTATCTATGCTGATAGAAGAAGCTCTCCTATTGGCATAGGAGGGTCTTCACTTAAGTGCTACAGTGGCACAGATGCAGCACTTTAAGTGTAGAGCTGCTTTCAGTAAGTTTCCCAAAGCTGAAGAAGAGCTCCGTGTAAACTCAAAACTCATCTCTCTCACAAACAGAAGTTGATCCAATAGAAGATATTATCTCACCCACCTTGTCTCTCTATCACAGATGGTATCGTTGGCAGCCTCAAAAGAAACACCAAGGACCGAATGGACGTAAAAAGAGCTGTGCTTTTGACTGCACTAGTTCCCTCTCGGATAGTGCTGAGATTAATTTTTTTTCTGCTGCCTGTGCTATTCTTATGTGGTGAATAAACAGAGGACTTTATGTTCCAGAGCTGTCAAAGCATTGGACTCTGATAAAATCTGGCATAACAATTAAAATAAATGAATTAATGTACTTTCTCTACTGAGGTTGGGATTTTCTAAAAAGGATTAAGGGAGTTAATAGTCCCCATAGAAATTCATTGCGCAGTGGGCATCTAACTCTGTTTGGCCCCTTTGAAAGCCTGCACCTGACTCTATAAAAACTTATGGAGAGGGAAATAACTGATCTTGTTCTCAGATCAGACCATGCTAGTCTGGGGTTTGCCTAGAGAATTTACAGTGAGCAGGATCATCTGAAATTAGGAAGCATAATAGCTAGAAAGAATTAATCTGTTGTGAACAAGAAACAATGCTCAGAATGATAATGTCAACAAGTTACACACTCAGATATGATGGTGATAATGACCACATAAGAACCGGGATAGACAGTAGTTCAAAAACCATAAGTCACGCCTCTAAAAAATTTTGACTCGTATAAAAATTAAGATATTTAAAAAAAAATTGGGAATTCTTTTCATTTGCCTTCCAGTTTCTGAGACTTCAGATTCACCTTTTCAAGCTTTTCTTCACAACTATCAGGGCAAGAACCTTCCTTTTATTTTTAAATGAAAGCTGAGAAAAAGAAAGAAAAACTAACAGGTGTGAGACTTGCAATAAAAAGTATCATCCATGACTTAGATAGACAGCAGGCTCTTATAGTTTAAATCAGAGATTTCATAGATCCCAAGTCCAGAAGCAACCACTGTGATCATCTAGTCTGCTCTTCTGTATTACATAGATCCTAGAACTCCTCCAAAATAATTCCTAGAGCATATCTTTTAGAAAACATTCAATCACAACCTAAATATTGCCTGAGATAGAGAATCCACCATAACCCTTAGCAAATTGTTCCAATGGTTAATTACCCTCCCTGTTAAAAATGTACATCTTATTTCTAGTCTGAAGTTGTCCAGCTTCAACTTTCAGCTATTGTATCATGTTATACCTTTCTCTACTTGACCAAAGAGCCAATTAGCAAATATTTGTTTCTGATGTAGTTACTTATAGACTGTGATCAAGTCACCCCTTCACCTTCTCTTTGTAAAGCTAAAGAGATTGGGGTCTATCACTATAAGGCACATTTTCTAATCCTTTAATCATTCTTGGGGCTCTTTTCTGAAACTGCTCAAATTTATCTACAGTCTTCTTGAATTGTGGCCACCACAACCAGACATTGTATTACACCAAAAGTCACACCATTGCCAAATACAGAGGTAAAATAACCTCTCTTCTCCTACTCAAGATTCCTATGATTAGGGTTGGCACCCATTTGGTTTTCATCCAGACAGTCTGGGTTTTGTTTTTTGTGTCTGGGTGCCATTTTATAAGCCCGGATGTCTGTTTTTTTTTTAATCTGTGGAAACCGCTTGCTCCTAATTTGAATTTAACCCACTGACAGATGCTTACCCAGCGAACACTCACCACCCTTGTGAGGACGGGGACAGAACCCAGCCAAATACAGCCGGAACACTGCCTGCCCCACCGACTCCGGACTACCCAACTGGGGAAAGTTCAGAAAGTTTGGTGGGATGTAGGAACTAGGTGGGTGTGCAACAAATGGGGGATGGGGGCGAGGTGCTTCCCTTCTCTCCTGTCTCAGGTCGATGTGCTGCGAATGGGGGAGCACCTGTTTTTCTTCCTTCAACACTCCCACTGTGTGTGCATGTGGATGGTACTTTCTTCTTATGTACTTGTGAAAATAAGGGGAGTCTCTCTCCCAGTCTGGATATGCATTCAAAGGTGGGGGGGGGGGGAAGAGTCTTCCCTTTCACCCCCGCTGTTCATGCAAAAGGAAGAGCTCCCTTCTTCTGCTCCAAGAACTAGTGTGCTAATGAAGCAAACCACCCCCACTGTGTGTGTGAAAATGGAGAAGTTCAAATGAGTGCATGTAAATGAACCTCCCCCTATGTGTATGCAAATTATGCTTACTACCCAGGATGTGTGGGCAGATATACCTGAGAGGTGACAACTGGGTGGGGGGAGGGAAGAGAGAGCAACAGGGGTGGGGCCTTGTGGGGATGAGGTAGAGAATGGGGCAAGGGGTGGAGCCTTGGGGGAAGAGGTGGGACAGGGGTGGGGCTGCCAACTCCAGGGTCTGTTTAACAGCCGTTAGAAAAGTGGCATGGCAACCCTACAATAATTATGCCTCTCAGGATGGCATTAGTCCAATTGGTCACAGCCTTGCAGTATCAGAGTAGCAGCCGTGTTAGTCTGTATTCGCAAAAAGAAAAGGAGGACTTGTGGCACCTTAGAGACTAACCAATTTATTAGAGCATAAGCTTTGGTGAGCTCCAGCTCACTTCATCCGATGCATTACTTGCAGTAGGAGGTCACGTCAAGCTGATTCTATACCACGCCACCCAGGGTTGAGATCTGGGCAGCCTAGCGTGACCAGATGTCCCGATGTTATAGGGACAGTCCCAATATTTGGGACTTTGTTTTACATGGGCTCCTTTTACCCCCAACCCCATCCCAAATTTTTCACACGTGCTATCTGGTCACCCTAGGGCAGCCACAGCGTTGCCCAGGCCCCTGGGGATCTAAGTGTGGCTGCTGAGGTCAGCAAGGTGCAATGCACCTTGGCCCCGCGGGCTGCCCTACGGGGCTCAGCACAGGGCACCCAGGCCCGGTGTAGCTCGGAAGCCTTCAGTTCTCGACGGGGCCAGCCTGGCACGGGGCTACCGCCGTCTCTTGGGGTGCCCCCGGGGGCGTGCGATGCCTTCCCCCCCCGTCCCCCCCGAGGGTCATCTGGGACCATGGTTCATGCCCTCGGGGTGGGGGCCCACAACAGGCGGGAGACTCGGGGGGCGGGTGCCTGGCGCGCTGCGACGTGCCGTGGCGGCCTCGCCCAGGCCTCCTCCCCCTCCCGCACTGGCTCCCCCGTCGGCCGCGAGGCCGCCCGCCGCACCCAAGCCGCTCGGCGCGCCGCCAACGGCCAGCAGGTGGCGCCGCAGCTCGCTCTCCCTGTCTCGCCCTCCCCCCCCCCCCACTTCCGCTTCGAGGGAAGAGGGCGAGGTCGTTCCAGAAACTTCCGGAAATAGGGGGCGTGAGCGGAAGTGACGTTCCGGAGTGCGACGCAATTTCTGTTTGTGCGTGGCCGGCCGAAGCTGCTGCGCTCGCTGCTGCTGGGAAAGACGGGAGCGCGTCCGCCGTGCGGGCCTGGGCAGGGTGAGCTCGTGGGGGAGGGGTGCGGGGTGGTTTATGCTGTTCCTGCCGGGGCGGCGATGGCCGGGCCGGGCCGGGCCGGGGGGGGGGGTGGAATACGAGGCGGGCTGTCGCCCTCAGCAACAGTGTTGTTGGTGATGGAGCTTCCCCCTCCCCCATCCCCCGCTGGCGGCAGAGCGGGAGCGGGGTGAGCCGAGGCTTCCGCTGGTGTTTGCGCCCGAGCCGCTGTGAGGGCGCTTCTGGGTGCTGGGCCCCGGTTCCGGGCGGGCCTGTGGTGAGCCCTGGCCCCAGTTCCGGGGCGAGGCGGGGCTGGCGCGGAGCGCGCCCCAGGCGTCGGTCGCCGTGGGAAGGGAGCGGGTGCGGCGATAGGCTCCCGGCTTTTGGGAGGCCCCCGGCGGCTCGGTTACTCTGAGCGGCCGCTGGGTGCCGGGGAGATACGTCGCAGCGCTGAGCGAGGACAAGGCCCGTGTTGATGCCTCGCAATGAGGCAAACTCAGATCGCGCCAAAGCTCCGGGGGAATCTGACGCCGCTCGGGGATGGGGTGGCGAGGGAGCTTAGAGCACCCCCGGGACGCTCGCAGGTAACGAAGAGGTGACTCACAAGGCCGGTGTGCAGCCGCCTCTTCGCTGTGAGTCCGCTTCACGTTTTGGGGGGTGGCTCTGTGTGCTAGTTTTTTCCTTAAAAAGCAAGCAAGGGAAGCAGCCCCATGGTACCACTGGAAAACTTCGACGCATCTGTGAGTTCCCTTCTTCAGTAAGAAAGAGCAATGGTAGCAGCCTAGTGTGTTTGCAAAGGCGAAGGGCCCTTGGATGTTTTGTGTTTGAAGTTGCCAAGTTTCCCACGCGCAGTGTCCCTGTGAAGGTGAGGCGGATGGTTCATGTCGTCGCTATTTGCAGGTTTTTTGGGATGGTAGTGAGTGGGCAAGTGGAGTCTCTGGTCTTCCTGCTGGCAATAAAACTTTAAACTAGGGTGGTCGCAGCTAATGTGATTTGAAGTTGTCTGCAAAACTGGTTTCCTCTTTGAGGCAGGAAGAACATGGAACAAAGTATTCAAGACATTAAGATAATTGAAGCCCTTTCTCATTATGTTTTAATTAGTAACTTTATAACAATAGATAAAAATTGGTGTGTTTAGCATAGAGCATTGTTCTAACTGGGCCAAGATGACATTATAGAACCTAAATTTTTATAACAAGGTTTTAAATGTATATGGTCAAGCTTGTGACCTGGCATAGCAATTTAGTTGTCAGTCTTGTGCTGGGTGGATAAAAATCAGGGATTTATTTAAAAACATAATAAATAAAACCAATTTTTTAATTTAAATTGGGGGAAAAATGATTTCCCTTTTTGAGGGGGGGAAAAATCTACCTAAAGTTAGTTTTAATTAAGATACCTTTATAGCTTAAATATATCTCCTCATGGAATAGGGATTAGACGTTCTAATTCTATAGTATGAGACTATATATTCATGTAATCTTTAAGAAAAGTTTTGTAAATAAGTTCCAATAGTTCATGGATTTAGGGACCCAGTTTTATGGGATTCCAGGGGCTTCTGTATAGTGGCTTTTTTTAAGGTTAATCTTTCCATCTACCCAATAGTGCTCAGTCTAGCAGATACCATCACAGATGCTTAGTTTTGCAGTTCTCAAACTGGATTTGTGTCTCCAGAGATAATGTACTTATTTCTCTTTAAATATTTAAAAACATTTTTGCTGTTAATAATAGACCTCAACCTTATTGTCCCTCTGCAAATTTGCATACTTGGAGTCAATCCCTTATCTCTCTCAAAGTGTAAAGTTTCGAAAAGTTCAATGAAAAAAAAGATTGTTGGGGGCGGAATAGATCTGGACAAGAAGAAGAAGTCTGGAGATAAGTGTGAGAAGGGAGAGACAGGCAGTAGAAACAAAGTGAAACAGGAGTATAAACAAACAGGAAAATGAAGGTGAAGATGACTGAGTTAGCTGCAAAAACCAATATTAAGTTTTTCGTGTTGACCTGGCTGACAGTCAATTTCAATTTTTTTAATATTTCATTTAACTAATTTAAACAATTTTAACAAACAAACCTGATTTTAAAAAACTTGAATGTTGAACTAAATTCAAAAATTCATATTCTCTTTTGTTAAAATGTTTGCTATCGAAGAAAAAAATCCAGAATACTTAACATTGTTGTTGTTTGTTAGTTAAATAAAACAATTTAAAGGTCTGTCTGGTGGTGGTCTCTTAATGCATCATGTCAAGAAAATCCTCCAAATATTAATAGTTCACCTCCCAGTGACTTCATAAATATCTGCTTGTATTACCTTTGGTAAATGAAATAACCAAACAATCATTCATTTTCTGATATAGCTGTAAAACTAATCTGAAAAGTTTTCAAAATAAACCACTTTAAAAATGTATAGTGTGTACCTTCTAAAAATGAAACCTACATCTATCTCGAGTTGTGAAGAATATGTATTAAGGTTATAACCCACAAGAATGCACTTTTATGTAGAAATCCATGATTAAATTGTCTGTCTGACTTGTGATTTAAATCAAATCCACTCTGGTCTTCTATAGAATATCATAAAAAAAACCCCATGGTTTTAGCCTAATATGAGTGATTGGAATGGCCTTGGGCTCTGTTAGTTCCATGCTCTGATTATATGGTCCTTTGGCAGTTGCTGTGTAGTTGTGAGGGGTGCATAATCATATAGGTCTGGATTCTTCAGTTTTTGGGATATGAGGTATCATGTAACTCCAGTTGGAAAAGATGTGTGTCTCCAGATGGGGAGGTGTAAGAACTTGGCAGTTAAGTTAAGCTGTAGTTGTTACCTTACTGGGCTGACGAAATACTCAGCTGAAGTATGTGTAAGGCAATGGGCAAATATGCATCCAATGAAGTGAGCTGTAGCTCACGAAAGCTTATGCTCAAATAAATTGGTTAGTCTCTAAGGTGCCACAAGTACTCCTTTTCTTTTTGCGAATACAGACTAAGACGGCTGCTTCTCTGAAACCTTTCCTTTTCTTTATGCTTACCAGGACACTTGTGATTTTTTTTTTTAAATGTGCAGAACAAAAAATGATCAAATTACATAAAGGTTGGCTTTATAAGTTAGTTATAACATTCATTTGAGCCCTATAGATAGTCCTTGTGTTAGCTCTAGCTATGACCACAGAGCCCTTCTTATCAGATCTTTACATAATTTTTTGTTTAAATCCTCTTTCCAATTTCTGAGACTGAATTCAGTTTGTTAGTGGACTGTGGAATTGTTTATATGTTGCCACAAGAAAATTATCACTAATGTCCTGTGAAAACATGAAATCTAGAAGTGAGAACAGCAGGGTTTTTGACTTGTGGTAGCTAAACAACTAGTTACAGCAAAATCAAAACATCATACACAAATTAGCATAATTTCAGAGCACTATAATACATCAAAAAGAAACCCAAGGTCAATTTTCTCAAAACCTCCTCCCCCCCACCCCCCAAATTTCATCAAACAATATCTTTTTAAACAAACTCTGGAAGAAAACTTTTGAAAGTTTGAAATGTTTTATTTTGTCATCGTGGGGAAATTCCCGGTTGTGGGGGAAGGAAGGGAAGTAAAATGTGAACAAATGCAGAGAAGAAGAGTGAAGGAAAATCCTAAAAACTCCATTTTTTTTTTTCAAACAGTTTGCGTTCATCAAAAAATCAATTTCAACCAGCTTCACACACAAGTAATTGCCTTTATTCGGCGTAACATATTTTTCTGCCTCAGTTACTTTTGGTTTCCACAAGTTAATTGTTTTCCAATGATGCCTTCCATCATGGATAACACTTCAGAATATTTTAAATTTTAATACAGTGTTTTAAAAACATCTATTTCAAATTAAATTGGAAATTGTCAGTCTGTGTTAAGTCCCCAAACTTAACATATTGAAATCATTTAAACAAAATTAAAAAAAAAAAAATTGAAGAAGTCAAACCACAACTTGTGAAAGTCATTGGTTAAGCACCTGGAATCAGTCTGTTGAAGGCCTAAAACCAGTTGCTTCTTTGCTGATGCATAGAGAATATTTTCTTTTCAGTTTAACTAGTTCAGTTCAATGGATCGTGCAAAGTTAAGAAACCAATTGGAAGTTGAAAAAGCAGGAAAGCTAGTCTTCCTCTTCTAATTTAGAAATAATAAAAACTAGCTGTAAGAGGATGAGCTCTACTAGTTCTTAAATTTTTGACGGACATGGTGTCCACAGAAGTGTTTAGTGTGACTTCCGCTGAATTCAGCAAAAGTTAAGAGCCTAAATACCTTTGTTTCCAGTCACCGTGGCCCAAATCTATGTACAATCACCTCAGTTCACTAACTACAGATAATACTACCATTGTTTAATAAATCGGTTCATTTAAATGCAAAACATATTCAACTGTTTTTTTACACTAAAGTTTGTACCCCCAGAAGGTCTTCCTGGGTCTTGAGGCAAAGACAATGGAATTAGGAAAATATAAAAGGAGAAAAAGACTTTCTAGTTAACTGTTGGTTGGGGAATAAAGCATCCTCTGATTCTGTGAATATGGGATCCCCATATCTGGTGGGCTGGTAACTTGATGTAAGTAATACTCCTGGGGAAATTCTGTACCAAAAAAATTCTGTGCACAATATTTTCAAATTCTGCATATTTTATATGTCAAAATAATAGTACAATCACTCCAGTTTCAGTTATTTTGGTAATTTATTTCAAAATGCTGTCAGCAAGTATGTCTGTAACAATACAGAAAACAAAAGATTCATGAAATGTTTTTTGACAAATTTCTTACTAGGCATATTAATACAGAACTCTGAGTAATTCATTTAAACTACAGTATGGAACCGTATTTTCGGAACCCCTCAGAAGCAGGGCAAAGGCTTGGGGGAATCCAGGGGAGTGGATGAGCTGAGGGAGAGGAAAGTAAATTGCTGGGAAGGAACCTGGGTCTGAACTTGGAGGGCTCTTGGGTATGGGTGGGAAAAGTATGGAACAGATTTTTGGGGGACCCGGGAGGGAATGTTAGGGAGCTTCCCCTGGCTGATCCCTAGCTTCTCCCATTCAGTCAGGCACGTGTCCCTGCACCCCTGTCCCTGTTTCCTTCCACCCCCATCAGCCAGCACACCCTTCCCCATGTGGCTCTGCATCCCCTTCCCCATGTGGCCCTGTGCCTCCACTCCCATTCAGCCCCTGCCTAAGTCTGTCCTCCCCTACTAGCCCTTATGAACCCCTGTATGTGACCCCTCATGTGCCCCATGCTGTCTGTCTCTCCATATCCCCTGTGTTCTGACCTGGCCCGCCAGGTGCTGTGACAAAGTCACTGCAGGCTCTTTCTCTTCCATATGGTACCTGGGCCTGGCCAGGAGCAGCTGCTCTGTTCTAGTGCCACAAAAGCCTCTGGTGGGCGATAGGTAGAACTCCAGCATCTTTCAGCCAGAAGTTATTTTCTGCAGGGAAACACAAAATGCATGGCCCATGAATTATGCATGCAGTGGTGCAGAATTCCCCCAGGAGTAAAGTGACATATCTGCTTAGAGAGAGATTGTAACTTGCTAAAATTAAGTGTTAATTGCTAGAAAACTTGTCTTGTTTGTAACCATATGTCTTTTCTCCTTACTTAGAATCACTTTTAAATCTGTTCTTTGTTAATACATTTAATCTTGATTATTACAAAACCATCTCGGTGTAAAGGGTAAGTTTTCAGCTCACCTAACAGATGCATGCTCTGCCTTTTGGGACGCAGAGAACCTAATTTCTGAGTATCCAGTGAGGTGGACTGCATGCTGCAGGGAGATGTCTTAAGTGAACTTGGGAACTCTGATTCACTGATTTGTTACCTGTTAGGCAAAGTTTAGACTGACAGAATCTTGAAGAGTTTGCTGACAAGGCAGACAGGCTGTTGTGTTAGTGAGCTGACATGGAGTTTAGCAGCAGCAAAGCTCTCACTCTTGCGAAGTCGGAGTGATAAAACAGTGGCTCACAGTTCTGGGAGTTCTGAGCATGACATCACAGTTCACCAGATGTAGAAACTGTATTTTCTGCTGCTTAGTTAACTTTGGCTGTAACTGTACCTTTCTCACTTTCTCCACCCACCATGCCCTATCAGCAACAGGGATGTAGATGGAATGTGCATGGCGAAGAGACATCAAGTTCAACTCTCCCTGTGGTGGGTTCCCCCTGGGGTGCCACCTGGAACTGGGGTACCACTGAGTCCCCTTGACCCACCAGGCTGGGCTCCCTTTTACATCCTTGTCATAAATATAAAGGGAAGGGTAACCACCTTTTTGTATACAGAACTATAAAATCTCTCCTGGCCTGAGGCAAAATCCCTTCACCTGTAAAGGTTAAGAAGCTAAGATAACCTCGCTGGCACCTGACTAAAATGACCAATGAGGAAACAAGATACTTTCAAAGCTGCGGGGGGAGAGGGGGACGGACACAAAGGGTCTGTCTGTCTGTGTTGCTTTTGCTGGGAACAGAACAGGAATCAAGTATTAAAACTTGTTAGTAAGTAATCTAGCTAGAAATGAGTTGATTTCCTTTTGTTTAAATGGCTGGTAAATAAGCTGAACAAGAATGTATATTTTTGTAACTTAAGGTTTTGCCTAGAGGGATTCTCTGTTTTGAATCTGATTACCCTGTAAGGTATTTACTCTCCTGATTTTACAGAGGTGATTCTTTTACTTTTTCTCTGACTAAAATTCTTCTTTTAAGAACCTGATTGCTTTTTCATTGTTCTTAAGATACAAGGGTTTGGGGCTGTGTTCACGTATGCAAATTGGTTTTTTTAATCAAGCCCTCCCCAGGAAAGGGGGTGTAGGATGTGGGGCGATATTTTGGGGGAAGACGTCTCCAAGTGGGCTCTTTCCCTGTTCTTTGTTTAACATGCTTAGTGGTGGCAGCATAGGGTTCAAGGGCAAGGCAAAGTTTGTACCTTGAAGTTTTTAACTTAAGCTGGTAGAATAAGCTTAGGGGAGTCTTTCATGCAGGTCCCCACATCTGTACCCTAGAGAGCAGAGTGGGGAAGGAATCTTGACACTGTACTGCTGTGACAAGCTACCAAGCCCTCTCCAGGTTCCAGCCTGCACTTCCACCAGCATGCACACAGGTAGGACACACTTAGCTGCAGTACATGCATGCAGGCTTTTTAACCAGCCCCTGCATGGTAAGGCTTCAGCTAGGGCTCCCAGTTCCTAAGGCACGCACCCGCTGTGGCGTATAAACCCAAAATTATACAATCTTGTGCTGCATAGGAAACTGTTCAGTATAAGCTCATGCAATTCATCCCCTCCCTCAGTGTGGATAGTAATATACAACCGCTTTCTGCCCTGAGTTACAACTCCCACAAACTGGTTTTAGATAAAGCAGAAACAAGCGTATTAACTATAAAAGATTTTAAGTGATTATAAGGGATAGCAAACTGATCAAAACAGATTACCTGCAAATTAAGCTTAATATACGACATAGATGGGCTATGAATAGCAAATTCTCATGCTAAGTAATGATACAAGCAGACTGCAGATTCTTAAGGGGCAAGATGCACTTTCTTACAGCTGGGAATCCCCAGGTGTTCCATTCACAAGCTAAAAATCCCTTTAGCCTGGGTCTAGCACTTCCCCCTAGTTCAGTCTTTGTTCCTTACGTGTTTGCAGGAGCCTCCTTGGTTGGGGAGTCATTGAAGGACCCAGATGATGTCGCTCCCCTGCCTCTTATAGCTTTTGCACATGGTGGGAACACTGTTTCAAACACTTGGTTCCCACGCAAGTCAGTGGAAAAATAAACCTCCCAAGATGAAGTCCAGCACCAGGTGACCGGTCACATGTCCCTGTTGTGTAACAGTAGCCTTTATCGGAGGCTGTCTGTAGCATCCTCAGGAAGGCTCCCCAGGTGGAGATAAGCTTCCCCTGAGGCTTATTGTTCTCTCTCATGGCTAATTAGCTTGATGGCTGGCTGGTAAGGACCCATTCTAGACTTAGAGCCTTTGCCTAGTGGGCATTGCCCAGGAATAGCTACATGTGAAATAGATAGTCAATATTCATAATTTCAGATACAAAAAAGGATAATCATTCAGCAAATCATAAACTTCCCAATGACATCTCACTGACTTGCATAAAATACATCATAATATGTCATAATCATATTGAATGTCATTGTAAAGAATATGGAGTACAGTGTCACACTTCCATCCCAATTCCCAAGAAGTTCCAGTTCCTAATAGTAATGGGGCAATGCAGGGAAAAGAAAAGTGAGGATTGTAGTAATATTAACTTTGTATTATTATAGTGCTTATGAGCACTAGTCAGGGACTAGCACCCCATTGTGCAAGGCATTGTACAAACTCGGCAAAAAGATGGACCCCCTGCCTGAAGGAGCTTAAGTTCAAGTGAAGGTGTCTGACAAGTGGCAGTAGTAGCTGTCCCAGTACAGGAGCCCCTTCCGCCTACTGATCTTACAGTTTGCCAGAGAAACTGCTCACTGGATCCTATGAGTTTTGTGCTTGGCTTGGATGTTTGGCTTACCTGTTTTGTTTTTTTGGTTTTTTTTGGGGGGTGGACAATAGATAAAATATTTCATTGGTTAAAAAAGAAGCTGCATAATGTTAACAAGTTTTAAGTTTTGGGGATTTCTCTGGCAAGAAGAAAAAATGTTTGCATCAATATAGTTTTATCCCCTCCCCCCAGCATTTGTGATTAAAAAAATGAATTGCACTGTTGCACAATAGAATAATATTTATTTAAATATATTTGAATACATTTTCAAATGTATTGATTTCAGTTACAATACAGAATACAAAGTGTACAGTGCTCACTCTGTTGTTTCTGATTAAATATTTGCACTATAAAAAACAAATAGTATTTTTCAAGTACTATAGTGCAATCTCTTTGTCATGAAAGTTGAACTTACAAATGTTGAATTATGTACAAACCCCCCCCCCCGCATTCAAAAATAAAACAATGTAAAACTTTAGAGCCTACAAGTCCACTCAGTCCTATTTCTGGTTTAGCCAATCGCTCAGACAAACAAGTTTGGTTACATTTGCAGGAGCTAGTGCTGCCCACTTCGTGTTCTCAATGTCACCTGAAAGTGAGAACAGGGGTTTGCATAGCACTGTTGTAGCCAGCGTCGCAAGATATTTACATGCCAGATGTTCTAAATGTCTCCATGCTTCAACCATCATTCCAGAGGATCTAAAGCGGTGTGGGCTGATGCACATTCATTTTCATCCTCTGAGTCAGATGCCCCGATCAGAAGGTTGACTTTCTTTTTTGGTGGTTCCGGTTCTGGTTCTGTAGTTTCTGCATCGGAGTGTTGCTCTTTTAAGACTTCCAAGAGCATGGTCCATACTTTGTCCCCCTCAAATTTTGGAAGGCACTTCATATTCTTAAACCTTTGAGTGCTAAAGTGATCTTTAGAAATTTCACATTGGTACCTTCTTTGTGTGTTAAATTTGCTGTGAAAGTGTTCTTAAACATGATGAGTAATCATCTGAGACATCTATAACATGAAATATATAGCAGAATGCAGGTAAAACAGAGCTGGATGAATACAATCCTCCTCCCGCCCCCCGAGTTTAGTCACAAATTTAATTAGGTCTTGTTTTTTTTTAAAAAAAAGTGTAGTCAGCATGGGAGCTGTCCTCTGGATTGGTGGCCGAAGCATGAAGGGGCATATGAATGTTTAGCATATCTGGCACATAAATACCTTGCAATGCCGGCTACAAAATTCCAATGCGAACGCCTGTTCTTATTTACAATGTCCCCAATAGGTGAAAAGGATGCAGAACTATCTCTTGTAAATGTAAACAAAGTTGTTTGTCTTGGCAATTGGCTGAGCAAGAAGTAGGACTGAGTGGACTTGTAACAATCTACATTTGTAAATTGCACTTTCACGATAAATAGATTGCACTACAGTACTTGTATGAGGTGAACTGAAAAATATTTTGTTTTTACACTGCAAATTTGTAATCAAAAATAAGTGAGCAGTGTACACTTTGTATTGTAATAAAATCAATATATTCAAAAATGTAGAAGAAAATCCAAAAATATTTAAATTTCAATTGGTATCCTATTGTTTAACAGTAGGATTAAAACTGCAATTAATCACAATTAAATTTTTTGAGTTAATCACATGAGTTAAATATGATTGATCGACAGCCCTAGTATTTAGGTTTATGGTGTCTGCTTCATATAAACGAAACCTCAGCTTTATAAAACTGGCCATAGAGGCTGCATACTCTAAATTTGTTGTTCACTTAAACTGTGTGCAATTTTTTATTAAAACAATTTGAGAAAGTTAATTACAGGAATGTAGAGCTTGGATCACTTAAACCATTTACTTACAGGGGTATGTTAGTGTGATGGATTTGGTCACAGAGATCCCCTTGGGACTGTCACCTGATGTGCTGAGATTACCTCTGAGCCTGTTTTCCCTGCCAGCTTCAGACTCCAGGACACTGTCTTGTTGAGCCAGAGACGCTAGCCTGCTATAGCACAGACCCACGTCTGGGCCAGGCCCTTAAAGCTGCAGACTTTAACCAAAAACTGCTCAGCAGGTCTCTTATCTGCAGCACCTAGCCCAGTTCCCAATGGGATCCAAACCCCAAATAAATCCATTTTACTCCTGTATAAAGCTTATACAGGGTAAACTCCATAAGTTGTTGGCCTTCTGGAACACTGATGGAGAGAGATGTACAGCTGTTTGCTCCCCCATGTATTAATCACTTACTCTGGGTTTATCAATAAACGAGTGATTTTTATTAAGTATAAAATAGGATTTAAATGGCTTCAAGTAGCAGTAGACAGAATAAAGTAAGTTACCAAGTAAAATAAAACAAAACATTCAAGTCTAAGCACAATACATTAAGAAACTGATTACAAGTAAATCTCTCCCTCAGATGTTCCAATACACTTCTTTCACAGACTAGACTCCTTCCTAGTCTGGGCCTGATCCTTTCCCCGGTACAGTCCTTGTTAGTTCTAGCAGGCATCTTAAGTGAAAAGCAAGGGCTTTCTCATGACTGGGACCACCCTTGTCTTGCTCCACCCCCTTTTATAGTTTTGGCACAAGGCAGGAATACTTCATCTCTCTGGATCCCCACCGATCCTTCTAAACGGAAAAGCCCCAGGTTTAAGATGGATTCCAATATCCGGTGACATGGTCACATGTCACTGTAAGACCTCATTTTTCCATTACCCAGGGGCCGGCGTGCACATACAGGAAGTCTTTCAGGTAAATAAACCACTTACAACTAATTGTCCTGGTCAGTGGGAGCCATCAAGATTCTAAACCACCATTAATGGCCCACATTTTGCATAATTACAATAGGACTTCAGAGTTGTACTTCACATTCCTAGTTTTAAATACAAATAGGATAAAAATATTCAGTAGGTTATAACCTTTGTAATGATACCTTACAAGAGACCTTTTGCTTAAAGCATATTCCTGTTATATTATATTCACACTTATAAACATATTACCATAAAACATATGGAGTGCAATGTCAGTTAGCTTCATAGTTTTAACTAAATAAAAGCTTTTCTGTGATTCTCCTGCAACTAAGTCACTGTTTAGAAAAACGTAGGCCATGTCTACACTTGCTGGGGTTCGATGCTGCTGTGATCGATGCAGTGGGGGTTGATTTAGCGGATCTAGTGAAGACCTGCTAAATCAATCGCAGAGCGCTCTCTGGTAGACTCTTTCTTCATTGGAATGAGAGGAGTAAGGTAAGTTGACAGGAAAACATCTTCCCATCAACACAGCGGGGTGTAGACACCACAGTAAGTTGACCTAACCTATGTTGACTCCAGCTACGTTACTCACATTCCTCACTTTTGAACAGATGTAGCTAAAATTTTGCAAGATTTGTTCTGTTTGCTGGACACGGATGCAATTATTTTTCCCAGTGTAAACCTGATTTAAGACTGTATTTACCAGTACCTGTCCTAAACTACTCTTTTCTCAGGAATTTGCCAACTCTGCTCCAAGCTTACTGTTAACAGAACATGTAATATATGTCACTATTTGCTGAAGTTCTTGTATATATGACCTTTCGTAGTGTGGAAACCTCATCTTTGTCTTCAAAATTCATTGCTAATCTGCAAAAATAAATCTCCATTTTAAAAAAAACAAAACCCAAAAACCTTCAGATGTACCTTAATCTAAAACTAACTTTTTAATAAGACCAATTTGTGAAATAGAATGCTGTAGCTACAGAAACCTACTATAGATGAATATGTAGGTTCCCTAAGTATTTTCCTTCTAAAGTATCTTTTTCAATTACATATGACTTTCTGGATGACATTTTCAGGTCTGGTCTCTGCCAGATGATTGGGATATTTTTTTAAAAGCTTGATTTAAATACCAGATAAGTCTTTCAATACCTGTTGAAATACCTTTTTGTTGACTTTTATGAAAGTTCTTTAGTGGTCCTGGGATGGACATTGGGCTCAGTCCCTAATTTGAACACAGTCCCTTTTTAGTAACTCTGATTTAGCTAGCTTATGGATAAGAAGTAATTAATGGGTAGGATAATAGCCAAGAGTATTTGAGGTGTGGGCTCTACATTACTGTGCCTTTCCAGAATTTCCCTCTGTTATCCTTGGTTCCAGGGTAGAGGATTTCACTCCTGTCCCATTTTTTCTCACTTTTAAGTTGGCTGATTTTTATGTGAGTTTTTCTTAGTTGTAATGCCTTCTACAGACTTGTGTATTTTACCGCATGCTTTCCTGTTCTCAGTGTTGGCTGTGGCCTGCAGTTGCTGCCAGTTTAGTCTTGTACTCATTTTCATTTGGGGCCTCCTTTGAGCATCTTGTTCTGAAAATGAGAGTACAGCAAAGTTGGCATTATTTTGGAGAAGCAGAATTAGAAGGCAAGTGATCATCCTGTTGAGCTTATTCCACACATTTATTTACTCAAATATGTTGCTGTTTTTATTTTTTGACACAGAGCTATGTTGTATGGAAGGGATGTAGAAGTATATAAATGTAGAAGTAAGTATCATACTTCCAAAATTTCTTTTAGTTTGTGTATAGTTTGTTTTGACTTGTATATACAGCACATCAGCGACACCACTGCACTGATGCAGCAGTGCCTCTAGTGAAGACGCTTTATGCCAGTGGTCCCCAAACTGTGGGGTGCGCCCCTTAGGGTGCAAGGAGGAATGTTTCAGGGGGTGGGGAAGGAGTGCCACACAGTCCCATACTACCCCCAGCTCTGCTCTGGTCTTGCCTGCAGCCCCAGCCCCCAGCTCTGACTTCAGCACAGCTCCGGGGGGCATGGACAGATTCCATTACAGGTGGGGTGGGGGAGGCGTGACGTAAAAAGTTTGGGGTTCCCTGTCTATCTTCTATGGGAGAAGCTCTCCTGCTGATATAGTACTGTGCACACAAGCACTTGCCTCTGTGTAACATATGTCACTCGCAGGTGGAATAGTCACACCTCTGAATGACACAAGTCATGTAGACATAGCTTTGATTTAGTTTGTGTCTAGGCTAGTGGTGGCCAACCTGAGCCTGAGAAGGAGCCAGAATTTACCAATGTACATTTCCAAAGAGCCACTCTAATATGTCAGTATCGCGTGCGCCTCCCACCCACCGGCAGCCCTGCCAATCAGCCCAGCCCTCCCTCCATGTACATCCTGAAGGCAAAGGAGCTAGGGCATGGCAGGCTCAGGAGTGGGGGTCAGAAGGGGTGGAGTGGGGGCAGGGCCTGTGGCAGAGCCAGGGGTTGAGCAGTGAGCACCCCTGGCACACTGGAAAGTTGGCACCTGTAGCTCTAGCCCCAGAGTTGGTGCCTATGCAAGGAGCTGCATATTAACTTCTGAAGAGCCCATGTGGCTCCGGAGCCACAGGTTGGCCATCCCGGCCTAGGTATTCAGTTATCTTTGATAATGTTTAATAACGTTACTTTAAAATTTTTCTTTCCATGTGAATCTGAAGCTGAGTTTCACAGATGTATGTGTGCTAACCTATGTTAGGCGTAGTATCTCCAAGCTCAGTGGTCAGATAGCATTGAAATTACTTGAATTGGAAGATATCCCAGTCTATATTTTAATCTGCATACTTGTCCATTGGTCACAGAGTTAACACAATTGATTTCTGAAGATGATGGCAACATTTAAGCAACATGTCACTAGTTGGATAAATCTTTAGAAAAGTTTTTTCTGCTGCATTCCTGTGTCCTGGCATCAATGCAGGAGCAGATTTCGTTCTATTTGGCAAATGTGGTGGTGTTGTAAACTTTCATTTATACTACACCTCTACCCCAATATAACGTGGTCCGATAGAACGCGAATTTGGATATAACACTGTAAAGCATCGCTCTGAGGAGCGGGGCTGCTTTATCATGTATCTGAATTCATGTTACTGCAAGCAGTTCTTTTACCCCCCCCCTACTTGCTGCAGCCCCCCCACCCCAGCTCATTTCTGCTCCGCTGCCTCCCACGAGCATGCCTCCTCCCTCCCAGGCTTGCCACGCAATCAGCTTGGTGTGGCAAGCCTGGGAGGGAGGAGAAGCAGAGTTTCTGTGTGCTCGTGGGAGGAGGCAGAGCAGAGGTGAGCTGGAGCATGGGGGGGGGCGCAGCAAGTAAGGAGGGAGGGCGCAGAGGAATCACTCCCCGCCCCAGCTCGACTCCACCTCCTCCCTGAGCACGCTGCTGCTCTGCTTTTTTTCCC
This sequence comes from Dermochelys coriacea, assembly GCF_009764565.3. Lineage (NCBI taxonomy): Eukaryota > Metazoa > Chordata > Testudines > Dermochelyidae > Dermochelys > Dermochelys coriacea. The sequence continues at coordinate 251,736,622 of NC_050069.1, read as the reverse complement.
TCTCTCCCTTCTTTCCAGGCTTCCTGTGCCAAACAGCTGATTGGTGTGGCAAGCCTGGGAGGGAGGGAGAAGCGGAGGGATGGTGGTGTGCTCAGGGGAGGAGGCGGAGGCAGAGTGGAAGTGAGCTGGGGTGGGGAGCAGTTCCTCTCCCTACCCTGATATAATGCGGTCTCACCTATAAGAGAGTAAATAGGTATTTTTTGTGATTTTTTTTTTGGGGGGGGGCTCCTGAGGACCATGTTGTATCTGGGTAGAGGTGTATATGTTTGGAAGGTTAGGGATCCACTTGGATATTCTCAACATTGTTTCTAGGGTGGGAGGTCTGTTGGTTTGGTTTTTCAACAGCACTTCTGAGTAAATGTATTAGGAAGAGAAAACACCTTGAAATCAATACATAATTCCTCCTAACAATGTGAACACCTACCATATCGTGGATACTACTTAAATAAAAACATCTGGATTCATGCTAGCTGAAAATGCATTCAAATGGATTTTGTCTGAGTTGTGGGTCTCTTCTGCACCTGAGAATTGAGCTATACAGCGATTCTTCTTTTTCTTGACCTAGCATGATAGTATGGAGGGCACTTTTCACACCCAGGCTCCTTCTGTAAAGGGCAGTCAACTCACTGAGCCTTTTTTTTTTAGTGAAGCAACAATATTTGGATGCCAAAGCTAGTAAACAAACCTAACAGCCATATATGGGAAGGCTAATTGGAAAGGGTCCATGCACCAGCAGTTTGCTTGCCCCTTGATGCATTGACTGGACTCTGGTCTCTCTCGCATTCTCCATTCCAGTTTCGACTCAGACTGACAGGGTCACATAAAGAAATGTGCAGCCCACACAAAAAGAGAACTAACAAAGTTTCACCTATAATCTTTAAATAATTAGCTTGCAGGCTTTATTCCCAGCTCCTGTCAGTACTGGGCTGAGTAAACTGCTGAATTGGGGGGTAATAAAAAGCTTAAATTGCAGTCTTTACAAAACAGATGCATTAAGTTAAAATAGTGGATATAGGACCTCGTGCACACTTCTATGGGTGTATCTTGGTTCCAAAGATACAGAGCTACTGCCTAAGAACTTTCCCCTTAGGCCTTGTCCACATTTTAAAAAAAGAAAAGAAAAGAATTTCTATCCTTTACTCTAGAGTGCTTGTAAATCCAATTAAATCTGCTTTACTGCATTAAATGCCAGAAGCCTTAGGAGCTTAATTTACACTTCCAACTGACAAAATACTTTTTTATAAACTTTCGCTCTTTTATAATCCAAACCCCCAGACATGTCTACTCCTCTTCAGCATCATTATAGCTGTCTTCCCAAGGAAAAAAAGATGTATCCGTAACTCCAGTTAGCTAACTTGAAGTGAAATCCCAGTGAAGACAAGACAATTTGTAGTTACAAAACAAGCAGGTTATGTTAAAGACTAAGCCTCACAGGTCTCTTCTTGCCACCTAAGATTTACAGCTATGTACAGAGTACAGGCACAACACATGTAGCTATACGCTGCCGTGAAAGGCAGGCTGTGTCCACATTTGTTGCTTATGTGTAGCTACATGCAGTGAGGAAAGGCTCCAGCAAGGGAAGGCAGTGGGATACAACAGTACTAAAAATAGCAGTGTACATGTCTGAGGTGCTGTGTAGGGTGTACTCTCTAGGGGGTTCAGGCACTGTAGGGCACTCTACTTGCCTAATCCATGACTCACTGTGTCCACTGCTATTTATACCCGTGCTAGCTGGGGGTGCAGTTTCTGTACATGCTGCCATAAGTGTTGGACATACATTTAAATGTTCTAATAAAAGGACAGACTTCCCAGGTCTCAGGGAAATTGTAGACCAAGCTGTGCTTAATACAGGGCCTCTGTCTTGATGGAAATGTACCATGGGGAAAATGTCAATTATATGAAGTTTTTTGTAGGCTTTTCTCCAGCCAACACTAAATATATTAAAATAAAAACACCCCTAACGTCCCTAGGATATTACTAAATCCCCTAAAGATTTCTCTCAAACGTAGCCCAGAACAAAGTAGCTGCATTTTAGGTTAACAACATCTGGGGCAGTACTAGGCATGGTATTGATACTCCAGTTCCCACAATTTCAGGCAGTTCATGGCCTTTCAGTAACCCTCTGTCATAGGGCCTTTCTTGACAAGCAGAAAGGTGGTGCGTTTCAGTTGTTAGCTCACTCAAGTTACCTTACCCTCACTGGCTGCATTTTAGTCTCGAGGGGAACCAGCTAACTCAACTTCAGATTTGTTAGCTGGCGTCTTAAACAGGATTTTTTTCAAAAAGAAAAGGAGGACTTGTGGCACCTTGGAGACTAACAAATTTATTTGAGCATAAGCTTTCGTGAGCTACAGCTCACTTCATCAGATGCATGATCTAATGAGGGACTTTTTTCAGTCATGTTACATCAGTCAATTGAGCTAACATGATTGATTGATGATAGTACAAAAGAAATAAAGGTGAAGAAATTTTTCTCAGTTGTAGTTGACTTCTAGTACTTGTTCAATTTACTGATGAACCATAGTTGCTCCTTGAGGGGACTTTAAATAGTCATTACCACCCAATGACAAATAAGACTTAAGTTAAATCTGTGTTTTTAAAAATGAGGACTAGTTCCTATTTCTAGAAAAGGTCAGCTGTTCTCTGAAAGGCACAATTCCTACTGGTATGAAAAGTTAATCATAGAATCCTTTGACCTAGCTTGTCATACAATCATCCTGCTTTTCTTGTTTTCCCTATAGTTGCTTATTTCTAGATTATATAACCTTAAACTGGAGTTATGACTACTGTAGGACACAGCAGTCATTAGTTAGGATTGCTTTTGTTACTTCTGCTGTATATCCTTTCTGTAAGAAGATGTTTGCGAGGACTTTGGAACTCTAATTAGATGTACTGGCATATCTAGTAAAGCATGTGAACCATTTCTGAGAAATACTCAAATGTACTTTCAATTTTAGTTTCTACATGTTAAATAACATAACCCATTATCGGGGTGGATAAAAATTTTAAACAACTCCTTTAAAATTGGATTTTTGGTATAAATCTTAAATGGCTTCTAAACATTGGGAAGTATGGCAACCTATATTAAGGCCTAAATTTCACCACTGAACTAGTGGATGTCACTGGCCAGTCACCTGGAACTAGTTTGAAGTGCTAAACCAGCTTTTTGTAGCGTAGTCCTTTCTGCAGGTGTAAAGAACTTTCTTTTTAGTTTATTCAGCTAGTTCAGTTCAGTGACTAATTGCTCATTCAAAGTTGAGAAACTGATAGGAAGTTAAAAATCTGTTCAATCTGTGAATAACGTTTAGATTTAAAAGGATTAGATCTTCCAATTCTAAAACCTCAAAGGATATGATGACTGGGAACAATTAGCTTGATTAATTACAGATAATACTTTTTAATCCGTTTTTAAATGCAAACCATTTTAAACTTATTGTGGCCAGCACAATTACAGTAACATTGAATAGTTAAATCAAATTGTAAAGTGGTGTCTTTGTGCATTTTAATTCAGTTTCAATTTCCATCCAAATGCAGCTTGACAGTCACATGCAGATTATTTAGTAAATAAGAAATGCATCATTCACCATTTTCTAGTGTAATAAAAATGTAAAAAATCCAAAGATGTGTATGTAAAGCTGTGTAATTGCTTAAATAAATGTGTATAGAGTGCATCCTTCTGGTTAGAAAAAATACCAGATCATGCCAGCCAATGAGAATCAACTTTTTCTCTAGGAACATGAGTGAAGTAAAGTGCAAAACAAGATGAAGTGGTGATTCAAATCACTTCACCCTGCCCATTTTTTTTTTTTACATTAATGATGCTCCATAGTGTTCATCCTCATTTCTAATATGCAATGTCATTCACTTGCCCCCACGAACAGTAGGATTTTATTTTATTTATTTATTTATGGTCACATTAGCTTGGAACTTTGTACTTGGGCTGAAAGTTTGTGCTGTTTTTTTCTTTTGACAGTTGTGATGACTGAGAAGTTGAAGTAAAATCTGTTCCATACTTGCTAAACTTGTGAACAATAGGTGACTTCATTTTGAAAATGCAGTTTCACTAGCACTTTAAATCTTTCATACATTTGCTGCAATTCTAACTTTTTTCAAACTATAAAGAAGAACTAACTACTGAACAGGTTCTTTAATTCATTTTGTCACATGCTCCCCTCATGGTTTCATACCTTGGCTATTTTAAATAGCATTGCTCTAAACAAATGTGAATAAAATATGGTAACTTAGACATTTTAACTTTATATTATGCTATACAAACTAGCAAAATCCTTTTAAAAGCTAATCCCGGTTTGGCTTTCCTAGAGTTATTTACATATGCCATACAAAAACAAAGATAATGTTAGTTGTACAGCTAAATACTCTCTAAAGAGAGGACATGTCAACATTAAGTTTGGTATGGTAACTTTGATATTTCTTCCTTGTGCATAAAATATTTACAGTGCAACTACACTAATCATATATGCATATCTAGGGCTATAGAAAATAAATATCTCTATCTCGTAACTTTACATTCTCAACTAATTTCACAAAGAATCAGTTTAATTTATACTTGGTTCTCTGTGGTGTGTATTTAATGTCTAGTATCCATTCACTATCCATTTTCTTCTCTTCCAGTCAGTACTTGGGTGCAGTTCAACTGATGATTCAGTTAACAATGAAGTTAACTGTAGGTGGCCCATATATGCTGGCAAACTTTCACTAGTAGCCTGTATGCATCTGACTCAAGAATAAGACATAAGTGTCTTCATTACAAGTGCTGCTGCAGCTATGCCACTGTAGTGTAATTTCAAATGAATTAGAAAAAAGTTGTCACAGATCAAGTTACTTTTTGTTTGAGATGGCACTGTACACAGTTTGTCCTTGTCTACATTTGCAGTTGAATGTTCCACATTCAGTTCAGCTGCACCCAATCATAGTATTTACCTTGGGAAAATGGACCTAACATTCAAAATAGACCTGTTGCTAATTCATTATTTCCTCCAAACAAGTAGTTTGTGGATTAGGGATGTAAGGAAGTGGAGACACAGAGGGCCACCAATGGTAATGAGTATTTCACGTTCTTCTATATGGGTACTTAGAGCCCCCATGACCATAGGTCCTGTGTTGGACATAGTCACATCTGGACTCTTATTGCAAGCAAGTAACCTTTGGCCACTCCTCATAATAAAGGAGGCTGAAAGTACTTTTTAACATAAAGTTCAGTGAAACTAAAACATCTGAAAACAAGGAAGTGGAGGTAAGATAAGCACCCACACAGCCTTGACTTTGTCCTCTTTGAGCAATGCACCAATATGTTCATATCACATACACTTTTTTCCACTTCACTGTAATACAGTTCCTGCATTTGCCCTATAGAAACACTGAGCTTGCTCTCCTGACAGAATTCTGCAGTTGTTCTATTTTAACAACCACTTTATATCCTCTTACAGCCCCTTCGTACTCCAACAGAGGGTAACACTTAGTTATTCTTTCCCCACCCATCATTAAATCCACAGACTACTCTCAATACAGAATTGTGCAGGATACAAATGATGTAGACTGGAACCTCAAGGTACATATGTACTCTTTTCCTTTGGTAATGCACGCAGGTTGGTTGGTGGGACAACTGAAACCCAGATCTCATATCACTGTCACAGAATGCTTGATAGAGATCTTGTAGGTGATCTACAAGCATTCTTACAACTACAGTACCCACCTGCTGAAGTGAAGAAACAGATTGACAGAGCCAGAGTACCCAGAAGTCACTTACTACAGGACAGGCCCAACAAAGAAAATAACAGAACGCCACTAGCCATCACCTTCAGCCCCCAATTAAAACCTCTCCAGCGCATCATCAAGGATCTACAACCTATCCTGAAGGACGACCCATCACTCTCACAGATCTTGGGAGACAGGCCAGTCCTTGCTTACAGACAGCCCCCCAACCTGAAGCAAATACTCACCAGCAACCACATACTACACAACAGAACCACTAACCCAGGAACCTATCCTTGCAACAAAGCCTGTTGCCAACTCTGCCCACATCTATTCAGGGGACACCATCACAGGGCCTAATCACATCAGCCACACTATCAGAGGCTCGTTCACTTGCACATCTACCAATGTGATATATGCCATCATGTGCCAGCAATGCCCCTCTGCCATGCACATGGTCAAAGTGGACAGTCTCTACGTAAAAGAGTGAATGGACACAAATCAGACGTCAAGAATTATAACATTCAAAAACCAGTGGGAGAACACTTCAGTCTCTCCGGTCACTCGATTACAGACCTGAGTGGCTATTCTTCAACAAAAAAACTTCAAAAACAGACTCCAAGGAGAGACTGCTGAATTGGAATTAATTTGCAAACTGGATACAATTTAACTTGGGCTTGAATAAAGACTGGGAGTGGATGGGTCATTACACAAAGCAAAACTATTTCTCCCCACCACTGGTCCTCTTATCAACTGCTGGAAATGGCACACCTTGATTATAACAAAAGGTTTTCTCCCCCCCCCCCCCCCCACTGCTGGTAATAGCTCATCTTAACTGATCACGCTCCTTACAGTGTGTATGGTAATACCCATTGTTTCATGTTCTCTGTGTGTATATAAATCTCCCCACTGTATTTTCCACTGAATGCATCCGATGACGTGAGCTATAGCTCACGAAAGCTTATGCTCTAATAAATTTGTTAGTCTAAGGTGCCACAAGTACTCCTTTTCTTTTTGCAAATACAGACTAACACGGCTGCTACTCTGAAACCTGTCATGGTTGTATGGATGTTTACCTTAACTCTGTGTTCTGGTTTTCAGAAATTTTAGTTTTGCTGAACTCAACATTCTGGAAGGGCAAGAGCTATCACTGAGCAACCTTTACTCTGTGTTAATGAAGTTTTGCCATTTAACTTGAGTGACTTTGTATTTCATGATTTCTTAAATGTTGGCTTGATGTTCCATTGAATTGTCATTCAGGATTTAAAACTTTTTTTAAAAAAAATACCAGAACTAGAACAATTGGTTTCAGAGATGACTGACTGGAAAGCTTAAAGTGGAGGAATAAGCAGGGGTAGTTTTAATGCTGAAAGGAGTAGAAATTATTTACAGAATAAAGCAAGGAGGTAAAAGCTAGCTGAGGTCTCTGGCAGGATTCCAGAAAGACTCGTACTCCAGAGACCATTCAGTTTATTTACATGAACACTCTCTAATATGTGTCTCTTAATAGTGACCAAAAATATCATGGCCCTTTTTTTAAACTGGACAAGACTATTGCTCTAGGCCAAATAAGTCAAAATGTGTTCACTAAAATTACATACCATAAGATGCTTAACTGTTTGTTTGGCTATTAAACATCTAATCTTAATCTTAAAATAAACTCCATTTGGGTATCTTAATCTTGTTTTCAAGCTGGCTGATTATCTTCTAGATTTGAGCCAGACTAGTCGGTCCTTCTCATTTGACTTTTTCCTAATAAAAGAGATGAATGACTGGCAAACTGAATTTAATAATGCTTTATAGACCAATATTGTCTGTAGTAACTTCATGGCTGGGTTTGGATATACATGTTAAGATAAATTTAACTTTCTGAATTGGTTCTCAAGTGACTTATGACTTTTTTTTTAAAGAATACCATTCTGAAGCTTCCTTGGGATCTTATGAATGGCTACTAGAAATTGCACCTGTCGAGTTCCTTTAGGGGTGGGTGGGTGTGTTTTTAAAAAAAAAAAAAAAAAAAACCAAACCAAACCAAAAAAAACTTGGCAGCATTGCAGACTTCTGAGGCAACTGTGTTCTGCATGCTCTCCTTGAAGGGTGACTTATCTACATGTACCAGGGATCAACGCTGCTACAGCAGCAGAGGTCTAGTGAAGACCTGCTAAATCAACCACAGAGCGACTCCGGTCGACTCCAGTCCTCCACCCGAATGAGAGGAGTAAGACAAGTAGACAGGAGAGCATCTCCTGTTGATACAGCACAGTGTGGACGCAGTAGTAAGTTGACCTAAGCTACATCTACTCCAGCTATGTTATTAACGTAGCTGGAGTGGTGTAACTTAAGTCAACTTACCCTGGTAGTGTAAACAAGGCCTTACAATGGCAGCAGTTCTCTGGTATGAAGAAGGTGCTACGCAAATATAGGGTACAGAGTGTATATCAATCTCCCCTCTGTATTTTCCACCAAATGCATCCGATGAAGTGAGCTGTAGCTCACGAAAGCTTATGCTCAAATTTTAGTCTCTAAGGTGCCACAAGTACTCCTTTCCTTTTTGCAAATATAGGGTAGCCAGACTTCATACTGGCCTATCATTATAGACGTACTGCGTAAAAAGTGACCACAATAGCAATAGATCTAATATATTTTCTTGCATGCTAAAATTTGTCATGTCCAATTACATACTGTCAGTACTTCATATTCACTAATGAGAAATGACTTAACTCCCTGCCTAGTCCAATGTAGATATCTACCTAAATGACAGAATTGGAGAATCTAAAACCAAATTGCATCATTATAACTTATTTTCCTATCAACATAGGAACAGACTAGTCCTCCTTGTACTACTGTGTGTAGGATATGTTGGATTTAAAAAAAAAAAATCAGTTCTATTAAATCATATAAAGGGAGAGAAATCATGTTACTCAGTAGTAGTACTGTACCCATTTAGTAATAGGTTCTTGTAATTGCAGGACTTGCTGTTAACAAGACAACTGTTAAAACATGGTGGATTATTATGATGTTCTAGGAGTGCATAGGCATGCCTCACCAGAAGACATTAAAAAAGCGTAAGTACCATTTTCTTCAAGTCAAATCTTGCACACCTTCTCATAAATAAATGTATACACTTGATCTCTAGATATCAAATTTCTAATCTATTGGTATTGGTAATTAGTAATTCAGAAAAGTTTCTTTATTAGTGAGATCAGCAGTGCTCCAGAAAATCCATCTTTCATTTTATGTGCACATATCAGGAGAAACGTTTCATAAGGTACCTTTGAATGCTAATAAAGCACATTAACCATTCTAAAAATTGATCCCAAGCTCTTTTTTTAAAAAAAAAGATAAACTTCTATACTTTTTTGTCAGTCACTTTCAGATAGGGGTTTTATGAAATGGAGGAGGCAGTCTATGTAAAATGCACTAGATTAGATCATCAGCTGTTCATTCTAGTGTACTTATGCCAATTTTGTGTCTCATTTAAACTAAATTATTTAACTCTGTAGATTCTGATCCTTCTATTGAAGATCATTTCAGGTTAGAACCTTTCTTGGCTCCCTCATGCTTCTTTGGCTTCGGCCTCTCAATTTTCTTTTCTCTCCCTTGGTGTAGACTACATGTTTACCAGTACCAAATCTCCTCTTGCTTCCTGCAAACACCCACTACTTCAGTCATTTTGCATTCTGATGCTGCACTGCTGTGTGCACTATCTGTCCATTAACTGATGCCACTTCCAAACTTCATCAGATTGGAACAAACACAAATAAAAGACCTGATGCAGCCATTAACGCGTGTGGAGAGGAGCTTGTTTTTTAGATTTTGGGCAGAAAGCTTCTAGAAACCCTTAAGGTTCTGGAATTTTCAGGAATAGTCCGATGAAGTGAGCTGTAGCTCACGAAAGCTTATGCTCTAACAAATTTCTTAGTCTCTAAGATGCCACAAGTACTCCTTTTCTTTTTGCAAATATAGACTAACACGGCTGCTACTCTGAAATGTGCCCAGACTGAGGACTTCCTGGAAGTATACGATGGTCCACCATTTGAGAATTGGCTTACCATGCTATATGCAACTTCCTTTTATACTAGGTTTTTACCTGGCTTCAGATTATCATTGTAAATCAGTTTGTAGATACCTCTTCAAAATGTGGAGTAAAGATTTCAAATAGTATTAAAGGTGATTTCCACAGAGCACTGAATGGGGCAAGAATAACTTTGAGCTGTTAGGCTGAAGAAGCTGTGAAGTACTCTAACTGCATGGTACCTAGAAGTGCTCCCTTCTGAGATGGCACAGGTAGTGGCAACATCTGCTGTGTGAATCAGCTGAAGTTGTTCTGACTCCATTTCCTTCCCATTGCAAAATGTTCAGAATGCCTCAAACAAAGATGAAGTCTCCTCCTCTATTTAAAAAAAAAAAAAGTATATAAAGCAACTTCTTTGGAAATTAACTCAACAGTTTTTATTGGATGAGATCAGTTTTCCATGCTTTGACTTAATGGATTGAATATCTCCTAAATTTGAATGTGTTCACCTTATTAGTAAATTTTTTAGAGAAATCAGATACACCTTTTTTAATTTAGACTTTTGTGCATTACTTGCAGCTATAAAATAGCTGTCTGGCAGCAACGCTGAAGTGAATGAGTGACACATAGTTTTCAATTACTTTTTTCAGAAACAGGGAGGAAGCTTTCCTTGTGGAACATCTTCCTTTCACGGGCTGCTAAATATTATGCAGCATTTCTAGTTTCCAGTAACTTGTACATGCTGTATCAGTTTCCTGCCACAGCCTAGTATAGAAGGTTTATGCTGATCAAACCCTGATAGTGGATGAGCACTTTAATTTGGTATGCATACCTGTATGGATAACTACTTAACTCAAACATTCAAGCTTATGCTCGTGTTCGATCATAAAACTACCCCAGATATAATCTGTACGTTTAAATACTGAGGGGCACAAGACTGTAAAACTGTTTTACACCAAATTATTCCTCTTGGGGTACTCTCCTCTGGCTAGGAATTGTGCATATGGTGTAGCCTCCAAATCTTTCAATGTAGTTCCTCTAAGTGTTGTCTGTCCACCAAAAACACACTAACTGCTTATAAACATGCAAAGAGTTGCTACTACAATATAGCATTAAATCCTACTTGAATGTTTGTCAGCTCTCTGAGGAGAGCATGCAGCAGCAACAGTCTGTGGCCTCCAGATCTACTGGCTTGGGCAAAGAGGTTTCTTTGTACCCTCCCTACTTCCACCTTCCTACATGCCAACCCAGTTCTCCACTCAGTTATTGGCAAAGGAGGAGGTAGGGCTAACTTTTCTTCTCTTACAAGAATTGCCTCTGTCACAGCCAATCCACTCAGATATAGCAAGGTTAGTGGGAGAACAGAGGGAATCACAAGTGGTTAAAGGAGTTTAGCTGCAAACAGTCCTCCATCAGTCAGCAGCACCCAGGAGTAATTGATTTCCAGTAAAATATTTCTTTAGCAAAACTGGAGGGTACCCTGATAGCTTAAGTTGCAGGATAATCTGTGTTATCAGCAAAATTTCTTGGAATAGGTCTACAAATAAGATTTGAGCAACTAAGTGTCCTAATTCATGATTTCCTATTTTGATACCTGTATTTCTTGTGTATATCTATCTGGTGCTTATGACTGAAGTGAATGAGTGACACATAGTTTCCAATCTCTTTTTTTCAGAAACAGGGAGGAAGCTTATGAGTGCAGTTTACTGAAATAGAGTATGATTTATCTTCCCTTTTCATTTCAGATACCGCAAACTAGCTTTAAAGTGGCACCCCGATAAAAATCCAGACAACAAAGAAGAAGCTGAGAGGAGATTCAAGCAAGTAGCTGAAGCATATGAGGTTTTGTCAGATGGTAAGTGTCTTAAAAGGGATCTTGGCAGCAGGTAATCTTTGGTTATGGAATGCTGTAGTGGAAATGTTGAAGCATAGTGCTTTAAAGGGGTTTTCTTAAATTGGTCCACAAATGGCCCTTTTTTTTGTGGTGAGCAATTAGTTTGGTCTCTTGGAAAGAAGTGGAAATAGTTGTACAGTGTGGTGCCGGGAGGTGAGGAGAAATTCCGTGACATAAGAAATACTTTGAGTTGATATAACAGTTTAAGCCTATATGTTAAATCCTGAGTCTACAGAGACCTGTGATTAAGAATGAATCCTCTACAGGAGTTCATAAAGATTTGAAAGCATGGAATTTTGAGAAATATATCCTTGGAATCAATTAGCCATGGTGGTCATACTTCCTCCTAAACCCCTAAAAGTTTCTTCTTGCCACTTGATTCTCCTTTTTTTTCCTAATTCATGATCTATTAATTGGGATAACTAGTCCAAATATTTTTCTTTATCAACTAGCCAGCTGTATGCAGCAAGAGAGAGCTGAATACCAAAAGCCTCCCTTTCTCTCCTTGCAGTAGTCAAAACAAGCAATAGGGTAACTCTAAATATAACATCATTTAATTTCTAATACACTGTCAGAAGGGTGGTATCCTTTTTAAGAATTTTGTAGCTTTCAAAATTTTGTGGGAGAGGGGATACATGATGAGGGAATCTCCTAAACAGGTTATGCAGCCTTCCCACCTAGCATGGTGGGTAATGTACATGGAAGAATCCATGAAGTGGCTCACTGGCAAGTGGCTTGTCACAAGAATGTGTGGGTGGTGTATTTATGTCTAACTTGTCTTTATAAAGTTAACTTTATAAACTTAGTGTAGCAGTTGCTGAAATTCCAGTTGTCTTGCTTTGTTTTGGGCTCCATAATAAGAGTGCTGATAAGGCTTACAGAGTGTTTAGAATTGTCTGAAACTACTTGTTATGGGGGTTGGGAGCCTTAAATTCTAATCAGTTTTAATATTGTACTGATTAACCTTGTAGGAAACATTTACTTAGAATTGGTCAGAATCAACATTGTATATAGTATGAGCTACTATAAGCAAGAGGTCACTTTCGTTCCCTTCAATGTAAATTCTTGACTTGGAAGGAAGCTTTTTTTTTTTTTTTTTTTGTCAGAGCATTGTCAGCAGCTAATCTGAACCATAAACCAAAGGTTTTGTGCATCTTTTATATTCTGTATCCTTAGATAACTGACTGGAGCTGTTAACCATTTTTTTTAAAGTGTTTTAAAAAATACTAATAAAGATCAGAAATAGCATGTATATCTGGATGTTATACCATGGAGGATCTTTATCAGCTAGCTGTGTGTGTATTTAAACACATCGAACATTTCCCCTACTAATCTAGTTCATCCTTCGACACTTTTTCACTCTTCTCCCTTCTCTGCTTCCCCCAAAAATAAACTGGTACAATCGGGCATTTCCCCCTTCACCTATTCCAGTGGTTCCCAAACTTGTTCCGCTGCTTGTGCAGGGAAAGCCCCTGGCGGGCCGGGCCAGTTTGTTTACCTGCCACGTCTGCAGGTTCGACTGATTGTGGCTCCCAGTGGCTGCGGTTGGCTGCTCCAGGCCAATGGGAGCTGCTGGAAGCAGTGGCCAGTACGTCCCTCGGCCCATGCGGCAGGTAAACAAACCGACCTGGCCCACCAGGGGTTTTCCCCGCACAAACAGCGGAACAAGTTTGGGAATCACTGACCTATTCCATATACATTAATCCTGCCAGACACATGCATTGCACATGGGTTGGTCATAAGAAGTTCATTCCTGCTGGTAGTCTTAATGTGACTATTTGTATAAGATGTACAATATAGAAATGTCTCCCATTTTTCCATATGCTTGTCTGCTTTACATAAGAATGGCCATACTGGGTCCATCTAGCCCAGTATCCTGTCTTCCAACAGTGGCCAATGCCAGGTGCTTCAGAGAGAATGAACAGAACAGGTAATTAAGTGATCCATCCCCTGTTGCCATTCCCAGCTTCTAGGAAACAGAGGCCAGGGACACCATCCCTGCCCATCCTGGCTACTAGCCATTGATGGACCTATCCTTCTCTCCAATGTTCAGGTTAATAGAGGAGTAACACGACCTCCTCCCCAGAAATATCCTTGTGAACTTCACTTGTAACAAGTGACTATGGGAAAAGTTCTGCTAGAGCAGCACCATCCTTTGTCTAGTCTGTCTCTCAAAATAGGTCTTGGTTTGGCAGGCTACAGACTTGTTCACCCTGCATCCTGTTTTGGTTTCTGGTGTCTAATTTATAAAGGCTAGGCAGAAACTTCCTCTGTGGGCAACTTATTTCATAAATGTCATCCTCTAGGTTTCTTGCACCTTCCTGTGAAACATTTGCCTCTGATCGTTGTTAGGGACAGGATAATGGACTAGATGGACATCTGGTCTGATCTGGTTCGACTACTTCCATGTTGCACTAAGATGGTTATTTCAGCATAATGTAGCATGTAAAACTTGGTTATTTTTCATAACCTGTCTGTACAAATCCTACTGTTGATATCCATGCGTCGGGTACTGTAGCTTTGATTCAATGTGGCTAATTTAACCCAGGAGAGTGGTTGGAGATTTTTGATTTAGTTGGGGATTGGCCCTGTTCTTGAGCAGGGTGTTGGACTAGATCAGGGATCTCAAACTTAAATTACCAGGAGGGCTGCATGAAGACTAATACGTTGGCCTGAGGGCTGCATCACTGACATTGCTCTGTCCCTCCTCTTTCCACCCCTGCCCCACCTCCTCCCCTGAGCACGTGGCTCCCCGCTGCTCCCCCCCGGAAACCCCTAAGTGCTGCCAAACAGCTGTTTGGCCCTGGGAAGTGACTGGAGGTAGATAAAGGAACAGGGATGAGGCGTGCTGGGGGGTGGGGGGACAGCAGTTGCGGGGAACTTGGCGGGCCACAGCAAAAAGCTCCGCGGAGCCACATGTTTGAGACCCCTGGACTAGATGACCTCCTAAGGTCCCTTCCAACCCTGTGTTTCTGTGAGATACAATCAATTCTCCTATAATTTTATTCATTATTTTGTCATTACAATTTTGAACAGAGATGGGTTTTGGCAAGAGTAGTTCTGTTAAGTATTATCTATGCAAAGAATATTTGACTTGTAGAGACTGTGCCTGTAGTTTCAAGAACATGAAGTTCTCAAAATAAACTTTCTGTTCTGCCAGTCCACATGCAGGACTTCCTGTTTCTTGCCCGCTGCTTTTTTCTATGCTGCCCAGCTTCTTGTTTCATTGGTCGTCTTTCCCTCTTTTAACAAGCTATTTAAAATGCTCAGTTTTTTTCTTCAGGAAATCACTCTATTGAAAAGTAGTGTTGTAGGTAATGTGCAAACTTGTGAAGCACTTGAAGCCAGAAGAAATTCATAGAGCTTTCAATATCCGAGATAATTTTGTCTTGGACTTGGATTGTGCCTATTCTATAGGCACCAGCCACCATTCACAATCCCTTTAGATATGGGGTTCTTACTAAATTCTTAGTGTCCCAATACGTTAACTGTTAAAAGTGATTGTCTGTTCAGGGGAAAAAAACGGTCTTGAAGTTCCTGATCAGACTCCCATCAAAGTCAATGAGCAGACTACAATAGGTGTTGGATCAGACTGTGTCTAGTTTTTGTCAAATGCTCTGGCAAGTCTCTTGGTTTCACATCCAGAATAGTATCTGAGCTGCTGGAGCAAAAAGCCCGATGTTCTATCTGGCAGAACTCTTCACTCTGAACTTTTATTACTGAGACAGCAGCCTGAACTCTTATAATGCAGACTGGATTTATTTCTCTCCTCTCCCCGCTCCCCAAAAAAAAAAAAAGCCCTGGGAAAAATTACTAACAATGAAGTTCCATATCTATGGACTCCAGAACAGGGCAAACAAATAAATAAATTTCAGTCAGCTTTTTTGTGTGTTTAAATGGCCCCTCCTTCACTTATGCTCTTTTCTATCCTGCATCCATACCTAGCAGTCTTTGAAAGACACCGTTCCACAATCTGATATCACAGTGGTGAAGTCTCATCAGTTTTGTCACAAGGTCTTCAATTATTTTGCTGAATATACAAACATGAAGACCATAGGCTTCATTCCAAGGAAGAGCTACCTTTCAGCATATTAAAGCATCTCTCAATGGAAATTGTCAACAAGATGGTCAACATGACACTTTATTAGTAGCTACTAGAACTAAATTATTGACACTTAAGAACAGTTTTTTCTTCACCCGCAGTGCTTTGATGATTAGCAAAGTATTTGTACTCTGCATTTTCTGCAACAAACATGGCTTAAATAAACTTGCTGTGATAAAATTCAGCTGAGTACATTAGTGATGCATCCTGCATTTCTGCTGTTTCCAAATGCAGCTTAACTGATGTAATTTTTTTTGTAGCTAAAAAACGTGACATCTATGACAAATATGGAAAAGAAGGCTTAAATGGAGGAGGTGGAGGTATGTAGACTTGGCATGTTTTTTCTTCCATATCATCTGAATGATTTTAACAACTGTTCCAGTCTGCAGACTCATTTTAGTTACAGATTGGTTCATGCTCTGAAAAGCATTTGTAGCCATAAGAGCTAAAATATTCTTAAATGCAATTAAATTTATGTAGAAACAGAGCCACTGGGGATGTTGTGTTAGCACATACCATAGAGTAGCAACTTGACATGACCCTAATAGGACTAGTTCCAGCCAGTGAATTTGCCTGTCTAGTCCAGAACAATATTTTATTTATATATATTAAAAAAAAAATCTGAATTAGTGTGTATAGTCAAAGTAAGTGAGGAGACTTGACCTAACATTTAAATTTTGAAAAGTTATGAAACATAAGACCAAAAGAAGATACTACAATTTTTCTAAAATGTATTCCAGTTATCAGTTGCTTTTTAAACAAATGTGACATTAACCTGCAAAGCAGAAACTGAGTTTCATTTTTACTCAGTCATGTTGGTTTAAAAAAAAAAAATAATTAAGTCGTCTTTTTGAAAGACGATCAGGTAGTCGCATAATAAATCGGAGGAGAAACTCTTCCCAAATTCTTTTAGGAGATTCTACAATCATAAGTATAGTCTTACCAACTGAAGTGTGTAATTTTAGCTTGTATTTGCCAAGTGTAAGTCAGAGATTCTTTGTGTAATGTAAATCAGTGATTTTTCAACCTGTAGTCACTAGGCCCCTGGGGGTCTGCAGACTAAGATTTCCAAAGGGCTCCGTGCCTCCATTCAAACTTCTTTTGAAGGGTCTGCACAAGAACGAAAGTTGAAAACCACTGACTTGAATCAAAAGCTGGCAAGTGAGACTATCAACTAAGCCATCACAAGATTATACTGATTCAGAAGTAAAGATGCAGCAGACTTCAACACCAACAAAGAGCTTGGATTTTTTTTTAAACTCAGACAATAATAAGAGTTTTCATTTTTAGTCAAATGTGTACCTTTAAGTATAATGAGAAATATTGATGTCTAGAAATCTGCAGAAGAACATGAATGATAAAAGTAACTTGTAGGCTACTATTAACTTTAGGGATATCTGGAAAGTGACTGGAGGGGAAGGAGAAATTGAAACTGTTTAATAAACTACAGATGACCTCTTTGACTGTCCAATTAGTAAAAGATGAATACATCCTTTGCTGTAGAAAAACTGATTACAGTAATTCTAGATACAGTAGATCTTTTTAGCAGAATGTGAGAATTTTAACATGAAAGTCTCACTCAACAGTATTAAATGTGGTTTGAAGAATATATTGAGAATCTATCCAGTGAGCCAGGAATGAACTATTGTGGGAAAAACTAGAATTCTGTTTTAGAAACACATACAGCTTAAATATTTTGTGCTTCTGTAGTGTGAAGAGTTGTGAAATGTGACCTTTTTCTGCAGGTGGAAGTCATTTTGACAGCCCATTTGAATATGGATTTACATTCCGTAACCCAGAAGATGTCTTTAGGGAGTTTTTTGGTGGAAGGGACCCCTTCTCATTTGACTTCTTTGGTAAGTCAGCAGCTTTTGGGGGGTAGTGGTGCATCAGAGTAGTGGCTAAAATTCATCTCTACATAACAGATGTGTAATTTGACTTTAATTGGAGTGAAAACTATAACTGATGGATGTTTTAAGAAGTCTTTTTTTCACCTGTCTCCCTCCTTGCTTTTTGCTGTTGCACATAGGGTTTTGTGGTCAGTTTTTGCTCTATCAAGATCTGGTTTGTTTAAAAATAGTATATCAAGTTTGCTATGGTCTTTCTAAAAGAAGAAACTAATAAATCACACACAACAGTTCTGCTTTAGTAAATGTGGGTTGCTGTCTGTATGATGTAAGAACACTTTCTTCCTAAGTCTGGTGCTGCATGACAGTCAGAAAAAATGACACCCCCCCCACCACCAAAAAAAAGCATAAGCAATAGGTATAGTGAAACTAGCTTCCGAAGCCTCTGGCTACCATGGAGTTAAAGAAAATAATTAGTTGCACAAAAAGTTTATGCTTGCCAGCATCATGTCAATGAACTGTGTGCTTGTGAAGGCACCCACGGCCATACAAAAGATCTCAGCAAATCTGCTATGGATCTTATTCAATCTCTGCAAGTGTAGCTGGTTTCCCCCTTTTGATCCATAAAAGGGGAACGCATCCTGTGTTCAGCCTTTCACTCCTGGAACTGCCTAAAGGAACCAGAAGGAGTAACATCTTGAGGATTGCAAGAAGAATTCTCTGCCTGTTTACACACAAGACGTGAGAAACGAGACCACCTGGTTATTCCATAGAGCTGAAGAGGAATTAATGCAGTACTACTGCAAACAGTAGGTGACTTTTATGATAACTCCAGAATGGGAAAGGAGCACAAATTCTTTATTATAGGAATCTTTGGAAAAAATGCATTGGTGGGTCAGAGGAAGCTTGTCTACTACATGTTCACTGTACACATGTACAGTTAAGATTGAGTGTCTGGGGGAGAGATTTGTACCATGAATTTGTGTTGAGAGCAGTGAAGTGTCCCATAAACTAACACGTATGCACCAACATCTTTTCACAATCTTAATCAGAACCCATTTTTCCTTCCTCTCCCCATGCCTTTCTATTTACATATATGCCAATACTATGGAAGCATATGAAAGATCAAGCTAGATTCAGAGGAGGCCAGTTTATTTCCCAGAGGTTGTGCAGAGTCTACCAAAATACGCAAAACACAATGGGGAAGATGAAGAAATTCTGGGAAAGGGGGGAAGCTTGTTTTCTAATTCTTTTAAAGAAGAGGGAAGTGGTGGGTTTTTTTATGGTCTTGTATTTCTTTTACCTTAGTTTTTAAGGAGTAAGAGGCTTGGATTCTCTGATAATGAAAAAACAAATTTCAGTTCTTTCGGAGATGAGCCCCATTGACCTGCAGGAAGGAAGAAAGGCTTATGAAGGTCGAGGGAGAAATGAAGAGGAAAGGGAAAGGAGTCAGAAGATTTTAGTTTCCTATTCAGAAGCTAGCACCTTTTTTTTAAATTGCTCTTCAGATTCCCCTTCCTACACTTTGGGTAGGAAGTGTGTTCTGCTTCTAGTGAAGGAGTGAAGCTGAGGATGACAGCTTTAGTACTGGCAACACTTAATGATCCAGGAGAAAAGGGAGTTGCTTCCAACTGGGATACTGATGAGGGTTGTGGTTATTTCTCAACTGCTCAGAGTATGAAATTAAGTAGTTAAACATAAACTGAGTTCAAGGAATCCTATGACTAACTGCAGCATCCCTGCACTCTGAGACTATTTCATTTCAGTATAATATATAGAAAAATAACAAAGTAAAAATGCCTAAATACATGGGATCTTCATTTTAGTGATCAGCTTCTAAAACAAAGCATCTATAACTTGAATAACTGTTCAATACAAATATTAAACCATTTTGTTAGCATATAGAAGTCGTTTATTATTGCTGCTTTCCTATTTAAGTGGCCAGATAATGGGGCAACTTATAAAGGAGGAAGATGTTTATAGGTACAGTGTCTTAAATTTTTAAGATGACATGCAACTTCATTGACTTGTAAGTGACAAAGTAGCTAAGAATGGTGAACTAACTTACTGATTGCAGTGGGCATGTTTCTTTAGATTCCTACTCAGTGGTCATGAGTTGGCTGCCTGAGGAGTCTAATGGAGGATCAAAGGAAGGGTTTGTGGAGGAAGAATCTAGTGGAGGAATGGCAGAGGAATCAGCGGAGGGGCTGGAGGAAGAATCCAGTGGTGGATCGGCAGAGGGGCTGGAGGAAGAACTTGCAGTTGGATAGACAGAGGAAGAATCTGATGAAATATTGGAGGGAGGGATGTCAGTGTAGGATTAGAAGAATGGAGGGGAGGAGCCTAGTAGAAGATTAGAGGGGGAAGCCTCTGTAGTACGGGAGGAGGAGCCCTGCTGAAGAGCTCTTAGTTAAAACTATAAACTTTATTTTTAAGAGTTTGTTTAGATTCTTCTTTACATTGTTTCTTTACTAAGATGGATTGTGGGAAGAAGTGTAACAAATATTTTCACTATCAGCACTTCAGCCTTCTGATTCAATTTGTTTTTCAGCTGTCAATCAGAATAAGAGCAACAAAAGATTAACTCAGTTTGTAAAAATCTGAATACTTGTGGCTAAACTTACAACCAGCAATTGGGTTCTGCATATAAGAAGGTGAAGATTTGAGGTTCAGAAAAATCACAAGTAGTTTTGAATACTTTTCAGGTAGGCAAACAGCCATTTGCAGATAAGTGTGAAACAGCTGTGTTTCTCAGGTTGGGGTAGGTAGTATACAATCACAGGGTATTCAAAGACTATCTTGTACCTGGGAGCATGTTTTGGTAGACTCTCTGCATAATGTCTGAAAAATAAATTGGCCTCTTCTGTCAACCTAGCTTCATCTTTCATACACCAATACTACATAGATGTATGAATATGTAAATCTCCAATTTAAAATTACAGGAATGGAAGAGGATGAAGTTTTAGTTGATGGAAGACCTATAGTGACAGCTGAACACAGCAGAAGAAGAATGTAAAAAATACACCACCACATCTAGTTTTGCTTCTATCAAATGTATGAGAGAACACTGAGGAACCATTTCCAAGCATGTGCAACACTAGGGATGGAATGGCCTACAGAACTATATCTGTGGTCATCCCTGCTTTGCCAACTGAGGCCACTTTAACACCTATATACAATATGTATTTTTCTTGGCTCTTATGAGTGACTTAAGGCACAATCTGCTTACAGAATTTTTTTTCTTGTGACACACACACACACACACACACCTTGGCATGGTGCATGTATGTGGCTTTAACATCAAACTTCCAAGCTACAGTGTGTTTTGAAAGAACTACAATATTGTCAAGGTTTTTTCTTTTTAACTTAAACTTGCAGTATTTTTTTTACTGCTGTAAAACAGACTTTTGTGATCGATTAGACACAAGGTGGGTGAAGCAATATCTGAGACCTGAAGAAGAGCTCTGTAGCTTGTCTTTCACCAACAGAAGTTGGTCCAATAAGATTACCTCAGCCACCTTGTCTCTAGAATATCTAATATACCAACAGGATAACATTGCACACGATGAATTATCGTCTGTTAATTTCAACAACAGAAGATGACATTTATAGTGTTAAATCTAATTTTGCAACTTGGCAGGGCTCCTCATGTGAGGCACTGTAGTAAGCTATCATTAGATTCAGCATTACAGCAGTGAATAACTGATTTCCCCCCCTCCCCCTGTCAGTGGCAGTTCAAAAAAAACAACCCCTTTCTTCCCCCCCCGAAATTTCAGTGAATCAAAATTGACATAGTTCAGTTTGGTCAAACAATGTTTTGTTCCATTCAGATGCTTCATTTTGATTTGGAATCAAAAGTTTATATTCACAAGGGGACACAAGCTTAACTCCAAAACTTAGGTGGGTTGGTGTCGCTCCCCCACTTTTTATTCAATAACCCAATAATTATCTGGGGGTGGGAGACCTGAGCTCAATCCCTTCTCCAGAATAGGGATTTGAAGCTGGGCCTCCCTCATTTCCAGATTCAAGTATCTGCTCTGGAGAAGGGACTCAGGCCCACATGTCTCTTATCCTAGGTGAGTGCCCTAACTACTGGGTTACTGAGTAAAAAGTGGGCACCACCATTCTGCCTAAATGTTGGTAGGTTCCTAGGTACTAGCCCGAAAAGAAAAATATTTGCTTGCTTTTTTTTTTTAAGCAGTTGACCGGAATCAACACACATTCATAAAATGACTTGGTCAACTGGGATCTGCATATTTAGAGAAGTGTTTTGGCTGAAAAATTTTGCCCTCTTCTGGTTAGATTAGGTTACACCATTCCCCCTTCCCCCCCCCGGGGTAAGTATCTGAGCACCTATGTTTACTAAAAAGTTCTGAACAAGAACAAATAATTGAGAGAACAAATTGTGACCCTCTTCTGACAACAGAAATTACTACACATCCTTGGGAGTAGGGACTGGAGCCTGACCCTGCCCATGGCCCCACTACCCTGGCCTGGGAAGAGCCAAAGCTTGAAGCCCAAGTGCTTCTGCCCTCAGCAGGGGGCATGTAACTGTAGCCCAACTGCCCAGGGCTGAAGCCCTCGGGCTTCGGTCTCAGACCTGGGCCGCAGCAAGTCTAACGTCAGCCCTGGTGACTTCATTAAAATGGGGTCAGAACCCATTTTGGGGTCCTGACCCACAGTTTGAGGACCCCTGGTGTAGCCCAGTAGCCTGTCTTCTAACAGTGGCCAGTACAAGGTGTTTCAGAGGGAATGGACAAAACAGGGCAATTAAGTGATCCACTCCTGTCATCTGGTCCCAGCTTCCAGTAGTCGGAGGTTTAGGGACACCCAAGAACATGGTGGTTATGTCCTTGACCATCTTGGCTAATTGCCATTGATGACCCTATCCTCCACAAAGCTATCTAATTTATTTTCTAAACTAGTTTGTGCTTTTGGTTTTCACATCCTATGGGCAAGGAGGTTTGGGGATTGACTGCATTGTGTGAGGTACTTTGGTTTGTTTTAATTTCATTGGGTGACCCCTAGTTCTTGTTTGTTATATGAAGGGATAAATAACACTTTATTTTTCCCAGCACCATTCATGATTTTATAGACCTATGCCAGGCCTCTCTTCTAAGCTGAAATGTTCGTTTTTTAATCTCTTCTTGTTTGGAAGCTGTTGCATATTCCTAATTTTTGTTGCCCTTCTCTGTATTTTTCCAATTCAATTTTTTTTAGATGAGGTGACTGGAACTGCATATACTATTCAAGATCTGGGTATACAATGGTTTTATATAGTGGCATTATGATAGTAAGAAAAAATATCTATCCTTTTCCTAATGGTTCCTAACATAGGTTTTTCTGAGTGCCTCTGCACATGGAGTAGATTCCCGCCTCCCCCTGCCCCAAACTATATACAATGAGTCAGATTTCTTTCTTGAGCAGCAACAGCTAATTTAGACCCCACCATTTTGTATGTATAGCTGGGACTTTTTCCCAGTATACATTACTTTGCATTTATCCACATTGAATTTCATCTGCATTTTGTTGCCCAGTCACCCTGTTTAGTGAGATCGTCTAGTAACTCCAGTCAGCTGTACCTGTAATTATCTTAAGTAACTGTATCATGCAAATTTTGCCACCTTACTGTTCAACCCCTTTTCCAGATCATTTATGAATAGGTTGAACAGTACAGGTCCTTGGGGAACCTAACTATTTACCCCTTTCCATTTTGAAAATTGATAATTTAGGAAACAAAAGTAGGAATATCTTCTAATCAGCTCCATGACGGATCCTTCCCTCTTATCCCATGGCTGTTTACTTTGCTTCAGAGCTTTTGGTGTGGGACCTTGTCAAAGGCTTTCTGAAATTCCACGTAAGTTGTATCAACTGGACCACTCTGTCCACGTGCTTCTTGACTCCCTCAGTGAATTCTAATAGATTGGTGAAGCATAATTTTCCCCTTACAAAAGCCATGTTGACTTTCCCAATGACTAATATAATCACAGTAAATATTTTATTTTTTTAGAAGAATAAAACCTAGATTGTACATATGAGGGGAGGGGCTTGTACGTAACTTGGTGCTCCCCTGATCTATACAACTGTCTGAAACCAAGATAAAATTACATCTGTCCACAACTTACGTATGCATACATTAAATAACTGTCTCTGAATTCCAAAACAGTTGAATTTCAGTAGCTTGATGCTGATTACAGCCAACCATCAGTATGTTATGGAGGCATGCATTGGCTCTCTACAAAAGCAATGGAAACAAGTCTCTAAGCTTGCAATTCTAAGGAAACAATTAAGGTTGAGGAGGAAAAGGCAATATTATGTGCAAGTGAGCATAAGCATGTCAAGTTCCATTTTTTACAAATAATGCTTCTGTGTGTTAGACTGTAATGTGTCTTTTGGGTGGCACTTAAAATTGAGTGTAGGGCACTGGTGAAGTGTGCATGGTGTAATCTACGGGGTTGAAAGTGGAGGACTAAGCATTAAAGATAGGGAATGAGGTCTGGGCAGCTTCAGGGTTGCAATGATAGAAGTGGGCAGGGACATGGAGGCGGGGGGGGGGGGGGGGAGAACCACCTGGAGTCTAAATCTACAGCTATCCTATGGAGCCTATGTTGGCATAGCCCCCTAGCATAGGTGCAAACTATGGCAGAAGGAGTTTCTTCTTTTGGGGTCAGAACACCACCTTTCTTGACAGCGTTAGCTACATCTGTTGAAGCATTGTCCTGTCAACGTTACTCTCTACGCTGGGGTTTATTGGCGTAGCTCTGTCAGCTGAGTGTATGGTGGGGGGGGTTTTTTGGGTTGGTTTTATTTTCACACCCTGACTGACACAGCTTTGCGGATATAATTTAAATGTAGGGTAAGCCCATGTTTCATAAGTAGTGATGGCAAGAGCCTGGAGACTTCCATAGTCCATCCCGTTCATGTCCTCCTAGCATGTGTTGCTGTTGTGACTGGGATAAGGAGATAATGGGTCTGGCACAGGTCACCTGTAAGTGGCCAATGATGCAGTGGATTATAAAAATATGTAGTATAGCTTTGACATGAGTGTTTTTTATTTTAATGCCAGGTAACTGAAGATAAACTGAACTATAAATAGAAACCATAATGGTGGGCAGTAATATAATATAGATCACTTGTATGCGTGAGTGAATGACCTTCATAACTCACTAGTGAGTCATTCTCTAACAGGAATAAATTGGACTATAGCACTGTTAACTGCAGTGGCTTTATTTGCTAGCTAATATGCTGGAGTGAGACTCGCATCTGCTTGTCTTTGAAATTACTACTCCAGGAGTACGATGACTTGGCACAAAAATATTATTAGAATTTAATATTTCCAAGAGTTTGTCAGATTTGCTAATGCACATATAGCGTTAAAGGTAACCTACAAAAGATTTTTTTAAACATTGAAGTTTTTACAAATCTTTGAGGTTTTTGATGGAAAAGAGAAGCTGAAAGCAATTTTGGAGGAGAAAAACAATGCCTGTATTTTACCTCACAAATTTATAGTCTGGTCTGTATTCCTTGGTTTTGTGGGAGGACCAGTGAGAGGTATAGGGGATTATTGTGAGTTCTTAACATATTTGATGGGGGTAAGGGTATTGGGGCTCTCCAATAAAGGCTTCCTTTATTCAAAATGTGTTAATTTTGTCATTCATGTTAAGTTGGTGTAAGGAAACCAAACAGAGGTTTAAACTGTGGCTAAAAATCCCATTTCCCTTTCAGTGGGTTTTTCTTAACTTGTAATGTAGTCATTTCACTGATTCTCAGTAATCAGGCTTCCAGCCTAGGTGGGAACTGGATTTTAATCGTGGGGAGAGAGGGAGGGAACCTGCTCTTGGCTTCTGATAGTCACTTAAAATCAACATGGAATTCTAATTGGTACAGTGATTATTCTCAATTAGCTGAAAATGACAGTGGCCCAGATTCCGGAAAGCAAAGACCTGGTTAACTTTAGATATTGCCTTCAATGGGACTTAAGCATATGCTTAACTCTTATCCTGCATGGGAATGTCTTCCATTCTCTGAAACATCACACTGAGATTTGGGTTTAGAATTGGAAAATTCTATAGTTGAAGAAAATATAAATGCTATTACAGACCTTGTATGTTGGAAAATAACTTGTTACATTTCACTTTTAAACTATAATTTTTTTTTTTGGCCACATTACATTTTTCAACATCATTTCATCACAGGTCACACTAACATGCCTAAAACTGTTGTTCTGTAGATTACAAAATATTTTACAAATATGAGTTAATGTTGCCAGTGTCCTGTGCTGTATAATATAAGGTCTTGTAAAGTTCTGTTGCCGTGGGAACTGAAATCCAAAATAGTTTGTTTAGCATTAAGATTTCCACCTTTAATGGTACATTATGTTGTGTAAACCATGGTCCTGCAAAATGCTGATGTTATGCTAGTATGATGTAAAACTCAAACTTCAGCTTTCTTTGTAATATTCTAGTGGAATTTCCCTTTTATCTGGACACCTTTAACTTTCTACAAAGTAATAACTTCCATATAGGTATTCCATATTTACTTATTAGTCTCTGACCAGTGTTTTATAACCATAAAATCATATTTGTGCCATGGAATATAACTAGTGGCCTGCCAGTTTATTTTTTTAAATCCAGCTATAGGCTTTTGAGTTTATGCACTGGCTGAAGGACATTTTTGAAGTTAGTTTGTGCAAGTCCCAGCACCTTGAGACTTGGCAGTTCATAGCTCCAGCACCTCTGGGCTCGTTATACCAGTTATGAAAGCATGTGGTTTTTATTTTAAAAAAATAAAAAATGCTTGAGCCCCAGGACCTCTTTCATTACAAAATAAGCACTGCCTTCAGCTCTTATTTTTTTCTTCCCATAAAGCTCTTATCGTCTGAATTTCCTCTAAAGTATCTAACGCTCCAACTAGTTAACTTAAACTAAAACATTTGCAGATCACTTAAAGTTGTCTTATGACTATTTTAATTCCCTGTTTCCAATCCCTTTAAATTTTAGTTTTAATGGAACACTAGCATATGCTGAGCCTGTCTTAAGCAGAGTCTTGGTGGGGGTGGTGGTCATGGTCCTCAGATAAACCTTGAATGAAATTTTATACAAGAAGTCTTGGATATTTAGGAGTTGAATCAAACTTAATCACATCAACAATATCAAGTTTAAGCCCCAAAACGCAGCTTGACAGACAAGGTATTCTACAGAGAGAAGAAGGGCTTCTCTTGTAATTTCAGATGTTTGACATTCTGATGAATAGCAAGCAGATTGTTGCCTCTTGGAACCAAAAAAAGTCCTCATTTCTTGATAGTACAATTAAAGCAAAGTGTGTTTTATAGTTAATGGCCATGTGAGACGACGACGTTCTTAATTACCCAGATGTTAACTGACATGGATTTGGTATCTAACCTACATGAATTTGGTATAAAACATGGATTTTTGTGTGTGCATATGAACATACGTAGCTATTGTATAAATGATAGTTTGATTATATAGCATAACTGGTGTGGAACACATTTCTCTGCTGAAAAGCGAATTTCTGCATGTTCTCCCCTGATTACTAGTCACTTGCAAACTGGCCCAGCACTAAGGAAGCAGAACTTTATTCTCCGCATGCCATTACTTTAACAATAGTACTTAAAGTTCTGGAGATCAAAATGAGTTGGGGGGGGGGGTGAGTCTATTGGTCTCTTACATGTATCAAAGGTACACAGAATTGCTATACTGAATCAGATCTGTGCTCAGATATTCTGTCGGACAGTGACTAGTACCAGATGCTTCAGAGGAAAGTGCAAGAAACTTCCTTCTCCACTAGAAGTCCTCATACTTAAGTATAGCAACTACTGAATAAAACTGATCACTTCAACCTCCTGTATTAAAATCTGGTTTTTGTTTGTAGAAGATCCTTTTGATGACTTATTTGGAAACAGACGAGGTCAACGTGGGAACAGAAACAGAGGTGGTGGGCCATTTTTCTCTGCATTTAGTGGATTTCCTGCATTTGGGAGTGGCTTTTCTTCATTTGATACAGGTAAATATTCTAAAGCAAACTTCAAGCCAAAATTAGTATTGCTAGAGAAGGAGTTTCTCTGGAACAGTAAATTGGTACAATGCGGTTTTAAAAAAAAATGATTCAACACTGAAGCCTGTTGCATCTCCCTGTAGAGGCCCCTAGTTTAAAGAGAGCCATGGTATTGTAGAGTATTATTTGATATAGCTAAAATCTCATGAAAAGGGAGTGTAAGCCCTGTTAGAAGGAAACTGGATCTGTTCTGCTTCTTTGTTTTTTACTGACATCATTACACTGGACAAGTCTTAACCTCTCAGTACATCAGTTTCTATATCGATGTTACTTGCCTAACCAGGGAGTGTGGTCAATGTTTTTGACGTCTCCAAAAAAGGGACTACAATAGTGTGCGCCTTTAAACAAGATTATGAACTCCAAGTGCTCTCAATTATTGGAGCCTAGTTGAATGTTAAAGGCCTAGTTTTCGTAACTCCACTTAAACTCAGTGGAAGTAATAGTTACCTAGCAACTCTGAAATTGAGTAACTTGGAATTTGAAATTGGGGAGCTAGAATTAATAGATCAAAATTTGATGATCTAGCAGACCTTCCTAAAGTAAAACAGTTGTTAAACGGTTTCTGATATTATGTTTACAGTGCTTTAGTCAAATACTTATGTCTTCCTCCCAGGTTTTACTTCATTTGGTTCATTGGGACACGGGGGCCTTACTTCGTTTTCCTCTACGTCATTTGGTGGTGGTGGAATGGGTAGCTTCAAATCGGTATCAACTTCTACTAAAATAGTTAATGGCAGAAAAATTACTACAAAGAGGTAAGTGATATAAACAAGATAAATGTTGTAACAAAAACAAGGAGTCCGGTGCCACCTTAAAGACAAACAGATTTGGGATAAGCTTTTGTCCCCAAATAAATCAGTTTGTCTTTAAGGTGGCACCGGACTCCTCGTTGTTTTTGTAGGTACAGACTAACACAGCTACCCATCTGATACTTGGTACCATGCAAGTTGTTCTAATAGAATTAGTCAGTATTTTTCTGATAACTTTCTTTACCCTTACTGTTTGTTTCCCATACTCTAATAACTTAGATATCCAATTCTGTATAAATTGTAATGATAGAGCTATTTGATTCTTCTTTCTTTCCCTGCCATTACAGGATGGTTCCCTGCTACAGTGTGTGTAAGCATGCAGAGGTTGGGCAAAAAGTACCTAATGCCCTGTAGCCAAGAATTTATTCAAAAATGGGGAAAATCCTTAACAGCCGTATCCTGTGTAGCCTGATTGGTGTATTGATTAACTTCTTTTCTTTCACAAAAAGAAAAGGAGTACTTGTGGCACCTTAGAGACTAACAAATTTATTTGAGCATAAGCTTTCGTGAGCTACAGCTCACTTCATCGGAAATGCATCCGATGAAGTGAGCTGTAGCTCACGAAAGCTTATGCTCAAATAAATTTGTTAGTCTCTAAGGTGCCACAAGTACTCCTTTTCTTTTTGCGAATACAGACTAACACGGCTGCTACTCTGAAACCTTTTCTTTCACAGTAGTTGATAAGGGTTCTGTTTCTTGAACAGCTACAGCATCAGGAAGATTACCAATGTTGTGGTTTAGAATGAGACCTGAGGAGTACAGGACAATCTTCTGAAGTTTTATCACAAGTCCCTTTTTATTAGCAAATCTACTAAACAGATAGGTAATCCCACAAACACTGAAATACAACAGCAGATAGATTGTAATGTGTTTAGCCCTGTGACTGGCAGCACTCACATCTTCTGCGGGGATCCCCACAGTGTCGGTCAATATACTCACCTTCATTGTCATTGTTACCATCACCAGTGGGTGTCATCCTGGCATCTCCCAACGCATGTAGATTAGAATACAGTTAGGCTGATGTCCACAGGGGTTCATGCATATTTATGAAGGTTTCCACCTCCTTTTCTTTATTTGAACTTCTACCTCCCACTGCCTTTGGAATAGCCTATGAAAAATCGGACAGTTTGTTAATTTTCCTTATTCCATTAATATTTACTTTACTGAGTCACCATAACTTGTGGTTAGCACACTGAAATGGCTTCAAAATCCAAAAAATATTATAACCAGCTTTCACCCGTACATTACAATATATATTTCCTAAATAGCAGGAAGTTTAGCAATAATGGAACAATCTTATGATATCTTGTGATGTAGGGTCATTGCTGTCTTGTGACAAATTTTGATCTAGGTCATTTACTGGTTAGTTGCTTTATGTCAAGTGTCTTTAGTCCTGAGGCCTTGTTTGGCTAAGCTAAATATCTTACAGGCCTGAGGGCTGTAGGCCATGTTACAACATTAATTCTTTTATTTTCTCTTTATATCCTGAATATATGTGATCTCTTTTTATGCTTGGGTATACCTGCTGAGAAGCTCAGCCACCTGTCAGCTGCTGGGCAGGGAGTGGATTTTGGGATTCCCAAAATGCTGCTATCATTGGAACTTGCTCAGGGGTGATGCATCTTTTAGTATTGGCTTCTAGCTAGTAAGTGTCTGAAAACTGAAGCCCTCCTCTCTAGGCTTCTGGAAGAGAAGGATTATGCTCTTGCTTTCCCTTCACCGGTGGAGCTACTGATTGGGGACTGGGAGGCCACTGTTCTGCTCCAACCCCAGCTTTCTGGTTGTAAGTAGCTTGAGAAGCGTAGCAGATGGTCTGTTCTATGCTCCAACTTTCCCAGCCTCTGTTTTGAGAGTTGACCCTCCCACCCAGTAGGCTTCCCAAGCAACATCAGTGAAAGTGAACTTTCAGTGTCCCTACTGACCGTATGGATTTGAAGTGCAAATAGCTTACCTGACAGATCTGACAAGACTAAGAGCAGGAGTTAAGGTTCTCCACCAGGAAAAACATATTGCTTACTACTGGTGAGTGAACGTTCAAACACTATACACGTCGGAACCTCTCCTCACTATTTTACACCAGTCCATGGGGAAACCCTCTGCAAATACGAAGTAGTGACAAAATACCATGCAGTAAATTAAGGATATGCATCACAAATGTAATTGACAGTTGTCAAACTAAAGTGGTGTTAGTACTTATGAGATATCAGCCCAATGAACTTTCTTAAAGATTCAGTATGTGGTATTAGTAAACTAGCAAAAATGCAAGATTCTACTGTATAAATTAACTGGAGAGGTGTCCCTTAGAACAAACCTCTTGACACATTTTTGTAATTAAAGTGAATTAGTGATAGTGCCAGAAAACCCCACTGTTTGGTATTTATCCAGTGTCAACTGGACAAATACCATGACATGGGAACTGCAGTCCTTCCTCAGTCATTGAGTTACAGTTTGCATTGAAAAGGATGCTTAGGTAAGGCCTGGGTAACTAGATAGGCCTTGCATCATGCCCTGCAAGTTAGCAAAATCAAGCCCTGGCAAACCAGCATGGAAGAATTTGAATAGAGCAGTGGCTCTCAACCAGGGAGAGGCCATGAGCAGGTTTCAGGGGGTGTACGCCAAGCATGGCCAGTGTTAGACTCGCTAGGGCCCAGGGCAGAAAGCCAAAGTCCTGCTGCATGGGACTGCAGCCCAGAGCACCCAGCCCCACTACCCAGAGCTGAAGCCAAAGCCTGAGCAACTTAGTTTCACAGTTCCCCCTGATGTGGGACCCCCAGGCAATTGCCCTGTTTGCTACCTCCTAATGCTGGCCCAATTATTGTGGCACAGCTGGGCTGTGGAGTTTTTATAGCATGGGGAGGCCCTCAGGGAAAAAAGGTTGAGAACCTCTGGAATAGAGGACCTTCTGTCAGCCTGGAGGAACTGACCTATCTGGACTATTAAGTAGAAAGCCTCTGCTGTTGATTGGGAGGCTGTCTCCGTGTCTGTAATCCATTACATAACTTTACCCATGGCTTTTGTAACCAGTTAAGAGGCGGTCATCTCAACCACTTAAAAGTAACACGGTACAGTTTGTGTCCACACAGCAGCTTTTCAGTCCTCACAGCTACTTCATATGGTCAAACCATTGTCTAGTGGGTTCTGGGAAAATCTGGATAGCTGTTTCATAGTGCATCATGAAGGAATCGGAAGACATTCAAACAGAAAGCAGGGCAGTACCTCATGTCGTGTCCTGTTGCATGTTGCGTAGACTTGGGAAGAACAGGCCAAATTAATTACTTTATGCAGACATGATTAGAAGATTCTATCCACAGAGCAAACAAGTGTGGCTGACTGCTTATAGGCAGACAATTGTTTCAGTCTAGGAGCAAAATGCTGTTAGCTGACGTGATTAACGAAGTCGTAACTCTCCACATGTAACAAACGATGCTTAGAACAACACAAGCCAGAAACTTGTTACAAATGTTAAGGTGCAGGATGGGCAGGATCTCTTTATCTTCAAGTTTAGTAGAAATAAGACTGAATTGCTCCCCAAAGCCGATGATAAGCCAGTGCAACATACAGAACACAGATGTACTGTGCTCAACATAACTAGCATTCTGAGAAAAGGGGTGATAGTATCCTTTTGAAAGAAGACTACCATCTTGTGACCTGTAACCAAGCGAAGAATTCCTGGCCACTACTACTACTTTCTCTCTGAAATTTGGGTATAGTTATACAATTAAAAAAAAAAGCCAAGCAAACCTTGATCAGTGAACATTGAGAGAGAGCAGATAGCAATCTTTGGAGAGAACAGAGCATCTGCCTGTTCATCACTTTCTCCAAACCACAGCAACTATTCTCTGATTCTTTACTGAGTAGATCCTGCCTCTGTCTGATCATCAAAACCGAATTCTATCAATTGATTATGAAGTGAAAAGCTTCTACATGGTTCTGTACTCTAAACAGAGGTTACTTATGGATAGTATGTAATACAAACCAGCCCTAAATATGGCCTACATTTGTGCTTTGAACAAGCAATTATAATTCAGTGACAAGGGAATAAAATGGACTGCTTTTCAAACCCAGAATTGCACATAAAACATTTTAACAAGGGGAGGTAAACCCTACATGCATCAAGATTACCTGTTGAAAACCAATCAAGAGATGCAAAAGTTAATCCTGCTTGTGAACCTTAACTTGGCCATGTTAAGCACATGCTGTGTAGCACTATTTTGGTGCTGTTGCACATGTTCTCTGTGGTGGTTCATCCTGCTTAACTAGTTAAAAATATCAGTGTAATATTGTGGGGAAAATATACACCATAAAATGCACGATGCTGAATACAGCTGTCAAAGCCTGAACTGCCACAATTCCTAACTACTACTTTTAACTGAAACTCAAAACTAAATTGCATATGATGCTTTTTGAATGGGAGGGTGGGGAAAAAAGGAAAAAGATGAGAACTGTGATTATGGAGAATAGAGTGCCACTTCAGCTGCAGTGACTGTTACACTGCAGCGTTGTAGACAGCAGTGTAATACGCTGGAGGACTAGGAGTCACTTCCAGAAAGTCTTTTCAGTGGGGTGGGAAAGACGTTAATTGTTGTGGCTTCTCCGCTGTTGAATGTGATCACTCGCTTACTGCAGTTGCATCAGCCAAGCTTTGGCCCTAGACTTGGCAATGTATTTCATTACCTAAATATCTACATGTGTGGTGTACTTTGATCATATTGAAAATGCTTTAAAACTATGATTAAATGGATTTTTGTCCTACAGAATTGTTGAGAATGGACAAGAGAGAGTGGAAGTTGAAGAAGATGGCCAGTTAAAGTCATTAACAGTAAATGGTAAGGAGCAGCTGCTACGCTTGGATAACAAGTAATTCAACGCACGTGTTAACAGAAATTTTAAGCTATAACAAGCACCATTTGAGGAGTAACAGGAACTTTTTTTTGAAGATTTCAAATGAACTCTTTCAGTATCTGTACTTAACCTAAAGTATTTATAAACAGCTCATCGGAGCTCATGATATTTGTCATAGACTTTTGAGTTAATTGTTGGGACCACATCAGTAGGACCATTTTTTGTCCTTAAATTGTTGTAAATTTCTGTATGCACTTTGCTTTTTATTAAACATGATCCAGGGTTAGCCGTGATCCTTCAGTAGTGCTAGGCAAAATGTACACTAACCGCTAGCATAAATCTTGCTTTTCCCATTTTGTTTGAAATGTGAGCCAACTAGTAGTTTGTCTGCTGTGAAGTTAACATTTCAAGGATGAACTTTTCAGTAATTTCAACTTTTTTTTTTTTAATATTTAGTAGTGAAAGATGTTAATACGTTCCTGGTAATGCATTTCTGGTTTAAATAAATTAAGGATGTTTTCTAGTTGTGCATGAATGCCAACAACTTAGTAAGTTCTGACAATGTTTAAATATGTAATGTTTAAGCCTAGGAAAACAACAAAGTAAAGCTGGTGAGCTGGGTCTTTTGTCAATTGCTAAAAAATTCAAAATGAATAAATGCTGATGTTTGTGGTGCATTCTTTCATGGATGGCATTTGTAGCCTTCTTGTGTCTGTGTGTGATTTGGGCACGTGGGGCACCATATTTTGCTTTTCAACACCTGCTTCCTTCAAGCTTCAGGCTGAGGGGCTTTTCTTTGCAGATGTTTTCTTCAATGTGACTGACTGAAAACATGGCTTGTGGTTTCCTTTCCAAACCTATATGTGAAGTATCTATTTATAGGGTGTGTTCCCCAGGACTGGCTGGATAACTGTCACTTCCCCCAATGTATACATTTCAACTTGTCCGAAAGTAATACTCTGCATTATTGTCTTGTAACTAAGATGTCTAACAAGTATACAATATCTCTGAAAACACTGCATTAAAAGCCCTTTTCTTCATATATGGGGCAACATACCCATCTGTAGATAACTTCCACAAAATTGATGTCCATCAGTAAATGAAAAGCAAACCCAAAATATCTAAATTAGCAGTGTTTTCTAATGTTCTGGAATAGATGTAAAAGGAAGAGTAATTGTGATTCATAAATGTCCATCTTCAAAACTGAGTTGTCAAGGAAGCGAGTAACTGTAAAACTCTATTAATATGGTGTCTTTAGCTGCGTAGACTTGAGTACCATTGGTTTACACACTTACTAACCAACATTAAAAATGCAGAAAAGTGCCTACTTACACTAATGGAATGGGGAGTGAGGCGAAGTACTAATTTGTAGATGGTCAGATTTTTCAAAGCTAGGCAAAAGGAATTGTTTGCAAGGCTCCTGTATGCCTGCTTTATACAGTAGATATTTAGGCTCTTTCATCAGGTATTTTTGTGCACTGGGTATTTGTGTATAAGTGATGCATGTACAGTTTTATGCATGCAGCTAGCTCTGAACATCTGGCCTACTGTGAATTATTTAGGCTAGTTTAACATCGAGAAATGTTATGCAAGACTTCAGTGTATGGTTTGAAGTGATCAGTTAATCCTTTCTAGAGAATACTGTCTGTAATGTTACACTAATGAATGTCTAAGAATTAAAGTTCAGGAGGTGGATGGAAAAAATTGAAAAAGTATTCTTCAGGATAACTGATTCAACTTAAACCAAGAACAAATAACCTAACAAATTGTGTTAATTGTTGGTGACTGCAGTAAGGTTAACACTGTGAGGTTATAAAATTAAAATTTTCTCCCCCTCAATGTTATAGTCAAATTAAAGAGGGTAGGAGAAGGAATGAAATATTAAAGTTATACTTTAAGGTTGGGAGATCAAAAGGTATGTACGTTTTTAAAGTATATGCCAAGTCCTTGTAATAGAAGCTCAAAACTTAATCTAGCAACTCTACATTGTTTCCTTATCAATTTTCCTCTCTTGCACTTGTTGCCCAAAAGATGACTAAACAGAGAAACTAGAAGTTACTTAAAATGGTTTGAAATACATTTGTCATTAGGTTTGAAAATGTTAGCCACAGTGCACTCCCGCTTCTACTGGCGTGACTTCAGTGTGTTACAACTCCTACCTATGAAATACATGTGGCTCTTCATTTAGCTGTTTGGCATAAGCTGAGTTGTAAATTGCATAGTGAGAGTTTAACATGGTGACTTCACTTAAGATCCAGTCTGGATGGTGCTCTCTCTGCCTTCAGATTTCCATAATTGTTGATTTCAGTGGTAGGCCCCATGGCAACATTGTACTCAAGTAAAAAAGAGAAAATAGCCCCCCTTCCCCCCAAAAGCTGGCCAGTTGGTTCACTCACTCTAATCAGTCAATCAGTAAAAGACCTTCACAGTATTTTTAAAAAACACAAACTTACACACTGTCATCTGAGGGAGTTGACCCTCGAACCAAATAACTGTTTTTGATTTTGTCCCAGCTCTATTACTTGACTCTCAATCCCATTTCCACATATAGTGGTGTAAAAACTTTAAGGCTCCACATTGTTTCAACATGCAGAGTGCTGTTTCAGACTAAATTCATACTTCTCACTCTTTAATTGTCACTTGCTGTTCATTCTGGATATAAAAATCAAATCCTGACCTCCATCCCTTCTTCCCCCATATAGATCCATTGTGCACCTGCAACACAAGGGTGTGAGTTAGGCTTCTGTGCCTGAGACCCTATGACTGCATGTCTCTGGTGGCCTTACTGTGTTAGAATTGTCTCACTACTGTAATATAGAAATATCTAACTATTTTGTGCTCTGTTGAAAACCCACTTTTATTTAGGATGCATTTAAGAACTTTGCATCACTTTTCTTACTAATACTTTCTTTGCATGCAAGACCTGCTCCTTAAGAGTAAAGGGTTACTCATTAGCTTTCCTTTCTGCATGGCCAATAGAAATTTCTAGTAACTGGTAAACTTTTTCAGTTCCAGCAAATATCTGTACAATGCTTTATCAAATATGTAGAGTAAAATGGGATTAAACAGAAATTTGTCCTCTAAAGCTTTTTGCCTAAATAAGATTTTGTGCAGATGGAGAATAAAATGCTAAATATTGGGCATCTGAAAAAGCAGGGCAGGACATATGCTAAGATTAAAAAAAAGCTTCCTTCAGATTTAGAAAAAGTAGAGGTTTCTAGAACCATTTTTCTGTGATCTGGACTTTCATACTTAATTTTCAGTCTATTGGTAGCATATGGTATTCTACTAATGCTTTTACTTGGTGAAACATCTCAGCACTTCTGTGCAAAACCTAGACAATTCTTCTTTACAGGGCAGTAATTTAAGTACTGCATGTTATACTATGTAACGTGGGGGGTTGGATTATCCAGTTTTCAATCCTTTCAGTAGGACAGTCGCAAACTGCTTTATAAACTAATGGTTTTGGTTTTGTTTGAATGTATTTAGGTGGCAACATACTATTTTTGTTAATCTTGTTTGTTTGAAATGTGTTTACTGAAGTAGTCAGTCTTAATTTGTAATCCATAAGGAATCTAAAACACTGAGCTATATGGTATAAATAACACAGCTCTGCACATATGTTGTATAACGTAGTGTGTGGGCTACAGTTATAACTCTGAATTCAAATTTTTATGTCTAGTCAATAGATGAAATGTCATTTTACCGTGGGATTGATGTCTACACGTTTCAGAAGAACTTGTCCCTGCTGCAGTTTGTTGTCCTACAGTAACAGTAAATTGTCACTGTTTGCAAAGCTGTTGATATGAAACTTTAACTTCTTAAAATTCCATCAAAAGTAAAAAGAAAAGGAGTACTTGTGGCACCTTAGAGACTAAAATTTATTTGAGCATAAGCTTTCGTGAGCTACAGCTCACTTCATCGGATGCATCCGATGAAGTGAGCTGTAGCTCACGAAAGCTTATGCTCAAATTTGTTAGTCTCTAAGGTGCCACAAGTACTCCTTTTTCTTTTTGTGAATACAGACTAACACGGCTGCTACTCTGAAACCTATCAAAAGTAGTCAGTAATAGCTTGACACCTTCCTGTCTGTGTTCATGCTCTTATTCAACTTTCCTGTTTGTGTCTGCCTGGCTAAGTACAGTGGCTTTTATGTAAAAGTGATGCTTCTTAATGTTTGTGTATAGTTGTGCTTCTGTGTGTGGTATTGTCTGTGGGAAGCAGTTTTGGTCAAGGAGGTTTGGAGACTTGAGTATCTAAGTCTTCCTGTGTCCTGTTGTCATATTGAGTGGATTCACGTCTGTGCCTCAGTTTCTTCATCAGCATGGGCATAATACCCACTTTCAAGACTGTAATCAAAGTAAAATGGTTATACCAGGGTTGTATGATGCTTATAGTTAAGGAAGTTTAAGGTAGTTTAAGAAAATATAGGATGGCATTTTAAAAAGCACTTGGCAAACTGGCCTAGCTATGCTTCCATTGATGGTGGTAAAATTTGCACTTAAATGGAAGAATAATTACCCAGATTGAGTATTGGGAAGACCCACCTCTTGCATCAATGCATAGCACTGTTTCTTTAATAATAATAATAATAATAAATAATTAATAAAAAAAAGATTTTCCACAATATGGATGCACTATAGGTATTAGTTATCCTGCCAGCAAGCTGCAACCCTGACTTTAAGACTTTTTTTTTTTAAGGGAAAAGACAGTTGAATCTACCCATTCTGTCCAAGACTTGTTTACTTCGGAACTGAATTGTGACAAATTCACTTTCTAGGCTACCAACAATATAGCTTCCTTTTTGTCCCTGGGTTTGAAGTGACTACAAGTAAAAGGTTTTCACCCCCTCATTCAGTTCGCTTGGCCCACCCAAATCCTTCAAATAATATTAAGAGACTTAGAAAATGGGTTTCTCTTAAAGATTACTTGCAAATAAAGACATGTATTGCTTTACTGCTAAAACCCAGAAAGATCTTAGACTTTGGGCTGTTAAGGCCTGTACAGTGCACATGCATTATGTGAGGTTGTCCACATAGGATAAATTATATCTTCAGGCTTTTCTAATTACAGTGAGATTTACTGTTTGTTCTGAACTTGGATTTCGTAACCCTCTCCCATTTGTAGTAAAAGGGAATGACAGACCAAATTGCTTCAATGCACTTCTGTTGAGTTTGGCACCTTTTTACAGTGATGCTTTGCTCTGTTACCTGCCTTCACTATACAAAGGGAATATTCCTGCCTTCTCAGCTGTGCTATTTTTATTATATTTAGGGCTTGTCTACACTACCAGCTGGATCGATAGGCAGCGATTGATTCAGCGGGGGTCTATTGTCAAGTCTAGTATAGATGTGATAAATCAATTGCTCTAGTGTTGACTCTGGTACTCCACCTCAACGAGAAGTGCAAGGGGAATCGATGGGAGACTCTCTCCTGTCGAGACACAGCGGTAAGTAGATTTAATTACATTGACTTCAGCGAGGTTGTTCAGGTAGCTGAAGTTGCATAACTTGTATTGATCCCTCTTCCCACCACCCCCCTCCCCAGCGTAAACCAGCCCTTAAAATGCAGTAGTGCTCAAAATGTGCTGCTGGTTTCTTTACACAGAGAGGAAGACTCTCTCTGTCCCGTTCCTGAGGCAGTACCAGTCTAAAAAGACACGGGCTGGTGGGTGGGAGTGCGGAGAGACAGCTCATCCAAAGGATGGACAAAGATAAATAGAAGATTTAGGCTTAGTCTACACCAGCAACATGTATCAGTATAACTGCGTCGCTCAGGGATGGGGAAAATCCACACACCTGAGAGGTCAATATAACTGCATCGAACTCCCAGTGTAGACAGCACTGTGATAAGAGGGCTTCTCCGTTTTGCCCTAGATACCACCTCTTGAAGGGGGATTACCTGTGCCAATGTGAGAAGCTTTCTTGTCAGCAAAGCTAGTGTCTTCACTGTGGCAATGTCTCGACTACAAAATTGTCTGCCTAAGTTACGTCAGCATACAGCCATTGTAGTTTAGTACATTGCGTGTGTATGTGCACACTTTGCTCTTTGGTGGTACATGTCCTCACCAGGAGTGCTTGTATTGATGTGCAGTACACTGTGGGTAGGTATCTGACTGTAAATCACTACTGTCTAGTGCAGGGTGTTTTGGGAAGTTTTTGCAGTGC
This sequence comes from Dermochelys coriacea, assembly GCF_009764565.3. Lineage (NCBI taxonomy): Eukaryota > Metazoa > Chordata > Testudines > Dermochelyidae > Dermochelys > Dermochelys coriacea. The sequence continues at coordinate 251,697,160 of NC_050069.1, read as the reverse complement.
CTGATGGGGCCCAAATGAGTCATATGGGGTGACTGGGAGCATGGGGTCAACAGTGTTCTCCATCCTATAATTTTATCTGTATCCACAGTATTTTTGCGCCTTTTCAAAATCTGCACAAACCTGCGTGTCCCTTCTTGCTGTTTGCTATATCTGACAGACTCGGAGCCTGCACAGCTCTGCACTATTGTCATGAGCATTGCAAGCGCAGGGCATGCCATCTTGCAGTATTTGCAGAGCTGAAAGAGGAGCTGTGGGGAACATGATGATTCACTGGAGATTCGATTACTATGGTATGTAGAAAGAAAGAATTCAAGGTGGTTGGTGGCATTCATGGAGTAGCTAGAGATGGTAGAGCACTGCTTCTGGGCCCAAGAAACAAGCACAGACTGGGGAGCACGTTGTCATGCAGGTTTGGAATGACTAGCAGTGGCTGCAGAACTTTTGAATGCACGAGGCCACGTTTCTGGATCTGTGTGCTGAACTCGCTCCAGCTCAAGGACAACAAAATCAGCCGTGCTGACAGTTGAGAAGCAAGTGGCAGTTTTCCTGTGGAAACTGAATACTGGCACAGTTTTTCATAGGCAGTGATGATTTTAGTTGATCTCACTCCTGAGGGTAACACAGGCTGCTGTTGGCATCCCAATGATACCTGTGCCCGTATGCTGCTAGCCTGTACTGCAATAGTGCCTGCTGAAGTAGTTACTGAGTGGTGTAGGAAAGTGTCCTGCTGTGGCAGAAAAAAAGGCAACCCTCCACAGAAACCTTTGGGAGAGGATTGCAGAGTAACTCTATGAAAGTTTCATTTGAGATCTCTATGGAGGATTCGTGGAACATCCTGGTGGACATAAACTGCTCTACTAATTCTAGAAGGGAATGAAAAGTAGATGGGAACTCTAGCTCTTAGCAGTTCCACTGCTGCTTCTAGCACAAGTGAAAAGGAGTAAATCAACAGATGAGCTGCTACTCTGGGAGTTCCATCCCTATAATTTCAAAGCAAACTACATACTTATCAGAAGCTTTTCTCCTATATCAGACTCAGTTGTGCTCTGCTGGCAGGACTGCAGAGGAGACAAACATGTCCTGGCTCGTGGTGTAGCTGGATCCCCCTAGCAGCTCTCCACCAGATGAATTGTTGGCCTCGCTGGCTTTCTGGTACGCCTGCTGTAGCTCCATGGCTCTCATGCAACACGACTGCTGATTCCTCTTGTAGCCCTTCTGCATATTCCATGCAATTTGCTCATAGATGTCCACATTTCTGTGGCTGGATTGGCGCTGTGCCCATACAGCCTCTTCTCCCCTCAGGCCCAGGAGATCCAATATCTCCTGTGTCCTCCAGGCAGGAGCATGTCTGCAGTGTGTAGCCAGCCTGGTCAACTGGGCAGTTACACTCAACGGGGAAACAGCTGTGTGCTCACCAACCTGGAAAAATTTAAAAAAAGTTTGTGGAGCTTTAAAGGGGAAGGGCGGCTTCCTGTCTGCCTGACCCCTGGGCAGCAGTGTGCACAATAGTGACCAGATCAGTCAGTGTGGGACAGCGCATGGAGGCCAGTAACAGTCTGTCAGTAATGCGGTGTCTACACTCTCTCTGTGTTGACCTCACTGCATCAGCTTTGACTCTTCGCATTCAGGAAGGTTGTGTTAAGTCGGTGTAGCGGGACACTCTTTGGCGGGAGTCAAATTTTGAGGGCTTGTCTTCACTATGGGCTAAATCGGGACTGCTGCGATGGATGCAGCGAGCATAGATTTTTTTTTTTTTTTTTTAGTGGGTCTGGTGAAGATGTGATAAGTCGAAGGGAGTGTCTCCCACTGACAATGTGGTGTAGACACTGCTGGAAGTCTGTCTAAACTGTCGACTTAAGTTATGCAACTTCTCTAACTTAACTAGCGTAACTTAGACTGTGTAGACCAGGCCTACGTGGTCACGCATCCGGAGCTAGGGCAATTTGAGCTGCCTTGCGTTGACCTAATCATGCAGTGTAGACCAGGCCTGAAGCGCAACAGCTGCATCGCTGCGGCTTTTTAAGTGTGGACGTCCCTTCTAGTTATAGATGTTGTGAACGGGAAAGTGGGTTTCATATGGGATTTAAATGAGAATAGTGGCTTTGCAGCAGGGTGGATTGATTTTTAAATTGGTTTAGATCATGATTAAAACTGATTTAAATCAGCTAGCAGTAAATCTGAATTTAAAGAACTGGTTTTAGTCTTATTTTGCATTTGTACTTTGTTTTCCTAAAGAGCTTCATTCTCACTGGCTGATATGACCATTAAAACATGGTGTTTTGTCACCATTTATTGTCCTTTCTGTGAACCAGAAGGATTATGCTAAATTTAGCATGAATTATCAATATACATTTAATTATATAGCTTACACTTCTTGAGATTCTTAATTTTAATCTTTATTTTGAAAATAGTGAATACACCTCTACCCCGATATAATGCTGTCCTCGGGAGCCAAAAAATCTTACCGCGTTATATGCGAAACTGCATTATATTGAACTTGCTTTGATCCACCAGAACCCGCAGCCCTGCCTCCCCCGGAGCGCTGCTTTACTGTGTTCTATCCAAATGCATGTTATGTTGGGTCGCGTTATGGCTGGGTAGAGGTGTACTTTTTTTTTCCAGGTCAGGATTTGTGTTGTAGAGTATCCTGACCTGGGGCAGGGGGAAGCACACCTCTACCCAGACATAACATGACCCAATGTAACATGAATTTGGATAGAACACAGTAAAGCAGCGCTCCGGGGGGGGGAGGGGGCAGGGCTGCGGGCTCCGGTGGATCAAAGCAAGTTCGGTATAACGCGGTTTCACGTGTACAAGAAAGTTTATTTAACAAAATTAAAACTACTTTAAATGTTTGGCAGAAAAGTCTACTCTGCCACTCTTAGGAGGAACATTGCAAGCTTTCAGGTGCTTCTGGCAAAATGACACTCTCCTCTGGGACACGTTCATTTATGGAACGACTCATGCAGGAGCATGGAAGAATTAAAATCCATCATGCTGGAAGGGCATCCGATAGCTGGGGATTCCTTGCTGGCTGCTTTGGATACATTTCCTACAACCACCTGCACCATGGCAATATCGTGGAGATGTGAAGATCCTCCTGGCTCCAGTCATGGGGAATACTAAGGGGAATGCAAACGATGAGCTGGATCTTCCATTTGAGGACTTGTGATCAATTCAAATACAGGTGAGGCCCTCCACTCATGAGAGGACTTGAGAGCCACTTCTCTGGTCTTGTATGCACCAGACCAAAGGAGACAGCACATCAGACTACAAACCTCCTTCAGTCAGCATCCCTCTCCTTCATATTTTTACAATTCGGAGGGAATTGGAGCCACTGAAGGAAGCAAAGGTCCAGTGCAGATAACCCATGACCTCTTTCTTTGCTGTGACTCGCTTCATAGCAGGCTTCTTGCCACAGTTCAGAGCCTGGAGTAACTTTGGGAGTATCTCTACCCTGTTTATCATATTGGCCTTTTTGGGGCTAAAATCACCATGGACAAGTGGGACCAAGAGCTTTTCATCAACAGATATTGCATACAGTTCCTGTTTCTCTTCAGGGACCCTGCATGAGATACTGTTGAAGCAAGAAGCTAATTGTCTGTCTGCATCTTGGAGCATTTAAAGAGGTGCCCTTATGTCAAGTGCTGACAAACAACACCACAGCTATGCATTAAGTCAGTAGACAAGGAGGAGCTAGGTCATCTCTACTGTCAGGAGGTCATTTGGCTCTGGACTATCTGTATCTGTCACTGGATTACACTGCTGGCACCACATTTTACAGGTGTTCAGAACACATTAGCAGATCACTTCACACCACAGTTCTGGGGACTGCCTGAGGTGCTGACTGAGAACCCAGTGTTATAGAGCATGTTTTGCAAGTGGAGATTGCCACAGACCGGAACAAGAAATGTCATGTTCTACTGCAAAGTGGGTTCCACTCCAGGCTGTCCCTCAGGCTTTTCTGATCCCTGGACACTGGGTCTTATGTATGCCTTCCCTACCCCCCCAGTCCTCATGACGCTAAGGGTCTTGAGGAAACTGAGGCAAGTTGCTGGATCAATGATGATGGTAGTCCTAGCTTGGGCCAAGCAGTTTACGTGTTTGAATCTGGTGGCTCAACACAGTTCTGATTACTTTGCCTGACAGTGTCTGAGAACGATAGCCAGATCCTACACATGCAGCTTTGTTACATTTGGATGCTGGTTTGCTGATAGCCATAGAGAGAAGCAGTTCAGCTGAAGTTCAGAATATTTTTCTCCAAAGCAAAAAGTCTAGTTGAGGCTGACGTACCTTTTACAGCTTGGCATCTCAGCATCTTTCTCTTTACAGCATTCAATTCAGCAAAACTGGCTATTTACTAGACTTGAAACAATTTGCACTTTCTATTCATAGGGATCCATCTAGCATCAATATCTGCACATTACTTTCCTATCGGGGCCACACTATTTTTTTTTTTTTCCCCCACTAGCTAGATTCCATAAGTGCCTTATCTGTGTTCCCCTAGTTTAGGAGCTCCCTCCCTCTTGGGACTCCATTTGCTCTTAGCAACCTGTTTCTTATACCATCTCTCAGTGAAGAATACCTTTTTAGTCATTTTATTACCTTAAAGGGTAAGGGAGAGTGAGGTACTCAGGGATGGGTCCCTTGTATAGTGTTTTTTATTAGATGAGGTTTACATTCAAGCCTCAACTAAATTTTTCTTCCTGAAGTTATTTCAGGGTTCTGTAGGAAACAACTTATTTCCCAATTTTCTTCCCCATGCCTCATTCAACCCCAGGAGAATTTAAATCTCATACACTTTAAATTGTTTGGCAGTCCCCGTACTATCTTTTAACAGGTCCAAATCAGGAACTCACCTAATCTGTTCATTGCCTTCGCTCTGTCAGCAAAGGGTCAAGCAATATTAAAAATTATCAGAATGTTTCCAAATGTATAGGAACATGTTATGAGTTAACAAAGTTAGATCCATCTAGCCAGTCGTTCCACTTTCAAATAGGCAGCAGAGGCTGTCTGAGCTAAAGTTCCTAATTCTGAAACTTGTAAGGCAGTTCAATGGAGCTCGTCCACACACTTGACACTCTTCTTTGGTAGAGGCTTCCAGATCAGATGCCTATTCTGGCAGGGCCATCCTGAAGTCACTGTTTTAAGTGCAACTTCTAGAACCCAAGAAACAAGTGTGTGTGTGTGTGTGTGTGTGTTAGTCACCAAGAGGAATCCATGTGGACAATTTCTCAAACAGAATGGCTACTTACTTTACAGTAACTGATTTTTTTTTCAGCTGTGTTGTCCACATGCATTCCATGGCCTCTCCTGCTTTTCTGTGACTATGGAGTCCTACCCCTATAGGATTCTGTAAGTGTGAAGAAACTGAGGGATGATTGGGACTGTTCCTCCCGCTCTGCCCTAAGGTAGGTTTTGTGTGTGTGTGTGTGTGGGGGGGGGGGGGCCAAGGGGATCTCTAGAGTACAAATGCAACCACAATGGAAAAAAGAGATCTGATGTTGCATGCATGAGGCGCATGTGCACCAAAAGTGGAATCTATGTGGACAGCACATCTTGAACCACACTTATTGTAAGGTAAGCAACCATTCCTTGTCAGTGGACAAACAAAACATTGCGGTGGTGGTTGTTGCTGAAGTGGTGAAAACTCTAAATGGTGATGAGAAGGGACCAAAAGTATACCTAGGACCTTGAAGGTAGTTGTAAGAGGTTTTTTCATAGAACCTGATGCCCTTGTATTCTTCATATCTCAGCCCTCAATGGAGCACCCTGCAGCTACAGAGGGTGAAAAGAGATCATTACTACTACTGAGGTGAAGAGATCTCTTGCCAAGTGGTGCTTTTGTGGTAGAAGGATCATGACTGGGAGGTTGTACTTGATATATATATATAATATATATATATATTTATTTTAATTTGGATACTGCCTTGGTGTGTGTACATCTTAAAGCTTTCTCTAGTAAAGCTTTGAAAGCTTACCTTTAAATTTTGTGGTGTTACAATTAAATAGCCTGTCCCAAATTGTTTTAATCACCTTTGGTAGGATTTTATATTTCTAAGATTACAGAAATATAACTTTCTTTTTCTGATATCTCTCCCAGGATTTGTCTTCATAAGACTCATCTGTTTTGACACTTAATTTAGGTTTTTACCTTAGAATCACAGGACTGGAAGGGACCTCGAGAGGTCATCTTGTCCAGTCCCCTGCACTCATGGCAAGACAAAGTATTATCTAGACCAGTGGTTCCCAAACGGGGGTTTGCAGAATGTTACCGGAGGTTCACCAGAAAAATTGCTCTAATGGCAGCCAGAAGCCCCTGGGCATTGGAGGCAGCAGGTGGGACCCGGTTGCAGGGCAGACAGCTTGAGCCCCAGGGAGAGCGGGGCAGGGTAGTTGGGGCTGGCAGCCTGAGCCCTAGGGAGAGCGGGGCAGGGCAGATGGGGCCAAAAACCCCAGCACTCCGCAAGGGGCTGGCAGCCCAAGCCCCAGGGAGAGCGGGCCCAGGCAGTTGGGGCTGGCAGCCAGAGCCCCAGCGGTCAGCGGGACCTGCAGCCCGAGCTCAGTTGACCGGGGCAGTCAACAGGGTCCAGCAGCAGGAACCTCATGGAGTGCGGAGGAAATTTAAACTTAAATCCTTTGAAATACTCATTTTTAGGAGGGTGTTCATGAGATTTCACAATTTAGTGAAAGGGGTTCGCGGTCTGTTAAAGTTTGGGAACCACTGATCTAGACCATCCCTGATAGGTGTTTGGCTAACCTGCTTTTAAAAACCTCCAATGATGGAGATTTGGCAACCTCCCTATGCAGTTTATTCCAGTGCTTAACCATCCTGTCAAAGATTTTCTTGATGTCCAACCTAAACCTCCCTTGCTGCAATTGAAGCCCATTGCTTCTTGTCCTATCCTCAGTGGTTAAGAACAACTTTTCTCCCTCCTTGTAATGTTTTATATACTTGAAAACTGTGTCCCCTTTTGTTTAGTCTTCTCTTTTCCAGACTAAACAAACCCAATTTTGTCAATTTTCCCTCGTAGGTCATGTTTTCTAGTCCTTTAATAATTTTTGTTGCTCTTCTCTGGACTTTCTCCAGTTTGTCCACATCCTTCCTGAAATGTGGCACCCAAAACAGGACTGAATACTCCAGTTGAGGCCTAATCCGCTCAGAGTAGAGCGGAAGAATTACTTCTCGTGTCCTGCTCACAACACTCGTGCTAATGCATCCCAGAATGATCACTTTTTTTTTTTTGCAACAGTATTACATACATTTAGCTTGTGGTCTACTCTCACCCCCAGATCTTTCCACAGTACTCCTTCCTAGGCAGTCATTTTTCCATTTTGTATGTGAGCAACTGATTGTTCATTCCAAAGTGGCGTACTTTGCATTTGTCCTTATTGAATTTCATCCTATTTCCTTCAGACCATTTCTCCAGTTTGTCTAGGTCATTTTGAATTAATGCTATCCTCCAAAGCACTTGCAAGCCCAGCTTGATATTGTCCGCAAACTTTATAAGTGTACTCTCTATGCTGTTATCTAAATCATTGATGAAGATATTGAACAGAACTGGACTGAACTGATCCCTGTGGGACCCCACTCATTACGCCCTTCCAGCAGGACTCTGAACTACTGATAACTACTCTCTTGGAATAGTTTTCCAACCAGTTATGCTCCCACCTTATAGTAGCTCCATCTAGGTTGCATTTCCCTCATTTGTTTGAGATGGTCATGCGAGACAGTATCAAAAGCTTCACAAAAAAATACAAGATATACCACATCCACCGCTTCCCCCCCCCCCCCCCCCCCCATCCACAAGGCTTGTTATCCTGTCAGAGAAAGCTATTGACAAGGTTTGTTATTGACAAATCCATGCTTACTGTTACTTACCTTATTATCGTCTAGATGTTTGCAAATTGATTGCTTAATTATTTGCTCCATTATCTTTCCGGGTACAGAAGTTAAGCTGGCTGCTCTGTAATTCCAGGGGTTGTCCTGAGTTCCCTTTTTATAGACTGGCACTATATTTGCCCTTTTTCAGTTTTCTGGAATCTCTCCCATCTTCCAGGACTTTTCAAAAATAATCGCTAATGGCTCAGATCTCCTCAATCAGCTCCTTGAGTATTCTAGGATGTATTTCATCAGGCCCTGGTGCCTTGAAGACATCCAACTTGTCTAAGTATTTTTTTAACTTTAGACTCTGATCCTACCTATCTTACCACAGGGTTTTGCGCTACTTTAAAGGCTTGTTTTTAAAAACAGTCATTTAGCTAAACCAGTACAAGCTTGTGAGTAGACAAGGCCTAAGAACAGGTTTCAGAGTAGCAGCCGTGTTAGTCTGTATTCACAAAAAGAAAAGGGATACTTGTGGCACCTTAGAGACTAACAAATTTATTTGAGCATAAGCTTTCGTGAGCTACAGCTCACTTCATCAGATGCATTTGGTGGAAAATACAGTGGGGAGATTTTACACACACACACACACACACACACACACACACACACACACACACACACACACACACACCCCCCCCCCCCCCCATGAAACAATGGGTTTCATCATACACACTGTAAGGAGAGTGATCACTTAAGTTGAATCATTACCAGTAGCAGGTGGGGGAAGGAGGAAAACCTATTTCCAGCAGTTAACAAGAACATCTGAGGAACAGTGGGGGGTGGGGTGGGGGGAGAAATAACATGGGGAAATAGTTTTACTTTGTGTAATGACTGATCCATTCCCAGTCTCTATTCAAGCCTAAGTTAATTGAATCCAGTTTGCAAATTAATTCCAATTCAGCCGTCTCTCGTTGGAGTCTGTTTTTGAAGTTTTTTTGTTGAAGGATAGCCACTCTTAGGTCTGTGATCGAGTGACCAGAGAGATTGAAGTGTTCTCCAACTGGTTTTTGAATGTTACAATTCTTGACGTCTGATTTGTGTCCATTCATTCTTTTACGTAGAGACTGTCCAGTTTGGCCAATGTACATGGCAGAGGGGCATTGCTGGCACATGATGGCATATATCACATTGGTAGATGTGCAGGTGAACGAGCCTCTGATAGTGTGGCTGATGTGATTAGGCCCTATGAGGTCCCCTGAATAGATATGTGGACAGAGTTGGCAACGGGCTTTGTTGCAAGGATAAGTTCCTGGGTTAGTGGTTCTGTTGTGTGGTGTGTGGTTGCTGGTGAGTATTTGCTTCAGGTTGGGGGGCTGTCTGTAAGCAAGGACTGGCCTGTCTCCCAAGATCTGAGAGTGATGGGTCGTCCTTCAGGATAGGTTGTAGATCCTTGACGATGTGTTGGAGCGGTTTTAGTTGGGGGCAGAAGGTGATGGCTAGTGGCGTTCTGTTGTTTTCTTCGTTGGGCCTGTCCTGTAGTAGGTGAGTTCTGGGTACTCTTCTGGCTCTGTCAATCTGTTTCTTGACTTTAGCAGGTGGGTATTGTAGTTGTAAGAATCTCTGATAGAGATCTTGTAGGTGTTTGTCTCTGTCTGAGGGGTTGGAGCAAATGCGGTTATATCTTAGAGCTTGCCTGTAGACAATGGATCGTGTGGTATGATCTGGATGAAAGCTAGAGGCATGTAGGTAGGAATAGTGGTCAGTAGGTTTCCAATATAGGGTGGTGTTTGTGACCATCGCGTATTAACACCGTAGTGTCCAGGAAGTGGATCTCTTGTGTGGACTGGTCCAGGCTGAGGTTGATGATGGGATGGAATTTGTTGAAATCATGGTGGAATTCCTCAAGGGCTTCTTTTCCATGGGTCCAGACGATGAAGATGTCATCAATGTAGCGCAAGTAGAGTAGGGGCATTAGGAGACGAGAGCTGAGGAAGCGTTGTTCTAAGTCAGCCATAAAAAGGTTGGCATACTGTGGGGCCATGCGGGTACCCATCGCAGTGCCGCTGATACTGCCCCACAGTGTCTACATAAAAGAATAAATGGACACAAATCAGACGTCAAGAATTATAACATTCAAAAACCAGTCGGAGAACACTTCAGTCTCTTCGGTCACGCGATTACAGACCTGAGGGTGGCTATCCTTCAACAAAAAACTTCAAAAACAGACTCCGAGAGACTGCTGAATTGGAATTAATTTGCAAACTGGATAGAATTAACTTAGGCTTGAATAGAGACTGGGAGTGGATGAGTCATTACACAAAGTAAAACTATTTCCCCATGTTTCTCCCCCCCACCCCACCCCCCAGTGTTCCTCAGATGTTCTTGTTAACTGCTGGAAATAGCCTACCTTGCTTGTCACCATGAGAGGTTTTCCTCCCCAAACCCCCCCCACCCCACCCCCCGCTGCTGGTGATGGCTCATCTTAAGTGATCACTCTCCTTATAGTGTGTATGATAAAACCCATTGTTTCATGTTCTGTGTGTATATAAATCTCCCCGCTGTATTTTCCACCAGATGCATTCGATGAAGTGAGCTGTAGCTCATGAAAGCTTATGCTCAAATAAATTTGTTAGTCTCTAAGGCCTAAGAACTATCACTCAACCAGTCATGTACATATTATTTTTTTCTTCCAGAAAGTGTGTAACCTTAAACCTTTGAAACCACAGGAATTTTGCAATACAATCTGAATAAATAATTTCTGTGCAGGTTCAACTTTTTTGGAACAAATGCTACCTTTTAAAGCCTAGGGAACACTAATACAACCTTTCTACCGTGGAGTTTACCGTAAGTTTTCTCACATGTAGTACATTATCCACACTTCATTAATCAGATCTTTAAATTTGTTCATAAGGCCTTGTCTAAACACAAGTTGTACTGCTTAACTATACTGTTATAGTTAAAGTGGTATAACTCCCATGTGTGGAAGCAGTTCTTCCAGTATGAGTGTCTACATTGCAGGAAAGAGAATACATTATACCAATTGCATTACTTAACTAATGTTAACAATTTTTAGAGATTTCAGTAATTTTTATCAATACAAAATGTGCATATGCTTCCCGGTGATTCAGAACTGGTGACCCAGCTTTAAGGACAGCTGGTCACTTTTATTTAATGTAGGTTTATTGAAATGTATGTTTGGCAGAAAATGCCATTCTGCCCAAATTGAAACTCTTTGGGAAATGCTATCTCTTTCACAGAAATTTTGTTGTGGGGGGGGACAGGGAACAAGTTGTGAGTGTTGAAATGTCCTTTTTGGAATGAAACAATTTGACTTCATTTTGAAACTACTTTTCTTTGATATTTTTTTAAATGTTGTGTTATATAATATGTTGAATATAGACTTTGTTGAAATGAAATACTTCGATAAATCTGAAATTTTTTTGTTGCATTTTCTTTCATGGTGATCTTAGAAATATTCAGTTTTCATTTAAAACTGGAATGAAAACAAATCTTGAAATCCCCAAATTCTTAGCAAAAACTTCCATCCTCAGCACAGCTGTAGTGTACATTGACGGATTTATCTTCTGTCAGTCTTTGATTGCATAAGAAGCAACACTTCATCTAGAAAATTAAGTAGTGGGGCTTGAACTAGATTTAGAACTGGAGAGCTAAAGGTAGCTAAGCTTCTGTTAAGGTGTTAGACTCACTACTAGGTTTTTGAAATGTTACTTAAATGCTGTCTGTGTTCAGTGCTGTACATGACTGTTAAGATCACGTTTCCAAAGCACTGCATGTTTAGAGCAGTAGGTTTGTTTCTTATTGACTTTGAGCCATCTTGAAAGTACTAATCAAAATGATATGATCAAGTACAGTCAACCTTTTAATGGGACTTAAAAGTTCTTAGGTGCTGTTTGTCCCTGAATCCCCTTAACATAATTTGTGGTCTTTACCATCACATTTTCTTGTCTAAATTTATTTTTTTGCAAGTATGGCTCTTTCACACAGCTGTTAAAGAAAATGAGACTAAGCAAAGTGTTGTGAAGTACACTAAATAAACTTAATGTTTTCTAGATTACAGTAATCTTAGGTGTTCATTACAATAAATTAAAAATCGGATGGAAGAGTGATTATATTTACATGTGAGAATGTTTAAGCCTTCCCATTTAAAAAAAAAAGTTTGATTGCACTCTGCTTGCTACTTGAAGAGTTACTGTCTCCACATGTGTGCTTTGTCCCTGGAAAGTTTATATAAGATTACATCTATGGTGGTAATATTTTATTGCACTAAATCACTGTGGCTGGGTGTTCAGATGTTCAGTGTATTGTATTTTTTTTCCTTCTGGACAAAATTTTCCTACTATAAAAGGACATTTCAGAAGAAGTATTGTTTTGCCTTGCGTCTCTCAGCTATGTACGTAAATAGCAGACTTTAACTGTTAAGTGATTAGCATCTGACTCCAGATCCAAGTTCATTGCTAGTTTTTTCTAGGCGTGGTAAGAAAATTCCCTAAATTGCTACTGTCTTAAGTGTGAAGTATGGGCCTGTTAATGGCAAACAGCCAATTTGAGGGATTTGAAATAGTTTATATGTAGGATATATAACGCACACGCAATGTGGGGCATCGCTTTTTCAGTTTTATATTATCTTGATGTTTCTGGCTAGTCTCCTAACTTCAAAGGGACTAAAATAAACTCTTAACTTTTTTAGGTTGAGATAGAAGCTTCAGATATTAACACTACTTTGTTCTTGAGCTGTAGTTTTTAATTTACCCAGTACATAAGTGTGTGTGCATAGAGAGAATTTCATTCCATCTGTTTTTTTGGGGTCTGCAATGATTATGCAGTATTTAATTCTGCACTAATTATTTTCTATTTCTGAATAGAAGATAATCCCAGGGAGACATTCATTAATGGTGACTTTCGTCATTCGTTAATGATAGAACTGAGGTAGCGCTGTAATTTTATGTATACACCTATGTGCTGTAAAAATCTGCAATATGCACCTGCTCTGGTTGTGACAATGTGTTAACACAAGATTGTTTTAAATGTTTAGATTATGGTTAACAGCAGTTCTATAACAAAACATTCTTTACAATGTTTTGATCAAGGCTTTCTTTCAGGAATGTCCCCTGATGTTAGTACCCAGGTTCTGATCTAATTCTCTGCAAACTTAGATAGGGGGAGAACTACTAAATGTTCTCAGTTTTTTTTTTCTTCTTTTGGAGTACAGACTCCAGGATGTGGCAAAGAGTAACAGGCATATGCAAGGTACCCAGTACTGTCAGTTTTCTCTGTTCATATTGTTTTGAATCTTCTTTAAGGTCAAAACATTGACTACATGAATCTAGTACAACTTTTTCTGTAACTTGTGCAAAAATGAGCTAGAGGACAACTTTTAGTTATGGATCATCTAAATTAGATGCATTTCACATTTGTAAGTATACTTAAATCCCAGCATGTCTTTCTGCAATTAAGAGGGATTCTAAAGTAGCATTTTGAGATCCTTCTAGAGGTCTACCAATACTAAATCAATTTTCTTACTCCTCAGCCTGGTTTCCGGACAATGACAATAAATGACCTTTTTCATATGTGAATGAAGTTTCATCCAGAAATAGGACAAATTAAGAGAAATTGTGCAAAACTTTATTTCAAGCATAGATTCCAATTGCATATTAAATCTGACACTTGTTTGTCTAAGAAGGTTTAGAAAGTCCACTATAATATATTGGCGCACAACCTGTTGTATGATGTGTCCTAAAATAGTCAGTTGTGGGGGGTGTGTGTGTGTGTGTTAAATTAATACATGTCCATTTCAATGCCTAGATTGACACATTTCAGAGTAGCAGCCTTGTTAGTCTGTATTCGCAAAAAGAAAAGCAGTACTTGTGGCACCTTAGAGACTAACCAATTTATTAGAGCATAAGCTTTCGTGAGCTACAGCTCACTTCATCGGATGCATTATGCTCTAATAAATTTGTTAGTCTCTAAGCTGCCACAAGTACTGCTTTTCTTTTTAGATTGACACAGGAATTCAATAGGAGCTGCTGGGTGCTCAGCACCTTTAAAAATCAGGCTACTTCTTCAGATACCTAAAAATATAAATTCATTCTTGAAAATCCTGTCTACGTAACTTAGGCTCTCCTAGCTTCATGTTTATTTTAATATAATTTCATCACTTGGATGCCACTGTCACTTTCACCTGTCATTCAGGCATCTGGTGACCAATTCAAATGAAGAAATTGTTCCCAGTTTTACTATTTCTCCAACCTGTTTTTTTCCTCTTGACAAAGCAGCCATGTCTCCTAGGTTTAGTGATCTTTGGTCTGGCCTAGACCAAAGATATGGTATGGAACAAAAGAGGGAAATCTCAAAGTGTAAGGCAAGAGAATGGAGGAAGGGACCAGATTGCCATCCTCTTATTGCAGCCCCAGATAACCTCCACATAAGGCTGCTGCAGCCAGTTGACTGCAGAAACAGGATCAAAATAGGCATGTGATCATCATGCTTCAGGGCTCCTAATGGAGGACAGTGTTTCCCACAAACATGCAGAGAGAACCCTGAAGGGGAGGATGTTGCCCCACGTTCGCTTTCTTCTCTCTGCATGAGAACCTTATTTCAGGAGTCATACATGGAATTAATAAAGTAAATAGCCTATTCTCCTCCTCCCCCCCCCCAAGAGATCCTCTTTTCCCACCAAAGAAGTTTGAGTATGTGCACAATCCTCTTGCTCCTTCTTTAGTCCTGTCTAGGGACTTTTCTTTCTTCTCCCTCCATTCCCCAGTTTCTCTGTCACTCTGTTCATAGTTTTTTAAAGCCAGAAGGACCACTGTGGTGGTCTAGTCTGACCTGCATAACAAAGGCCATAAGACTTCCTCATTTCCTGTTTGAACTAGAATCTCTTTTGGGGAGGAGAAGAAAATATCAACGTGATTTAAAAAATTTCCAGTGATGGCAAATTTACAATCCTTGATAACGTTCACTTTTTCCTTCTCAATCCCTTCTTCACTTCAGCCTAGACACTGGCAATATTTATATTTTAGTAGTCCCCAGCCTCTGATTATGATCAGGTATCCCCACCCTTTCCCTACCAAGGGCTTGGGTTGTAAAGCACCTTTACCCACAGGGCTCAAGGAAAAACCTGGTCAGTTTTAAGTAACTGCCCTTTCCCATGGGGCTCAAGACTCTACAGGTTTGCAGGATCTTTTCTCAGTGAAAGCCTGACACAGCTGTGCTCTAAACATCAATTTATTAGCAACATGCACAGAATACATATTATGCTCACTAGAAAATCTCTTATGCTCACTACTCCCAATGTACAAACTTCACCTGATGGCCAGTAAGGATCCACTCATCTGGGTGGCCGTGCTTCTGCATGACCATGACGTGCAGCGGGGACAGAATTCCGGCAGCTTGATGTTGAACTGCAGTCTGGAAATGGTTCCCAAAGAACTTTGTTTTAGCTATATAATGTAAATGGAAAAACCACCTCCTTCAGCTTTACTACAGCTATATTATTCAATACCCCTTGGTTAAATTTTGTTACCTATCCTGTACTGGCACCTATGTTTCTTCCTCCCTGCTAAAATCTTTTTTACATGTTATCTCTCCTGCTCAAATTGTAACTTATTTATGACCTCCTTTGTTTGTGCAGATGGTCAGCATACATTTGCCGGTCAGAGCTTATCTTATCTATTTTATTGTTTGTTTGGGTCTCTTTGTATCCTCCTTAAACTTCCCAGCACGTAGGTATCTACTTTATAGCCCTGGGTGTTATAACTCCTGTTAGGGGCATTCCTGAGGTGGGGGTGCCTTAGCAGCAGTGGAGCATTTTTCTTAATTTTATTGTTGAAATCCCGGAGTTTCACCCAAGGCTAGTCAAAGCCAGTTTAGTATGGGGGTGAGTGAAGTCCCAGGCCTACAGCAGCCCTTCCCCCACAGTGTACAATCTGCTGAGACATGATGCAAGTGTGGATGGTGGGATAGGAGTGGGTGGAAAGGAATTGTGCAGTCCCTTGAATGCTGATCAAATGCAGAATCTGTACTAGTGCAGACCTTCCCTAGAAAACTACATCTGTTCTTGCCAGGCCATGGAAAAGCAGGTAACACTTCTCTACCAGTTGTGCATATCCTGGCTAGGTGTGTAGCCTAAGATAGGCAGTATAACCTAGCACATTGCAGCATTATCAATTATCGCTCTGGGAGGAGTCTGGATAATATACTCATCCTGACTGGGCATTTGCTGCCAGAGTGCAAGTATCAGTTCTGCTGTAGTCACGCCAGAGAAAATGATGGGTAAAAATTGTTTTGCATTGATCATAATAGTTGAAAGAATTAAATATCTTTTCACAAAAGAAGAAACTGAGGGAATTAACAACACTCTGGTTCCTAAACCCCACTTGTTCCTGTTATGACTTGTGCTCAGGGCGTACACATACAGAAAATTGCCTTCCCGGTATGTATATTATGGTAATTTATCTGTTTACAGCGCTCACATCTGAAAAATCACAGCCCTTCTTTGTATCTCCAGATTGAGCTTTTGACTAGCTTATTGTAGGGTGACCAGATAGTGAAAAATCGGGATGGGGGTGGGAGGGTAATAGATGCCTATATAAGAAAGCCCCGAATATCAGGACTGTCCCTATAAAATCAGGATATCTGGTCACCTTAGTGTATTGGCACACGCAGAACAGTTCAGTGATGCAAAAATAGTGATTAAATGCCATGGGCAACCAAAATGGATGAGAATCTTTTTTTGGCTTAAGTTGGAGATGGCTGAGAAATGAAAGAGAAGCAGAAAGGATTTTCAATGCTCAGTTTCAAAGGCTTTCTTTGAGGAGTTTCTGTAAATTATGACTTAAATAAAGACTCTTCAATCAGAGCTAAAGTATCGTCAAAAGTAATCTTGGGCCTATGAAATGGAGATCTGGCACTGTGGCAACCTGAAGGAATTCATCTGCAAGACACTAGCAGCTCTTTCCTTGATGTCTCAGTATTATCAAACAGGACTCTCAAGAATTGCTTAGCTTTATCGCAGGTGTCCTTTCTGACACTTTGGCTGAGATGCTGGACAGTAAGACTGGTTCTCATTCCAACTTTTTTTTATCAATTTTTAACTGTAAACCACAAACATATAAAACTATGACCCCAGGATTGTAGAGCTGAAAGATTTCCCACAAACGAAACACTTAACTCTTTCCAAGATATTTCCAAATTCGCTTTTAGAGATTCTGTGCTTTCCATTTTGCTCTGTCTTAATCAAAAACTGCCAAAGATTCTCCAAAGCGTTTGGTTTGAACTTACTTGGTTCATGTCAAAAGTCTTTTGACTATCAAGCGTCACTATGAATGGCTGGACAAATCTTGTTATAGCTATTTGTTTGTTCCTTTCCACCCAATGATCAGATTAAACTTTTGAGGCTCTGCTCATGAAAAACTTGGATGGAGTTAATGGAGAGTCATGGCATTCTTTAATTTGCAGTTCTATAAATCAGGGGGGATACATAAGCATTGCTTGGCTCTGACTGTTAGGCCTGAATATCTGTCTACCTTCGTCCAATTCAGTTCACACGCATCAAATTTGTATCGTACCTTTCAAAAAAAATAACCTTCTTAAAAAACAAAAAACTTGCTTGGAACTGGTTCTGAGTTAATTGCCTGCATAGGTTTTTTCCATTATAGAGATGCCCAGATGTGAATCTCTATAGGCGGTACTCCAGAATCTTGTTAAAATTAGTGTTTCCATAAGTAACTAATCCTGAGGGGCAACTGCTTGCCCTTTTTTTTTTTTTTTTTTTTTGACAGTGTGTTGCAAATATACTTTCCTACAAATGACTGCCATAATACAGTATAACATTATGGATACAACTGTGTATATAAAAAAATCCATACACTAAACACACCTGTTTAAAGAACATCACTATAATCTTTGATACGCTTCACTAACATTAGTGTCTGACTTAAGAATTCAACTACAATGGTGCTACTTCCACTTCTGTATAAAAAAAATGTTCTGAAAAGATCTTAGGATAAATATTTTCATGGATTGCTGGCTTTGCAGTAAACTCCTTTTGCTAGTCACTCTTAGAGGGACACCATCCGTTTGAAAATCGCACACTAGCAGGTAAACTTCTGTGGCAAATAAATGGCTACATTAAAGAAATTTCACTTTTTCTGTATTAGACAACATTTCTAGACCATTTCTTTGTTTAGTCAGTTTCTCCTAGTGTGTGAGGGTGAGGGAGGAGTCTTGCAGAGCAATAGGGAAGAGACTATTTCATAGTTAAAGAAAATATAATCAGAAAACCTTCAAAATTGAAAGAGGATTGAGGCACTTTATAATTTAAAACTATTTTACCTATGGGCTTGTCTGTACTTGGGGAATTTTTATACCAATATAGCTACTCTGGCAGAAACACAGAGTATGTGCGGTACCAGTCTGACTTTACAGTGGTTTGAAATGAGTGAGTGATATGTGCAAGCATTGAGATGTCAGATCAATGTCCTCTTGGTTTCCTGACCCTTTATTCTCCATCACTGAAGACAGAGTACAAGCAGAATCAATGGAGATGTGGTTCTGACATGTGGTTTCTATAGATAATCTTGCTTTAACTGCCCCAGAGCATATTTTTACCAAACTTTATTTTTAGCTGATTTAAGAATGAATTCCTGCTACACTCTTCTCTTCCTGGCTACTAGGTGCACATTTTGTTTTGTGTGGTAATTCAAGTTTTGCTACGCTGGTTATTCGCATCTAGTAACAAGTCTGTCAAGTTTAGATTTTTAAATCTAGCTTTGACCTTGTAGCACCCGTCACTGTGCAAATCTTAGTAACTTTGTTCTGCAGTTGCCCCTGAAGACTTCGAAGTATTTTTCTCTTAAGTGAGATGAAAATGTCTGTCTTCCTGGTAGTTGCCTATGACATGCTGTGGAATTGGTTTTCTTTAAGAAAGGAAATAATGTGTTCTACCGTACAAGATGTTTGAGTTAGAGGATTCGATTAGAGGAAGAGTCTAACAAGGAAACTATCCACCAGAATTCGAATACTTGTGGGTCAGAAGTTCTTTACAGTTGGCTGGAGGAAGACTTTTCATATACAAAAGTTGTACATCATACTGGTATAATCTTGTTCATGTGCCTTGGTGGTGGTGGTCTTGCTTTGAAGCCTAAACATAAAATCACTTGCCCGAAAGGATGGTGGTATGATTTTTTTTTTTTTGGTGGGGGTCCAAACAATTGTATACTTTTTTTAAAGCAGGTGTTTTTCTATACTGGAATTAGAGAAGATGTTGATGCATGGAGATTAGAGGTTAAATTGCCCTTGAAGAGAGGATGTTCAGAAGATATAAACATCTGATTTTGTAGGTAGTGGGGCTAGAGTTGGTTCTCCTTAGTGATTTGAAATGGGGATTGGGAGAAATTCAAGTATGGGTTGGGTGACTCAGGAGCACATCCTCTGGGTTAGAAGGGAAATTGCATCAGATCCGATTAAACTGGGGTGAAAATTGGGCACTTTGTTCTTAAGTGTACAATTGTTAATGCAGCATCATGATGAAAGTTCAACATACAGATGAGGAAAGCTGAAATGACAATAGTTATTGAACTTGGAAGACCTGTTGAAAATTAAGCAGGGTCAATACAATACAGAATTTGAAAACATGCAAGTATAATCCTTTGCTTCTCCAAGCTTTCCGTAAGGTGTCAGCTGATTTAAGAGCCAATTTACTGAAATGAAAAATTAAGGCATTTGCCAATTTAGTGTGCTAGTGTTGGCAAAACTGATTACTCTAAAACCCAGTATTCATCACACTTTTGTGAAGCTAATCATAAAGTTCTTAAGTTAAAGCTATCATTGAATGCTTTTTGTTTTTAATCAGTTTTTCACTACCTCTTAAGAATCTGAATCATTGTGCTCTAAAATCATCTCATAATTTCCTTTATCAGTTCAAAAGTAAATCTCGTAGATTACAGGCTGTCACTTTATATTGGTGGCTTTACTTAGTGCAATTGTCATTTTCTGTCTCCAAGACGGTTTTAAGAAAGACACTTTCTCTACATTTTAACTTTAAAAACAGGCTGGTATAAATATATGCCTTGATAGAAGTAGAACACCAGTTTTATCTCCTGAGTGAAAGGGATTTTATAACAAATTTGAAGTCAACAGGCTTTAATCTAGATCTGAAAATCATTGATTTAGCCCTCTCTTGGGGGGAGGGGCAAAGCCAGGAGCTCTCCTGTAGGACAGCTAAGAAATATTGTTTATGTATAGCCTCTTTATCTGCTTCTCCTGAAGTTTTTTATTTTAATCTTGCAATGTATCTGTGCAAGCGCTCTTTTGAAAGTACAAATAAACGAAAGGAACGTGACCAAGAGTGAATCTCTGTGAATGAAATATACAGCAGTTGGCTCATGAAATTAGGAGACTGTCAGTTGTGTTGGAGTCAGTAATAGGGTGTTGGTTGACCCTTACAATGCAAAGTATGATGTAACTAGTGATGCATGAGTAGTGTGAATAATGGTGAAATGTGTGAGGGAACTATAGTTTTGAAAAGTTTGTAGAGGATGTGTAGAGATTATAGTGTCTGGTGACATTTAGTGGTTTTGAATTCTTGTAGCCCTTGGGCTCCCAAATCTAAGATTTCACTTTTAGAAATTTCTTCAGCCTGCATGGTTGTAGAGGTGTATGCCTGAGTCAGCAGGCTGCCTGAAATAGCTGAGAGGTGTGAACTGCCTGTGGGGGTGTCACCAGGTGTCAATTCTGAAGCCTAATAACTATTTAAATGTTAGTGTCAGCTGTTTTGGTGCTGTGGGAGAAAGCTTGCAACAACAGCTCATTAATATATACATCTGCACCTCTCATGAGTGGCATGGCATTTTTAGTGTCATGTGGATGGAGCATGATTTGTAGACAGTGCCTGGGGAAAGTACCACCATTTCCAGTCTGACCTCTAACTAGTATAGGAGTGGTGAATCAAAGCCTGCCATGAAGAAAGTGGGAACAAAGATGAGGCATTGTACTGAGTTAGAGGACCTCTGTTCTATTCATTAACTCAAAGTTCCTGTTTGCCCAACGCATCAGTTAAATGCTGAGTGATACAGAAACAAGTATTAGCCGCAAATTGGACACAAGGGAGCTGATCAACATCCGCATGAACTATTTGAACAGTAGATCTTATCCACTGAGTTGTAAGAGTCAGAAAATAAAGACTCGGAACTGTGACCTGAAATACACTTGCCATTAAATCATAAAGCAAAATGGAGGGAGGACCTCCTGTGTTTGGTGTGGCTGTTAGACAGCCACAGAGGAGCAGAAAAGCTCTACGAAAAATGTCCTAAAAGATTGTTTTAAACCATTTTAAAGGCTTTTTTGTAGAGCTTGCAGTGTTGTAGCTGCGTTGGTCCCAGGATTTGAGACGCAAGGTAGGTGAGATCTTTGATTGGACCAACTTCTGCTGGTGGACGAGGAGTAATGGTCTCAAGTTGCAATGGGGGAGGTTTAGATTGGATATTAGGAAAAACTTTTTCACTAAGAGGGTGGTGAAACACTGGAATGCGTTACCTAGGGAGGTGGTAGAATCTCCTTCCTTAGAGGTTTTTAAGGTCAGGCTTGACAAAGCCCTGGCTAGGATGATTTAACTGGGACTTGGTCCTGCTTTGAGCAGGGGGTTGGACTAGATGACCTTCTGGGGTCCCTTCCAACCCTGATATTCTATGATTCTATGATTCTATGGTGGAAGGGACAAGCTTTCAGGCTTCTCAGAGTTGTTCTTCAGATCTGGACAAGGTTACTAGCGTGTCCAAGCTAAATACAAGGTGGGACAGGTTAAGAATAAGGGATTCACACATACTGTAGAAGACTATTTTAAAATGAAGTGGGCAATTAAGAGTGAGTAGGCAGTAAAATGTTACAAATTGTTGTAATCAACCACAAAACTGGGGTCTCTTAAGTCCATGTTTTTTTAGTTTTTTATGATTTTAAGTTCCCAGGCTCATCTTTTGAGAGTGTTGTGCAGGTTTCCTTTGAGGACAAGGACTGAGAGTTAGGATATGAAATGATCACTTTGACATGTTTTCCAACATGACAGTGTGTTTTGTCATTTGTTACTTTCATTCTAAAGTGTAATGACTGATTTCATCCACATAGTTGTTGGGGCAGTTGATCCACTGAATGAGGTATACTACACATTGTGTTAAGGATGTGTAGGACTCATGGATCTTTGAAAAGTGTGTTGTGGAGGGTATTAATCATCATAGCAATGAAGATATGTCTGACAGGGTCTGGTGCCGCTTTGAGTGGTGTCCTGGTCTGTGGGGAGTTTATTTCTGATGATCTTGGTGCGGTTGAGGGGTTGTTTGCAGGTTTGGGAGAGGCGTCTTTCAGGATATGGTTCCCCCTCATGACTGGGTTGTAATTTGTTTGATATCCTGTATAGGTTTTGGTAGAGGGTAGTAGGTGACAATTAGGGGGGGTGTGGTCAATGGTGTATTTTTTCTGTATTGATGCAGGGGCTCTCAGGATACTTGGGTGGCCCGTTCCATGATGCAGTCTGCTTCTCCAGTGGAGTGGCCTTGTTTAGTGAAGGAAGTTTTAAGTGTGATAGGTGTGTATTCCAGACTCCTTTTGAGATGCATCAATAATATTTTCATCCTCTGCGCTATCAACCTTGCGCTCCTTGTTCTGGTGGAGTACCGGAGTCGAAGGGAGGGTGCTCAGCAGTTGATTTATCACATCTATACTAGACGTGATAAATCGAACCCCCCCCCCCCACCCCGACTGGATTGATTGCTGCCCACTACCCACTGGATCAGTGTAGACAAGCCCTTAAACTCTCAGTGGCCTGTCAATAGAATGGTCTCTGTACTTGCTTACTGGAGATATTAGGATTTATATTCTGTCTCCCTCTTAATGTGCCATCTCAGAGACCTTCCTTCTGTACAAGGACAGCTAAAATAGCCTCTTTGGGGCCTATTATGACTGCTCTTATAGGAGTGACAGTTGCATGTGATTCTCCAAGACCTAGCAAAATCATGTTACTACATTTCATAATGCAAGTTTTAGTTGCTTTTTGTGCTCACAGTAAACTTAAGAGCTGCTTGAGGGTGTCAGACCCAAATACTCTTCCTTTGTGAAAGCTTCAGCAGAAAAGTTTCAGCTGCCTCTCAGAGTAAACTTTTGTAGTGGAAGGGTAAATTCAGAATCATTTGCCACTCATCTGCTGGCATTTCTATGCTGTAGGCTGCACTATTTCAATGTTATCAAATGCTGTGAGATGGAAAACCCATGAGCAGTACCATAACACACACTGGAGGCAAACCAAATAGGCAACCTTTATCTTATCCTGCTAATACCTGCTCACTGTGAGAACATTACAGGAACAGAACCTTAACTTTCACCATATTTATAGTACTGTACCATGCTAAATTAGTGCTGATTTTTTTTGTACAGCTCATATCCAGCATACTGATTAACTTTCATAATATAAAGCAATAGGAACTTTGTTTTAATGTGTTCTTTGGTATCTGCTCTTTTCTAAATAGTTTCTCATTCTGAAAGTGGCATGCATGTTAACACATGTTACGTTAAACTACAGAGCACATTCTAGTCTTTAAGGAGCATTTGTTTGCCTGTCTGTCCAGAAAATGCTGTTTGTGTTAAGGTGAACACACTACCTCAGTGCTTTTGAATCTATGGCATTATCTATCTTAGTTCTTTGGTGCTGAATAAGCTGGTGAAAAGGGGTGAGTTTACTGCAAAGTTAACTAGAGTAAGTTGCAAAAAAAAGAGTACTTGTGGCATCTTAGAGACTAACAGATTTTTTACCTTCAGTCCTTTTGGTATGATGTCCATCTGTTTGCATTTGGAGAGGAAGGTGATGTCTGTCTGTATCTGTAAGAGTTTTTTCATGAAGTTGACAGATTTCCACTCTATACGGCTAAATTCAGTGCCTTGCATAATGACAGGTTTCAGAGTAGCAGCCGTGTTAGTCTGGTGCCACAAGTACTCCTTTTCTTTTTGCGAATACAGACTAACATGGCTTCTACTCTGAAACCTGTCATAGAGTAAGTTGCTCAGTTATGGGAGAGGGGCAGCAAAGGGAAAATGGGAATTCCCCAGCCCCTCATCCCATTACAGAAAGTCAGGACTGTAGGAACAGCGTGAGCTGGTATGGGAGTAGCTGGATATGAAGTCTGAGATAAAAGGACTGAGCCCATTGCCAGCTCTGAGCCGGAAGGGAAGAGGATTGCTTTAATTCTGTTAAGCAAGAAACAGTGAGCCCTGCCCTTTCCCAGCGATTGAACCATGCTGAAGCAATGGCCTTTCCATGACAGAAATAGAACAGTAGTGCTTGCTTCATCACTCTCCACTCCTTTTCGTTGTCCCAGATTGCCTGCTATTCTCCTCTTGACTTACTGTTTTATTCGCACAACTGCCGATCTCTCCATTCCCTGTCTGTTACAAGTAACATTCCTCTAGCCACTTCCCCCACCCCCTTTGGCTCATAAGTGGTTGTTGAAGTCCTGCTCCAATCTATAGTGTGGGTACATTGCTGTTGGAATTCCCATGCTACCAAGGTTCCATTATGCCCCTAATGGGAAATCCCCAACTTACACCATAAGTTGCACATACAACAAGATTGGTGGATGTGGGAGTTTTTTCTGAGCAGCATTCCTACCGCTTAGGTGAGGATTTAATGTGTGTCATTCAGTGTCTGGAGTCCCCATGTCAGAACCTCAGAAGGTGGTAACCTTGAGAGAGCAGCTTTAACCATTCTAAATCCAGTTTGGACTTCATAAAGTCCCTTTCTGTGGATGAAGAAAGTGGACTTGATAGGAATAGGTTCCTAGGGCAGTGTTTTGTGTGGGTTAAAAGCAGGGTGGCAATTCCAAAAGGGATTGGAGAGAGACAGGGTGGGTGAAGTAATACCTTTTATTGGACCAACTTCTGTTGGTAGAAGGGACGGAATGAGACAGGCCAGGGCAAGCTTCTGGATAGAACATCGGTCAAGAAACGGTAAAGCCTTCTGATACCTTTACCCAGACCAATAACTGTTGAGCATCACAGAAATGCCTGGAAATGGATTAAATGGTGCACTTGCAGAGTGTTGTGTGTGAAGGGTTTTCCACTGAGCAAAGAGGGTGAACAGCATCTCCATGGAGATAGGAAGGCTTATTACATTGTTCTTGCAAGCAAACCATTATTTTTGAGTTCTCTGTTCTTGTATACAATGATAGTGAATATATGCACTAAGGTGGAGTTACTTATGCCCAAAGGAAAATCCATAGTAGTGAATAGTGGTCAGTGACCAGTTTATCCGAGACCAGTCGAAGTTCACACTTTCATTTGTAAAAAGAAAAGGAGTACCCGTGGCACCTTAGAGACTAACAAATTTATTAGAGCATAAGCTTTCGTGAGCTACAGCTCACTTCATCGGAAGTGAGCTGTAGCTCACGAAAGCTTATGCTCTAATAAATTTGTTAGTCTCTAAGGTGCCACGGGTACTCCTTTTCTTTTTGCGAATACAGACTAACACGGCTGCTACTCTGAAGACTTTCATTTGTAGTTTATCAGATAAACTGCTATGTTGAAGCTACACCCTTTACAGTTTGTGGAAATGCTGCCATGAGAAATGGTGCAGACTTAGCAGCTGCTCTAACATTCCATGGATAGCTTCTGAGTGATTTCAGGCCCTTTTGGCTAAGAAGCTATAACTGCATTTTTATCAGTAGATTTTAAAATAGCTGGCTGTTTCATATGAATATATCGCGTATCAAGCATCTTTTTTTAAGACATGTTCATTGCCTGCCTAACACAGAGCTACCTTTTTTTCTAAAGATTTAATGAAAACTTAGCTTCTGTTGAGCATGGCAAAAATCTGCAAAGCACGTACTTAAGTGAATTTTATAACTCTTCATCTTGAGCTTTGCTGCAGTATTAGCATTTCCTGGAATTTAAAAAACAAACATAGCAATTATTATTCAAAAGAAGTTGCACAATATAGTCTGCAGTAGCATACCCTCAGCACAGACTTTTCCATTTCTCTATTTGAAATATTATGCTCAAAACTTAAAGTGGCCTCTGAATTTTTTTTGGTGGGGGGGCGGGGGGTTCGGTTCACTTTGAGTTCCAAATTTTAGAAAAAGCTGGGGTCTGCTCTTTTTTCCAGAACTGAGGATCTATAACTCTAGTTGAAGTTGATGGAATCTGTGGGTGTGCAGCAACTCTGAAAATTTGGTTTAAATTCAGCACCCAAAATCAGAAATTTTAAAAGTTGGCCTTGATACTGCTTTGTGTCTCTAGGTTTCAGGATATCTCTAATCTTCACATAGTCTGCTTTCTACTTATGCCCTCATCTGCTAAATATATAAATATATATTTATATAAGTGGCTTTCAAGAGGGGAACAGGAGAACAAATTTATCCACTTGGGTTTTTCTGTATACAGTAATCTAGGACTACTCTAGGTCTTTTACAAAGTCTTATTGGTCATTCATCCGCACTGGTACAAATGAAGTCTCCAGGGGGCTATGCTTGAATAAAATAGTTCCAGTTTGACCCTATCTCTACAAACAAACAGAAGCAGAATTGTTTCCACAGTTTTCTTTTTAATGTGTCATGTTGTATCAGCAGCTCTTGAGGAACATTTAATATATGTTAAACAAAGGTGCTCAGATATTGTGGGCACTACTAGAAGAATCTAGGTAAGGTGGAGGGGAAAAAATCTTTTAATTTTAAGATGCTTTTATGACACTTTGTAATTTCTGAGCCTCAGCATAACTTTAGTTGTGAATTAGTGCATTATGTCTCCATGTGTCATAATGTGCACCTATTCTTAACAGTACTCCCAATAAGGGTATGTACTTTCACATACTCAAAAAAAAATAAATTTTCTTCCATTGGGCTGTGCATAGGCCAGTTTGTAATATTGTTGCTCAAGACAGGACATTACGCTACTGGTAATGTAAGAAAATAACGAGCATTCTCTAACCCTTCCCTACTGGAACAAACTCCTCTTTCAACTTAGATAATTTTCCCATGTGTCATTATTTCCTACTGAGAAGGAAATAAATGATGCAATGTCTTCAAGGTTTCCCCGCTAATGCAGGTGTTGCATATTTACATCACTTTGTACCAGTAAAGTTGTGCTTTCAAGGCCCGTCATGCTTAGCCAGTGCCCATACTAATCTTGCCTTCTTAAAATGTAGCTATGTAGAGGAGAATTTAACCTTCCCTTTAAAAGGCTTATAATGGACGTTGTGTGAACATTCAGATGTTCATTGGAGCTGGGAAGAGCTTGCAATTAGGAAATGAGAATATATAATTCTGTGTAATTTACCTGTGGTCGTAATATATAGCCGTTCTCTGTTTAGATATGGCTACTAAATGAGGGCTAGTTCTAAACTGCAATCCACAGGGCAAAGAAAATTTAAATAAAATTGCCACTTCCATATCCTCTTCTGTCCAAAGACCTTAATGTGCATTGTGAAGATAAACTTAATTTCACAATATGCACATGAGGTAAGCAAGTATCACTATCCCCCTTTTACAGTGGGGAAACTGAGGCACAGTGAGTGACTTGTCCAGAATGACATGGGGAAAACTTGTGGCAATGCCAAGCCCAGGTTTCATGCCTCCCAGTCTTGTGCCTTAATCAAAATTATTCTACCTTGGCTTCTAAATTAAGGTGTTAAAATAACTGTTTGCAAACCCCTTAATGCAGAAGAGACTAAAATGCAATAATCACTCACTTTTTAGTGAAGTACTCAGGAAAACTTATATTCTTGCTCTCCAAAAACCTTACTCTTATGAATGATTTTTTTAAATGAACTGCGTGAAGGTACGGCATTACTAATGCACCTGCATAAAATATTACCTATCATATAGAACTGCTGGTTACCAAGTACTTTTTTCTTTCACTTTAAGAAAGTTACAAGGGAAGAGAGGTATTTCCAGGAGCAAATGAAGCTTTTGCCTGGGTGGCATCCCCATTGAAAGAGTCTTAAGTGTGTAGTACCTACAGGATGCAA
Organism: Dermochelys coriacea; assembly: GCF_009764565.3. NCBI lineage: Eukaryota > Metazoa > Chordata > Testudines > Dermochelyidae > Dermochelys > Dermochelys coriacea. Next base: position 251,669,312 of record NC_050069.1, on the reverse strand, counting down.
ATACTGTTTTTATTAAATGAAAGGCTTTACAGCTATCTTTTAAGTTCACAGATGTGAGTTTTCCCTTTGATATGCAATATTGCCCTCTGCTGGTTAATGATAGCTTAAATGAACTTAAGGCTTTTTCCCTTCTAGAGCACAGCACCTTGATCTAACAAATTATAAGACCATATTCTGCCCAATGAGTTCATTTTCCTGCCTGCAACAGAAGGCAGAATTTGGCCCTAATTAGATTAGTTTTAAATACATTCTAACGTGGTTCTGATTTTTCAGATATGCAAAGCGCCAGGAGCCTTGTTCTATTTGAAGGTTGGTGCTTCTAAATATAAATACCAGCCTGTATAGCCTTAAACTGTGAAAGTATTTTGACTAGGGGTAGCAAATAATGAGTTATTGATTCCAAGGGTCTAAATATTTCACATTTACTGGTAAACATAACCCCCCCAAAAATCGGTTTTCACAAAATAAATATGCATGTTTAATCTTCTGGTAGTATTTAGCAGACTGAGGATCTAAGATATAATCGGTTTTCAGATTACCCTTTCCCACAAAAACATGGATACTGTGCCTCTCATTTATTCAGTACAAACATTGCAGCTGACAAATAACTTCTGAATGTTTGTGAAAACACTCTCGTTTGTGTATATATACAAATATATTGATTTTTAAATGTCCTGCAATGGCTGTTTTTATACAGTACTTTTATTGTATTGCATTCACCACTTGTCTGAATTTTTACAAACAAAATAAAGATCCACAACTGCAAAAAACAAAGTAGGTAGAAAAGAATACAGCATGCACATGCAAAGTAAGCTTTAATCTGTTTTAGTATACTATGGGAAACAAATACAAAAACTTAAGTAGTCAACTGGAGTACAGACAGTCATCAATACAATATTTGGTGCACTGTACACTTAGTATTACTGCGTATAGCTAATTGTGAGGAACATCAAATGCTTCCAGATGTCCTAAATCTAGGAAGGGGAAAATGTGTTTTTCTCAATGTATAGTGGAGTGAAACTTCCAGTGCATTTGGTTCAGAGGAAGATAAGCTAAATCCTTGTGTACTAGAAATAGGGAACACAGAAGTTTGTGGAGATCCTTAGTTTGTTTGGTTGGGTGGGGAGGGAAGGGAAGGGGAGAGGTGTTTGTAGCTTAATGAGACAGCTAGCAGTATATTTTACTTTTTTTAATTAGGGTAAATATTTCACATAGTATTCTTTAGCAATTTTAACTCAGTATATATGTGATGTCTGTGCAGTTACTTAACGTTGTGTCCTTCAGCGTTTACACTAGGCAGTATGTAAGAAAATGCAATTTCTTGCAATAAAGCACTCACTAAACTAGGTTTAAGATTACAATTTCTAGAGGGCTGTAGCTCCTTTGTTGGAGGGAATGTATGAGACGCTAATCAAAATTCCTTGAGGAAACCTTAAATCCAGGATAGTAGGCAGGGCTTATAAATAAAAGTATTTATTTCTATAACAGGTACTGTATTGCTGCATTCCATATCACAGAGCTGTACTCTGTTTTACTGTGGATTGCTATCCCCTTCTAGACAAGAGAGAGGCTTGAGCTAGTTTGGAAACATTCCTTACCGGCTTTGCTCTTGGCTGACAATGCCTAAATATTTCATACTGTTTTTCCACAGCATGCGAAGTCTTTTTGTGCTTCAGGTGCAGCTGCATCACTCAGATAAGCCCCAGACAGGGTGAAACCTGTCTTGTGTTGCTGACTTGATTTTGGCAAATCAGGTATTAGGAAGCTTTCTGTGTGCAACTTTTGGTACACAGCAACTAGCATGGCTGAGAAATCAGCTGGCTTCAGTGGGCCTGTGGCAGTTTGCAGTGGCATACTCACGTGCCCTTGATATGGCTATATAGTTATTACTAGCCTAAATAAGTACCAGAGAAATCTCCTAATGTTTTGTATCACAGTATAGCACCTAAAAGAACTAACCAAAGACCTTCAAGGACTAGGCAGTATTCTCTTTGAAGATGGTCCTTCCCAAATGGCTTATCCTAAATTATAAGGATAAAGAGCATTTTACAGATGGGGAATGGTGGCACAAAGTAAGTGACTTGCCTAAGGTCACAGTCTGGCACGACCAAGGATTAAACCCAGATTTCCTGGATGCAAGTCTACAGTTTTAACTAAAGACCATCCTTCAGCACTTGGTACAACTGAGGTCTAATAGGAAGAGGGTCTGCCATGGAATTCAGTAGAAGCCAGAGAGTTGTAGCCTATGTCTTGCCGAGAATGTAAGTGAATTCAGTGGGAGTTGAGGGCATTTGTCATCTTTCAGAATACTTTAGTCCATTTTAAAACTTTTTTGTGTGTGAAATGTCATTTTATAAGCCTGGAGTCAAGAGGACTTGTTGGACTTCTCTGCTGCTTTGTTAGACGTTTTTTTAGTGCTGTTGCTAGTTCCTGGAGTGAGCTGCAGTATCTGTGTGACACACCCACATGCAGAAAGAAGGGAGGGTAACTACGGGATAGGGGGTTAGGGTGTAAGAGGCTGCGCACAAAATCATGCTGAGGAGTGTGCTGCTTGGGTAGTGAGATTACAGTACTCTGAATTCTGGGTCTTTCAAACTCTTCCTTCATATTGGCTGAATAAAAGTCAAAACTCTGGAATTCTGGGTGTGACAAAGACCTAGCTGGAATAGTTCAGTGAATTCAGTTTGTCCATGTTTGTGTAGCATATAGGTAGGTAATTTAACACCTACCCCAGTATTTACAATAGTGTCCATTTTCATTTCAGCTGGTAAGAAGCAGCCTTTCCTGAAAGGGGTACAAACATAAAACTCCTACAACTAATGGCTAATGCACGTTTCTAATATGTGCATCTGCTTTCAGATATAAATGTGCACCGGAGAATTTTGATGTACATCAAAGAGAGCTGTGCTCCTGTAGGAGGGGAGGAATCTCTTACTGAGCTTGCAAAGTAATTTGTTAGGAAATCAACTCCCTTGATCTGCCATGATAGCTTAATTGGTACATTGGACTTTTCCACTGAGTTTGATTTTCTATTCTTGCCATTTTTTAAAAGGATTCCTCTTAACAGACCTGGTGTAATGAGATTGATACATGTGTAAGAAGTGCCTGTGCCAAGTGCCGCATAGACAGCATCTCGCATGATAGCGTGGACGTGAAAGCCTTCACAAGGATTCTAGTTTCTCCTGCAGGAAGCTAAAGATTTGAATTAATGTTTGTTCATCGGCTTTGATCCTGCATAGTGAAGAGCACTCTCAGCTGCTCACAATTGCAGCTGAAGGTACTCTGCTCCACATGGGATCGAGGCCATTGAATTTGTTGGGTGAAGCCATACTGCCAGGGATCTTCTATTGACAGCACAGTAAAACTTTAGGGAACAGCTTGCCAATTGTGTTCTCTTAAAGTCAATATAACAGGCACAGCCAGGTTGCACCTCCATGTGGAAATACCTGATTTTTTTTTTTTACACAGCTTCTCTTTTGTGTATCCCTCTTGCTTGTGCCTTTCAAATAGGGGGAGGTTTGGCTGTTAAATCTACGAAGGAGGCCAAGGCCTAACCAAAACATAGATCAATTCTGCCACCTCTATAATACTCCTGACTATATCTCGGTGTATGTTCAAAACTGCCGGCAAGCTAAATTCATTTAAATACAAGTATGATAAACACATCTGCCACTTATGTAGGATTTTAGTTGGTCCATGTGGCTGAGAGCTGAATTGTCCTGTGGAAGAAGTAAAACATTATACCCCATCTCCTCTTCCTGATCCCTAAATGTAATACTCCATATGCAATGATAAGTTTAAAAAGAAAACCATAATCCTTCCACGTGAAAGTATCCCAGCACTGTTTTAAAGCACACGAGAGTTGCTTAGGTAACTGGATAACAACTGACCCTGGATTACTGTTGTTGCTTAATGCATACATAGTGCTTTTCCATCGTCAAAGCATTTTCTAGACATTAATTAATGCAACTTACCCATCCCTATGCAGCTGATGCATGAAATAGTGTGGGGGAAAAAAACTTACAGAATGTGACATGCCAGTTTTGATGCATATAAAATGTCACATTTAATCAAATATTAAGTGATCAAGTAATTGATTGATAAAAGTTAAACAAAAAAAGCTCCTTTGTCTCCTAGTCACCTCCCTCTTTTCCTTCAGTATTTTTCCTAATGTGTAACTGTTCAGGTCTTCAGCTTTCTTTCCCATTATAGATTTTAGCTTCTCTATGCCTTTTTCCTTCTGTTCCTGTTTGAGGTCTTTTTCTTCCCTCAGTACTGTGTTCCTGTAAGCATTTTTACTGCTAATGTTGTTTTGATATGCTAGCTCCAGCAGAAGGGGCTGACTTCTCTGCTTTATTGTATTGACGTCACAACTAGTGCAGCAAGGCAAATTTGCTTGAACTCCCATAGTGATACGACTTACTTATATAAAAAGAAAAGGAGTACTTGTGGCACCTTAGAGACTAACAAATTTATTAGAGCATAAGCTTTCGTGAGCTACAGCTCACTTCATCGGATGCATTTGCATGAAGTGAGCTGTAGCTCACGAAAGCTTATGCTCTAATAAATTTGTTAGTCTCTAAGGTGCCACAAGTACTGCTTTTCTTTTTGCGAATACAGACTAACACGGCTGCTACTCTGAAAGACTTTCTTATATATTTTCCTGAACTCTTTATTTTATTTCCATCATGTTTCTTCTCTTCTCATATGTGCGCATGCTCTCTCTCTCCCTTTCTCTTCAACCCTATTTCCTACCTCCTGCTGATCTTTCTTTCCTCTTTTTCTTCAGTTTCAGAATCTCAGCTCTCTTCCTTCCTTTCTGAGAGCCAAATTCACCCTCTCCTCATCCCTGGAGTCAGCCTAACTGGACTCTTTCCCTCTTGGCAGTAGGCTGTGCTTCTCTCCGCTGCAGTGCTTACCCATTCTGTGGAGGCCTCAATCAGAGCTGTAGTGGGATGGCTTTTTCAGCTGCAGCAGGGGAAACCAGGAAAAAGCCCTTGATCAGTACAGTGGGGCTCAGCTTGTGTGCTCTGCTGCTCAGGCTAGAGTATTTTGATTGTCCACCAGAATCTGGCAGGGTGGGTCCACTGTAGTAAGATTCTGTGTGTGGAGGGGGGAAGGGGAAATTCCCAGACTTTGTGCAGTAGCTCAGAGGACAGTAACATGGGTCGGTGGTAGAAAGTAATGTTTTCCCTGTCTTTACCATGGAGAAACTGAGTCATGAAGAGTTTAAATGGCTTGCTCAAGGCAACAGACTGAGTCTGTCAATATCAGGGTGTAACTTAGTGTTCCTGACTTCCAGCCTGATTTCCAGTTGTTTCAGGTTAAGCTAAAGCCTTGATGTGCTTCCAGCTCATTTCTCTTGACTTGTCTGCTTTTCAGGTGTGGCAGATGAGGAAGCTCTTGCTGAGGAGTGCAACCGTAGAGGACAACAGGCCCTACCTTTCCAGTCTACCAATATTCGCCTCCCGAAGTCCCACAAGCCTGCCACTTTCCCCAAACATGCCTATCATAACGATGAGGTGGAAGAACAAGATAGAGCTCGGGTTACAAGCAGCTTGGAGACCCCTTTTTATACATCAGGTGTGCACATAAAGGTTAATGAGAAATGTACAGAAAATGACTCAGTTAATCAAAAGAGAGAATCAAAAACCCAAGAAAGAAAGCATTGCTGTATACTGACTTAATGCTAGCTCCCCAGCGGGTAACAAATGCCAGCTTATGGGCTTTCATTCTGTACTAACTGTGCCACGCATTTCAGTCTAAATTCACAAATGTCCTGACTGTATAAGGCACATCCTCCAAAAGGGGGTGAGTATGACCCTGTAGGAATGAGCAAAAAGTAATGCTCTCAAAAAATATCCATGCCTTTTGCCTTTAAAGACCAGGAAGTCCTTAACTAATCAGTGTGCTTTCATATTTATTTAAATAAACTGCTTGGTTTTCCTTCCCCAAATGAGAATAAGTCCAGACTTCAGCAACTGAGTATTGTTTCTGGAAGTGGGAATTCCTTGAGGCCTAAGTCTACAATGCAGCTGGGAGCAAGGTAGACAGCTCCTGGCCCAGGTAGACTTGTACTAGCATGCTAAAAGTAGCAAGCAGTGTGACCATTGTGGCTTGGGCTCTCCAGCTCCCTGGGTCTAAGCTTGAGTGGCTAGCCTGAGTCTCCACCAGCACTGCAACATCCATACTGCTATTTTTAGTATGCTTTCATGAATGAAGCTAGCACAGGTGTGTCTACCCAGGCTGGGAGGCTTGCTCCCAGTTGTAGCATGGATATACCAAAGGTGCTTTGCATGGATTGTGCATCTTGATGTCTAGTGCTGAGAACTGAGCAGCCTCCAAAGGTAACTAAGGAAGCCCAACAATTTCCATGGATACTTTTTGCCATAATTTTGACCATGTGATCCTGTCACCCATCAAATTCTAGATCTGATTAGATCCCCCTGTATTCTTGCCTCTTGTAATATTTATGGCTACAATAAGTTTGGTAGCTAGGACAACAAAATCCATTTGACTACTTCAGTTTGTCAGAATAGCAAGTCCTTGGCCATGCATAGAACCTGGCCCTGCAGTCCTCAGCACAATATAAGACAAAACCCCTATTAAAGTTAGCTGGAGATTTGCCTACCCAAGGTCAGCAGATTTTAGTGGCTGAAAAAGACCCTTAATTTTGGCCGTGTTGAAGCAGGCCCACTGCCATAGCTTTCAACAAGAGTTTTGCCTTAAGGAGCAAATGAACTTGAACAGGGCCTAGTAGAGGAGGTGATGACTCCTTAAAAATACCAAAGACATTGGCAGAAATATTTCTATTTATGGATCCGATTTCCCTGCTCATCAACACTGATGGACAAAAAAACCTATCTTAAGTGCCTCAGCTCCTGCTGTGTTTCTCCACCTATGATCCTCTGCTTGTGACATTGTCTTGCACGCAGCCCAAGAGATGTCAAACACAGAATTACTTTTAGATTGGGAAATCAGCAGAAATGAGTGAATGAGAAACCTCCTTTTCTTGATCCTGGCATCCTGTAGTCCCTGGGAGTTTTGCCTGCGTAAGGACTGCAGAATCGGGCCTTTAATGTGTATATATGATGTAGCAAAAACTCTTCTAGGGATGAGTCTGAACCAAACCCTGGAGCTGAAGATCTGAAATGAATCTGGATTTGAATTGTGTGGCTGTCCCTGTGTCTGGGACTTCCCAAACCCTAGATCTGACCTTTGAGGGAATTCAGATTCCATTTCCTCTAACTGGAATGGGAACTGAACACTTTCTAAGCAGTATCCAAGTTTGACAAAACATTTGAATTTCCTTGTTGCAACCTTAACACCATTTACATAAAGTTTTTAGTTGCAAATCTCCTTACACCCCTATGTCCATGAGGCTGTAATTAAAGTAAGTCCCAAGAATATGTGCACACAGACCTAAACGTAACTAATGTACTGCTGCACAGAATCTTCTCATCTCTCATATAATCCCTTGTCATGTTTTTTGTATTCATTCAACAGATGGAAGGACTTGGGGTGGGGGGGAATCCTGACCGATTAAAGTAAGTTTTTTGCCAGTGACTTCAGTGGGGTCAGGACTTCACTATCATTCTATAAATATTTTACAGCTACTGCTTGTTTCCCTGGCAGACCATGATTGCAGAAGAAGCTGGTTGTAGGTTTACATGATAGGATTCAAAGTTCAAAAAACAAAAACAAAAAAACCCCACCCTTCTCCATTAGGACTTTTTTTTTTTTTGTAATTGAAGCTTTAAGCCAAGAATGCTTTTCTTACTGCTAGGTTATAAACCTCTGCACAATGAGCCTTTATGATTGGAAGTGGACTCTGTGTGCACCTGCGGCCCCTCACATCCTTGATTATGCAGATGACCTCCATTCTGGCTGGGATCCCAGACAGCACTGTGGCAACTACATAAATTGCTTTGATGGAAAAATGTTAAACTATCTAATGTACTGTTGGCATCTTTTAGAGCTTGATCCAAAGCCCATTGAAGTCAATGAAAGTTTTACCATTGACATCAATCAGCTTTGAAATGAGGAGGAGAAGCTAGCACCATGTTACCACCAGCAAATGTCCATGGGCCACCAGTGGGACACAGGTTAAGAACCACTGCTGTAGCACACCACCTGAGATAAGATTAAGGTAAAATAATTTAGTGAACTATTTTTGTTGAAGCCAAATAACTTCAAACAATCTTCATAAGTGAGATTAGATTTGTGGCCATCATGCAAGACTGTTGCAAATTTAATAAATAAATAAATAAATAAAAATATCCCTGATAAGTATGGTTGGGAGAAATTAAGTGCAAGTTTCCCATTCAGTGGCACAATTTGTCACACAAACAGAACATCATTTGGGTTAAAGGTGTTGGGATGGAACAAATCTGCACTCACATTTTTATCAGCTTCTTGTTGCCTTCCTATAGAAATGTGTTAACTCTCACATTACTAATGATTTTTAGTGGATAGATGGCTTAGCTGCCTTTTAGAATACAGAAATCCATGTTGAAACCACATTTACCTCAAACAGTTCTGTAACCAGAATAAACTCATTTGATATTTGTGAAGTCCAGATACTCTCCAGGTATATCAGTGTTTGAACTTTAAAAAGCTGAGTTGCCTAGTGAAGTGGTTTAAATGTTTTTTTGTTGAAAATAGTGTGTAAATAATACATATAAATTAAAAGTTCTTAACTTGTAAATTAATACTGCAAGGTTTGTGTTTTCCCTTTTGAGTGATCAAGTATCCTGTATTAACCTATATCTTAAACCCTAATCCATTCATTACTTGACACCCATTTTCATCTGCTGGCATTATTGAAAAAGAAACCATTTTAAAAAACCTAGCTTAACTAATCTTGACCTAATTCTGGCATGGATTCCTCAGGTGAGAAGTCAAGCTCCTAGAATTTACTGTATCCCCAATGCAGTCTTTCTTTGCAAATATCATGAAATATGTTACTAAGTAGTAAAATCACCGAATAATGTTACCCCCAACTTCTTACTCTCTAATTTACCAAGCTATTTCAATTCAGCTGTACAATGGATGGAAGAATGTTTGGCAAGCTGCATGAGCAGAGTTGCTGGGGTTTTTTGGGGGGGGGAGGGTGGGGGAGGGAAAGAAGGTAGGAATGGAGACCTAACGCAAGGAATCTTTGGAAGGCAGGGGTAGAGCTGAATGAATACTCTCTCTAGCTGCTTCTAGACTGCATGTGATGTGGTATCAGCTGCACTCCTCTGTGGGCAGAGGGCGGGAAAATTGGCCAGTGGATTTAGTCGCTGGCTTGCTGCCTCCTGGCCTGAGCTCAGAAGGAGCTGCTTTCAGGCACTGCTCTCTAGCTCTCATGAGGGTGGCATCCCCCTGCACAATTGTCCTCCATGGAGAGCTATGTGGGTGAGTCACTTGTGCGTGTAGGGCTTCCTAAGCTGCATAGCATTGCAAGCTTCTGCTTGCCCAGGGTGAGTTTTAAAAAAAAAAAAAATCATTTCTTCATTAGCAGTATCTTTGCAAAAGGCAGGCAAGTAGACTTTGTTTAGGTCATTACATTTTCATGGCAGTTCTGCTAGGCTGACTATAAAAAATAGGTAACCCGTAGCTTGGTGAAGAATGTAAAGGGAGGCCTAAATTGGTGGGTAAAGCTTTTTTGCTTAAAAGCCTGTTTAACTTAAGTGAAGCTAAGTTACTTCAAAGGATGAAGCTAAGTAAACTCAGGTAACAAATAAGGTGCAGCATTTGAGCAGTGAGGATAGTGAACAATTGAAACAACTTACCAAGGGATGAAGTACGTTCACCATCAGTTGAAGTCTTTGAATAAAGATGGTCTTCCTAAATAATACACTATAGCTCAACAAAGTTATGGACTTGGTGCAAGCATTAGTGGGTGAAATTCTATGACCTGTGTTATGCAGGGGGTTAAACACCCTCCTGATGTTACAATGTGTCTCTGAATCAAATCATACCTAAATTGTTTGTGGTATAACTAATTAGATGTGAGGGCTTTGTAATGGCTCATAGGAAGGTGTGAACAAAATAAAGTAAGTAATAACTTTCAAATCGCACCTTGTTAGCATTTGAGTTTGGATTTAATCAAATATATTTTAAAGCATAATAGAAAATATTTTTCTTAATATTTATAGGCCAATCCCCTCAGCCCCATACACAGTCATATGTCGGCCTCAGAAGCCCTATGTGCAGAACTGAGCCACTGCTGTTTCACTTCATGGGGAGATTTTGTGCAGGGGGATTCCACCCTTATGAGAGTCCGAGAGCAGTACTTAAATGTCTGTCTCTCTGGGACTACAGGCAGTGAGCCAGTGACTGAATCCATTGGCCAACCTTCCCACCCTCTGCCCACACAGGAGAGCAGCTGCTACCATACTTCAAGCAGATTGTAGCAGCAGCCAGGGAGCAACGCTGCCAACCTGGAGCTGAGGGAAGTTATTCACATCCATCCCCTGCCTTCCCGAGATTTTCTGTGGTAAAGCCAAAGTAAAAAGATCAGGAGGTGTTCTTTTCTGCTGACCACAATGGGTTGGGGGGGGCAGGAAGAGGTAGAGAAGCTGCTCTAGGGATGCATTTTGAACTAGTTACAGGCAGTGAAACCAGCCTGCTGAGTGTATTGTTCCTTATTGCTGCCTGCCAATCTACTTGGCTTACTCTCCTCTCTGCAGGCTGAGGGGAAAGGGAATGGGGCTGCTCTCACCATCCCACAGTTCTGCTGTCTTAGCAGAGCAAAGGATTCAGCACCTCCTCCTTTTGCCTCTTCCCCCCATCTGATTCTAGGATGAAGAGGACCGCAGGGGAGCTGGGTAGTAGTGCTCTCTGCAGGGCGTTAGTATATTTAGGTAAACACTCTGTCCATACGTCACTCCTTGTTGCTTCTCAAGGGTGTGATGTGCTTTGAAGCCCTAGACTAAATACATCTATCTCATGCCTTCTGGAGATTCAGAAACATTGTGTGCTCTGAAGCCCGCTTAAATGGAGGACCCAGAGCATTGGAAAGACTAAAGTAGGAGGCAGACTTGGACCCAATGAAGAGGCTGCCAGATTTGTTGATCCCTGGTGCGGGTGGGGATTGGGGGTTGTTTGAAGTCAGAAAAGTTCAGTTTTACTTCAGTTTTACTTTACTTAAGGATAAAACTGCTTTCACAGTCTTTTGAAGTCTTCCATTAGGTGGAAGCTTTGTGGAGAAGTGGGTACAGGTGGGACATAGTGGCGTGTAACCAAGGTTTCAGGTTCTAGAAATGGGTCACAGTTCGATGGTTACGTTGGCTGGACTGCTTCACCTGGCTCTGTTTGACAGGAGTTGACAAAAGCAAGAAAGCACCAAGTTAGTGGCTGCCATCTGTCTTTAAATAGGCCTATTTTCTACATATTGTGGCTTTGTGAAGCTCTGACAAACCACCTTTACAGCCTCTCTATCCATGTGTAATCTCTGTGTTGCAATATCTAACCTTTAGAAAAGTACCATGGTCGCTTCTAGATGTGAGAATTTTATCTCTCCTCTCCTCCCCCTTGATCCCCCACAAAACAAACTATTTGACTGAAGAGAGACTGTAAAAACACTGAGCCCATTTCACCAAATCTTGATTGTGTGACTTCTCATCTTGTTGGCTACTGACTGTCTCTGACTCTCCAGAGACAAATATTTTTCAGATTAATCAAATATTAACTAATGAAGCAGCAGTGTCATTATTTCACCACAATTTGTAATCTGCCTGCCTGCTGTTAAATTCTGCTGCTTGGTCATTCAAATAACTTCATTTTCCATTGACTTTGGGGGCAATCTTGCATCCCATTTGAAGATTACTAGATACACTTCAGTTGGGAAAGTCGGTGGGACTCTTCGTATAAGAGTTAAAGGGCTGAGCACCTTGTCTCATTAGGCATTACTGAGCCTGTTTGGGGCAGATTCTCTGCGGTGCAAATGACCATAGCACCACTATCTGTGGAGTGACGTGGATTTATCCCAGCAGAGACTCTAGCCCACTTTGACAGGGGGAGAAGGACTTCTTCATCACAGAAGCTTAGAAATGGAGAAGACCCATTAGTCCTGTCTTTCCAGGAATGGTCCTTATTGTAGTGTTTTGGCGGTCTAATTTTAAATCTCACTGTTTCCTGTGAGAGATCATTCCAGAGACTAGTCGGAGATCTTGCTGTCAGTCTCTCATTTCCTTAGTACCCATCTATTCTGACATTTAGTGCTAGTTTAGGTCAATTTACGTAATGAAGCATATTGTATCCGTATACAACAAGTTAACTTAACCAGGATGCAGACAATCCAATAAGAAAAGGAGTACTTGTGGCACCTTAGAGACTAACAAATTTATTTGAGCATAAGCTTTCGTGAGCTACAGCTCACTTCGTCGGATGCATTCATCGGATGAAGTGAGCTGTAGCTCACGAAAGCTTATGCTCAAATAAATTTGTTAGTCTCTAAGGTGCCACAAGTACTCCTTTTCTTTTTGCGAATACAGACTAACATGGTTGCTACTCTGAAACCAGACAATCCAATATAAGTGATATAGGATTCCTATGTGTTTGAATGAGCTTTTTTCCTAAAAGCCATGTAGAATCAGTGTCACCGGTATGTAAAAGCCCCTTCAGAATTACTGACCTTCTTTTGTGAAGGGAAAATGAGAATAAGGGTGTAAATCATTAGGCTGTAATGGTTCTTTCAGAATATCATTGCTAACATAGTCATTAAACTGACTAGTTTGGAGTGGCTAATTATGCTATTGATTTTGCTTTTCTCACTAAAAGGGGAAATCCTGTGAATTCAGCCTATTGCTAACTGATTCTTTTTTATAGGAGATTCTTCGCCTGACCACCTTATTCTGCACTGTCTTCTCTCCCTTATACTAAGGGGGCCACTAGTGCCCTTCTGAGATAAGATCCCTCTGGTCTGTTGCATTCAGATATAAGGCAACTCAAGGAGTTTTTACAATTGTAGGTCAAGTGCAGTTGGTGAAGGGGCTTGATTTTTCAGAGTGAACTGCTTTAATACATGAAGCAAAGTGTTGATGGTGCTTCATTCTTAGTAGTATGCACATGTTCAAAAACCTGTCTGGTGGCAGCATCTGTGCACATCAAGGTGGTATGGTGCGTTTGAATAGGAAAAGCTTAGTCAGCATCTCCACAAGTTCCACTCAGGACACTGTTTTTTCTCATCCTTTAAATAGCAAAACTGGTTTCTTCTTTAACTTGCCCAGGCTAATAGCACATAGCCAAACTATTAAATAAAGGAGCACAGTTTCTTAAATCCTACGGTTACTAAGCATATATTATGAAATAATGCTGCTGTACACAGTATAGGAGCTGAAATAATAGCCAAGGAACAAATTCACCATTGGCATAAATGGGTTCAACTCCAGCAAATTCAAAAGCTGTCTGCTTGTTCCTGAAGTGAATTTGGCCCAAAAGAATACTGTATAGTTCTGCTGACCTAGAGCTGGAAACTTTCCCTTAAGTACAGCAGTTGTACGGTGGGCAAAGCTTCCATTGATTTAAATACGCATTCTACTTTTAAGAGGACTTAAGGATAGAGCCCCCAAGAGAGATTGTAAAGCACGATGGTAAATACATAGCTCTTACTTAGTGCTTTTAATCAGTTGACCTCAAAGTACATACACAGGTAGGGAAGTATCATTATTCACACTTTACAGATGAGGGAAATGGATTTAGAAATGAAGTGATATGCTCATGATTACGTAGCAGTTAACTAGCAAAATCAGGATCAGAATAGGTCTCCACATTCCCAGTCTGGTGCTTTATCCTACTTATCCCATTCTCCCTCTTCAACCCTATATCTGATATGTAGTGGTGAGACTGTTTTGTCTGCCTCGTCTACCAGATCATGCTGCTGCTCAGTGACACAGTATTGCTGAGTTAGAAGCACATTCTTTTTCTTAAAGCTTTGTGTAGCAAATATTTAAGGGAATTGTAAACATCAGTCTAAATCTATTGGCTTTAGTTCAGATTAGAATTAATAGATTTCATTAGATTTGAATGGAGATGGTTCTGTTTCCCATGGTGAGTTGTATACAACAAAAGCCTGGGTGGACAGTTCCATTTTACTCAGTTTGAGAGGAAGCAGGTGGGTTCTGATACATGATTCTGGTTTTCATATCTCCCTTAAATGCATGGGATAGTGTGACCGTGACAGTTCTAGGGGTAGGCAAGCAGGGCAGTCATCCCAGTCGCTAGCTTCTAGGCGGTGCCATACTGCTTGGCCTTTTTGCTCCACTCTGATTGGCCACCCTTTTTTTTTCTTGGCTGGTGGAAGTGGGGCCAAAGAATTTTCTACCCTTGCTGATACAATGGCTAGGGCCACTCTTGCAGTGTGATCACATGAGCTGATGGAGAATCAGGGAAAAAGCATATTAGGTGCTGCAAAAACAGACTTCATTTGCATATGCTCCTCTGAAGTGGAGCTAGATAGTTACTTGAGTTTATAAGTAGCTTAGTACTGTTAGCTAATCCTTGTTCTCTTGCACAAGGCGTACAATATAAATCCACCTAGTTTAGCTGATGTTCGGCATACACAGTGGGCTCCACTAAATGTTAACGTATAGCAAATCGTTCTTAAGATTATTTTCTATCCTTAGAATGAGGAAGACAGTGCAAGTACTATGCTAAGTTCAAATGCTGTGAATAGACAATAGCACTGTCTGCATATACTCTAGGTTTGTTTATTGTTGTGTCCATTTTGTAAGCTCTTTATTTTTGAGGCTGTTCCTGAATGGCTTTGAAGTTCTTTGATTGTTTTTACATCTTTCCAAACTTCAAAGATACCAAAGCTTTTTCTTTTCTAGCTTTGTATTAGACTTAGTGAAACTGGTCACTAAAGAAACAAAATTAGACCAAGACTTCTTGAAAGACTATCTAAACCATTCAGAGAATGTGTGCGTTTATAAAGGAAAAGTCAATTGAATATTATGAATTGTGTTTTACAAGCCATATCTCCTCAGGACACAAAGAAGGCAGCAAGAGGAGGAAGCAGAAGCAGAGAGAGGAACAGAAGAAGAAGAAGCCAACCAAAGGGAATCACTAAAATGGACTCCTCCGATATTCAGTACCTTTACAATGATACCATATGTTACATTTGAGCACACTTTTTTTTGTGTATATTTTTTTTGATTGTATACACTGTTAGTAAGGAAGAGGACTTGTGTTTAAAACTACACTAAAATTGCACTGTATTACCCTTTAGCAGCACAGAGTGGCTTTTTTGCCAGTCAGACTGGGGACTTCAAAGTAGGCTGATCTTGGTTAGAGGTGCATTGTGTTTGAAACTTGGAAAATCTTGCAGAATCACTTACTACTTCCTTCCCAGCAACTAGATCTACTGTAGTCTAGTGTTTTCCTCTAGGATATAAGGGGTTGTAACAATGTCTCTTTAGGTCTACTCCTTCTGGTATCCTCAGGCCTGTTAAAATATCTGAGTTAAACCTTGATCCTATTCCTATTGAAATCAATAGGAGCTTTCCCATTGACTTCAGTGAGAGTAGGACTAAGCCTTTAGAAACTAGCTTTAAGAAACAATCTAGTAATAAGTATGTACACTTCATAATTGCATTTTATGTTAACTTTTTTCTAACTTGGGCAGAAAATTATTTGTTATGATGATTTAAATATGCTGTCACATTTATATTGCATTTTGAAGTTACATCTGGTGGTTTAAGAAAGCCAGTGTGATTCTGGTCTTGTGTAAATATTCATACTGATTCATTATGCATGGTAGACTCCCAGTGAGTCACTAAGTGAAATCATTCCTTGCATTTTTCATCATTTTCAATTTCTACAAAGTATCTCCAGACAAATTATCTAAATGTTAATTTACTTTAAATTTACACTTGATTTCTGCTGAGTGATTTCAGATCCTGAACACTTTTTTTCAGGTTCCATATGATTCTAGCAAGTAATTCTTTGCAGAAATATATCTAGAATGTCAGTCACACATGAGGAAAGTATATTTTACATCAGTTATATGGCAGGACTAAACTATTAAGTTTGGAAACATTTTCCTCACTTTAAAAGAAATATTTTGAGTCTGGCAAGATTGCTTCCTTGCTTCCCATAATTGTTCTATGTGCATGTCATACTGCTTCTCCTAACCTTTTAACTGAGCACTAAGTAGAATCTTTCTATTGTCTTAACTACTTCCCTGCATGTCCCTTGCCAGTGGGTTGCCTTTTCTCTTTAACTTATGAATACTAGTTATCCGACATGTTTTCATTTTGTTCTTTTGTCTCTGCTCTTTTTGCTATTATGTTGATGTAACTGACTTAAACCTGGCACTGTTAGAAACCCAAATTTCCTGGAGAAATTCACTCATCCTTGGTATTTACAAAAGTAGCAATGCACACAATGTAAGGAAGATGCTAAAGAGAAAAGTAAAATCTGCTGTTCTAGAATGACTGTTAAAATATAAGAAATCTTGGTAATCTACAATATTTGGATGGTTTAGCATATGATGCTTGCATAAGGAAAATATAACCGTATGCAGATTGTTAGGGTACTTAAATTAGGTTTATCTGAAATTTAAGATTGAGAACAGTTTGTTTGTCACTTAAGTACCACTTGTTTTGTGCAGTGTTACTAATATTTAAAAATAAAGACAATTCTCTTTATTCTTTGTCATTTTTAACTATAAAAAAATAGTTGTGTTCTGACATCAGTTTGCTATGCCTGTATTAAGCATCAGGGTATTAAAGAAAATGAAGGCTATACATTCACAAGACATTCAAGTACCCACAAGGAATGGTTTCTTTAGCAAAGATTAACAATATACTGTATATTTGTACATGCTACAATGGGAACACAAATGTTAATTTTAGTTTGAGAGTATCGTTTCCAGAGAGATTCCCTACACTTAAAATAGTTAATACTGCTAAAACTAGAAATATTGTAGAGTTCATTCTGATGGAAATGCACCTGCTGTAAGCATGGCATTCATATAAACTCCACATGATTACTCTGAATTCAGCTGTTCTGTGGGATTTTGAAGATTGTTTTTGGGAATCTCCGCACTACACACTGAGATTCTTTTAAATGGTGAGTACTAATGACTTACACGTGTATGTTACAGTAACAGAAGGGTGACAAGAAGAGAACAATAGTTACTGCATCATTGTTTAAAAGTTTTCATGAGTATTTCAAATGCTGGCTGCAGGATGGGTGGGTTGGTGGGGGTGTATGAGAGAGAGAAAATATACATATTCATTCTTAAGAAGTTGCATGGTACATGTGACATTCCCCTCTGGTGTTATCTAGACCGGTGATCTTCTAGGCCACTCCAATCCTTGACTCTGGTAGCCAGCCTTACCCTGCTCTGCTGTGAGAGCCCCCACTCCTGGGCTGTTCATGCACAGCCTCTGGCATATAAACTGCTCCCAGCTAGTTGCAAGCGAATGACACTAGCCAATATCTCCGGTCCCAGACACAACCCTAGGCACCTCCATCTTGCAGTGTCCAGTTATGCCTGCTGGATGCTGCGAGCTTATGAGTTCATCAATTTAACAAAGAAATTGACATGTACCACACATTTTTTCCCAAGGAGGAGTCTGACATGCTTCAAACCAAACACACTGCTTCAGGTAGAATAAACAGATTTTAAGTCAAAGCATAACAAGTCAGAGTGGTTACCAAAAGAAAATATAAGTACACAGTCTAAACTCTCAACCCCATTAGACTGAGCAGCAACTAGATTAAAGAGTTTCTTACCACACTGGATATTGCAGTCCTTGATATACAGGTTTGTTCCTTAAACCTAGGCCAATCTCCTGTGTTGGAGTCTTGTATTCTTCTCAGTGTCTTGGTTGCTTGCAGCATAGGTGGGGGAAGGAAAAGGGCCCAGTATTTGTCCACTTGGTCCGTTTTATACCCTCAGTCCATGTTCTTGTAAGACACAAGTCCAGGGATGTCTGGAGGGCATTGCTGAGTTTCTCCAAGCAAGGTTGAGCAATTCCTCTGGTGTGGCCTCATGCAGGTGAGTCATTGCCAGTTTACAGCATGCTTTAGTGACAACCATACAACCCAATTCTCATAACGTCATATGCATTAATGATACACACGGATAGAGAAATGAATTTCAGCAGATCGTAACCTTTCCCTTGATACCTTACAAAGCATGCTTTATATGTAAGATCATGTTTATATGTAAATGAGGAATATGGGGACTACAGCACGCTCCCCCCAGGTACAGAGCGTCACAGCATGTGCTTGGTGGTTAGCTGTAATACTGAAAGGACTGAGCTCTTGCCTGTGCTTCAGCATAAATGTAGACTCAAGTGCAGGAAAGGGGAGTGCATTTAAGTGCGAAGTAGAAAAGACTTGCTGCACCCCACAGCCCTTCCTAAGCCCAAGGAATAGTTTTCTTGCCTAGTGCCGGGCCACTGGGATCCCATGACTCCAGCCAACAATACACCATCTGCTTCAAGGGCTGCTTGATGTTCGGTCAGTTGGGAGATTGGACAGAACTTGATCTTAGCAGAACGGTCTCAGCAAATGTTTCTGCTACAAGGTAGGGGCATATTTCCCAAGTTAACTTCCCGTGTTGGGTGATCGGTGTTGCTGCCTTCAGCTGTGCGTTCACTTGTTTGAATTGGCTGAGTGTTGTGAAGACTCGTTACACTGACTCAAATAAGTCAGTTTTATTTTGTCACCATGGAAGCCCCTACAGAGGCTCCCCTCCTTGCTTCCCTTTTGCAGGAAGAGTTCGTGACCTTTCTGTGGATTCGGAATGTACTGTGTTTCTAAAGATGCGGCTTTCACATTTTTCTTATGAAAAAGGCTATTGTTGGAGAAGTCAGACACCTAAAGACATGCAATGTATATCCCCTACCTGTAACGTAAAATGAAGATTGCTCTACATTGCCTTTTTCAAAACTATTTCTTAAATTCACAATTGCTGTGACCCACCTGCCCTCCAACATGTATTTCAGGATACCTGAATTAGGATACCAAATTAGAGCATGCATTTGGTCTTGGAGTCTGAGACTTGGTTAATTATTACATTTAATGCCCAGTGTTTTTCTCCCTAGCATGTTTCTACATCTCTAATTGCACTTTTAATTCTCCAGTCTGATCCTCCTGAATCTGAGAAATAGATAATCTAAATGAGTATGATAGGAACCAAGATCTGAAATGCAGCTATCATTTGACACACAATCCTCTGCAGGATCTTTTATTGCATTGCTTTGTGCACGATTTTAGTTTTACTTTCCATGTTTTCCTCTATATTGAACCTTTTCCCTTCTCTTTGACTCTTGCATTGGGGCAGAAAACAGAACAAACTAATACTGCCACTTTACAGTTTCCAAACGGTGTTGTGGGGATTAGGTAAATTGAATTATCCCCCTTTTCTGACAGATGAGTTAAACAGTTTTAAGTGATTTCTCAAGGCCATCCATGAGTCAATGTAGGAGCTCCACTCATGGCTCTTACTGGAATTCTCAGGCCACTAATCATGCTGCCTGTCGGTCTAGTTTTGGGAGTCACTGGGTAAGGAAAGGAAGCTGCGTTTACATTTCTAGATTTGGCTGCTTAAATTGGGCACCTCAGTCCCCAAAAGGTGTACAAGAGTAAGTACCTAGGTCTGAAACTGCAGCAAATTCAATTGTTCTGTGTGAGCTAAGTTCAGTTTCTCATTCTTCTTCTAACCCCTTTTCTACAAGAAATCTTTAACTTTTTAATGTCAGATTTGTAAAGTATCCCATTGGGTCATCAGTGACTTTAGCACCCTCTCCTCATTTAATATTTATTACATCCTGAAATGATATTGAGATGAGCCAACTGCCTCCATTCCTCTCGGGGAACAGTGTTAACTCTGAAACCTAATCACAAACATGTCCCTGTCCACATTAATTTTTTAACTGATCATCATTTAAGAAGAAACTTCTTCCAGATGTGCTTATCGTGAACTATCTCCCATACCTCTGCTGCTGCCAACAGCTTCAGCTGTCTCCATCCAACTGCCAAAACTTCTTGCTTCCCCTGTGCCAATTTCTACACTAGGACTCTGCAAATATGAAAATCTTTGCCATGTGCAAAGCTGAAAGTGCTTTTTTTAAATGTATCCAAAATGACATGGACTATTGTATTGCATATATTCTTCCTATTTAATTCAGAAAACTGCAATAGTTTAACTTTAAATGAGGATGCAGAATGTCTAGCCAGCCACAGTGGAGCACAAGGGAGTGGGGATGGGGGGCCTCTTGCTGCATAGTTTAGGTTCCATGAAGTATATGGGACTTTGTGACATTTGATGGGAACACCCTGCCCTCTGTCTTGTACTCTCAAACAAGACACGGATCCTGGCTTTAGCAGCCCCTGATGAGTCATAAGTTTATCAACTGTTTTTTGTGGGGTTCAATATATATTTGGCATGTGCTGTACACCAACCTGAAGCATAGTTCTGACTAGATAACATTTCTCTCATCCTTTTGTTTCCTTTCGAAGAAACTCGTATGTATTTTGCTAAAGAACCATGACAGAGTTCCCTTCCCAGACCTGAAGAAGAACTCTAGATAAGCTCAAAAGCTTATCTTCTATTGGACCAGCTTCTGCTGGTGAGAAAGACATTACCTCACCTACTTTGTCTCTACTAAAGACCATGCTTTTTATCCTTTGAAAGCAGCTGCACTCTATACTATATAAAGTTGTATATAACTAGAAGCAGAAACTGGCTGTATGTGGCTGTCGGGTGTGCATACTGATGTAAGTAACCTGCAGTAAAGGTGGGTTGGTTGGACCCTTTTGCATTGTCAGGGTGTTTGCTGCCTGTGTCTCCAATGACAAACGGGCAGTTAGAGGTACTGAAACATTCCCCACTGTTGTAAGCTGTGTATTTCCCCCGTGTAGGCTATTTATGTAGCTTTTCCAATGCTGTAGTTGGAATTTGAGGTTGTCCAAATAAGCACAGTACCTGTTAACAGCACTGACCATTTTAACAAATGCTCCATACTAATTTGAGACAGGAAGTGAAGAATGGTGTATCTAACTGGAACTACAGGGGCTCCAGGGAATTTGAGAAAGCAGACTGAAATTGTAGCATTGGCTAATGCCTCAACCCTTGCAAATATGCCACTGGACTCAGTCATAACCACAAATGAGCAGGAGCTTTGGTTTTTCACATCTCATACAAAAGCGGATACCTTCATTACACAATTTGCACTTCCCTTGTTCCCTCTCCATTCCTCAAACGCTACATTGGGTATTCCTTCACTGCTGACTCAGAGCACCCTGTACTGACTTCCTGCAACACCTAAAGGTTCCTTTAAATGTCTCACATGTGGTATTGGCCCAGTATCTCCTTGCTTAGCTTGAGAGCTGACAGTCACAGCACAAGGCATACGAAGTAAATATTCTTTTAATAAGTAATGTTAAAAATGTCAGCAAGGTTGCTCCTAGGAAATAAAGGGTTATGACTATGAGGACTACCTCTGGGACCATCAGGTGCTAATAAACCTTGGAAAGGTAACTTGTTCCTCCTTTTTGGAATGTCCATTTATGCAGCTGTCTCATCAGATAGGCAGTACTTGGAATGCTAACTAGCAAGCAATGCTATTGCTTTCTGAATTTCTGCTGAGCTATGAGTACAGAAATGACAGTAGTGCTGTTACTTCCAAGAAACATTAGGCCAATTTAGTAGCCTTTTTATCCAGCTCACATTAGTAGTTAATAACTGAAGTGATCTGGCCATAACATTCCCCTGTGTATGTTGGCTATTGCCCCACTGGATTTCAGGGCTGCCTACTTCACCTGGCAGACCCCCTGGAGAGGCTGTAGGAGAAGTGGCCAGACTACAGATCTAGTTTCCTAGAAAA
The DNA here is from genome assembly GCF_009764565.3 of Dermochelys coriacea. Classification (NCBI taxonomy): domain Eukaryota; kingdom Metazoa; phylum Chordata; order Testudines; family Dermochelyidae; genus Dermochelys; species Dermochelys coriacea. The sequence goes on along the minus strand of NC_050069.1, from coordinate 251,647,479 downwards.
GCAAGGGTCTGTGGGGAAGATATGGAAGCAGGGGGAAGGGCCAAGGGACTGAGCTTAATTTCCACTCCTGAATTGCAGAAGTATTTGTCTATTTGGCATCCAGATCCAAAACCCAAAGGTGATTCTAAGAGCTGCCATTTTCAGAAGGTGTTTCAGTTTGAAGTTCTGCTTCTGATCCATCTCTAGTTTTAAATACAGTTTTGCCTAGCATGGCTTCAATTCTAGTGCAGCCTGGCCTAATACATTCAGAAACCTCCACAGAGTAACAGGGGAAAAAAAACCCACCAGATTTAATATTCCATTTTGTGGTTGTAAGATGGTGGTTTGAATTTTGGGCTGAAAATATATTAATACACACCTGTATAGCCTTTTTTGGTGGATGACATTGGGTTTTTTCTTCCCCTCAAATCAACAAGATGAAGTTTTCCTCAGAACAACGCCTTTTTCCCATCATGAGTGCTTAGGAAAACATTGTTCAGCCAGTGTGTTCTGTCGCATTAAGGGATGGAATGTGACTGACTCACTCGTATCATGTTCTATCTAGTATCATGTTTTATTGTTGTGCGTCAGCTGACAAAGCTGGAGCAATTCAACCAACCCCAGTTACGAAACAAATATGCTAAATTGACTAGATGCTTCCTATGCTACTAAGTGAATTTTTTGCTCTGCGTAGCTAGCAAGTTAAATAAAAGATTGTTTAACAATGGTCTACCTCACCCACTTTTCCCATCTGCATGGGTAAAGGCCCCTAGTCAGTTAGAATTCACCTTTCTTAGTATCTGTGTCATTCAAATTAAAATGTGTCCATTTGCATGTCTGAAAGTGGGCAAGGTTGCCTCTGTTTATTAAAGGCTTGCTTTATGCCCATTTCTCTGACTAAAATGAACAGGATTTGGCCCTAGGAGAAGGCACACTAATCTTTACAGTACTGTTCCAAATGTTCTACCCCATGTATGATTTCATTTTTTTCCTGCATATCTTAGAGTTTAAAGCCCCATTTAAAATATTAGGGTCAAATTCAGAAAATCAAAGGAGTTGCCCGAAGGGCTAAAGCTGGCTTGGTATCTTATAGTCTGGGTCAGGAATTGGAAGAAACTCAAACCGGGGAAGAGTTTTCTAGGTATGCTTTGCATTTACATGGCTGCGGGCCATAATGCTTAGAGAGGGTGCACACGTTCTGATGCACTCCATACATACGGCTGCATGAAGTAGTATGGCCTACTGGAATGTCAGACTTTGGACCTGGGCTCTATTCCTGCCTCTACCCTGATATTCTGGGAGACTTTCAGCAAGACACATTGCACAAAGGCAAAACATTTGCCATGACTGCATATGCAAAGAGCTGGTTACATTTGTGCATGCATTTCTTGCACATTTAAATGTGTGTGGCTAACTAGGCGAATAAGCATATGTATACCAAATTCAAGTCCGGATTATATTTTATTTTGAATGTGAGTGAATTCAGTGCTAGAGCCAATCTTGTTAACCCCTCACTTGCACAAGACCAAGGCAGGTATGATGCAAGTTTCTCCTGCTCTACCTCTGCTACTACATCCTATTGCTGATTTTCAGCACTCCGTGCTCTTCCAGCCCTAGGTTTCACTGATGTAGAAGTTGCCAATCATGCCAAATGCTCTGTGGAGTTGATAAATGAAGACATGGGGTGGGGACAATTCAATTCATTTTTGCAGCAGTTTGACCTCCCCCCTCCAGAGATGAAAAGTTCAGCCTATTAACCCATTGTGACTCCTGTCTAAGGAGAATAAGTACAGGTGGCTAAAGATCCTGAAAAATGAGGTGTTTGGGGGAGGGCCTGGACAATGGAAGTGTTGACAGACCTTTCGTTGCATGTCTCCTATATCATTCCGTAATTCCTTTTGCTTTTTGATCTCTGGTTTCCCCTTGATCAATAACATTCATCCTACTCAGTGAACAAACTTAATTTTTCATTTTAGGAGACAAAAATTACGGTTCCTCTGACTGGCCCCTATTACCAACTGACATTGCCTAGCCGGAAACAATGACTCTTCCTGTTGTCAAAGTGAACTTGCTTTATGAGAGCAGCAACCAATAGCTGTCGGTGTCTTACAATCATGGCATGCGCTTTACTGGAATAATGTCATTACCAGTGATAAAGAGGGAGGCACAGCTGTTTAGCATAGCACAGATGCAGTATTTTTGGTTACAATTCAGATTTTATTAAGAACTTTTAAATGACAAATAAACCTCATTTGTAGTTTTAAGGACTTGTTCCAACATGGCACATGAAGCCAAGAGTGATGGGCAGGAAAGGGAGCACAGGGGGTACCTGCTGCTCCTGTATCAAAGGGAGTGCGGCTGAACAGCCAGAAGAATGCTCCTGCCTAATAGCCGGAGTTTGGGCTGAGGAGGAGGGACACATACCTAAGGACATCCATAAGCATGATTGAATGCCTGGAATTAGCCATTGGGCCTGGATCTTGCTAATCCTTTGGGTGGAAATTCTAGTTCTTCAAGTGCTTGCTCATGTCCTTCAACTTAAGCGTGTGCTCGCCACTTGCACTGGTGCCAGAAGTTTTTTCCCTCAGCAGTATCCGGAGGGGACTGTCTCCCACGCCCCCCATCCCACCCTCAGTTCTTTCTTGCTGCCAGTGACGATGCTGGAACTGTTGCTGCTTCAGCTAGTGCTGTTGCTTTCTCATTTGTACGAACTCTGTAATTCTTGTATTATAGTGTGTATAGTTTTCTGTTAGTGTTATTAATTCCCTTAGCTATAGTTAGTCTTTGTAGGTCCTGAATGGGACTTTGCCTTGGGATGGAGCATGCCCCGGTCATAGAATATCAGGGTTGGAAGGGACCTCAGGAGGTCATCGAGTCCAATCCCCTGCTCAAAGCACGACCAATCCCCAACTAAATCATCCCAGCCAGGGCTTTGTCAAGTCTGACCTTAACAACCTCTAAAGAAGGAGATTCCACCACTTCCCTAGGAACCATTCCAGTGCTTCATCACCCTCCTAGTGAAAAAGGTTTTCCTAATATCCAATCTAAACCTTCCCCACTGCAATTTGAGACCATTACTCCTTGTTCTGTCATCTGGTACCACTGAGAACAGTCTAGATCCATCCTCTTTGGAACCCCCTTTAAGGTAGTTGAAAGCGGCTATCAAATCCTCCCTCATTCTTCTCTTCCGCAGACTAAACAATCCCAGTTCCCTCAGCCTCGCCTCATAAGTCGTGTGTTCTAGTCCCCTAATCATTTTTGTTGCCCTCCGCTGGACATTTTCCAATTTTTCCACATCCTTCTTGCAGTGTGGGGCCCAAAACTGGACACAGTACTCCAGATGAGGCCTCACCAATGTCGAATAGAGGGGAATGATCATGTCCCTCGGTCAGCCGGCAATGCTCCTACTTATACAGGCCAAAATGCCATTAGCCTTCTTAGCAACAAGGGCACACTGTTGACTCATACCCAGCTTCTTGTCCACTGTAACCCCTAGGTCAGGGGTCGGCAACCTTTCACTTCATTTATTCACTCTAATTTAAGGTTTTGTGTGCCAGTAATACATTTTAACATTTTTAGAAGGTCTCTTTCTATAAATCTATTATATAAAACTAAGCTATTGTTGTATGTAAAGTAAATATGTTTTTTTAAATGTTTAAGAAGCTTCATTTAAAATTAAATTAAAATGCAGAGCCCCCTGGACTGGTGACCAGGACCGGGGCAGTGTGAGTGCCACTGAAAATCAGCTCACGTGCTGTCTTGGGCACACATGCCATAGGTTGCCTACCCCTGCCCTAGGTCCTTTTCTGCAGAACTGCTGCCTAGCCACTCTGTCCTCAGCCTGTAGCGGTGCATGGGATTCTTCCATCCTCAGTGCAGGACTTTGCACTTGTCCTTGTTGAACCTCATCGGATTTCTTTAGGTCCAATCCTCTAATTTGTCTAGGTCCCTCTGTATCCTATCCCTAGCTTTCAGTATATCTACCACTCCTCCCAGTTTAGTATCATCTGCAAACTTGCTGAGGGTGCAATCCACACCATCCTCCAGATCATTAATGAAGTTATTGAACAAAACCGGCCCAAGGACTGACCCTTGGGGCACTCTGCTTGATACCGGCTGCTAAATAGACATGGAGCCATTGACATGTTGAGCCCGATGAACTAGCCAGTTTTCTATCCACCTTATAGTCCATTTATCCAGCCCATACTTCTTTAACTTGCTGGCAAGAATACTGTGGGAGACCATATCAAGGCTTTAAACCCTGTGATTGCTACAAGAGGCCCATACCCAGTAATGACCCACACAGCAGCTGTCTGTGTTGCTTGGGCAAAGGGCACATTAGTGAAAAGTGCAAGATTTGCAAGTCCTTCAAGCCAAGGACTAAGGAGTGCGATATTTGCTTAAGAGCGCTCCTTATGGAGTCAGTCCTGACTCCAGCACTGGAGCAACACTCCGACACGGTACCAAGCACCATGACCTTGGTACACAATGCCCCACCAGGACTGTCCACTGGTTAGCGCCGGTTCTCATCCGTGGCTCAGACCAAGAAGACGGTGCGAGGTCAGTCTCCAACCTCCCACAAGGGAAAGGATAAGACATGGTGCGAGCAAGGTCCCATGCCAGACAACTCTTCGGTCATCTCGGGCCCAAGCTCTGGTTGAGCAGTGTAGCCCCAGCTAGCTCTCTGCCAACCACCTTGGACAGTGGCAGAGGCCTTTGCCAGCTCTGGGTACCATCCACACTGGAGGCCCTGCAGGTGGCACAGGAGATCCTGTCCCTCCCGGTGCCACCCACACTGGCTTCCGAGGTTCCCTGTACATTGAGTAAACCCGCATTCACACTGCCACAGTAGTCACCCCCAACGGCACTGTTCCCCTTGGTAGGGGATGTCCCACCAGCACTTGCCCTCCCGTAGCCACCATGCATCTGACTGTGAAAAGCAGACGCAGCCCCGTTCAGTCCCTAGACCTTGGGCACAGGCAGAGATGCTCAAGACGCCACTTGCCAGTTACTGGGCACAGACCCCTGGAGGCATGCGCCCCCCAGCCAGAGTACTGGTCCTTGCACCTGGTATTTCCAAGACCATGGTACCGCTCCAGAGACCCGTCAAGGGATCGATGCTACCATTCCTTGCATCTCACCAATCCCTCTAGGAGGGCATCACCAGGTGCAGGCACTTACCAGCACCGAGTCCATTCAGACTCCCAGTCCCGCTCCTCAGCCCGGTACCATTCATTAAGCATGAGACACAGATTGCCAGCTCCAGGCTGTAGTGGATCCGTTGAGCACCACTGGTCCCCAAGACCCCATTCCAGATTGGACTCCAGATGCAGTGACCGGCATCAGTCGGGGCAGAGCCACCGTTCCACTCTGTCTTGGTCACCTGAAGAGCAACCACTCAAGATCCAGCCCTGGTTTGGAGTGAGGTTCCCTGATGGAACAAGCCTTGGTACTGGCTACATTGTCAGCACTGAAAGCGGCCCTGTGGCACCCATGGAACACATTGGGGTTCACTCAGCCCCCCAGGCCACCCGGTCAGTGTCTGGAGCCTTGGAGAGACCAGCTGCCTCTCTCTCCCGCCCTCCTCCGGTGCATGAAGCCTTGGGCACAAGGACCCCGCAGGCCCAAAAGGGAATAGGGGAACAAGCCACTGGGCCACGAATGGTTGTGGAGGACCCTACGGCACTGGCATCCTCCTTGTCGTTGCCAGACAAGGCCATAATGGGGCCCACTCCCGAGGAACTACTGAAGAGGGTCGCTGCCAACCTGAGTCTTCAGGTGGAGGAGTTAGAGGAGCCCTCGGACTCTCTCTTCAATGTCTTCTGCTCCACGGCAACAGCCAGGGTAGCTTTGCCCCTTCATGAAGGGGTCTCAAAAATCACCAATGCCCTGTGGCAAACTCCCTCCTTGCTGCCCCCACATCTCCAAGTGGGTTGAGTGCAAGTACTTTGTGCCATCTAAAGGCCACGAGTACCTGTACACCCACCTTGCTTCCAACTCCCGAGTGATAGAGGCGGTTAAGCACAGGAAACAACCCAGGGCTACCCCTAAGACTCCAATAGACTAAACTTGTTTGGGCATAAGGTTTATTCATTCTCTAGTCTACAGTTGAGGGTGGCCAACCATCAGGCCCTCCCAGAACGCTATGACTTTAGCATGTGGTAAGCCATGGCCAAGTTTGAGGGCTCCCTCCCTGAGGCTTCTAGGAAAAAGTTCCAGGCAATCATGGAGGAGGGCATGACTGCGGCCAGAGCAACGCTCCAGGCAGTGTCGGATGCTGCCACTCAAACCACGGCCTCAGCCGGCACCGGGCATCCTGGCTGCTCCTCTCTGGCTTGTCCACAGAGGCTCAGCAGTCGATGCAATACCTTCCGTTGAATGGGCAAGCCCTGTTTATGGAACAGATGGACAATAAACTCCATGGCATCAAGGACTCCTACATGACCCTAAAAATGTTGGGCCTGTATGTTCCCGGCCCTGCCCGCAAATGGTTCAAGCCACAGCAGCCTCAGGGCCGGGAAGCAACCCTCGCCAGGAGCTTCCCCATAAGACCCCCAAAGGCTACAAGTGGTGTCCTCGCCAACAGCCTTCGCAGACTTCTCAGTCGAGCTCGGCCCACCAACCACCTTTCTTCTTTCCTCTCTGCACGGGCATCTATAACATTGGACCGATGGGTCCTCAGTATGGTGGCGCAGGGTTACACCCTTCAGTTGCTTTCTACCCCTTCTTCCTACCCACCCTCTTTTCGGGACCCTTCTCACAAAAGTCTCCTCGCACAGGAGGTAGAGGGGTTAATACAGCTAGTTGCAGTGGAGATCGTTCCTCCGGAGTACAGGAACAAGGGGTTCTATTTCCGTTACTTTTTAATCCCAACGGCCAATGGCAGTCTAATCTATCATAGACCTGCGAGTCTTGAAGCGCTTCCTAGCGAAGCTGAAGTTCTGCATGGTCTCCCTGACCTCCATCATCGCCTCCCTGGATCTGGCAGACTTGTATGCCACCCTTGATCTGAAAGATGCATACTTTCCCTCGAAGATAGCGATGTGACACAGACGCTCCCTCTGGTTTACTGTAGGACCCAACCACTATCAATTTGCGGTCCTCCCATTTGGCCTAGCGAAAGTATTGTGGATATTTACCAAGTGCATGTCGGTAGGGGCTGCTTACCTCAGATGTCAGGGTGTCCAGATCTACCTGTACCTCGACGACTGGCTAGTCAGAGGCAGCTCTAGGTCTAAAGGGATGTCGCGAAGCTGTTAGCAACTTGCTGTCGCCCGGCCTGTTGGTAAATGACACAAAATCTATGTTAGTTCTGGTACAGAGGATAGAGTTCATTGGAGTGGTGCTCGACTCAACCTGTGCCAGGATGTTCCTGCTACTGGAAAAAGAACAGGAGTACTTGTGGCACCTTAGAGACTAACAAATTTATTTGAGCATAAGCTTTCGTGAGCTACAGCTCACTTCATCGGATGCATTCCTGCTACTGGAGAGAGTCAGGGCACTGATGGACCTCATCGGGGAAGTCTCCACGTTTCCCCTGACCATGGCCAGGGTTTGCCTGAGCCTCAGGGGTCATATGGCAGCGTGCACATATGTGGTGGGCCACGCCAGGCTCCGGATGCGACCCCTGCAGCAATGGTTAGCAGTCTACTACCAGTCCAGGGACCATCTGAAAAGGGTTGTTACCATCCCCGCGATGGTACTTACCTCGTTGCGATGGTGGACCAACCCTGGGAAAGTCCTGGAAGGACTTCCCTTTGTCAGCACTCCTCACTCATTCAAGTTGGTTTCAGATGCCTCAGACCTTGGCTAGGGGGCACACCTCGGCACTCTCCAGACACGGGGTATGTGGTCCCCAGAGGAAATGAGGCTACACATAAATGTTGAAGAGCTCAGGGCAGTGCACAGGGCATGCATGGTTTTCCTGCCTCACCTGTCAGGCAGAGTGGTCAGAGTCTTGACTGACAACGTAGATTCAATGTTCTACATCGGACGAGGGGGAGAATGATCCTCGGCCCTCTGCCAAAAGGCACTTCATCTCTGGGACTTCTGCATCAACCACACATCCATCTAGAAGCATGTCACCTTCCACATACCAAGAACACACTAACAGATCACCTAAGCAGGGATTTTGCCTCTCACCTGAGTGACTGCTCCACCCGGAGGTAGCCGGCGTGATCTTCCAGAGGTGGGGAGTTTCCCAAGTGAATTTGTTCACCACCAGGCAGAAAAGGGGGTGTCACAGGTTTTGCCCCAGATTGGGTCTGGGCAAGGGTTCCCTCTCTGATGCCTTCCTTCCCGCTGTGGGCAGGAAGCAGGATGTACACGTTCCTCCCAATTCCGCTCATCAGCAAGGTCCTTGCAAAAATTGAGAGACCAGGCTCAGGTTATCATGATCGCCCCGGCATAGCCTTGCCAGTACCGGTTTGGGATGCTGTAGAGACTGGCAGTGGTCCCCCCGTGGCCCCTGCTGAACCATCCAGACCTGCTGTCACAGGATCACAGTCGACTCTTGCAACCCAACCTCTCGTTCCCTCCACCTCACAGCATGGATGTTGCGTAGCTGAAGCCTGAGGAACGCGTTTGTTTGGAAGGGGTCCAGAAGGTCTTCCTCGAGAGTGGAAAGCCCTTGACTAGGCAGACGTACCTGGCAAAGTGCATAAGGTTCTCCTGCGGTGCGGCCGAATGGGGCATCTTCCCTTCGCATTCTCCGTGCAGTCGCTCTTAGACTACCTGCTTCATTTGAGGAACTAGGGCTTGGCACACTCCTCTATTAGGGTGCATCTGGCAGCCATTTCCACCTTTCATCCGCCAATCCAGGGACAGATGGTGTTCTCCCATGACATGACAGTCAGGTTCCTCAGAGGCCTTGAGAGACTTTTTCCACAAGTTTGGTCCCTCAACTTGGTTCTGACCAGGCTTACAGGCCCGCCCTTTGAAACTTAGGTGAGATGGGGAGCAGGAGACCAATCATGGAAAGTAACTTTTCTGGTGGCAGTGATGTCGGCAAGGCGAGTCTCCGAGCTGTGAGCCCTGACCTCAGAACCACCGTACACGGTCTTCTAAAAGGATGAGATCCAGCTCCAGCCTATCCGGTCTTCCTTCCCACTTTCCACATGAGCCAAGACATCTTCCTTCTTGTCTTCTGTCCTAAGCCCGATGAGACTGGTGCCTTCAGGCTTTGGATGTAAAAAGAGCCCTGGCTTTCTATTTAAATCGGACAAAGCCTTTCTGTAAATTGACTCAGCTTCTCATCTCTATAGCTGATAGAATGAAAGGTCTCCAGGTGTCCACGCAGAGGATTTATGTAGCTGGATCATCTCTTGCATTTGCAGTACCATGAGTAGGCGGGAGTCCCTCTGCCACCGATCGTCAGAGCCCACTCGACCAGAGCGCAGGCATCTTCAGCAGCCTTCCTGGTACACTTTCTGATCCAGGACATCTGTTGAGTCATGATGTGGTCCTCTGTGTACATGTTCATGGCCCATTATGCCATCACTCAGCAAGCCATAGACGCTGTGTTGCAATCTACACGTCCGTAAACTCCTACCCACCTCCTCGGTGTACTGCTTGGGAGTCACCTAAGTTGAATGGACATAAGCAAGCACTTGAAGAAAGGACAGTTACCTTTTTCTGTAACTGGTGTTCTTCGAAATGTGTTGCTCATGTCCAGTCCACAACCCACCCTCCTTCCCCACGGTTGGAGTTTCCAGCAAGAAGAAACTGAGCGTGGGGGGAGCCGGCAGCATCGTATATACCGTGGCATGTGCATGCCACTCCAAGAAGCACACACACCTAAGTTGAATAGACATGAGCAACACATCTTGAAGAACACCAGTTACGGAAGGTAATCCTCTTCTCTGAGGAATGATGACTTTGCAAAGAAATGACAGAGCCATCTAACAGCTGTCTGACCCCAGGCCCCATGCGCTTTGTGAGAACATGATGCCAATCCAATGGCAAAAGAGATTCATGCAGCAGTGGGAATGGTCCTAGGGAAGATCCTCTAATGAATCTGTCCCACCAAAGGGCCTACTGGACAGCCAGCTTCTCCAGAGCTTGTACAATCAGGACCAGATCCTCAGCTTGTCAGTGGAGCAATGTTCATTCATGACATCTGAGGAGCTGCTCACAGTCTTTTAAAATCATTTGTGAAAGAGCAAGTTGGCCAAAAAAGGCCAGACTTGAATTTTCACAACAGTGATGTGTTGCGTGCGTGTGCGCTCTCTGTGTTTATCTTAGAGACCTGGAGTCACGTTTTACATGAGAATTCTCAGCTTTAATTTTTTTTTAAAAGTGAGTTTCTAACCCTCATAGAGAAAAGCTTGGAAACATGAACCCTACAGGCTCAAAAACCAGAAAGCAAATAAAATGCTACAATGTAGAGCTCTGGCTAACGATTCTTGAACGTGTGGGGCTGACAGTACTGTGGTACATGCAGTACATGTTTCTGAGTTAGGCCTCAATCCTACAGTGAGCTCAGTGCAGATTAACCCCACCGAGTTCAGTGGGCTCCTTGCAAGTTCACGGTGTTTACCATGTTCTGTTCTTTAGAAGCCAGCCAGAGCCACTGTGTATATTTGTATCTTGACCTTGCATGTGGTGTGTATATAGTTAGTAAACGTGGATATTTGGATCTCACCATACCCATGTTTCTTCATGCTGCTGTTGTGTAAAGGACTCAGTGATCCATTTCTGGACTAAATTCTGCTCTCATTGAGAACCGATCCAAGATTTTTCCATGAAAATTTGAGTTTTCAGCAACAGCTTGAAAATTGAAAGATTTTTGTCTGAAATACTTGGTTGAAAAAATGAAATTTTTCCATGGAAAGCAGACACGATTTTCCATCTAACTGTTCTGAAAAACTTTTCAACAAGTCCTACCCCCAATCACACTTGCATTCAAGGCTAAATTCTGCCCTCTGAGGTACAGCACTATTGTAGAACTCAGAATTCTATTCCTGGCTTTGCCACTATCCTTCTGCGTGATGCTGAGTATGTCAGTGGACCTCCATTTCCCCACCTGTAGCACAGGGTTGATGCTTCCCTCCTTTGTAAAGGGAAAAGGCTTGGAGATCTATCTATAGTATTTGTGTGGCCCCCACAATTTTTAATGTTTTTTAACTCTACACCCTTTAAAAGTACCATTATCCTGAATGTACAGATGGGAAACTGAGGCACAAAGAGCAATTTTCCCTGGTGGTAGGGCAGAGAATTGAACCAAGGTCTCCTGAGTCCCAGGTTAGTGCTCTAGCCAATGGACCACTTGTCTCCTCTACCCTGAAAACCCCTGTAGTAAGAACTAGGTGTTGGTGTTACTCTTACATCTGTGCACAACTCCTATTCATGCTGGTGGGGCACACACATTTCAGGGCAGAGTTGACCCTAAATTTAGAGTAACTCCATAGACTTCAGTGAAATTTCTGATTTTTACATGCATGTAGCTGAGAGCAGAATTTATCCCTTGTCCTTTTTCTATGTTCTGTAAAGGATCACGCACACTTATGGTAGTGTGTGTAAAAAAAACAAACAAAAAAGCCAACAAAATCCAATAATGTAGTTTCTAAGTAAGAGGCCACTTTACTAGTCATTTAATATTAAATGCTGTTGTGTGGGTAACATTTATTTACATTTTCTTTAAATGTAAATTTGAGATTGTTCTTCTATAAAACTGAATTTGTTTGTTTTTTAAACATTTAAAGCACCTGGAGTCACCTCTGGAGGTGAATATAAATACATGAACTAGTATTAAATGAGGATCTTGATATAATAGGTATCACAGAAACCTGGTGGAATGAGGATAATCAATGGGACCCAGTAATACCAGGGTGCAAAATATGTCAGAAAGATAGAACAGGTCATGTGGGGGAGGAGGAGAGTGGCACTATATGTGAAAGAAAGCATAGAATCAAATGAAGTAAAAATCTTAAATGAACTAAATTGTACTATAGAATCTCTAGGGGTAGAAATTCCATGCTTGAAAAATAAGAATATAGCAGTAGGGCTATATTACAGACCACCTGACCAGAATGGTGTTAGTGATTCTGAAATGCTCAGGGAGATTAGAGAGGCTATTAAAATAAAAAACTCAATAATTAATAATAATGTTGGATTTCAACTATCCCTATATTAACTGGGTACATATCCTCTCAGGAAGGGATGCTGAGACAAAGTTTCTTTACACCTTAAATGACTGCTTCTTGGAGCAGCTAGTCCTGGAACCCACAAGAGGAGAGGCAATTCTTGATTTAGCCCTAAATGGAGCACAGGATCAGGTTCCAGAGGTGACTATAGCTGGACCGTTTGGTAATAGTGACCATAATATAATTAAATTTAACATCCCGGTGGCGGGGAAAACTCCACTGCGGCCCAACACTGTAGCATTTTATTTCTGAAAGGTAAACTACATGAAAATGAGGAGGTTAGTGAAACAGAAATTAAAAGGTACAGTATCAAAGGTAAAATTCCTGCAAGCTGCATGGCAACTTTTTAAAGACACCATAATAGAGGCTCAACTTAAACTCTGTCAAATGAAGTGTAAAAATATAATTAGACCAAAAACGAATTTGAAAAACAGCTAGCCAAAGACTCCAAAAGTAATAGCAATTTTTTTTTTAAATAAATCAGAAGCAGGAAGCCTGCTAAACAACCAGTGGGGCCACTGATGATTTGAGATGCTAAAGGAGTACTCAAGGATAGTAAAGCCATTGTGGAGAAACTAAATGAATTCTTTGCATCGGGTTCTATGGTTCAGGATGTGAGAGAGATTTCCAAACCTGAGCCATTCTTTTTGGGTGACAGATCTGAGGAACTGTCCCAAATTGAGGTGTCATTAGAGGAGGTTTTGGAATAAATTGATAAACTAAACAGCAATAAGTTTCCAAGACCTGATGGTATTCACCTAAGAATTCTGAAGGAATTAAAATGTGAAACTGCAGGTCTACTAATTGTCATCTGTACCCTATCATTTAAACCAGCTTCTGTACCAAATGACTGGAGGATAGCTAATGTGATGCCAATTTTTAAAAAGGGCTCCAGAGATAACCTTGGCAACTACAGGCCAGTAAGCCTCACTTCACTACCGGGCACAATGGTTGAAACTATCATAAAGAACAAATTTGTCAGACACCTAGATGAACATCATTTGTTGGAAGGGGAGTACTTGTGGCACCTTAGAGACTAACAAATTTATCTGAGCATAAGCTTTCGTGAGCTACAGCTCACTTCATCAGATGCATGCAGTGGAAAATACAGTGGGGAGATTTATATACACAGAGAACATGAAACAATGGGTGTTACCTTACACACTGTAACGAGTGATGGTAACACGCATTGTTTCATGTTCTCTGTGTAAATAAATCTCCCCACTGTATTTTCCACTGCATGCATCCGATGAAGTGAGCTGTAGCTCACGAAAGCTTATGCTCAAATAAATTTTAGTCTCTAAGGTGCCACAAGTACTCCTTTTCTTTTTGTGGATACAGACTAACACAGCTGTTACTCTGAAACCTGTCATAATTTTGTTGGGAAATAATCAACATGGTTTTTGTAAAGGGAAATCATGCCTCACCAATCTACTAGAATTCGTTCAGGGGGTCAACAATCATGTAGACAGGGGGATCCAGTGGATATAGTGTATTTAGATTTTCAGAAAGCCTTTGACAAGGTCCCTTACCAAAGGCTCTTAAGCAAAATAAGCAGTCTTGGGATAGGGAAAGGTTCTCTCGTGAATTGGTGACTGGTTAAAAGATAGGAAATGAAAGGTAGGAATAAATGGTCAATTTTCAGAATGGAGAGAGGTAAATAGTGGTGTCCCCCCAGGGGTCTGGGTCCAGTCCTATTTAACATATTCATAAATGATCTGGAAAAAGGGGTAAACAGTGAAGTGGCAAAATTTGCAGATGATACGAAACTATGGAACAGCTTCTGTATGAGGAGACATTGATAAGACTGGGACTTTTCAGCTTGGAAAAGAGGCGACTACGGGGGGATATGATACAGGTCTATAAGCTCATGAGTGGTGTGGAGAAAATAAATAAGAAAATGTTATTTACTCCTTCTCTTAATACAAGAACAAGGGCCCATCAAATGAAATTAATAGGCAGCAGGTTTAAAACAAACACCAGAAAGTATTTTTTCACGCAATGCACTGGCAACCTCTGGAACTCATTGCCAGAGGGTGTTGTAGAAGGCCAGTACTATAACGGGGTTCAAAAGGGAGCTAGATAGATTCATGGAAGATAGGTCCATCAATGGCTATTAACCAGGATGGGCAGGAATGGTTATCCTAGCCTCTGTTTGCCAAAACTGGGATTGGGTGACAGGACATGGATCTCTTGATGATAACCTCTCTGTTCATTCCCTTTGGGGCACCTGCCATTGGCCACTGTCAGAGGACAGGATACTGAGCTTGATGGACCTTTGGTCTGAACCAGTATGGCTGTTCTTATGAAATATCTTCCCTTCCTCTTTGTGCCATTCCGTGCCATGTTTGATGGGAATTGCGTGAATCGAGGAGATGTTAATTAAATGAACTGAATTTTGGCACTTCAGGTACATCAACACAGTCCACAGAACTCTTGTGGGTCAACAGACTTGGGCTCATGCTAGCATTCTAGAAATGGCTGTGTAGATAGTGCTTGGAAGTGGGCTTGGGCTCTGAAGCTGAGGGAGGGGTCCTGAGCTTCAGAGCCTGATCTCCAGCCCAAGCTGCAACTTCAAAGTGCTGCCTATACAGCTACTTTCAGAGCACTAGGCTGAGCTGCATGCATCCTATCAACACAGGCTGAGAGGCTTGCTGCCATGGCTGTGTAGAGATACCCCTAAGGGCCTGGGTCAAAGCCCACTGAAGTCAAGAGGGGTTTTCTCAGTGGGCTTTAGAATGTAACCTGTTAGGGGGCTTATTCCTTCACCCACTTACTTCCCTGGTCCTTCTCGCATGAACAGAGAAACACTACCTGAAGTCCAAAGGTGCAAACAATTTGATGTTTATTGGGGTGAACTTCCAGCAAGCATGATTCCAGTTTCCTTTCTTAGTGTCCCCCTTCCCAGCTCTGACACCACAGAGCCTTACCTGTGTCCCTGTTCCCATCTCCCGCCCCTTAGCAAAACATGATTCCAATTCCCCACCCCCATTCCCTGTTCCCATTCCCCCCCCCCACCACTTCCTGATTTACTGTATAGTCTGCAGTCAAACTTGAGTTCTGCTTAGGATACCTTAACCAAACTTACTGAAATTTAACTAACCAATCCTAACATATTGTAACATGATTATTTAACCAATTATATCCCACCCCCTTAATTAGTTTACACCCAGCAAAATTAATTATACAGCAGACGGAAACAATCACAGAACCAGACAGAGATTATACAGACAAACGATAGCCAAGTGGGAACTATAATGACAAAACAATACAGAAGTGAGGATTTCACATCCCAGCTATTGATACTTGAGTTCTTGTCAAACAGGATGCTATCAAACTAAGTTTTCCTTTTACATCTTCTAGTCACTTCCCTTTCCCTGAGGTGACAGGAATGCCTAACAGCCCAATAGCACCTTGTTTCAATGTGACTGGTTTGGAATGTGAGGAGGTGACCGGTCGCTTCCCAGCTTATGGCTGCCTCTGCTGCTTAGCCAAAGGCCTTAGCCTAAGCACAGGGCCTCAGACTGTCACAGTGAGAGAAGGCTCTTACACCGGCAGACAGTGATTTTGATTCTTTCTTTTTTACCTCTATAACTAGCCAAGTGATAAGAATACACCTAAATTCTTAGAGTATAGGCCTTTACAGACGGGCCTGAATATCTATATCCTAACATAACCCTTTGAGGTTGTGGTTGTACAGCCCCAAGTACAATGGGGCTCCAATCCTGATTTATACATAATTTAAAAGATCTGTATGGCCAGAAAGGGAACACTGTGGTCCAGTTTGATCTCTGGAACACAACCCTGGCCACAGAATTTCACCTACTAATTCTTGCATCTAGCCCAGTAGCTTATGCTTCAACTAGAGCATCTCTTTTTAGGAAGACATATAGTTGATTTAAATAAATAATAACTATGAAGAAATAAACTTCTTACAGAACATGCCTCAACCTCTCTCAATCCAAAAAATAAGAAACTCTCCACCCCCCGCCCGCCTATTTGTCTAGGTTGTGTAGTCTCTGCCAGTCTTCACAGCAGTAGGAGGTTCAGAAACTAGAAAGCAGATGGAGAAGTCTAGGGTTTGATTGATACAGTGTTTGTATCAATTTAACTATTTCAGGGAGGTGGCTGGTTTTTATTTTATTCAATTTACCAAAAATTAAACCAGTACATCCCCTCGTATGAGCAGTTATATCAGTATAAAGGTGTTTTATTACTAAATTTACAGGAATATTCTATAGTAGTATCAGCATTTTTTGTACCAGTATAACTACATCCACACTTGGGTTGTATTGCTTTATAATGGTAAGAAGTAATGGTATAATTTTTATACATAGACAAGGCCTCACACGTGTTACACAGACTAACGTTAAACAGGCCATCAAGCTAAATCTCACTCCTGAGGGTGCTATTTTATTTTGAAAAAAGAAAAGGAGTACTTGTGGCACCTTAGAGACTAACAAATTTATTAGAGCATAAGCTTTCGTGAGCTACAGCTCACTTCATCGGATGCATTTGGTGGAAAAAACAGAGGAGAGATTTATATACACACACACAGAGAACATGTGTGTATATAAATCTCTCCTCTGTTTTTTCCACCAAATGCATCCGATGAAGTGAGCTGTAGCTCACGAAAGCTTATGCTCTAATAAATTTGTTAGTCTCTAAGGTGCCACAAGTACTCCTTTTCTTTTTGCGAATACAGACTAACACGGCTGCTACTCTGAAACCTGTCATTTTATTTTGACAAACAGAACTGTTACCTTAGGTAACAAATAATACAGAATGCCTGACGAAGAACTCTAGATGCCACTGAACATATCCTAGAATGTTATGGACACATTGTATGAAAGATCCTATATTCTTCCAGTTTAAATTATGCACTGCATTCCATACAATACCTGCAACAAAACTAGACAAACCTCTCTTCCAATCTGTCAGTTGCTGTGCTATTCCTGCTAATATAGATAAATATTCAGTGACTTAAATCATGAGCTTCCTTCCAGGTGCAATAGTTAAGAAATCCCGTCAACCCACATTAACATAAACCAGCCTTCTCAAACCAATTTGGATTGCCTCAGAATGTGGAATTTATTCCTGGGATTAGTTAATTTAAACTGATTTAGTAAAAACTAAGCCCTGTTATCATTTATGAGCCTAGAAAGAGCTGGTTTACTCCACTGAGTTTAATGTACGCTGTTCAATTTTTTGAGCTCATAAATAAAGCCGTGGTTTGCTTTACTTTCAGTAACCATGGCATCATGTTCCTGAGACTCCAGATTAAATTGGATGCTAAATGGATGCTAAAAATCTCTTCTTGGCATCCACCAAGAACCTTTCACATTCTGTCATATCTGCCTCTTATTTTGATATAGCTGCACAATAGTACGCCAGACATCAAGTCTACAACCAGATCTGTTGTCACCCTCCCTGCCCCCAACTTCAGTCTTCTGCAGTTTCTAAGGGTTCAGTGCTGTGGAATTTATCAGTCTGGGGCTCTGGAGGAATCAGACCTTCAGAGATCTGAAGTTAAAAGTGAGAAATTCATTGAAGTTGGGGTCACATGGAGTCAACAAGTGATATGATATAAGACCACATTGGACCATGCATGTTTGAACAGCTCCACAATTTGGAAAGATAGTCTTGGGGTTGAGTCTGGGCTGGGACTTAGAAGATCTGAGTTCAATTCTTTACTCTGCCCCAGACTTTGTGTGAGAACCTTGGGCAGGTCACTTAACCTCTCTATGCTTCTGTTCCCTAGCTGTAAAATGAGGATAACATTGCTTCCTTTCTCCCACTCTTGAGCTCTCATATCTACTTAGATTGTAAGCTCTTTGGTGCAGAGTCTGTTTCGTTAGTATGTAGGACTAACACAGTAAAATAATGTAACGTGAACCTAAGCCATCACATGGGGATATAGATTCGTAAATCATATGAAAGATATATAAGGTATATATTTTAGGAAAGATATATAAGGTACTTCCCACTTCTAGCAATAAGAAGAATGACTCAGATGTTCTCAGTATCACAGAAACACAAAGTCATAGAAAATAGAGGTGGGAGATGTTTGTTTGTGATCTAGTGCATCCTTCTGGTAATGCACATCTTCTAGTCCTTTCTATCTAGCAAGGTATTTGTTATACCAATCACTGTAGTATTGGTTCTGTTTGCTTTACAGCCCCTTCTGCCACCATATCCCAGGAAAGACCCTGGCCCAGTGTAGAGGATGTTAAAGAAAAGGAAAGTTCTGTGAAATGATTTTCTTCCCACCAGTATCGTTTCAGTCTTTAGTGGGTTCTCTCTTCACTAGATCTTTCATTTAGTCAATAGAAGCCCAAGCATATCTATACATGCTGAATACATTGGACGTGGGTCTTTCCTATGATATGGTGGCAGAAAGGGGCTGTAAAGCCAACAGATCCAACCAGATGGGAATTCCCCTAGTGTTACGAAAGTCCCTGGTCAGCATAGCAATTCCGCCCTCCCCCAGTGGTGGCAGTGTGACTGGAAGAAAGAAGGCATGGCCAAACTCAACTCTGTTCCAGCAGTCGGAGGCTCCTTGACGCTATGGTCAACAACATAATTTGAAGTAGCCTTAAGGCTAACCTAAAAACCTCTAGGAACCAGGACGGTGTAGAAGAGGATTAGTGTGCCGTGTTATAGACCTTCTGTGGTACAGCCAGTGCCTATTGTCTGCAGCTGAGAATGTAGGCTCCCTTAGTGCCCATGTAAAAGCAGTTTAAGCTGTCTTTTTCTGTTTTAGATAAAATCCAACTCAAGCTGACCATGCCAAGTAGTGCTACAACTGTGCTATGAGATCTCTGAAATCAAGAGCAGAAGAAGCAATCTTTAGAAAGATCCTAACAATAGCAACATTTAATGGAATTGTATAGCTTATCTAAATAAGTAAAAGAGGAGAAGTTATTTCTTATGGCAAAGGCCGATCTCAGAGATTTCCCTAGAGGGAAAATCAGTAAAGCAAAAAAAAAACATTCCATAAAACCAAAGGGATGTGTCAGCTAGACAGCAGAAATTGAAGAAACCACTCGAGCAAGAAGAGGATTAGTCTATCGCCTATCAAAACACATGTGTACCAGTTTGTTATGGGGAGTTGTACAGAAAGCTGCCTCCCCCCCCAACAATTGCAGCTACTGCAAAGACTGAAGGAGATTATATAATATATAAAATAAGCAATCCTTAACCTAAGATCTTCCAGATGGGACCATTACAGGTCTGTTCTGTTCTTATCCTGGTAACCTAGAAGGAAGGTTGAAATAGATACATTGTGGGTACTCTGAAGACAGGAACAGTAGCTCTGAATATGCAAGTGACTTTGACCTTCAGGTCAGAGAATATTTGCTTCCTACATTATTACCAGATTTAGGGTGTGCACTGTGTAGTGGTGCACACTGTAGAATACAGAGAGGAAGGGACCAGATTCCACTTTCTTCTTTCTGTAAAATGAAGCATTATTTGCATAGCTTTGCCCACGCTATTACATCATCTTAGTTACATAGCCTCTCCCATAGTGGAGACATTAAACCAACATTCCTTCCCTCCCACTCAATTTTTGCTACTTGAAGTTCTCCAAGTAACCTCTTCTGTTTCACTTGTTATACGTTATTTCAAATAGATTTTTTTTTCAGTAAATGAGTCTTGATTAAATTCAAATTAGCATCACCAAGCCTTTTCCGTGGCCTCTGTGTGATTCCAGATTCAGCATCAACATCTTTCTTTGGGTTTTTTGGAAGTGATCATATGGCTCAGAATAAGCTATTGTCCCATTAGAGCACTTGTCCTGGGCTAGAACAAAACAACTTGTGACCTTTGCTTATCTTTTTAAATATCTACTTCGATCTACATAGTTTAGGGAACATTTTTTTCCTCACAGTGCTGCTGGAGGGATATTGTTTCCCCCCCTCTATCAGGCAAGCTTACCTTCCAAACTAATTTTTCCCTAAATAAGTTCTCAGTTTGGAATTTAACTCTGTTTTTTCTTTAGGCTATCCTTGCAAAATTGTTCATGTCAGCATAGGTAAAATTAGGTCTCTGTGCTTCAGTTTCAAATATAGCTAATTTTGAAGTAATGTGTATCTGTCCATCTCTGGCTAGCTGTCTATATGGCCCCACCATTATAATATGACTGCTCTCTCATACTTGGCATCTCTTAGCTTGAGTACATCGACATTTGGAGCAAATGACGAGGCTGTGGCTATCTTGAGTATTCAAATTCAGGTGGGTGTCACTTAGCTGAGTTTAGATTTGTTGATATTTATGATGGAGAATACTTGCTCACACATGTACTTACTCACAGACATGGAAAGAGTTCTTGCTGCAAAGGACTTCAGATTGGGATCATTTGATTACAGATACTGGTAAAATTTGAATGCCAACATCAGGAAAATCTGCCTTTCAACAGAGTGTCACGCTGCAGTTCAATATGCTCCATTTGGAGCTCCTCTGGTACATCATGCACGTTGACAGAAAATGGCATGCTGAAAATTGCAAATTCTCCTTTATGGTTCCTGAGGTCAGAAAACCATTCTTGAATCTTTTTCTCAGTTTAACAATTTTGCCAACATACCTGTCTGTGGTGTTACCACACTGAGTCCCAACAGTGTCATGTAGCGATTTCAAGGTGGAAAAATGTGTCAAGTTACTCTGGGAAAGTTGCTTGTCCCACAGCTGAAGCTTAATTTCAAAGGCATGAATGTTGTCATCTTATTCCGTGACTACTTGTATGTACTCCTGCTTTCTTGTGTTGAGTGAGTTCTGGTGCTCCATAATACCTGCTATGAAAGCAAGGTCTTGAAGCCATTCATTGTCCTGTAATTCAGTGACATCTTCCCTTTTGTTGCCTGACCCTTTTTAAGCTTAATAATGTTTGGATCGATGGCCAATTGATCTGACTGTGATAAGGTTCTTACCCCAGAATCAGGCTACACAGAACTAATGCTACGGAGTTCAATATCTTCTGGGGATTTTGGGGTGGATGACAAGGGCACTCACACTGAGGGCAAAGTAAAACCCTAGATATCTTTATTAAAATAATAAAGCCAGAAAAGGCCCCAAAATAGAGATAATAAAATACAGAGATAGAGATAATAAAATACATAAAAGGTAGCAATAATACAATATCGGGGTTATCTGTGGTAGCATTCTTTGCATAAGTGCTTAGAATTGCATACTCATGCCCTGCCTTGAGGACCTGTGTAAGAGACAAAAGAGCCAGTCCTGTCTCTGGCATGCCATGGTGTCCAGTGGTCCAAGTTCCTCAATGAGTTAAAGGGTCAAATAGAAAGCAAACAGTGATGGAAGAAGCCCAGAAAAGAACAAGCCCCCAGATCACATGATGGCTGCTCTGTTATAGAACCTGAGCATCATCTGCTCATGCTCAGTCCTCCATGCCAACATTTAGCCTTTTCACCCTCATAATATTGAGATGTACTTATTCCATAGGTTAACACGTGTAACTGCTATCTTAGCTCATTATCGTACCAGTCACCTCTTGCTTAAGCAGATTTGTGGTCATTACTTCCATGTTTCTTGCAGTTACATTGACTTGTACATTCTAACTCCTACCATTGAGCAAGCTCTCCTTAGTTCCCAACAACTACAGGTAACCCTTAGGCCATTTATCTATGCCAAGGGTTACGACCTACTTAAGGTATGCTAATGCATAAGCTAATGTCTTGCAGGATGCAGGCCTGTAGTTTCTTGTGCTACAGCTGAATAGAGCAGCTAAATATAATGAAGGCAAACCAGTGAATATAATAGGCAAGCTTGCCCTATGGGCTATACCTTTCTGTTCCACGAAAAATTGAATCTCTCCACAGAATTCAAAAAAGCGCTTCAACCCAGCTCCCTGACTTAGCCACCGAATTTCAGTGTGATATGGCTGTCCACCATGAATGTCACATTCTTCCAAAAGCTGGCTGAACTGCTGGTGTTTGAGACCTCTAGCTCAAATAAACTGTATAGGTTTAACCACATCCTCACATGATTCATTTTCAAAGTCTGCAGAGAGCCTATTGATGTACAATGCAGTGAAAGCTGCTAAACTGTGTGTTTATAGTAGATAGTTTGCAATTTGGCCTTCAGTTTTGTCACAACTCCAGCTTTCTTGCCCACCATTGATGGTGCCACTATTGCCAGACTAACAGCACTTGTCCAGTCCACATGCAATTTGTTCAGATATTCCTCCAAGTTGTTGAAGAGGTAATTTGTTGCAGTGTCTCATTGACACCAGTTCTACAAGCTTCTCTGCTAAGCTCATGTTCTCATTAACTCCATGAATGGACACTGTTAGCTGAGACGCATCACTTGCATCTGTACTTCCATCGACTGCAACCGGACAAAGCAGCAAAGGACTTTGCTTTGTCCCAGGGTTGACTGTTGAAATTCCCAGATACGTCTTTGATCCTCTCAGAAAATTGTGTTTCTTGAGAGGCTGACATTTCCTAAAGTTAGTCACTTTATTTCTGGAGATTTTAGCATATATATTTTACCAAAAATTCTCCCTCAGAAAATTATTTCAATGACACAGGGATTTCATTGGCAATAATATAGTTCGCCTTAACAGCAGCATCGCTTATGTGATGAGAATTAGTAAACACTCCTGCTTTTTCAACGAGTATGCTAATTCAGAGTATTTACTTTCACGTAACTTTCCTGGGTACTTATATTTTTACCATGGTTTGCATCATCATGTCTCTGAATGTTGTATTCTTTTACTGCAGTTACCTGTTTCTTACAAATCAAGCATATGGGCTTTCCATTCATGCCCACAAAGAAATATGATATTCTCCATCTCTCTTGAAATTCATGACAATCTTGATCTATCTTTCTCTTCTTGGATAAAGACATGATGGCCACGTGTCACAAGGTGAATGAAGAAAGGAAAGGGTAGAAGGAAAAATATCTTCCCTTTTATTTTTTTAAATTTCTATTTAAAAAGTAGTCTGCCAGTCCAGTAGATACAATAAGCATTCATCCTTTGACTCATTTGAAGTTTCCTTTTCTTTGATTTGCAGATTGGAGTATCTAACTGAACAGCCATCAAGTAAGTGCTCTTCAGTGCCATTTCCCCTTACCCAAATCTACCAGCTTCCGCCAGACGTATGTCTCTCCAGCACCCCTTAAACACGACTAATTGGTTCTACACCAATTGCGAAGATTTGCTAGATTGCTGAACCAAAGTCTGGATTATGCAGGTGTGATTTAGAGTGCAACACAGTGGTGTGTTCTACAACTCCTTAATGCAGCCTGATGTCGTCCTGTTTGAAACAGCACTACATCAATGCACACTATCAGATTCTATATTACAGCATAACACACAGGTGCATTCTACAAACCACACCCCTGTCATACTGACTCCAGTATCATACAGACAAGCCCTAAGATCACCAGAAAGTCTATGGGCTGGATGAAATTGTACCACATACTGGATCTGGCTTGCAGGCCATATGTTTGACACCCCTGCACTAAAGGCACTTAAAATTAACTAACCAGATATTCAGCATATCTGATACCCAAAGCAAATCGTGCTCTATCAGGAATACTTGGGAGTGAACATTTAGATCTGAAAAATACTGTGAAAGCATGTATAATACTGTCCTCTCCTGGTTTTCCTCCTTTCTCACTAATCGTTCCTTCAACATGCCCTTCGAGGATCCTATTTATCTCCTCCCCTCCAACTTTCTGTAGGGGTGTTTATAGGGGTCTTTCCTGGGTCATCTTCTCTTCTACCTCTGCATTAACTCTGGGTAATTTCATCTGCGAACACAAAAACAGCTACCATCTCTATGCTGACACCTCACAGGTCTACCTTTCTTCTCCAGCCCTGCTTCCTTCTATCCAAACTAAAATCTCAGCCTGTCTCTCTGTCATCTCCTTGTGGATGGCTAGCCATCATCTCAACCTCAATGTGGCTAAAATGGAGCTCTTACTCTTTCCCCATCCCAAGCTAAAACTCTCATCCAGGCTTTCATCCCACGTTGTGCTTATTGCAACTTCCTTTGCTCTGGCCTTGAAAAATGTGAACTTGCCCTGCTCATTTCTGTTCAGAATTCTGCTGCAAAGATTATTTTCCTAGTCTGTCACTTTGACTACATCACCCCTCTCTTTGCATCCCTCCACTGGCTCCCCCTTATCAAACACAAGCTGCTTGTCTTCCCTTTCAAGACCCTTCATGGCCTATCCCTACCCTTCCGATCATCTCTCATTCACTGTTGAAAGACTGAGTTCTGGCTCCCATTGGCCCTTAGTGCTGGTCTCCACTGCCTACTTGTTACAAAAACCTTTGTCCTCTGCGCTATGATGCCCCCCACACTTGGAAGTAACTCTCCATAAACACCTGCAAAGCTACCTCATGGTCAGTCTTTCATATCCCTCCGTAAAACTCTCCTTTGCCCGGAAGCCTATAGAACACTTGGCAATGGCTTGGCTGCAGGTGTGCTGATACCATTGCCTATCATGCTGACCAATATTCTCACTGTTTCCTTGTACTCGCCCATCTTTCTCTGTATCCATCTGTTGTCTCCTGCCTTATACACAGATGGTAGCTCTTTGGGGCAGGGAACATCCTTTTATTCTGTATTTGTACAGCGGTGAGCACAGTGCGGTACTGATCCATGACAAGACACTATGGTAATACAAGTAAATAATAACTATGAAGGAGAGTAATAATTCTAGTTTAACACAGCACTCTTCCTAAATTTCTCTTCAGTCTTATGCTTTAGAATTTCATTTGGAAAAGTGAAGTTTATACCACTTTGCTACCACAATCATCCAGCTAATATTGTTTTTTTTAAAAGCACTAAAGGTTTTGCTTAGTCTTGTGAAATGATATTGCACTTTATTTCATTCTATAGTATAATCTACCAGATGCATTTTTTTTAATATGCAGTTTTTTGAGAAGCCACTGGAGGGACACCTCCACTACAAAAGAAAAAAACATTGCATCCAGCACACTCACTTGCACCCACACTCAAATGGAGGACTGAGCAGAAGAGTAAGTTCTGGATAAAAATCAAAGGCCCAACGTGACTCAGAGTTATTAGTTTAATATACACTGGGGAGAAGAAAGAAGGATAAGAGTGCTTCATGGTCAAAGGGTTACCTTAAAGCCCTGAATTTCATACAGATGATGTTATAGGGTCTGATCATACAATCCATACTCACCAGAGCAGTCCCTTTGATTTCAGTGGGACTATTTGCAAGTGAGGGATGGCTTACGTGAGCAAAAGGTTGCTGGATGGGGTCTTTGCCTTCATTGGAATACAGTTTGCAGTAAAAGGATGTGTATGTGTGTATGTGAGATGCAAGTAGCAAAGCAGGAATCTACACATGTTGTCATTTAATCCTCCATGCAGAATCTCACCTTCCTCTCTTCCATCCCCCAATAACCGTGCTCATGTTATTGCAAGATCACATTTGACAAATTATAATTTCCCCAACAAAATAGAGAAAATAATATTCATGGCCATCATTTCCAGTACCTTTCAGTTAAAATAATTCAATCATCCCAAAAGTGGTAATGTAATATGAAGACAACATGTCAAATGTGTCCAAAACATGTCCCAGAGCAAACATTATTCTATCCTTGTATGAAATGTAAGGCAGGGAATTTTCATGTTTGTCTGTGTCAGAAATTTATATTAAAATGATTGTTAAGCTCATCCATAGAATTTGAAGACTGTTATGCTTATTCAATATATTTTATTTTTTTTTTACAATCAATGTTTTCTCCACAGAGGGCTCTGTTAGATGCCAAATAATGACTAGGTGAAGACATATTGTAGTCTTTCTCTAAATGTTTTTGTTCTTTAAGATGCAAAACATAACACCTCTTTTGTAGCATGAAAATGTGCATTATGCAGTCATAGATTCATAGATACTAAGTCCCATAAAACTGTCCTGTCACTTCCCTTTGGTAAACTTTTATTGACCAGAAGATCAAACTTGTAATATCCACATGAAAATAAAACTATAGGGAAAGGTTTCAACTGATAAACCATATTTCATTGTTCTGTATAATTTTGGGACATTAAGTTATGTTTTGCTTTAGCTTTTAAAAAAGTCTTTTTTCAGTTAATTATAAGATTCTTTGCTAAATTTAGCTTAGTTGTTAATATAGATCCTTATGCTAAAGGTAATTATTGCTGTGGACTGTGTCAATCTCAAATGATAATAGATGTCTGATTTTTTTTTTTAACAAGGGCATTCTTTAAATCACATAGGACCATTTTTGTGCCAGTCTTTTAAAAACCAAATCCCCTATTTAAGTCCTGCTTAAATTCATGGCATGCTATGGTCCATTGTTCGCTTATTTTTGTACAATGTTGAAAAATTAAAATTTAGAAAGGAGATCATGCTCATCCACCAAAATTCTTCACAGCTAATCTATTGCATTTAAATGCATTTGATATTAGAAATATTTTGTTAGTATGCTTTCTGCTAACAAGTATCCTCAAAACACCAAACACAGAAATCACTCTGTTTTTAAACAAAGTTCTGTTGTTCTTCCTGTCTTATTACTATATTCTTGTATTTCAGGTAATAGGTAGTTACACTGAATGATGCTTAGCTGCTGCCTTACCCCTGAAAAAATATAAATAACAGTGCTTAATCTGCTAAGGGAACTTTTATCAATAGTCAGAAAACTGGGATTTAATATGCAACAGGGTATATTTCAAACCAAGCTCCTACCTGATACAACATTTCTCACTATGTATATGATACAGTACCTACCTCAGATTAACAATACAGAGTTTTATAGTTTGCAATATGACTGATCTCGACTTCCTTGCATGTGTGTCTCACCTTTATCTATTAGATACATTTTCCAGGAGCAACATTGTAATCCTGTATTCACAGGTTATATTTATCACAGCTGGTTTAGGTAGAGATGGAATTAATTAGAAAATGTCAGATCATTAAATGAAATTGTAAAAAGGTAAATTGTAGTCTTCCGTGAGCAGGCATTTCACAAAATGAATACAGATTCCTGATTCAAATTGCATTTACTGTAAAATATTAATTTCTTCTTTCCAGTCGCTTTTAGGGACAATGTACATGGTTCCAGTTAAAAGTTTCTAATTTGACGTGAATGTCAATGTAGAGGTCATGATTAATAATTTATTTTAATCTCTAAGGAAAGGCTGAACAAATATTTAATTTGCATTTTACATTATTATTGAATAGATTTTTCTTTCTCTTTTTTCTTTTCTTTTTTAAATCGCTCTGCAGTTTATTTTAGTTCTTCATTCTTTGGTGGAAAAATTACAGGAATAAGCTGAAAAACAAAGTAAAATTACAGGTAGTGTTTACTTGATTAATGCATGATTCTTCTTTTATTAATTTACTACCAATTAGGAACAGCAATATTGAAAACACAAAGCAATGCAGGTTTCAGAGTAGCAGCCGTGTTAGTATGTATTCGCAAAAAGAAAAGGAGTACTTGTGGCACCTTAGAGACTAACAAATTTATTTGTGCATAAGCTTTCGTGAGCTACAGCTCACTTCATCGGATGCATTTGGTGGAAAATACAGTGGGGAGATTTATATATACACACACAGAGAACATGAAACAATGGGTTTTATCATACACACGGTAAGGAGAGTGATCACTTAAGATGAGCCATCACCAGCAGCGGCGGTGGGGGGGGAGGGAAGGAGGAAAACCTTTCATGGTAACAAGCAAGGTAGGCTATTTCCAGCAGTTAACAAGAACATCTGAGGAACAGTGGGGGGTGGGAGGGGGGAGAAATAACATGGGGAAATAGTTTTACTTTGTGTAATGACTCATCCATTCCCAGTCTCTATTCAAGCCTAAGTTAATTGTATCCAGTTTGCAAATTAATTCCAATTCAGCAGTCTCTTGTTGGAGTCTGTTTTTGAAGTTTTTTTGTTGAAGGATAGCCACCCTCAGGTCTGTAATCGAGTGACCGGAGAGACTGAAGTGTTCTCCGACTGGTTTTTGAATGTTATAATTCTTGACATCTGATTTGTGTCCATTCATTCTTTTACGTAGAGATTGTCCAGTTTGACCAATGTACATGGCAGAGGGGCATTGCTGGCACATGATGGCATATATCACATTGGTAGATGCGCAGGTGAACGAGCCTCTGATAGTGTGGCTGATCTGATTAGGCCCTATGATGGTATCCCCTGAATAGATATGTGGACAGAGTTGGCAACGGGCTTTGTTGCAAGGATAGGTTCCTGGGTTAGTGGTTCTGTTGTGTGGTGTGTGGTTGCTGGTGAGTATTTGCTTCAGGTTGGGGGGCTGTCTGTAAGCAAGGACTGGCCTGTCTCCCAAGATCTGTGAGAGTGATGGGTCGTCCTTCAGGATAGGTTGTAGATCCTTGATGTTGCGTTGGAGAGGTTTTAGCTGGGGGCTGAAGGTGATGGCTAGTGGCGTTCTGTTATTTTCTTTGTTGGGCCTATCCTGTAGTAGATGACTTCTGGGTACTCTTCTGGCTCCGTCAATCTGTTTCTTCACTTCAGCAGGTGGGTATTGTAGTTGTAAGAATGCCTGATAGAGATCTTGTAGGTGTTTGTCTCTGTCTGAGGGGTTGGAGCAAATGCAGCTATATCGTAGAGTTTGGCTGTAGACAATGGATCGTGTGGTATGATCTGGATGAAAGCTAGAGGCATGTAGGTAGGAATAGCGGTCAGTAGGTTTCCGATATAGGAAGCAATGCAGTATATCTTTAATTCCTCATATTCTAAAGGCCAGATATTTCTCCCATTGAAATCAGCGTAAAAACTCCCATATATCTCAAGGGGAGAAGGACAAGAACCATAACACATTAATTGGGGAAATTTGCAACCAAACACTATCTCCCATGACAGAGTATTCTGTATCCTTTTAATAAACTATTTTGATTCCAGTGACACTGAGACAGTTTCTGTATTGAGGGGCTAATGTCACTTATGTAATGTTAAACAAAATGTAACAAACTAGTGCAGAACATTGCTCACAGGGGATAACTTATTGTACTCCTTTCCCTCTCCCCCTCAGTTGAATCTGTTTAAACTGAACCATCTTTCGTTTTAGTGTCAAAGTAACTTGAACAGCATTAGAGAAGTGGGTGGATTGAAAGAGATCCTGTCTATGTGACTTGGGCAGTTGTACGCTGTATAGTGAAGGTATGTATCCTTATTGCTATATCTGGCTCAGGGAACTACTGGTATCAGGCAGAAAGTGCCTGGAGTGTATGTGCAAACACAACAGTGCAAACAAACCTTTCTTTGTCATAGGAACTACTCTTACAGAGCTGCAGTGGGAAGGAGAGTCACTTTTATGTGTAGATATTCACATTAAACATAAGTGCTATAATTTTTCCACTGTTTCTGGTATATTGTGTGTGTCTACATCAGAACTAGGCATAACAAGAAGAGGAGTGCCTACTACCAGAAGTGGGGAATATATGATTATTGTGTTAAACTCATAATATAATTTGTCATATTAATATTAAATTATAAATACTGAACAGTGAGTTGAAGTGTCCTTGAATATATTTAGAAAATTCAGTTTTTTGTAAGATTTTAAGATACTTTTAAAAGTATGAGGCTCCCCCACAGAATCTATAGGTTGCATTTATAAACTGCAGGCATCTGCCTACCTGGCAGGTCCCAGTGGAAAAGCTCACAATTTTAGTGCATGTAGCATTGGGCTATTGTTGCATTAAAATCCATTAGACTGGATCCTTCCTGAAGTAAAGCTCACAGGATGCAACTCAAAGGTTGGAAATTTCCCCTAAGATCCCTCACAGAGTTCTGCCCCAATCACTGGGATGCAGAGGGGGAGGTTGCCCCTCCTTTCCACTGCAGAATAGGTCCTGGGACCTGCTGCCAACCCTAATAGATGCCTAGGGATCCACAGGAAGCTGGAGCCATCTGTATGGAGGCCCTTTGTCTCTACACAAGCTTTAGTTTTTGGCATCCCCCTTTCTCCCACCCTGATCCCTGGCATGATTCCAGTGGACCTTGTGATGTGAGGGGTTGTCAGCAGAAAAGTTCATATAGCTTCAGACTATATATTTAGCAGCACCGGAAAGAGGGAGATATAGCTGTGGCTGCCCCAGACTCCACTTCTCTTTGTTCAGACCCCAAAATCATGAAGTGAGTATGGATTGCGCCACAGTGATGTGCCTGGAAGAGCCGAAGGGTAGCTCAGATTTGGGGGAGGATGAACCAGACCATTGTCTTTAGAAATGGGCCTGAACCAGATATCAGCTCCTGTGAGTTTGAAGGCAGAGGATTTTGAAGTCCATATCTCTGCATTTTAGCCCAGGCCCCTCTCTAATTATAGTTTATTTGTGCGCGTGGTACCTATTGTCCGATACAATCCAGTATAATGTTCACACTTGCGGTACTGCCTAAAACAAAGTGAACTTGAAAATGCTCTGTAATGTGTTCCAAGTGCACAGTGCTTAGTGAGACAGGGAGCATGTGCAATACAATTTCCTGCACGTTTTAAAAACTGAGTATATGGTTTTAAATAAAACCCAAATCCATCCAGACTGGACTGATCATCAAGCCTCTAATGGTCACCCCCTCCCCTCTCCCCCCCCACCCAGTCTTACCGGTTACCTTGACTCAATCTTCCTTTGTTCTTTCCGGATGCATGCAGTGTTGTAGCCATGTTAGTCCCAGGGTATTAGAGAGACAAGGTGAGCAAAGTAATAACAACCTCATCATTCTTATCTGATGCCACATTTATCCCTCTCTGTACATGCCCCTACTGAAAGAACAAGGGTTTGTCAGTCATCGGTTAAGAGGGAGCAGTAAACACTACATGCATGTATTCTTGGATTTTTTTCTTTGTGAGCAGCTCCTTGAAAATGGGAATGCCTTTTATGGCTGTCTCCATCTGCACTCGTTGTTGTTCTTCCTTTTTTGAGCTGAGGATGTTTGAGAAGCGCAGGTCATGTTGTGTGAGCGCATGGAATATACACAGCTTCAGTGCATGTATCTCAGCTGTGCTGTTTTGTTCATACAGGCAATAGAACTAGGGGGTTTTCTGTTAAATAGAACCCCTTCTATCAACAGACTTAGACTGGATATTTTCAAGAGGAATAAGATTATTCAGACAATAGTAATAATAAATAAGGTCTGGTTGCTTTTTGTTTAATTTTATATGGTGATTAGTCTGAAATAGGTATCAATTATATTTGCACAAGAATATTTTTCTCACTGTTTTTAGCCTTATGTGTTGCCCTAATTAAGGGCAATTGATCTTCACTGTCACACAGAAATGGAAAAGCAAACATGAGCTGAATAACTGTATATGCTGGACTCAAGAACGATAATGTAAGAGAAGGGGGATTGTGCTGTGGATTAGTCAGACCATGCAGACAAGTCTATCAAATGAACAAGGTGTCATATACAGATTT
This sequence comes from Dermochelys coriacea, assembly GCF_009764565.3. NCBI lineage: Eukaryota > Metazoa > Chordata > Testudines > Dermochelyidae > Dermochelys > Dermochelys coriacea. Next base: position 251,615,954 of record NC_050069.1, on the reverse strand, counting down.
CTGGTTAGTGAACCTTTCTGTCCCAGCCTCTACATTTATCATTGTCTCCCTGACAGGAGCTCTGCCCTGTTATCATGACTTGTATGTCATTTATCAGTGTTAAATACAACAAAAGAGTATCTCTTTAAATCCCTTTTACCCTTTCACATGCTTCTACCCTTGAATAATGATATCTGTCTCTGCAGCCACAAATATTCCATTTCATCTTTCTTTATAGTCTGTTAGTTGCTCAATAAATGATTAAAATAGCATTGGTGGACTTTAAAATGAGAATTATTATATTATTGCTCAAGTCATGTGTAAGAGAAGAGATAACAGCACATCAGTGGTTTTTGCCCCTTTTTATGCCTATCAAACAAATAGAATTTTATGAAAAATGTCTGAACCAAAAACAGAACAGAACAAAACAAAAAGCACCCCCCCAATAAAATTAAATTAAAATAACACGCCCCCCTACCTGCAGCTGTGAATATCACCAATTGTTTCCAGAGCACAGTGGTCCTAACTATGTCATGAATATTCAGGTCCTAAATTAAAATAGTCTTTGTAAGTGTATGCAAAAAAAACTAACTGCACGTTAGTTACTACAGTTAGCATTTGCGTTTCCAAAAATGTACAGACTGAGCTCTGGTTTCAGATTAGCAGCCGTGTTAGTCTGTATTCGCAAAAAGAAAAGGAGTACTTGTGGTACCTTAGAGACTAACAAATTTATTTGAGCATAAGCTTTTGTGAGCTACAGCTCACTTCATCGGAAGCTCTGCATCGGTAGAAAATATTCTTATTTCCTAGGCTGTTAGGATCAATGTTAGTTGTACTAAATACCAGAAACTTTACAGAGAAGGAATTATTTTTGAGAGAGACTATATTGCCTCATATTCTCTTAGGAGAGAAGATTTATCAGTATTGTCACTTATTACAGAACTTGGCTCTAAACGTAGTCCACACCCTTCCAACCCCCACTGAAATTAATGGGAGTCTTTTCATTGACTTTTAGTGGGAGTTGGGTCAGACCACAAAATTGTATAAGTTGTAAAGTCACATTTTAAACTGAGATCTAGAAGTAGCAAATCATAAAGGGAAATACCCTCATGGTTTTGAATATCCCAGCATTTTTTTAGAGAGTTGAATTTTGTGGCTCTAAATTGATCAACAGAACGAAAAAAATTGCTTAAACTAGAGTTGTAGTGAGTTTCTCAAAGGCAAAAGAATATGGACATACACTTTCTGTTCAGTTGTTCATCTCATTTTATTCCTACTGTATTGATAGTGTAATTACTGGCTCATGTGAATGTATAATCTCTCCGCTGGATAAGGCCATATTTGCTCAATTTTGTGTCAGTTTCTATACTGCTAAACATAGATAATACATGTATAGGGGGTTCGCCATTTAATTCCAGTGCTGTGCTTTGTAGCAGGAGGTTTTGTGCTCTATCTAAAGCTGGGTAAAAAATTCATAATACATAATTTGTCTGAATTTAGCTTCTTTTTTTAAGCTCTCAGAAAATCTATGATCAAGTGGTGATTTCCGCAGATTATTTATTAGTCAAAAGTATTCAATTTCTTGTGTGATCCCAACCCGTCTTGGTGTTAGTGAGTTTGTGATTGTCCCAATAAATCATCTAGTGGTATTTCTGTTCACTCATTGGGTACTTTTGGAGCAAATACTTAAAAGAGCAAGTTTTAAAATTCAGTTTTGGGGAATATACATGTAACTGTGAAATTCACTTTCTGTGAACATTCATGGAACTATAATTCAATTGCATGAATATTTAGAGAACATGAACACAAAAGGAGCATGAACATGGTTGAAACAAACGTATTTCAAATTTCAAGCCAATAGTTGTGGAAATACTTTTTTTAGATTGTCTTACCCTGGTTCCACTTTTCCCACTCTGAACATCCATGGTTTGCAGCATAGGGACAACAGCAAATTCCTTAGATTTGGGAAATCACAGGTTTGACACAGTAGTTTCCATGGAGTGCTGTACAAAAAGCGTTGATTCAAACATCAGGTTCTATGGTTTGGTTGCGATCTGCAGTGGTCACCTCAAATAGGCAACTGTCAGCTTAGAAGTGGATCTGAAAATGGAGCTACAATGGACCATTATTGCTCAGGGGAGAAAGAGATGGTTAAAAGGATACAATCACTATTATTATAAAAATAGCTTATCAAATCTTGAGCTAGAATGGGAAAGGAGGGTTGTACATTGGTTCTGTAGGCATAAGGCAACTGACAGAGATCAATATTTTTGTTTGAAATACACATACTACTGTTGGGGATTAAACTGGGGAGCAAAAGGGTGATATTTTGCAGCAGTGAGTGGGAGGGGAAAATAAAGAAGAAATACATAGCTACATTTTTTTTCCATTTCTTTAAGATGTGCCTACTTAGCTACAGCTGTGAGTGGGAGCCTTGAGAAGCATCAATAAGGCAGGAGTTGGCATGTGAATTTAATTAAACTCCACTAGGGTGGTGAGGCAAGAGTGCTATGTTTTGTTGTTTAGGAACTTTCATGATGCATTTTGATTTTGCCTACAAAAACATTATTCTCTCTCTCTCTCTCTCTCTCTCTCTCTCTCTCTCTCTCTCTTACACACACACACACACACACACACACACACACACTGTCTACAGGGAAAGAACATTGGAGGTTATGACCAAACCAATTAAAACTAAAATGATGACATTCAGACATTTGGAAAGCTAATGGCATTTTTCATTTTCAAAGCATGTTATGAACATTACCTAATTAAATCTCACCACATTTCTGCGATAGCTTCATGTCATCAACCCTCAATGATGATTGGCCCAATTCAACAAAACACTTAAGCAATTGCTTAACTTTAAGCATGTGAGAAGTCCCATGGAAGTTAAGCATATGCTTAATGCTTTGCTGAACTGGGACCTTAATCACTTGTGCCTCAGTTTTCCCCATCTGTAAAATGGGGATAATGAGACTGTTAATGTGCTTAAAGATAAGCACATACTTAAATATCTTGCTGAACTGGGGCCAAAATAATTTGTGTAAGGTAAAGAGGGAGGCAGGGCTAGCAATGCAATTAGAAAACAGAAATTCCTGGTTCTAAGTCCTCTGCGTAGACCATTAGACAAAGTGGCATTCTAGTCTTGTCCTTTTCATCTCCTCAGACCACCATCAGATTAGTCCCAGCCAAGTAGCTGGTACAAAATTTGACATGCTAATGTGCAGGAAGGTTCTGGGAAATGCTGAACATGTGTTAGTGTTTCAGCAGAAAGGAGGGGGGTAGACTCCTAGCTAGCAGTGGCTGGGGTCCAGGCTATACAACCTATGCAGCAGATCACAGCTTCTAGCCGGTACAACATAGCAACTGGTCCTCACTACTAGAACTCTGCTGAGGTAGAGGTTCTCTCTTAATGCTTGTGCAGGGGAAATTGAACGAAGGGCCCTTCTCCAGCACAAGGCAGAATGTGACTGTGTGCATGTTGTACTTTGTTTGCCCTCATTCCACCTTCTACTCAAAATTAAAGGAAAGCTGCAGTGATTGGTTCTAGTACCTTAACCAGGGCAGGATCTGCCATCCTGAGTCACACTGAGTAGTATCTTAGTCTTCAGATCAGAAATTGGCATATATTTATTTACTTACTAATAGGGGATCAATATCGTAGCCACTCTGCTAGATCTCAATGGAAGTCCCACATGCTACGGAACTGGCCAGAAAGAATGTATCCAAAATGCATTTCAAGCAATTTTTAGACCTACCTTTCATTGTTTTCATGGTATTAGTGTTGGTATCTCTACATGCCAGCTGGGCACATGCATCCCAGTGTGGATAGACAGACATGCTAATGTGCTAAAAATAGCAGTGTCGCCAGGGGTAGTACAGGCAGCGGCTCAGGGAGTCCAGAGGATTTGTCCTTCAGCAGCTAGCCCATGCTCCCCACAATTGCACTGCTCTTTTAGTGCTCTAGCTCAAGCAGAGCTAGTGTATGTCTGTCTAGCCAGGCTGGGAAGCATGCTCCCAGCTGCAGTGTAGATGCACGGTCAAGGACAGCTGCCATCTTACTGGTGCTCGTGAGGAAGAACTGCAGTCTAATTACCTACTGTAGATTGTATTTAAGTTTTGCTACTATTTTGTTGAACTTTGATTAATCTAATGATGGTTAAAGAAGTGCTGAGATATTTTAAGGCTGCCTCATAACTGTGTCCCCAACAATAGTAACCATTACCAAGTTCCATTCTCACTCACACATTTGTTTTGAAACATACCGAAACTTGTTTGCCTCTGGCCTGCAAAGCCACCTACTTCTCTGACCAATTCCTGGGCAGAATGATGCTCTGTCCTGTCTACTCCATGTCACGTTCAGCCTTATCATCAAACTGGCACTTTCGGTGATGTAATCTGCTTTTTTTTTAATGCTCATTATAATTTAATTAAAATAAATGCCAGTTGCTAATGTTTCGGGGATTTTTGCTTTGCCAGCTAAGGGATATTACTGGGGATCTGGTTGTTCTACTCAGACCCAGATGATAGGAGTTAGCTGATGAATGGCTGTTTGAAATGCAACATTCCTAAGTATCAGTTCTGTCCCCAATGTGATTGACGGTATAATGGTACACTTCTTGGTGAGTTCATTTCTAAACCCAGGGCAGAATAACACCAGCCTGCTGGTGGCATTCAACTATAAAGCTTTTGACCCATGAGCCTGCAAATTGGTTCCCTGTTCTGCAGCTGTAGAGCTAGCTGGGTGCATCTGTTCTACCTTATCCTCAGCTCTGGCGAAACAGAAGCCTTGCTGTTGGGTAGAGGTCACTGGTGTGAGGTCTCTCTTTGTGCCCTTGCTTGTTGAGGTGATTCATTGGGAAGTAGCAACTGAGGTTAAGATTTGTGGTACTATTTTCAAGCAGACCCTCTCCAAGGTCTAATATTGAATTGCTAATATAGTTCCTATTTTTAAGAAAGGAAAAAAAAGTGATCCAGGTAACTACTGGCCAGTTAGTTTGACATCTGTAGTATGCAAGGTCCTGGAAAAAATTTTGAAGGAGAAATTAGTTAAGGATATTGAAGTCAATGGTAAATGGGACAAAATACAACATGGTTTTACAAAAGGTAGATCGTGCCAAACCAACCTAATCTCCTTTTTTGAAAAAGTAACAGATTTTTTAGATAAAGGAAATGCAGTGGATCTAATTTACCTAGATTTCAGTAAGATACTATGCCACATGGGGAATTATTAGTTAAATTGGAGAAGATGGGGATCAATCTGAACATCAAAAGGTGGATAAGGAATTGGTTAAAGGGGAGACTGCAACGGGTCCTACTGAAAGGCGAACTGTCAGGTTGGAGGGAGGTTACCAGTGGAGTTCCTCAGGGATCGGTTTTGGGACCAATCTTATTTAATCTTTTTATTACTGACCTTGGCACAAGAAGTGGGAGTGTGCTAATAAAGTTTGCAGATGATACAAAGCTGGGAGGTATTGCCAATTCAGAGAAGGATCGGGATATTATACAGGAGGATCTGGATGACCTTGTAAACTGGAGTAATAGTAATAGGATGAAATTTAATAGTGAGAAGTGTAAGGTTATGCATTTAGGGATTAATAACAAGAATTTTAGTTATAAGTTGGGGACACATCAATTAGAAGTAACGGAAGAGGAGAAGGACCTTGGAGTATTGGTTGATCATAGGATGACTATGAGCTGCCAATGTGATATGGCTGTGAAAAAAGCTAATGCGGTTTTGGGATGCATCAGGAGAGGCATTTCCAGTAGGGATAAGGAGGTTTTAGTACCATTATACAAGGCACTGGTGAGACCTCACCTAGAATACTGTGTGCAGTTCTGGTCTCCCATGTTTAAAAAGGATGAATTCAAACTGGAGCAGGTACAGAGAAGGGCTATTAGGATGATCCGAGGAATGGAAAACTTGTCTTATGAAAGGAGACTTAAGGAGCTTGGCTTGTTTAGCCTAACTAAAAGAAGGTTGAGGGGAGATATGATTGCTCTCTATAAATATATCAGAGGGATAAATACAGGAGAGGGAGAGGAATTATTTCAGCTCAGCACCAATGTGGACACAAGAACAAATGGGTATAAACTGGCCACCAGGAAGTTTAGACTTGAAATTAGACGAAGGTTTCTAACCATCAGAGGAGTGAAGTTTTGGAATAGCCTCCCAAGGGAAGCAGTGGGGGCAAAAGATCTATCTGGTTTTAAGATTCTACTCGATAAGTTTATGGAGGAGATGGTATGCTGGGATAATGGGATTTTGGTAAGTAATTGATCTTTAAATATTCAGGGTAAATAGGACTAATCCCCTGAGATGGGATATTAGATGGATGGGATCTGAGTTACTACAGAAAATTCTTTCCTGGGTATCTGGCTGGTGAATCTTGCCCATATGCTCAGGGTTTAGCTGATCACCATATTTGGGGTCGGGAAGGAATTTTCCTCCAGGGCAGATTGGAGAGGCCCTGGAGGTTTTTCACCTTCCTCTGTAGCATGGATGACTTGAGGGAGGCTTCTCTGCTCCTTGAAGTCTTTAAACCATGATTTAAGGACTTCAATAGCTCAGACATAGGTGAGGTTTTTTGTAGGAGTGGGTGGGTGAGATTCTGTGGCCTGCGCTGTGCAGGAGGTCGGACTAGATGATCAGAATGGTCCCTTCTGACCTTAGTATCTATGAATGTGGTGCAAAAATATTGTTTCAGTTGCACAGTCTTTTCACGCTGCACCTTTTTTATCCCACTATGACCCCACAACAGCAGTGCATGCCCTTGTGACCCCACATGGCTCAGTTAACTGAATTCATTCTTTGCCAGGCTTACAGCAGAGCAGCTCCATCACTTTCAGTGTGCTTGGAATGCAGTAGCACACCTGTTCATTAGTTTGAGTATCTGTGATCATATTACTCCTCCCTTGACTTCTTTACAGTGGCATATTGAATGCAAGCTGATACTGTGGGGTTCCAAAGCTGTAGCTGGTATGGGCTCTGGTGAGATGAAAGATCTGCTCTCTGGCTGTGTCTACATTAGCCTTTTCCCCTCACATTTTCTCACTGGTGGTAGCAACATTGGGAATACTAATGTAGATAGGACCTTGGTGGCCACCAGTATTTTCTGTCAGCTTGGATCAAATCTTGCTGACCTGATGGTAAAAATTCCAGCAGATGCTAATGTTTTGTCCATAGCAGCATGCCCATTATTGCTATCACCCTAGGTCTAAGGTCTGTTAGAATATTTTAAGATATTTTCCCCTGGAATGACCAGGAAGACTTGTAGCCTCACAGACATTATCTGTATGGTAATCTCACGGAAAGCTGCTCCATCCATGTTATTTCATGGTAGAGCTGGCCAAATTTATCTAAAAGTTTTGACCAAAATTCCTTTTAAAATTAAATTTTCATGAATTTTTTTGATTCTTTATAAAATATATTGATTCTTCACTGAACAAAAAAAGTGGCGCCAGATCTATATAAAAATATTTTGTCTTTCAGTTACATTTGTCTCCTCCCCGGTTTTCTCTTCCTTCCCTTTTCCAGTGGGAGGAAAAATGGGCAAGAAGGTGGGAAGAAAAAACCTGCAGCAAATTGTGAATGAAATGGAGAATGCTTGCCATTTTTCTACTCCCTGCCAGAACCTTGCTGTCAATGCCTTCACTTGCACCTTCACCCTTCAAAGACTTCTGAATATGTGAGGCAGCAATCACTTCAGAACCAAAGCTAATAGAGTCAGTATTATTTCCGAGAGGTATTTCCCAGCAGGTGCCCAGGGCTCAGATGATGCTGTGTAGAGTTACCACCACCAGTTCCAACCCTTCCTCCTAGTAGTATAAGGGGCCACCCTCTGACCCTGCAGGTCCTGCCCACCTGTCACCCTAAGACCCGCCCCTGCGTATTACTTCTGGGGTCAAGATGGATACGTGACTGGAATCAAAGTGTGTCATGTGACCCATCTAAGAACTCCTCCCACTGCCCTCTACCTATCAGGTTGGGTTTTGCCCCCCGTAGAACCACCCCGAGAGGAGATTTGACCAATTGGGGTGTTCTGGGGTGGGGTGATTTGTCTGGAAGTGGGTTGTGTGACCCCTCTAAGAACTCCTCTCACTGTTGTCTACCAATCAGGATGGGTTTCAGCCACAGAGAATCTCCCCAAGCATGGATTTGACGAATTGGGGGGAGTTCTGGGGTGGGGTGACCCACCCAGAAAAGTGTCATGTGACCCCTCTAAGAACTCCTCCTATTTCCCTTTACCTATTAGAGCACAGCACCACCCCCCTAGACATTCCAGCGCCATGCAGAAGAGGCCATTTCATGCCAAGAATGCATGTTTTAGAAATCATGGAAATGCTGAGAGGAAACAAGGACTCCTTCACCATCCCCATGAGAACTTTGGACTTTATTTTAGTGCCAAGGGCCTTTGACCACCCGTGGAGGAAATGCTACATCAGTGACAGTTCTGAGGAGGAGGAGGGAGCAGCCCTTGGGAGCCCTTTGGCCCAGCCTTTGATAGATATGCTGGAACCCCATCCTGAAACCCTAGCAGGATTCATGAGGCAGCCTGACAAGCTTGACGGCTTCTCATTGTCCACCCCTATGGAGGAAGGCAACCATGGCTCATGGGAGTCATCGGTGGACAAAGTGAATGGAAAAGATGTCACTCAGGTAAATTAACGATTAAGAAGGTTGAGAATTGGGTGTAATGGGCTTAGGAACTGACCTGGGGTTGCATAAATCTAAAAACAAGCAGTGGGGGGCTTACACTGTTTCTTTTCTGAAAATCTCTCGACAGCTCAATGATGCCTTTCTAGAGGCCTTTGAGAACTTATACACCAATAGTCCTGTGGGAATAAATCTATCATGCATCTACTCTTTTTGCTTGCGTCTGAGACACAGATCTCAAGAGGAAAATCCAGAAAAGGGCAGAATGAACCAGCTCAGACTCCCTAATGGTAGGGGTCATGGTGTCCATTTTCACAGGTGGCTGTAAAAGGGCATTTTAAACCAGGCGATTAATAAAACTTGTTTAAATTTATCAATATGAATGTGTCCCCTCCATAGTCGTGTTAGTAAAAGACAGTACAAGGATCAGTCATGTCTACACAGACGGCTCTGTTAAAGAAAATATATTACACCCCCGGGGAAGTTGGGAGCTTCGGCGGGGTGAACCCTCTTTTTCAAGCAGCCAAAAAGCATAGTAAAACTTTGAATAGAAGACAGGTAACAGCTTGGCTTTCAGACCAGGATACTTACACTTTTTACAAACCATCTCAAATATGTTTTAAAAGAAATGACCATTTTTTTAGATGTGGATGTGCAATTACAGGCAGATTCAGTGGATATGCACCGGTTCTCCAAACACAACAGTGGTTTTAAATACATCTTAACAGTGCTAGACATTCTATCCAAATGTGCCTGGCCCACAGGCCGAAAAGACAAGACAGGAGGTGAGGTATCGAAGGCCTTTAAAGCTATTTTCAGCAAAGGTCGCGTGCCTCAACAATTCTGAACCAATTGGGGGAAAGAATTTTTAAACAAACCTTTAAGCAGATTGTTAAAGCAGCATGGCGTTCACCATTTTGTTGCTAATAATAAAGTAAAAGTAGGGGTTGTGGAACTATTTAACAGAACTTTAAAAGCTAGGATATAGAGATATTTTATAGCCCATAACACCTTTCGCTACATCGACATGTTACCTGATTTTATAAAGAGTTACAACCAGAGCTTTCACAGAACTATATATACCTGCTGATGTTAACCCTTCAAATTCTCCGAAGGTATGGAAAACAGTTTACAGACACAGTTTTAAAATAAATCTGGTTGTTGCCCCTTTTAAAAAAAAGGTGGCCACGTGAGACTATCTAAAACCAAAGGAGCTTTTGAAAAAGGTTATGAACAGACTTTTACAGATAAGATATTCATAGTGGATGAAGCCTTAAACAGGGGCCAGAGATCTGTATACTGATTAAAAGTTTACGACGGTGAGACAGTTACTGGATCTTTTTACCCTGAAGAATTACAAAAAGTAAACCCCAAACAAGACAGGATTTAACAGCAGAGAAAAGAAAGGGAGAAAAAAGCAGCTATTGGTGAAATGGTTGGGGTGGCCTGATAAGTTTAACAGCTGGGTCGATGCTTCTCAACTCTGTGACATTTAGACATGAACAAAAACTATTCCTCCTGCAAAGAGAGAGAGAGATAAATGAGTGAGGGCAGGTTTTACATCATTTACAGCTCTGGGGATTTTCCCCAAAACACAGCTCAAACTTTACAATGTGGCTAATTAAGCCCTTGGATCTCCCAGGTGCCTGGGTGGTGGGGTTAGTGGAAATACAATATCCACACAGCTGGAACACCATCAATGAAGACGCCCCTTTTGAAATTGCCTTTGGAGGTATGGGGTGGAGTTTCATCCTACGACGAAGTTATTACTTGTCCATACCCAAATTACTGGATCACATGAACAGTACCACTCGTCATCCTGGACCACCTGAGGTGGTCATGAACTATGACCCTGTGGGTAGAAAAGTTAGACTTAAATCCGCCGATTTTACTTATGTTTTCTACGGGTGGGGAACTAGCTAACGTTCTGGGTTTGGGCCCAAGCACAGTGTCCAAAAAATCTCCTTCTCTGAAGACATCACAGGTGGTTTCAACTCCTTGTCTCTATGCATGGTGTGACGGGCCAGATAGCTACAGGAGAATAATAGAAGGCAGAATATTAGCCCCAGATTAAGTAGGTCCCTTTTCCCTGGGTAAGGTAACAGGGAATGTTCCAGAACAATCAGAAACCTTCTGGAGACAATTGAGACAGACAGGCTGATTAGAACACCTACAGCCAATCAAGAAGCTGTTAGAATCAATTAAGGCAGGCTAATCAGGGCACCCGGGTTTAAAAAGGAGCTCACTTCAGTTTGTGGTGCGCATGTGAGGAGCTGGGAGAAAAAGGCACTAGGAGCTAAGAGAGAGAATACGTACTGTTGGAGGACTGAGGAGTACAAACATTATCAGACACCAGGAGGAAGGTGTTGGGAGGAGGCCATGGGGAAGTAGTCAGGGAGCTGTAGCTGTCGCACAGCTGTTCCAGGAGGCATTCTAGACAGCTGCATTCCACAGGGCCCTGGGCTGGAACCCAGAGTAGAGGGCGGGCCCGGGTTCCCCCCAAACCTCCCAACTCCTGGTCAGACACAGGAGGAGTCGACCTGGACTGTGGTTCAGCAAAACGGCCAAGTTGAGAGCTGCCGTGAAGCTCCAAGATGAGCAAATCTGTCAATAAGCGCAAGACCCACCAAGGTAGAGGAGGAACTTTGTCACAATGGATATCATAGAACACCAGTTTGTGGGGGACTTTTCCATTCCCCTGTTATGACATTTTAATCAACATGGCTTTTGTTCACTATGGGTCTGAAGAGTGCACCAAATCCGAACTAGACTTGTTCCAAATAGGTCCTACTCAGACCAGCATCAAGAAAAGAGTCTACATCGAGGTGCCGCCTCTATTGGCCATTATGGAGGCTGCCCCATTGACTTTTTTATAGCAGGGAATGGCATAGATTATATGGATTTAAACAACATGCTGCTGTACCTTTGTTGCAAGATTGTAAAATGAGACGGAACTGAACTCGCCAGGGATGCCGAGGTGGGCCTGGTGAGTTACCCTGTGGCATCTATTTTCAGTCAGTTGGATGTCATGCTGGGAAACTGCCTTGTAAGCCAAAGCAACAACTGTTTCCCTTACAGGGCCTCTATAGAATCGGTGGTCAATTACAGTGACAACACCCTCTCCACACAATTTTCCGCCAGTCTGTTTTACAAAGACACTCCTGGACAACACTAAGAAACGGAGCTGGATGGTGGGAATCTAGGGTTTGTGAGGCGGGCAAAGCTGACTGCTCTGAGAAGGACGATAGAGCTGTTGGGTCATCTACAGAGCGACCTGTTTTTCCAAGAAAAACTTTTGTTGAACGGAGTGGATGTGAAAATTAAACTGATGAGCAGAAAAGACACCTTCTGTTTCATGGGCAGTGTGGCTTTAAACTGCGCATTGTATCAGCATCCCTTTTTGTGAAGAAAGTATGGGTGGCCCTGGGTATCCGCCTGGGGCACATGGAGGCCCTGCTTACCACTAATGCTAAATACCTTGTGGACTCTGTGGGAATGAAAGTGTTTCACATCCCCATGCGCAGCAGGGTCAGTAAGCAGGAGGACCTGTTCTTGAGACAGTTATCCAAAATGCTTGTCCTACGGTTTGTGGATAAAGATGCCTTTAGCAGAAGTTATGCTAAGAACTCCTTTCATTTTAAAAATTACGATATTAATTTTGTGGCCTTGTATGTGGATGGTGAACAGATACCAACCAAGCCTCTGCAACCAGACTTCGACTCTGGACGCTGCGTGAGAGAATACATGAATCTGGTAGAGACGGCTGGTAAACACATGAAAGATTGTTCTCTGTTAATCGACCGTGAGGAGTTTGCACAGGATTATACCTTGTTTGCCTTTGACCTATCTCCTGACCAGGAATGAGCAGATCACTATTTCCTGATTTAAAACTGGGAACCTGAGAGCAAAAATATATTTTGGGAAGGCTTTGATGGACACGGTCAATATGATCGTGTATGGGGTTTATGACAACATCATAGAGATAGATCAAAGGAGAAATGTTCCATTTGACTACATGTGAATATGGACACCATGCAGCTCTTGCGTGTCTTATCAGTGGACCCTCATACAAAAGAGAATTTCTTAGATATGTTCCCTTGCAATTGGCTTCCTGGCAGCAAGCTCTCTCAGAGACCCCTAGTGTTGGTGCTCAACACGCATCCACACAACCAACCGGGTGAACACTGGATCGCCTTGTATCTCATGGAGTGTAACCATGGAGAGTTTTTTGACTCATATGGGCATCCTCCTGAACAGTGTGTTGTTTCCTAGAAGCATTATGAAATTTTTAAACAAAAATGCCACCGGCATTGCATTTCACACTAGACAATTACAAGATCCCTGCTCTGTCAACTGTGATTACCAGTGCGTGTTTTTCTTATATCACCATAGCAAGCATTTATCGTTAGAATACAATTTTAAAATCTGATCAAATGACTTAGTGCCAAACGACCGGATGGTGATGAATTTTGTAAAAAATATAAAATATAAATTCTCGGGCATGCCTGCACTAGCTCAAAACACAGTTCAACAAACCCAGACGTGTATTTTGCAATGATTTTCATAGCCATGTTACCCAATAAAGTGCCCCAGGTGAGGTGTTTAAAGACAATTGATGTTTGGTGGGTTTTGGTGGGTCTTTGGTTTTGGTTTTTTTTTTTGGTTTTTTTTTAAAGACCAATTCAGAAAAGGTACACATAGATATTAATTTTTTTAAAAAAGTATAGAAATGTTTTATTTAAAGCAAAACATGACCAGTTTTAAATTTATTTTTTTTTTTTAGAACATGAAAAACATTACACACTGAGCCATTCGGGTCTTTTAGCCAATTTTCACTTTTTAGATGGCAAAAAAGGGGTCAGTATTTCTTGATCAACCCCAGTGTCAGCGGTCGAGGCCTTGAGGCTTTCCAAAAGATCTCTGTAGGCCACGTTGCCCATGACGGAAGGTGGTACGTTCAGTTCTGCCATGGCATTCATAAACACATCCCACCCTTTAGGTACATGTCTGCTAGGAACAGAGTGCATCTGGGTGACGGCCCCGATTAAGTCACGCATGTTAGAGCCATTAACCACCAAGCCTTTGTACACAAAACCCCTTTATCGTTCCATGAAGATATATTTTTATCCAGGCCCAGCTTATTTAGCAATACTAATGCATTTTTCTTATAACGCTTATTCACATTATCCAGCACCTCCTGAGCAACAGAGTCTGAGGTCTTTGGTGTTTCTGGGGTTTGGCAGTCACACTCTGTTCCTGTTCCAGTAGAAACAAACTTATTTTCCCTTTATTCACATCACTCTGCTTCATGTATGCTAGGTATCTTTGAAGCACAGCGCTGTAAAGTTTAGCCTTTTTGTATTCGACTAAGTCGGTCCTTTGAAGAATAGACTTCATTTCAGCATCCAGTAAGCGAGTTGCGGTCATTCTGATATTTTTCCTCCGCCAGAGAGGGAGCCCTTAATTGCTCCAACTGGTGGCTGGGCACCAGGTAAATTTTTTCTTCATACTCCATTATCGATTAGTCAAAAGCCCCGTTATCAGAGGGATAGCAAAACTTAACAGAGGTCTGATAAACCCCGCAGACTGCTTCACCAGATGCTTCTTTCTTTTAAGTGAAACCCTTTTATTACACAAAGTTTTTATAAGTGTGCATCTCTTTTTCAGCGCACACACTTGATTCTGTGTCAAAAGTACATTTCCTTTTAAGGTATTGAGTGCTATTTCTGAAATGGCCACTATTAAATCATCAGAGGCCGAACACAGTATAGCCTTCCTTTGCTGTGGGGACAATTTGCTAAGTAATTTTTTCTTCATGCAGCTAGACATGTTTTCGGTCAGCAACTCTGGCTGTTAAAAAGATAATTCATCTCTTTTTATACCCAGCTGCTGTTCTTTTCAAAGTATAAACCACTGGCCAGTCTGGAGGGAAAAGATTGGTTCTTAGTCTATAAACTTCTGGTGTGGAAGCATTTAAATCCACCACCAGGTAGCCATAAGGTCTTTTGGTATCATCCTTAAAAGCTTCTAGAAAGAATTGTGCTTTGCCGGGGTACATTTGCTAAGCAAACATAGCGATTTGTAATTTATCCCTGGGGTTTTTGAACAGAACCATGTACTTTGTGTTTAGGTTAATCATGCAACTCTTTTTTCCCTGACAAAATAAGTTCTGAACTATATACATAATGCTCAGGTTCCTGTGATGCACGTACTTGCTAAAGGCTTTCTCGATTTCATCGCTTTCACAAGCAGAGTTCATCAGATCATCTATGATAATCATATTTACTTTATTGGTAGGAAACAAACAATCATCATCAAAAGCCTCAGGCAGCCCCTCCACAAAACTGATAAAGGGATATTTATCTAGGAGTTCTTTATACAGAGGTTGCCAGCAACTGTAACACCACATAATGTTCTCAGGCATAACAGACAACGTTCGTTCGGCATTATCCAATACATTTTTTTATAAATTAACTTTTTCCTGCAGTTGCTAGATCCTGTGAGAATTACAGAAAAGGGGTGTATCCACCTCGTATCCATTTTCAAAAGCCATGGGGCAGGGTTTTAAACCCCTCTCCGAGGACCCTCTTGTTGTAAATTACTTCCTGTGTTTTCTTAAAGGTCTTTGTCTCTATTTGGCACTGATTTTTGCTCTTTACAATAGAGGGCTGCTGCACCTCTATCTTTTTTTGGGGTGTTCTCTCCCAGGGCCGCACTATAGTCCAGGACTAGATTTTTCAAACTGTCAAAGTTGATCTTTTCAGTTTGCTACGTTCAGGGTAATCCCTTTGACTTTCATACAGGCCTTTCCTCCTGACAGCTTGTACCGTATGTTTTCAAGCCGGCTAACACAAACTCAGTGATGTGTTTGATGTGGCAGGATCTCACTTGTGAGGTCCCCTAAATAATCCCTAGAGGAGGGTTCCAGTCACCCACCTTTTCACAAATATCACCGAGTCAGTGGCGTGGTACAGGCACTGCTCTTGCAGCCTGTGTAGCAGGATGTATAGTTCTAAGCAGGCATAAGCAGTGGTGAAACAGGCTATGAAGATGTTGGTATTACCAGAGACTGAGTAGTGGTCTTTTGCATGCTTCCAAGAAACGCACGCTGTTTCATCATAGATAGATAAACTCACAGGATGAAACCTCGTATCGGTGGGAAAACAGGCACTGAAAGTGTTTGTCAGGGTCTCTCACAATGCTGGTATTGGGTAGGTTTGTTCTTTGGCCGAATTTACCCCAGAGAGAATTTAAAAACAGCTTAGCGATTTTGGCGCTTAGTGGGGTTTAAAAATGTTCTCATGTTGGCGTAAACATACACCACCTTTCTGGTAGAAATCGTTAACATATTTATTTTGTTTTTCTTCATCTGCACACCAGCTGGGATACCCTGAAGCCTCTTGTTTCTGGCGGAGATGTAATTTTATGTACTCTGAAAAGAGTTTGTCAAATTTTTCTTCAAAATGCCAGGTTTCAGAGATTTTAGCCACCGCTTACCCCCTTGCTATGGACGTGTTCAATTCCATCAGGTGCACCAAGTCCCCAAGATGGCCCTCTTCCCATCAGTATGGGTGCACGTCTCCTGCTGCTTGGTTTACACACAGGCTTGGTATAGCGGGAACATACATTTGCCACTCACTCTGACGGGTAACAATGGGGGAAAAAAAGGCCTCAAGGAGAGTACACTTTAACTTTCGCAATTCCAAAATAATTTGCGAGAGGTCCAAATTTGTCATGAACTATATTGTGGTGTCCAATACGGTGGTATATGGTTTTCTTTATGAAAGGGTACAGGCTGGTAAAATCATAATAGAGGATTTCTTCACTGGCGTTAGGTTTGTAATATAGGTGCATAGCATTCGTCCTCCCACCAAAAAGAGCATCTCTAGGCACAAGAAGTTGAGGCCACTGGGCTTTGTTTAAGAAATCTGCATGCTCCCTATCTGTTTCTATCATCACCACCCACTCGTGCTCCCAGAGGGTCTTGACTACATAACCAAGTCTTTTCAGATAGTCGGTCTTGACCTGCGTCTTGTAATAAAGAAACCCAAGAGTTGTCCCCATAGGGTTCTGTGCTTTTTCACAATAACAGGTGACACAGCCATGGAAAAAACACCCTTAAACTCAAAGGCTGTGCATACCCCATCAATGATGGCGTAACCATCTAGAACAGGGGTGGGAAAACTACGGCCCGTGGGCCGGAGCTGGCCCATCAGGGCTTTGGATCGGGCCTGCGGGATTGCCCCCCGTGGTGCCGCAGGCCCTGTGCTGCTCTCAGAAGTGGCCGGCACCACGTCCCTGAGGCCCCGGGGTTGGGGTGTGCTCTCTGCATTGCCTTTGCCTCCAGGCACCACTCCCCACAGCTCCCGATGGCTGGGAATGGGGAACTGCGGCCAATGGGAGCTTCGGGGGAGGTACATGGAGGTGCGGCAAGGGCAGCGTGCGGAGCCCTGTGCCCCACCTTTCCCCAGGATCCATGCAGGGTCGTGGTTCCGGCTGCTTCCTGGAGCAGTGTGGTGTGGGGCCAGGACAGGCAGGCAGGGATCCTGCCCTGGCCCTGGTGCACACAGCTGCCACCCCGGAGCCACTTTAGGCAAGCAGCGCCGGGCCAGAGTCCGAACCCCTCCTGCACCTTGCCCCCCAATTCCCTGCCCTAAGCCCCCTCCCTGCACCTCACACCCCTCCTGCACTCCAACTCCCTGTCCTGAGCCCCCACCACACCCTGCACCCCTCCTGCATCCAACTTCCTGCCCTGAGCCCCCTGTCACACCCTGCACCCCAACCCCCTGCCCTGAGCTCTCTCCCACAGTCTGCACCCCTCCTGCAGCCCAACCCCATTCCCTGAGCCCCCTCATACACTCAGCATCCCTCCTCTGCCCCAAGACTTGCCCTGAGCCTGTTCCTGCACACTGCACCCCCTCCCACATCCCGCACTCCCTCCCGCACCCCAACCCCCTGCTCCGGCCCTGCATACAATTTCCCCACCCAGATGTGGCCCTTGGCCCAAAAAGTTTGCCCACCCCTGGTCTAGAAATTAGGGGCCTACCTGTAATTCCCCACCCTGTAAAGCATGCTGTATCTGTATATTTTCTTTGTGAGCAGTATACAACAGCCACTGAATAGAAGGGGTCAAATATCTCTTTTTCTGCCTGTGATAGTAGTCTGGAGGGAGAAGAACTACTGTGTTAGGCTGCAAAAACATAAACCTGTACATAGCCATGCAGACAGATGCCAGTGTTATGTACCGGCAAAGATCTATACATAATTTTACTTCTGTGAATTTACCAGGGCGCCTCTCTACAATATCTCCTGTCTCTGTCATTCTCATGATCTCTTCTCTGTACAGGATACAGGCCCATCTCAAAATTTTGACAGCCTGCTGACAATAATACGTGAGCTCTTTCTGCAAGTCAAATGTCTCATATTTGTTGTCCCAATACCAGTAAAGAAATTCTGCTTTCTCCCTGGGCATTATGCTGTCTACGCCATAATGCACCATCCTGGGCATAGGCCCCAGGTAATTTTGGTTTTCTAAAGTGTTAAAAAAAAGTGGGAAATACCCTTTGCAATCTTAAAACCCCATTGCTTGTGGGAGCTTGCTAAGCTTCATGGCCAAGAAGTTTAAAGAGTTTATAAAACAAATGCCCAGGGCCTTAACTTCCACACACATTAGTTTACTACCCTGACTTATCAGTTCTATGCACATCTTTTCCCTCAGTAACTGTCTAACTGAAAACAAAGGGTTGGTTAAATTACGACTCTCTAAACGTAACTGAATGTAATCATCAGGGGACTACCCTACTGTTAACGTCTTTGAGAACTAACGGTATCCCCTGTGTATGGCTTCAGTGACCTGCTAAGCTGAGTTTATGCGCTCAAGATTGACAAAATGAAATTTCTCAGAATACACCGAACCCCCAAATGTAGGTAATTCCCATTGCCAACTTCTCTCTCGCTCCATATACATGTATGTTTGGGGGTCTGCATCTGCATTTTCAGGGTTACTTTGGGGTTCCTCTATGGTACCATCAGCTGCATCTTCTATGTCAGACGCTATTTGAGAGTCAGACTCTGAGGGGCCACCGCAAGGATCATCAGGAGTACACGGGCCCATCTCGAGAACCTTCTGGGGAATTTTTGATATCAGACTCTGTGTGAGAGTCACTACCACCCTGCAGATCAGATTCTGCCTCCCCATTCTCAGACACACCATTTGAGAGCCTCCAATAGGGGGCATCTCTTTTTTTGTTTTTTTTCTCCTCATCAGCTCTTTACCCTTTTAAAAAAATTGTACAGCAACCCTGGCCCATAAATTTTGGGCAGCTGTCTGTTTATCCCCCAAATGCTTCCTCCCCTTTTGTTTACACCTTAGTTGGTACCCTTCAGGATGCCCCTTTTCATGACTAGTCAGCCTGCTCAGAGCCACCCTCTGGAAAAATTGAAGTATTTTTCAAAAAGTCACCCGCAAGAGCTTTTATATTTTTGATGTTGTTTCCAGTCCTTCTTTCCTTTAGAACCTCTAAAGATACAACATCCATCAGCTTTCTGAACAAAGCATCATATTTTCCCTAAATCTTTTTAGAATACTGAAGAGCTGTGCCGAGCTTATTGTGTTGGGAGAATGGTTCGTAATAATTTTCAGATAAGTCATGAGATACCCCAGCACCACAGGAGTTTCAGTCCTTGGTTTTTCCCTATAGTATGTGCTCCGGGTTTGTGAATATGTGTGTTTTTGTTCACATTCAAAACCCCTAAAGCACATGCTCCGGATTTGTGAATGTGTGTGTTTTTGTTCACATACACAACCTCTAAAGCCCAAGCTCTGGGTTTGTGAATGTGTGTGTTTTTGCTCACATTCACAACCCCTAAAGCACATGCTCCGGGTTTGTGAATGTGTGTGTTTTCACTCACAGTTTTCTCAGGGTTTGGTGTTTGTCTTGACCGCTGAGGAATTGGAGTTGTGGTTGCTTTTTACCAGAGTCCTTTGTTTTGTCCTTGGTTTTGACATATATGAGCTATGGACTGCCCTGGTGCTTTGTCTGCACTCTTGTGCTGTTTTGCATTGGCGTTGTTGTTGTTAAAGGTCTCAGAGCAGATTTCTGGTTCTGGTGGAGGAGTCCCTGTAGCTCTGACTACAGCATTGTCAGGAGAGCTGCCCATATCTGATTAAGAAAAACAGAGAGATTCCAATTTAGCACCAAATAAACATTTTACAAAACTTAACATCTTTCTTACCCACACCTATGTATTTGCTTAAAATACAAAACCTCATCAAATAATCAAACCATTATATTTAAAAAATTTATATTTATTGGGATTCATCCATCCATCAGCCGTTGATGCTGGTGAATTTTCCTTTTTCTTTTGAGCTTGTTTACCCTCTGGTCTAAGGATCTCTCATATTTTGATCGTATTGTGGAGCATACAATATTATTATTATAAAACACATGAAACTGTCTTGTAAACTTAAAAAATAAAATACTCATTAGGGTGTTTCTATTTAAAAAATCACAGCTTTAAAACAAAATAATCCATTTCAGGCTGTACAACAAACATAGGTTTTAGTTTATTTCTACCACTAGTGTTTCTCTAAAACCTAGACATTTTTTAATACAAGCACATTTCCACCATGCACCCAAAAACAAAATGTGCAATAAAATACTTTTTAAATCCCCCCACCATAACTATGTCTTGCACAGGCCGCCTAAATCACCAACAACAATTTAAACACTAACTGATTTTAAAACAACCCATTTTAAGAACACATCACATTTTGCAGAGTAAAAAAACCCCATTAGTTTGGAACAAACCAAACCAACAGTTTGCAACCATATACTTTAAAAAAAAATCCACTCCTATGTCTTGCGCAGACCCCGAACACATACACACACAAAAACCAACTCAGCAGTTTTAAACACACCGAACCAAGAGTTTTCAACCAAATATTTTAAAAAACCCACACTTATCTCTAGCATAGGCCGCCTGAATCACCACCAACAATTTAAATATTAAAACTAATTTTAAAACAACCCATTTTAAAAACACACATCACATTTTGCAGAGTAAAAAAAACCCTGTTTGAAACAAAACAAACCAATGGTTTTGCAACCAGGTCCTCAAGGAATCCATTTTGAAGCATTTGGAGGAGAGGAAGGTGATCAGGAACAGTCATCATGGATTCATCAGAAGCAAGTCATGCCTGACCAACCTGATTGCCTTCTATGATGACAAAACTGGCTCTGTGGATATGGGAAAAGTGATGGATGTGATATACTTTGACTTTAGCAAAGCTTTTGATATGGTCTCCCACAGTATTCTTGCCAGCAAGTCAAAGAAGTATGGATTGGATGAATGGACTGTAAGCTGGATAGAAAGCTGGATAGATCATCGGGCTCAATGGGTAGTGATCAACAGCTTGATGTCTAGTTGGCAGCCAGTATCAAGTGGAGTGCTCCAGGAGTTGGTCCTGGGGCCGGTTTTGTTCAACATCTTCATTAATGATCTGGATGATGGGATGGATAGTACCCTCAGCAAGTTCGTGATGACACTGAGCTGAAGGGGGAAGAGGTAGATATGCTGGAGCATAGGGATAGGGTCCAGAGTGACCTAGACAAATTGGAGGATTCGGCCAAAAGAAATCTGATGAGATTCAACAAGGACAAGTGCAGACTCCTGCACTTAGGATAGAAGAATCCCATGCACTGCTACAGGCTGGGGACCAACTGGCTAAGCAACAATTCTGGAGAAAATGACCTAGGGATTACAGTAGATGAGAAGCTGTATATGAGTCAACAGTGTGTCCTTGTTGCCAAGAAGGCTAATGGCATATTGGGCTGCATTAGTAGGAGCATTGCCAGCAGATCGAGGGAAGTGATTATTCCCGTCTATTCAGCACTGGTGAGGCCACATCTGGAATATTGCATCCAGTTGTGTGCCCTTCACTACAGAGAGGATGTGAACAACTTGGAGAGAGTCCAGGGAGGTGAACGATGAGAGGCCATCATGCTCGTCAGTCTTCCTCAGAACGGTTGGGTTTCGGGGTCGGGTTCCGGCATATCCATCAACGGCTGGAACAAAGGACTCCCCTTGGATGCTCCCTCCTCCTCACTTGAACTGTCGCTTCTGTAGCACTTTCTCTGCAGGTGGTTGAAGGCCCTCAGAGCTAAAACAAAGTCCTAAGTTCTCACAGGGGTGGTGAAGGAGTTCATGTTTCCTCTCAGCATTTCCATGATTTCTAAAACGCGTGTTCTTCGAATGAAATGGCCTCTTCTGTGCAGCACTGGAACTTCCAGGAGCAGTGCTGTGCTCAGCTGGTAGAGGGTGGTAGGGGGAGTTCTTAGAGGGGTCACATGACACTCTTCTGGGTAGGTCACCCTGCCCCAGAACTTCCCTCAATTGGTCAAATCTCCTCTCGGGAGCAGTGCTACAGGGGGTTGAAAACCAACCTGATTAGTAGAGGGCAATGGGAGAAATTCTTAGAGGGGTCACATGCCACCCGTTGCTTCCAGTCATGTGTCCATCTTGACCCTGGAAGTAATACCCCCAGAGGGCGGGTATTAGGGTGACAGGTGGGCGGGGCCTGAGGGGGTCGAGGGCAGGGAATATATTTGATTTCTGGTAGGCCCCTTATACTACTCCTTCTAACCAACACACAATGCTTTCAAGACCCCAGCCAAAGTCTTCTCCATTGAGGGATTTTCTCTGGTGCTGGAGGGCAACGGTGCAATGGCTTATCTCAACTCTAACAGTTTTAAGGTATCATGGCAGACACCATGTTATTTTCATCATCTTGGTGCCTAAGGATGCTGTGGTTCTAAGCACACCAAGAAGTCCAGCATGGCGAATAATTCAGCAAATATTTTGCTTTTTCAAATTCGCTCTGCATAGCAAAAATGCGTTTAGCTGATAAAAGCCTAAAAGCGCCTTCAGAGTTCCTTACAGTCCATCAGCTAAATACTAAGTATTTCCCAAAGTCGTTCATGCACCACACTATGTCCAATGGATCTTAATAAATGTCTCGTCAAAAATTCACTTTTACAAAAACTGTCTAAATATGGGGGAGGGATAGCTCAGTGGTTTGAGCATTGGCCTGCTAAACCCAGGGTTGTGAGTTCAATCCTTGAGGGGGCCATTTAGGGATCTGGGGCAAAAATTGGGGATTGGTCCTGCTTTGAGCAGGGGGTCGGACTAGATGACCTCCTGAGGTCCCTTCCAACCTGATATTCTATGATTCTATGGTTTCACCAAGAAATTTGTTTGCTATGTAAATGCTTCATGTTTGAAGAGGTAGCATGTATACCAAAATGCAGGCTTAGATAAGAGGCTATATTGACTCTTTCAGCCCTAGTATCACGTGTTTGATAAATATTATCATGGTTCAGAATTGTTGTACTATACTATGTACACATTTACCCGATAGGCCATATGGTCTTTCACATCAATAAAATGTGTCTGCAGATTAAGAAAGTGATGTATCCACCCAAAATCTGTACACATCTGGCTAGCTGTCATGGGTACAAAGCAGGAGCGGATTTACCATGAAACAAACCATGTGGTGGCATGGGCTTCCAACGACAAAGGGGCCCCCACAATGCAGGACAAATATCTGACAACCTGTCCTGAGTCCTGGCTGGTGGTGCAACAGGGCTCAGGCAGGCAGGCAGGCTGCCTGCATGCCGTGGCTGGTGGCCCCATGCTGCTCCCGGAAGTGGCCAGCTGCTGGCATGTCTCTGCATGCCCCTGGTTGTGGTGGGGACGGGGGGGGCGGCTCTGTGTGCTGCCCCCACTCTGGTCGAGCTGCTGTTCCCTCCTCCAAGGGATGCACAGAGATGTGCCAGCAGCTGGGCTAAGGTGGCTCCCTGCCTGCTTTGCCTCCCTCCCTTCTCATCGCTTTGTTCATGGATGTGGCCAGCATGTCCCTGTGGCCCCTGGGGGGAAGGCGTCTCAGTGTGCTGCCCCCACCCCGAGAACTGACTCTGCAGCTACCATTGGCAGGAAGTGCAGCCAATGGGAGCTGCAGGGGTGGTGCCTGCGGGCAGCAGTGCATGGAGACCCCCTGGTCCCCACACTTAGGAGCCTCTGCCAGAGGGGTGTGTGTGCTGGTCACTTTGGGAGCTATGCTGCCCAAGGTAAACACCACTCCCCTGCTCCCCTCCTGCACCCCAACCCCCTGCCCCAGCCCACAAGTCGCCCTCTGCTCCCTGTCCTACACCCCAACCTCCTGCCCCAATCAAGGTACCTCACTTTATTTTCATTTACTTCCCATTACTTATAATATAGGAGGAGGATGAAGAAAAAAAGAATGAAAAATGGGAGTTGGAGATAAGAGAGAATGTTCTTTTTCTTGGCTGGGTCCCGAGGGGGGTCTGAAAATGAAGCTGCACACATGGCCTCACTAACTCTAAATCCGCCACTGGTACAAAGAAGCCATTATTACTCAAGAATGCATAATTAACAAACCCCACTTTCATATAGGTATGTATTTACATGATCTCAAATAAATAACTATGCTGCTGAGGTTTCAAATATCTTATTCATTTCTAGGAAACGTTTTGACAGAGAAACCACATATCAAGGGAATTAAAGTTGGGGAAACCAGTCAGTGATGGAGTGGCAATTTATAGTAGCTAGTTATAGCTGCATTTTTGACCACATTATTGCCATTCTATTTTTCATTCCATCTGTATTGCTCAGATAATATAGTCCATATAGGGCCTGATCCAAAGCCCACTTGAAGTCAATAGAAAAACTCCCCTGGACTTCAAAGGGCTTTGAATCAGCCCCAAGTTTTCTTCCTGGCTGCAAGCATAAGCCCCATTAATAATAATTGGTGAAATACTTTTCTGACTCCCAGATGGCCAAAGGTCAGTGGAATTACTATAGTTCAGCTGTATGCAGGATAATGGGTAGAAGCAGAGGATTTTAACAGCCAACTCTTGTATAACATTTTTCATTTATAAATTTCAAAGAACTTTACAAAGGAGGTCAGTATTATCTTCCCCATTTTACATATGGGGAAACTGAGGCATGACGAGGAAAGGGACTTGCCCAAGGTCACCTAGCAAACCAATGGTTGAGGTTTGAATTGAGCCTACATCTCCGAAGTCCAGTGACCTATACAGTAGGCCGCACCCTTAACAGCCAGGAGGCCTCCCCAGCCCACTCTATAGAAGTGCATGGTGAGGGTAGAGGGGTTGGGAATGTCATTAGTAAATTTGCAAATTGCAAGAGGCTATTGGCCATAAAACCTACTCGGAAAGCAAGTCACACCCACTATAGTTCTCTCCACTGGTGTCTGAGAGAAGGCTTTGGATTCTTTGACCATGGGATGGTGCTCCAAGAAGGAGGAATGCTAGGCAGAGACGGGCTCCACCTAACGAAGAGAGGGAAGAGCATCTTTGCAAGCACGCTGGCTAACCTAGTGAAGAGGGCTTTAAACTAGATTCACCAGGGGAAGGAGACCAAAGCCCTGAGGTAAGTGGGGACGTGGGATACAGGAAGGAAGCAAGAGCAGGAGAGCATGAGAGGGGAGGGCTCCTGCCTCATGCTGAGAAAGAGGGACGATCATCGAGTTATCTCAAGCGTCTGTACACAAATGCAAGAAGCCTGGGAAACAAGCAGGAAGAACTGGAAGTCCTGGCATAGTCAAGGAATTATGATGTGACTGGAATAACAGAAACTTGGTGGGATAACTCACATGACTGGAGTACTGTAATGGATGGATATAAACTGTTCAGGAATGACAGGCAGGGCAGAAAAGGTGCGGGAGTTGCATTGTATGTAAGAAAGCAGTATGACTGCTCAGAGCTTTGGTATGAAACTGCAGAAAAACCTTAGAGTCTCTGGATTAAGTTTAGAAGCGTGAGCAACACGGGTGAAGTTGTGGTGGGAGTCTGCTATAGAGCACCAGACCAGGGGGATGAGGTGGACGAGGCTTTCTTTCAGCAACTAACGGAAGTTACTAGATTGCAGGCCCTGGTTCACATGGGAGGCTTCAATCTCCCTGATATCTGCTGGGAGAGCAATACAGCAGTGCACAGACAATCCAGGAAGTTTTTGGAAAGTGTAGGGGACAATTTCCTGGTGCAAGTGCTAGAGGAACCAACTAGGGGCAGAGCTCTTCTTGACCTGCTGCTCACAAACTGGGAAGAATTAGTAAGGGAAGCAAAAGTGGATGGGAATCTGGGAGGCAGTGACCATGAGATGGTCAAGTTCAGGATCCTGACACAAGGAAGAAAGAAGAGCAGCAGAATACAGACCCTGGACTTTGACTCCCTCAGGGAACTGATGGGCAGGATTCCCTGGGAGAATAACATGAGGGGGAAAGGAGTCCAGGAGAGCTGGCTGTATTTTAAAGAATCCTTATTGAGGTTACAGGGCAAACCATCCCGATGTGTAGAAAGAATAGTAAATATGGCAGGCGACCAGCTTGGCTTAACAGTGAAATACTTGCTGATCTTAAACACAAAAAAGAAGCTTACAAGAAGTGGAAGATTGGACAAATGACCAGGGAAGAGTATAAACATATTGCTCAGGCATGCAGAAGTGAAATCAGGAAGGCCAAATCACACTTGAAGTTGCAGCTAGCAAGAGATGTTAAGAATAACAGGATGGGTTTCTTCAGGTATGTTAGCAACAAGAAGAAAGTCAAGGAAAGTGTGGACCCCTTACTGAATGAGGGAGGCAACCTAGTGACAGAGGATGTGGAAAAAACTAATGTACTCAATGCTTTTTTTGCCTCTGTCTTCACGAACAAGGTCAGCTCCCAGATTACTGCACTGGGCAGCACAGCATGGGGAGGAAGTGACCAGCCCTCTGTGGAGAAAGAAGTGGTTCAGGACTATTTGGAAAAGCTGGATGAGCACAAGTCCAGGGGGCCGGATGCACTGCATCTGAGAGTGCTAAAGGAGTTGGCGGATGTGATTGCGGAGCCATTGGTGATTATCTTTGAAAACTCATGGTGATCGGGGGAGGTCCCGGGTGACTGGAAAAAGGCTAATGTAGTGCCCATCTTTAAAAAAGGGAAGAAGGAGGATCCGGGAAACTACAGGCCAGTCAGCCTCACCTGAGTCCCTGGAAAAATCATGGAGCAGGTCCTCAAGGAATCAATTCTGAAGCACTTAGAGGAGAGGAAAGTGATCAGGAACAGTCAGCATGGATACACCAAGGGCAAGTCATGCCTGACTAATCTATTTGCCTTCTATGATGAGATAACTGGTTCTGTGGATGAGGGGAAAGCAGTGGATGTATTGTTCCTTGACTTTAGCAAAGCTTTTGATAAAGTCTTCCACAGTATTCGTGCCAGCAAGTTAAAGAACTATGGGCTGGATGAATGGACTATAAGGTGGATAGAAAGCTGGCTAGATTGTCGAGCTCAATGGGTAGTGATCAATGGCTTCGTGTCTAGTTGGCAGCCGGTATCAAGTGGAGTGCCCCAACGGTTGGTCCTGGGGCTGGTTTTGTTCAATATCTTCATTAATGATCCGGAGGATAGTGTGGATTGCACCCTCAGCAAGTTTGCAGATGACACTAAACTGGGAGGAGAGGTAGATACACTGGAGGGTAGGGATAAGATACAGAGGGACCTAGACAAATAAGAGGATTGGGCCAAAAGAAATCTGATGAGATTCAACAAGGACAAGTGAGAGTCCTGCACTTAGGATGGAAGAATCCTATGCACCGCTACAGACTAGGGACCGAATGGCTAGGCAGCAGTTCTGCAGAAAAGGACCTAGGGGTTACAGCGGAGGAGAAGCTGGATATGAGTCAACAGTGTGCCCTTGTTGCCAAGAAGGCCAATGGCATTTTGGGATGTATAAGTAGGGGCATTGCCAGCAGATCGAGGGATGTGATCGTTTCCCTCTATTAGACATTGGTGAGGCCTCATCTGGAGTACTGTGTCCAGTTTTGAACTCCACACTACAAGAAGGATGTGAAAAAAATTGGAAAGCATCCAGCAGAGGGCAACAAAAATGATTAGGGGACTGGAACACACGACTTATGAGGAGAGGCTGAGGGAACTGGGATTGTTTAGTCTGAAGAAAAGAATGAGGGGGGGATTTGATAGCTGCTTTCAACTATCTGAAAGGGGGTTCCAAAGAGGATGGATCTAGACTGTTCTCAGTGGTAGCAGATGACAGAATGAGGAGTAATGGTCTCAAGTTGCAGTGGGGGAGGTTTAGGTTGGATATTAGGAAAAACTTTTTCACTAGGAGGGTGGTGAAACACTGGAATGCGTTACCTAGGGAGGAGGTGGAATCTTCTTCCTTACCAGTTTTTAAGGCCAGGCTTGACAAAGCCCTGGCTGGGATGATTTGGTCCTGCTTTGGGGATTGGTCCTGCTTTGAGCAGGGGGTTGAACTAGATGACCTCCTGAGGTCCCTTCCAACCCTGATATTCTATGATTCTAAGAGGAAGTCTTCACAAACCCTGCGCTGCCATCCTCCTCCACGCAAAGCTAATTTACTCTGACTTTGCACAATATGTGTGAACCTTGCCCAAGGACATATATTGACAGTGAGAGGAGAATTTCTCCTTTCCAAATAAAAGCAATACAGCATTCTACAGAAAAGACTCCAAACACCTTAAGAACATTACTGGAAGTTGTGCTTTGAACCAAGGCTGTAGAATACCGTAATACTGTATTGGCTTTATGTAAGGGAGCCCCTGGTATATAGCAGAGCTTGCACAAATACTGGGGAAATACATTCACAAACATATTAACTGAAAAATCCCACTCCAAATGAGCCAACCCTTTTTCATGCCCCTTTTTCTTCTCTATTTGCACACATTTGTGTGAACGGGATTTTAATTGGGGAATAATTGTTCTTCCTATGAATACTTGCATTTGTATGCTAATAGGGTACTTGTATGTGTACAAGAGAATTTAGCTGTCATTCCATAGTTTCCTGTTTACAGAATTTCAGTCGCCCAATCACAAAGTATAAACCAGGCCATGTGACAAGTCACCCACTGTGGCTAGCGTGGAGTGAATAGTCAAAGAACAATTCCCTGAAATTGTTCCCCAACTAGCAAACAGTCGCAACTGATGAAGAAATCCTTCAGAATCAAAGTGATGAGAAAAATGGGCTGAACCCACGGAATAAACTATTCCAGGGGTTATCAGCCTGCAGGTAACAGGAGGTTGTGAGTGCCCACTCTGCTGCCCATAGTACTAAATGGGAGAGGAGTGGCAGCTGTATCCTGGATCAAAAAGGGGGTGGGTCTTAGTGTGAGGAAAGGGGGTTGCATTATGGAAAAGGCTGAGACCTCCACGGAATTATTCCTGACTAATAGTTTAAGCAGTTCTAGCATAGGCCATCACTTGGTATCTCAGGACCCTCCAATGACACCAGTGGGCAGATTAGGAATCTAGTTCCAGCAGGTAAGGAATGAACTCTCACATCCCTGTGTGTTCCATGTTTTTGTCAGTTTAATATTATTTAAAAGTAGTTTTGTCTTGACTAGTTAAATTAATTCTACAAAGCATGCAGCTGAAATTTAAACATTATACAACTTTGATTTCCTATGAATATAGAACACACGCTCTTAGTGAAAAGAATGTACAAGATTGCCATGCTTCTAGAAATCAAATGCTAATTGAGTCTGGACTGGAGAATGCAACAAGCTTTCTGACCTTCAGTGTGGCCATACACAATTTCCAAGCATCTACAATAATCATTCTTTGAACCGCTTTCTCTTTCCCATATATTTTCACCCCTTGGAACAAAGAGAGCCATAGCTCCAGTTCTAGTACATGGTGCTGTAGCTGCAGGCCTTGTCTAGTGCAAAGGAGCTGTCACTATCATATCTGTGCTCCCCTTCACAACTCTCCTCCAAGCATCAGTGTCCAGATACTCAGCTGAGCTTTTAAAAAGTCTCAGCTATGTTGTAAATGTGCTATTTCTGCTTTATGGGCTACGTTGCACAGTGTGTTTTTGATGAAAATGTTCTTCTCTCCTATGCATATTTAGTTTATATATCAAGCCTGGAATGAGAAAACAGCACAGTCATGAGCCTGAAGCTTCCAGAGCATCAAAATGAAATCAACGGGTGTGC
The DNA here is from genome assembly GCF_009764565.3 of Dermochelys coriacea. Lineage (NCBI taxonomy): Eukaryota > Metazoa > Chordata > Testudines > Dermochelyidae > Dermochelys > Dermochelys coriacea. The sequence goes on along the minus strand of NC_050069.1, from coordinate 251,586,259 downwards.
AGGTACTTTATCTTCCCAACTATTATCACAAGCGTCACCCCCTAGAGTGTGTGTTTATGCGTGAGTGGGGCTGGGGGCATGGTTTTCAATAGCAAGCAATAAGCTGGCTTTCGGATTCATTGAAAAAGGTAGCTAACTGTATAGAGACTCCTTCCCTAATTGGGGAGTTTGGCTTCTAAATTTCTTCTCTTGATTTCCACCCTATGATATTTTGTGTGGTTTGATTATATTTAATTAACCAAAAAAAAAAAAGAGAGAGAGAGAACGAGAAGCTGAGTCTCATTCAAAATCTTGCTGTTTTTAAATGGCAAATTAAAAATGAGAGAAGGCAGTAGAAACCCTGTAACTGTAAAAACACATCTTGACTAGCAAGTGCCTGGTATAGCAGTGGATGAGGGCATAGCTCCACTTTCTCTGGCGCACGGCAGTTCAGGAAGGACACATGAGCAGAGCAGAAGGGCAACTAGTTGGAAAAAATAAGTCCTATCTTCCTGCTGTCAAACCTTAGCCTATTCAGAAAACTAAACTTAAACCTCCTTAAAGACCTGGAACTGGATATATTTCCCTCCCCCCACCCATTTTGATGTATACCATTCACTCTTTCAGACTCTGAAAATCACAAGGCAAAGGCAGTTCTGAAGGCATTTCCATCCTGAAATGGTAGTGATGGTACGAGTCTCATGGACAAATGATTCCGCTGAGACTTCCAGCACAAAGTTACAATGGTCAAAAGGCTTTGAATAAACATGTGACCACCTTCAGGCTGCAGATCCAAACCAAACCCAAACTCTGAACCTTTAGAGTCTCTCTCATTGGTATTATTTGTTAAACACTAACAATATATTCTGCCCTCAACATGACAGAAAATACAGATGGTCCTTGCTCTGAAGAGCTTTTGGCCTAAACAATATAGGGAAGTCCAATGTGGGAAGTAAATAGGACATTTGTAGGAAGGGAGGTTGATTTTCAATTTGAACATTAAAAAAGAAATACATTAGAATATAAACCATCCTCTAGCTGATGGAGGTCAGGAAGTAACCACCTACTATAGTTTTGTTTTGTTTTGCATCTTCCTCTAAAACAGAACTGGCCACTGTTGGAAATAGCTTGCAAGACTGGTCCAATGTGGCAATTCCTATATTCCTATCACTATATTATTGACTAGAGTGGATATTGTGCAAGAAGTGGATCTTCAGCAGAGTAGGGGCTAGACTGGCTAAAATTTGGAGGGCAACTCTTCTGCATATTTTTCATTTCTATTTATAAGCATTCCCATTTCCCAATGATTTCTGCACATGCCATTGAAAAACAAACAAGCATGTTATTTAGAATTTTTTTTCTCCATGCCTTTTAACCTGATTGTCTTTAAACAACCCACATCTTCCTTCGATTTGTCCATGTTCAGCATGGAGATTTGTAAGGAAAAATCATGCCATTTAAAAATAAAAATAGTTGAGCTGACTTCTGCACTGTTTTCTTTAATCAACATCATTACAACTGATAAGGGAGTCTTGATTACACCTCTTCAGAGGACACCCCCGGATTTTGCTTTACGTCCCTGATTTTTTTAAAATTTATTTCTTATATTTTTTCCATTCTCTTTCCTGATTTCTTGGTCACAGAGTTGAGGCTCATTCTTGCTTGAAGTGGATTTACATTTTTCTCCAGGGCAGGTTTTTTTCTTACAGGGGCTGTGGGTAAATGTGCTCCTTTTTCAGAAGAAGCCTGAAATCCCACTCATCACATATTCCTTGAGTCCTTTTTTTTTCCCCTCTCAACCCCTGTGGAGAAAAAGATTGGACCAGGAGTCATTCCTCCCGACCTCTCCCCAGCCCCCATGGAGCTAAAGGGCAAGGGGTCATTTTCTCAGATTCCCTTTGGCAGAAAGAACCAACGGTCACCCCTCCCCCCGATCCACCCTGTGTGGATCTGAGACACAAATTCAAACCCTTTTGAAGAGGGAGGGGAGACAATGAGAGACCCTCACTTTACCCAGCATGGAGAAGAGCTGTGTGTGCGAAGTGAGTGCCTTCAAGCTCAAACCCATTCACACTTAGCCTTGGACTCAAGGCTCAATGCTTCTGTGAACTTCAGCAGATATGGGCAGCGATTGCTCACCCAGCGGAGAAGCTGCCATAGCCCCCTGTCTCACAGCCAGCTTCCCTTGCTAGCCCCCAAATATGCCTTTTGCCTCCAACAAGCCTCTAGCCGCCCCTCCCTCCCTTCTTCAAAGGGATGGCCTAGGGCTTGGTAGGAAATAATGAGGGGTTGCTGGGGGCGGCGGGTCAAACAGACTTGAACCTCTCAGTGAACCAGGCCTGGTTTGCTTCCAGGCTTTGTGAACCAAACAGCAGGGTTCATTTAGCGAGCCCCTTTACAAAGCAAACCTTACAGGCCACATGCAGCCTCGCTGTGAGCCATTTTCCTTGCCCACTGCGCTGTCACTCTTCCAGCCCCTTTGTGGATGCAGGAGGTCTATGTAGGGCTACATGCTGTTTCCCATAAGTGAAGAAGAAACTAAGGGTTATTACTTGAGCAGCCGGTCTCCTTAAAGGAAAAGACTCCCTTTCTCCTGCTTTCCTGGGTGAGGGGAAAAAAATGGAGACTGGTTTTAATTAATTCCCTGGACTTGGCTTTGGAGGAAAGGAAGGACAGATCAATGATTATTTTACTGGCTCCCTGGCAGAAGGCGCAGCAAGAGTCACTTCCCTTGACTCTGTCCCATCAGAAGGGAGGAATACTCTGTATCTATGCCATGGTCCGCTCTGTGGATGGACAGACTCCTACCCTTCCTTCCCCTTCCCCCAAAGAAGGGAGGGGTTGTTCCTGGCTCTCCTCTTTTCTCTCCCTCTGTCTATGGAGGAACTAATTACCAGGACCCCATTTTGGAAGGAGATGATAACTAAGGGGGAGTTTCTAGTTTTATCTGTGAAGGCTTTCCATGGTGTGCCACAGGCTGCCTGGTCACTGTGGAGTTGGCTGAGCAAAGCTTTTACAAAAATAAAATAAAAGTGAAATATAGATATTGAGCCACATTCAGTGTTCAGTTACACTGGTGAAGGTGTCTGCTGTGGCTACAAATGGGCCCATTTCACTTGCAAATGTCTAAACAAGACATAAGCGGCAAAGAGTCCTGTGGCACCTTATAGGCTAAGAGACTATAAGTTAGTTTATAAGGTGCCACAGGACTCTTTGCCGCTTTTACAGATCCAGACTAACACAGCTACCCCTTTGATACTAAACAACACATAGTCATCTGCTTTCCTAATTGCCCTTCCGGATTCTAATTGTTGTGGATTATTCCTATTGGGCCTGATCTTAAGCCCACTGAAGTCAGTGGGAGTCTTACCACTGATTCAATGTGCTCTGGATCAGGCCTTTTCTGTGCTGCAGTCATTTGATTGCTCCCCAGAAAGATCACTGAGGATTTAGAGTTAGATTCCTCACCAAGAGATATGCTTTCACAGATGATCTTCTGAGTTTTAAGTCTGAGGGCTGAATTCCGCTCAGAGATACAAGTGTGCAGCTCTCATTGAAGTCAAGGATCTGTTCTTTTCTTCCTTCAAAGAAGGAAAAATAGGAGTGAAGGCAACTAGGAGCCAAGGGAAACAGGAGTTGCACCATGCATGCTTATCTTGAAGCCAGAATTAGCCCTAAGGTTAAAGTGGAAAACATACATTCCTAAATTATCAAGTTGTATTAAAAACACAGCCTTTGGTATTTTAAAAGAGAGCAGCAGTAAGCTGCTCACAAAAGCCACATGGGCTTCTCCTTCCCCATTTGCTCATAAGGCTCATTGAAAAGGAAAACAAATTAGGCAACATAAATTAAAATGAAACATGTGCCTAGAACCTGCATGTGCAATGTTCACCAGCTTTTTGCTGATTTCTTTGATATGCTCCAGGTTTGTTTACAGTGAAACCAATTTATAGTGAAGTTATTAGAAAAAAAAATCAGAACAGCTTTCCATTAAGCAGATGTTCATCTACTAGAACTATGATTGCAATGTGCACATTTCAATGCACTGAAACTATTCAGGACTTTCATGTTAAACTACTGCTGCAGAGGTGGCTGCACTTTAGTGTGGATTGACTTAATTCTTATTCCCTATCTTGCCTATCCCAAAAGGGATGGTGTGAGGCTTGATTAGTTAATTACTGCAAAATGTTTTGAGATCCTGGAATAGAAGTCTCTTTAGAAATGCAAAATATTATTGATGTTATTATTCAATGCAGTTTCACTATAGCTCAGTTCACCATGGATGACTTTAATCATCACTTTATGCTCATTTACAAGAGGAGAATTTAGTCTTTACAAATAAAAAGAATGCATTATTCTACAGCTTGGTTTGAAGTGGTGCCCTTATACTCGGTCTCTGTGCAGAGTTCAATTTTGCCTGCTGGATCCATTACTATTCATGGACTTCAAGGGGAGCAGAATCAGTCCTTCTATGTTCTGCACTTTGTCTTGAACTGAACGTACAAGAATTTCTTATAAATCATTATTATTTAGTAAAGTTATTTCCACACAACTGCTTGTTAAGACTTATACAATGAATTTTACCCATTGTAGTTTCCCCTCTCCAAATGGAAAGTGCAAATCCACTTAAAATGCTGAGATCTTTTGACTTCTACCAAAAACTTTTATCAGAATAAAAGGATAAGAAAACCAGTAGCTTAAGTTGTATGATTCTAACAGCTCATTAGAGAGCACTGTGCTTTTTTCAATATGAGCATGTCTCTAGGTCTGCGGTGAATCCGTCAAAGTTAAGGATGAAGGTATGGGACCACTTAACCATCTTGGAAGGCAATTTCTTATTTTTAACTATGTAGACCACAGGGTTCACTAGATGATTTTAATGAACAGTCATATAGACCTGATGTTCAAATTCCCCTTTCATTTTGTGTCTAATTGCAACCAAAATATGAAATTGCTAAATAGAGCCACCCTGCCAAGGAACTGAAACATAAATTTCAGTCAGTAACTGCAGTTTTATTGTGAACTATTGTTATTTTTTTATAAGGTAGCATAAATATTTTGATTTCAGTTTGAACCCCTGCAAAAAGCCTGCTGTAAAATAATCTTGAATGGCTTCTCTTCAGATTGGAGGAAAAACAGCCAACTTTAAATAAAAGAAAAGCATTATTTGTAGGTTTACTGATTTCCTGGGAAACTGAATTATTAATACAGGGATCTTAGCCACTTTTTGGTACCAAAAAGTAGCTGGGAATATGATGTTTTTCATTCTGTGGAATCTCAAGCAGCATCACCTGACAAAGCAGGTCATTTGCAATACTTTATAAAATACGGGGGGGGGGAGATTGGAATATATTTTTCAATCATCCCCTGGCAGCCTTCACAGCTTTAGTCAATTTATGCATCATCTGTAAAGTTCAACATAGGGCACTGGGTCCCAAAATGTACTTTGAAACATCCATAGCAAATCTTCTAATCTTGGTTTTCACTAGCTGAGCAACGTATGCGTTAGAGTGGAATTTAGGATAAGCTTTCAGGTTGAGGGGCAAGACATTTACTAGATAACCTACCATATCTTGGCTTCAAGTGTAATGTTCAGCTAGGGGTAAATGATTACTTTTCATTTTTACCAGAGATAAATGATAAAAGATGAAGTTTTATACGAGGATTTATATGCCTCTGTATCTGCATGTCTGTACAGAACACACATGCAAATATAGCATCACTTTTTAAACTTAGATTAAGTGCAAATTATTCCAAGTACAACTATTCTCTCTTGACAGCTATGATTAAAATCATATTCTTTTACAGATACGTTTCATAAACCACAGTCCTATACCTTTAATTGTCAGAGAGTGTTTATGCCCATAGTAGCCTTATTTAATCTAAACAAAACTCGGTATCGTTTCTCCCTCTCAAAGAAAACATGATGGAAATCACATGAATTTGACTTGGTGCTTGTAATGCTGTTATGACCTTATATCAGAATTGCATGTACAAGGGCTCAGGGCTTTCTTTCTGTCTTTCTTTCTTTTTCTTCTAAACCCTTTTGTTTCAAAATATAGATTATAACCCAAAGCATTTGTTGTTGTTTTCTATTCCATTTTGGCTCCATATGTATTCTGCAATTTCTTTTCTTTGTTCTCCCTGGTGTCATTTCAGGACAGCCAGCATATCACGTGATGTAAGATAAATGAGTAGCATTCACAAAATTACGATTATGATTGCAGATATAGAATGTTACAAATTTAATTCACAAACTGACCATTGCAAAGGGAGATCTCATAGTATCTTTTATTTGTGAACTGTTATGACTTGAGTTATAGTAGCTTGTTTATTTCAGGTTTATAAAGATCTGGACATTATAAGGACGCATTCACCATTAGGCCATTTCTTACAGCTCAGCATCTGATGATGTTAAAAAAAAAAAAGATGATGAGGTTCCTATAGGCTTTGTGGCTAACCATAAAAATAGTGTAAAACATTTCAAGAGTATTTGTTCTCAACAGATCAGTGATTCTTGGGATAAAAGAGCATTTTAAAATGTAGTTTCTTGTTTACAATAAAACAATCTTAAGTATCAATATTATTATTCCTCTAGAATCAATCAAAAGACTTAATATTTTAATAACATATTTTGTACTTAATCTAGCTGTGTTTTTAAGGTTTTGTTGAAAAGAGTGTCAGATTTACACAGTATTTCCTTTAGAAAAAATCAGCACATAGTGACATGGCCTCAGATATTTTTGTCCCAGTCAATGTATTAGTTGTTAGTGAGAATTCCAATAGCAGATTAGCAGAAAACTAGGCTCATGACAGTATTACCAGTTGGTTGACAATATTTCTGTCTCTCTCCTTGATTGGTTAAGTGGGATCAGAAAGCCTGACACTGGATTGGCTGGGATTTGCTGCTGTTGCTATGACTCTGTTGCTAGGATCTCTGCTGTCTCTAGGCCCTGCAGGAAACATGTAATGAATTATGGATGGTTGATTTTCTCAAAGAGACCTGATCTGTAATGCAGATGAGCTCCAACTCCCCCCCTTTTCTTTTGGGTTCTTAAAAAAAAATCAGAGTTTTAAATCAGAATCTGGCATTTGCTTAGTCCCCAGTCGCAGCCCTGACTCCTGAATACTGATGTTAATTCTTATGCAAAGAGAGGGTCAGAGGTCACTATCTATTATTGGTTCAGGAAAAAGCTTGTAGGATTTTCACTGAACTCTGCGACCCCCGTGGGCTATTTTTATTTATTTATTTATTTTTGTTTGAAGACAAAATAGGATATAAACACTCAAAGTGGTATTTTCTATGACTGTGAGACAGGAAATTGTCCCCTGGACTGCGGGGGTGGAGTAGCGGGGGTGGAGGGGAGGAGGGTTGTGGTGGCTAGTCTGGCCAGTAATAAACCCCGGGTTTTTTGTTCACTTAGTAAAAGGAGTCTTTGCCCAAATATGATCCTACGACCCTCTGTCTGCAGACGGTGCACAATTTGGGTCTCTAATCAATGGCTTTGATTGGATTTGGCTGGAGAGGGGTGTTCAGTTGCTGTTACATGTACAATGTGCCTATTTCATCCAAGTGAAAACCAGAATGTAATTGCACACATGTAACTCCCCAGCTGGCATTCACTACATGAACAGTGCAGCTGATCCTTTAAAGTTTAGGTAGTGGGGAAGTAAGCAGGTTTGGATGAGTCATTTAACACAAATACAACGCACATATCAGTTAGGAGGTACAGTGTGTACTATGCTACTTAAATGTTAATATTTTTCTATATGTATCAGTGATATTATCACAACAGATGCTGCCTGGGCATAAATAAGAATATTTTAGATTTTCACATACTAGTGACAAAATGATTTAAACCCTCTTTATATCAGACCTTAGTGGACAGATTTGAACAGGAAAATGATTGATCTGGCTTAGAGATATGGGCCTTATTCCTCTCTCAACCTAGTTTTAAGCCTATGTAACGCCATGGATTTCAGTAGAGTTACTTTTGTTGTGACCCAGTATAAGGGCTTGATCCTGCAAAGTGTGGCGCTCCTGCAGCTCTCACTGAAAATCCATTGAAGGGGAAGGCACTGAGTATCTTAAAGGATCGTAACATTAGTTTGAGGAGAATCAGGACCACCATTTTCCTTTGAAGTCCGGTATTCAATTCAGCCACTCATCAAGCAATTTACCCAGCACTGAAAGGAATGTAAACCAATCAGAAGCATTTCTGCAAATTTTAAAGTGGAGTTTATGCTTTCACACCCTACAGTTTCAACTGCTTCATGATTCTTCCTCAGGGAGAAGTAAATGACTTAAGTAGGAGCTCTGAAATGAAGATGAAATATACAGTAACCCCTATATGATTCATAGGTATGATCATGCCCTGTTTTCCAGGATTATTAAGCAAAATGTTCTGTTGTCTAAGAACCAACAAGCAACTAAAAACAGTAAACTGAGAAAATTAATTAAATACAGTGAATACCGAAAAGGCAAACATTGAAAACACCTGTTATTACTTGCTTTGACCATCTATCAATTTCTAAGAGACCAATTTCTAGACTGACCATTATTATTATTATTCTCTGTTGTTAAAAGGTTTTACGGTGAAGAACATGGTTAAGATGAAAACTGCATTTCCCTTCCCAACCCTTTCACAATGGTAGAGTATTCATCAAACTGTGTGTGTGTGTGAGAGAGAGAACGTATATGATTGTTCTGTGGAGGTGATTCGCTCTAAGATGCATTAAAATGGAAACCCATTAGCAATCTGTAGTCACAGAAAATGTAGGTCATGTTTTTGTGAACCAAATAATTATATTTTTAAACTGTTCATTCAGTGGCTTTTATTTTATGTTTAATACCCTAAAGCTAACACTCAGGAAAATGATAGCCCTCACACTTTTATAAATGAACTATGCCATATGAGATTGGGAATACCTTAAGTATTCAGCCAGGCCCTGATACAACAAATGACTTAAGCACGTTCATAACTGTAAGCACATGAATAGTTCCATTGACATTAATGGCCCTAGTATTCCTCCAAGGCTTCTATCAAGCAGCCACAGGTGCTCAGCCAATGGCAGAGCCGTGAAGCCAGGTGCTACAGCAGCCAGAACAGCGGGGTATCATTGCAACCATCCCTGCAAAACAATTCCTCTCTCTTTCCTGGATCTACTGGTATGGTATGTAGGCCTCATCCCTAGAGAATTCTGCGGCTCCTCTGGGATGTTTTATAGGAAATTCCTCAAGGGGAACTGCCTGAGTTTTCCTGACTAAGACGCTATGATTCTCTCTCAAGTGTTTGTGTGCGGGGGATGGGGGAAGGGAAAGAGAGAGAGAGAGTGTGTGTGTGTGTGTGTGTGTGTCAAAGGAAGGGCAGCCACCTCCCAAGGCCCTGTGGTAGAGCTGACCATCTAACTCAGGTCGATACAATAGTCCATGTGTCAGAAGGCCTGGAGACAGCAACAGTGAGAGGAGCAGTGCACAGAAGAAGTGAAAGATGTGAGTGAGCATTGGCAGTGGAAGGTTGGTATATGAATTGAAGGAGCGTGAAGAAGACCTTGAGTGAGTGGTCATGAGGGAATATTTTGAGAGAGAATGCAGGGGATGTGTCTTCTGGTCAACTTTTGTCTTTACAATTGCAGCAACTATGAAGCATCTGCTAGGCATCCAAAGCTTTTGCTTGATTTCTTTATGATTTATAAAATATGTGCCATCGATTAGAGCTGGCTGAAATATACAAACCCATTGTCACCAAAAAATAAAAATAAAAAATGTTAAAAGTGGGTCTAGTTTCAGTTTGAAACAAACTTTTTTCTTTCAAAAAGTTTTGTCCTTCCAAAAATATTTTTATATTTTTTTTATTGAAAATCCTATCAACCTTTTTCATTTACTGTAAAATGGATTTTTGGTAAATGGAATATTTGACAGCATTTTTATTATAAAAAATTAAAAAGATTTTTTCACAAAAAATATTTTTTTCCCACATATTTGAGAATTTTTTCTAAAAACCTTTGCTTTAGAATAAAGGCTCTTTTATTAAAATTAAAAACAAAACTGAAAAATTTCAAGCAGCTCTATCATCAATACTCTTTGGTTGCATTTATAATCAGTTGAAAACATCATATAGTGCAATAAAGGTAATAAGAATTGACAAAGGTCAAACATGACATCCCAGCCCACAAAAAGAAACCCGCTGCTTAATGCCACCTGCTCAGGAAGTGCCGAGTGAATAGATTAGCCCTACAGTGTGAACTAAAGGTCACCAAATTGCAGCTTTGTTAGACCAAGGGTGAAATGAGTTCCAGGCTTAGGGCACTCATTGGGAATACCCTACCAGCAGCTCTAAAACTCAGGGATTAGTATGAACAGTCCAATGATCCCAATATCTGGGTTGATGCATGGAAATAGAAAAGGTCTATGACCCAAATCACAGTGTTTCCCCACCTAGGGGCCAACCATCCTGCAGAGAGGGTGAACAAAACTGCACCATCCTGGATTCACCTTGCAAACAGGTCATGGTGGGCAGAATGCTAGCCAGCTCCATGATGCTTGTGGATGAGCTCTTCTTATTTATTCTAAAACAAAATAAAACGCATGTGAACAGAGCTAGAGGTTCAGGAGGCTGCTTGGCAGCCCTTACTCTGGGTGTGCGCCTGTTCTCCCAGGACAGTGTTTAGCTGAGAAAGTGCATGCATCCTGACATCCATTGCAATGAATGGAGTCCCCTCACACATCCACCCCTACAGCACCATTCGGCCTTCTGGTAAGCAAGGGTAAATGAGAAATAGTGGGGGTTGGGATAAAACAAGATCAAGAGCAAATATAAATAAGAGGAGAGGAAAACAAGATGAAAAGTGGGGAAGGTGAAAAAATGACAACAGAAAAGGAGAGAGAAGAAGACAGAAAAACTAGAGATATGACAGCCGTTCTAGGGGATGGGGTAGCTGTTGTCTGTCCGCTAGAATACAATGATTGAAAACCACTGACTTAGGGTATTGTAATATAAAATCAAGACCCTGAATTGCACATGGAAACAGTCAGTCAGCTGAGACCACGGAGCACCAATGCTATGTGCTCCATACATGGCAGCAAATCAAAGCCCTGAACTTTGATGGAGAGACAGGCTGGAAACCAGACCTGGACCCTGAGACCAATAATTGATATGGATTATATTTCTATAATGGACAGAAACAAAACCCTGAATCCTTTAAGTAAGTAGGCTGCCATGTTCTGCATTTGCTGACTTTTCAAAGTGGCCATCAGATCACAGCCTCCAGTAAAATGCATTGAACTGGGGGAGGTGTAACTGTATATGCTAGTCTGAAATGTATATAGCTATCTCTGCCTCTTGTTGAAGCCAGTAGCAAAGCTCCCATTGTTGTGGGTAGAAGCAGGATTGGGCCCTAAGCCTGAATATTTATGGAGCAGATCCTCTGCTGGGCTAAATTGTCATAGCGCCATTGAAGACAATTTACATCAGCTGAGAATCTGCCCCATAAAGCTATTTTTTGCTCCTTTTCCCATCCTGTCTCCAGAGCTTCCTTTTCATGGCCTGCACTGCCTCAGACCGAGCACTGCCCATGGCCATCAGCAGGAGAAGAACAGGGAAAATAATGAGGAAAGAGGGATGATGATAGGTTCCTCAATGCACTGTCCAATGGTCAACCATTGGGCAGATCTTTGGGAGAGACATAAGTTGACAGTTGAAAGGCAAATCAATATTGTGAGGAAAATATATCTAAACAAAAATCCTCACCCAGCCTGCTCTTGAGATGCTGTATAGTTCTTCTGTTTTACTGAGTATAGTTTGTATGTAGTATGGGACCATAGTGCTAGCCCGTCAGCTGATCTAACTAGCATAGCTCCACTGTCATCAAAAAGGACAATAGAGCTACACCAATTTCTACCTAGGGAGAATATGACCCTCACTGTACAGAAAGGATGGGCTGATGTTGCTGAACAATAGAAAAAAGCAGTAGTAGCTCCTACTGCTGCGATCATTCTAGGTACTGCATGTCCTCAACCTTCTGAGTCTCAGTGGGATTTGAGAGTGCTCACGCCACACCTCTGAGGAACTGTACAGCACCTTGTGGGATCAAGTCTAAGGAGCACAATGATGAATTGTATCTAGAGCACCATTCAGGACAAAGGGGTTTATAGGATCTTTCTGAGAATAGGTAACAGCTCCTGAAATTTGTGCTCATTCTAGCAGTAACCCATGTAGTTAACAGGATGCTGCTTTCGTATAAATAATTACACATGCTGTAAGTGCAAAACCAATTTATTAGGCTAAGACAGGACCACTTGATTAATGAATCCCATTCATCTAGTTATGTAATTAAACAGAAATGTGTTCATAGCCACACTGTAGCTCTCTCTCTCTCTTTCTCTCTCGGGATTTTATAGTTTATTACTGATTTGTTCTTTTTGAAAATGTGGATTTATGTAAAAATAAGCACCACGTGAGGGGCTAGATTGTAAACTCCTGAGTCCTATAGGTCATCACTTACTCATCTGATGTCAAGGAAACTACTGAGATGAGTAACTCCTCACCTGTGGGATAAAAGGTCCATAGTCTAATCTTAAATAATAACCCGACAAGCACGACACTAAACACAAACTAATGATACAATTTCACTACTAAGTTTATATTTGGATTCATAGTGTCCCACTGTATTATTATAATTATCTATATGTGTACTTATTATTGGTCATTTAAATTGTAGAAGTGCCTAGAGGCCAACCAGATGGGGGCCCAATTGTGCTAAACTGTACAGACAGATAATAAATGACAGTCCCTTATCCCAAAGAGTGTACAGTCTACAAGATAAGATACAACAGGTGAGTGGGGCAAAGCAGGCTGGGGTGGAGAGTGAGAGAGGTGAGGTAACAAAAAAAATAAAAGGTTGTGTGTCATTCTTAGCCAATCAGGAGCCATGATCAGCACGCAACACCTGCCTACCTTACAGTTTACTGTGTATATTATGGAAGATGTGAGTTTGGAAAGAGTGACTTATTCTGCCATATTTTTCCGCCCAAGGAGAATTAAATGTTTTTAAACAACAGCTATAATATATACAAAGAATTTAATTAAAGCATCCACATGATTCACTGAAGCAATCATACCATACTTCCAGGCTCAAAACAAAGCACCTGCTGAATTCTGTTTAAAAACCAGATTGTATGTGTTATCTATTTGTTTGTCATTAGCTTTTCTTAGACCTAGCTTCTGCAACTGGATCTATGCCCTAGCCCACTGAAGTTTCTATAGGAACCTATATAGAATGGAATAGAACTATGTGGACAGCTCATTTTATCCACAGTGAGTCTCACTGAAGTCACTGGGGCTGTGCCTGGTCTTCAGGGTCTACATATGTGGGTCTGATTGTAGGATGTGGGGGGACCTTAATCTGCAAACTTGTTGGGGCAGGACAACATCTTCCTATATGTTTGGACAGAGCCCTAGCATACCATTGTGGGAACTAACACAACATCTATAATGATAATAACAACAAGAAGAATCCTTTATTTCAGCCAGTGGAAAAATCATAGTTTTTGAAAGCATGTGTATTCAAACAAGAAATGTCATTAAAGATGACTTGCGAATCCTTATCCGTTTTTTATTGCTTGTTTCTCTCTGTTAGTGTTTTTGCTTTTAGTAGTTTCAATATATTAAAAGGTTTTCACTGATGAGATAAAAAAATAATTACTCATCTGCAAAGTTAGCCAGCTGATTGGCTTTAATCTCCTTGAACTTTGACCATAGACATAGAGTGTATTATGTTCCAGAGCTTTTATAGAGTATGTGGTATAGGTCCCATGGTTAGTGCTGTTTTTTTTTCCAGTTGTTTTTCATTCTGGCACTGAGTGGGTAGACGAGACTCTTGAACAATCTGTAATTATACAGTGTCACAGTTGATGAGGTTACAAAGAAGTAAATATGTAGTTGGTATTAGAAGGGATATTTTTAACAATACTTGCACTACATCTAATGGAGTACATCTGTGTCCTCTGTGGGCAATCTGCCTTTGATAATATACCAGGAGGGTGAAGGGGGAGAGAGGAGCATAATATGAGTTGCATAGTTCTTAGTAGAGCCATTTTCTGCAAATATATGGTTGAAATGTGAACTCTTTCCCGCTAATACTGCTCCTATTGATGTCAGTGGGAACCTTGCCATTGTCTTAAATGGGAGCAGGATTTGGCCCTGAGTGTTGATTCTCTTCTCACAGAGAAATGGAAGTTTCCTAGCATGTATCATCATATTATCAGAAACTGGGAAGTCTTATTAGTTAATGGTTCTCAGCCTGGGGTCCTGAACAGGTTTGGGGGAAGCACAACCACTCTCCCCTTCTTCCTGGCTGTGCAATCTCATTGGACCAAAATATTTTGGGTGGCCTACATAAATTATTTACCAAGTATTGGTATTCTGCTGCTGAATGAGTTACTCTAGTGAGGGGACATGTATAAATTATATACCAAGGCTTTGGTACAAGTTATCATGGTTATTAATTAGTTGTGTTCCAACAGAACCCATAACGGACCATGTGTGTGCCAGTAACACACTCTATGCCCCAAAATACATCATTTACATAGCTGGGCCAAATCCCCAACTGGTGTAAATCAGAGTATCTCCACTGGTTTCAATGGAGCAATGTCGATTTACACTAGTTAACGATCTGGTCCTGCATATAAGGATATTAATCAGGCTATTCTGGAACGTTATCTCCCCTCCCCTCGCTCCCTCAATATTCAAAATATTCTGATCTTCAGAAGATACAGTCACTGCAATTCTCGAGCTATTACAATGCACTGATTGAACTATTTTGTGTGTAGGGTTATTCATTGGCTTGTCCATAGGTTGTGTGTGTGTGTGTGTATATACATATAGCAACAGAAATGTGTGGCTGCTCAAAAACCAGCTGGAAGGCAGACCTGGCTTGTTTTCAGAAATGGCAGCTCATTTGTTTCTGTTTTCCTTGCCACGCTCATTTTCTTTTTTCCTTCAGTCGTGATGGTTTTCAGAGTCTGACAATAGCACCGCCTACACAGAACAGCAGAAATGATCAAGAAGGGGTAAGGGGAGTGATTAGCTGAGGCATCTTTTCGTATGAATGAGGAGTCAGAGATGGTGGAGGAGAAATCAGGCGATGAAGTATGTGGCTTTTTTCTCCCTCCACCTTTGTAACATTAGCCACAGGAATGGATTGAAGGAGAGCTTCAATACTCCTGGGCTTGTTGCAGGATTTACATCTTCCTCAAGCTGCTATTTGATTTGGGGTGGGAGTGGGGGCCTGTCGTTTGCTTTATTTTCTTTGCTCTGGGTTGGTATAAATATCCCCTCTGGGATATCTGGTGTTTCTGTCCACTCAGTCATATGACTCATCCTTCACAGTTCTTCCTCTCTTTGTTTTTTTTTTCCTTGCATTATACACTGCAACATCTGGATAATATGTTTCCACGCCTCACCCTTCTCTTTTCTTACATTTCTGTTACATGATGGAACCAGTTAACAATGGAAGGAGGAAATAAGAAATCCTCTGCAGAAATCCCACAGATTCTCAAAATAATCTAGAGCAAAATCCTGCCAATGTACAGTTTAAAATAAATCTCACAGATTGATTTTGGCTGCTTTACACTCTGCATGTTGCTGACGTCAAGAGTGAGATTGTTTCTGTACAGCCCCATGCCATGCAGGTAATTGCTATGCATTCTTTTGTATTGCTGCCACCACCTACAGTACCATGTACTTTCTCAAACAATCATTTGCACAGGCTCGGAGCAATCTATCTCACTCTAGACACAAGGATAACAGCACTTTGATATAAGAGTCTCCTAGGAGCAGGTGAAAATCTTGCATCATTTCCTGGAAATCAAATAGAGGGTATTTTTAACGTCTTCTTCCGGATCATTAGCAAAGATGCTGTATAAAAACTGAGCTGTCTCTATAACAGTTGCAGCCTCTTCTCAATGGCATCTCATTGGCCATCACCTTTGCACGCACACACCGACTTGATACAGTGTCATTTATCATTACCCATTGTTTGCAGCCATTCAGCCAGTTGTCACTCCTTGCGACAAAGCCTACAATCAAGCCAATATGAATTTATATTTCAGGGAAGACTTAATGAGAGTAAGGCTCTGGTGCTGCTCTAAAGTCCAGCTTTCCCTTTGTTGACCATCCCTGATTATGTTTGTGACTTGACACAAAGTAAAAAGCAACCAGGCTTGCTCAGCATGATTTCTACACTCTATATGTAACCCACACATTTCCTGGGTGTGGTCTTCTGTCCCATCCAGTGGCACCAAGACTGCTTAGAGAGAGATTAATGAGTCTGCTCTACAGCCTTAGCTAAGAGGGTTATGGCTTTTAGCTCATGCGGTAGAGGCTCATGCACTAAGCTTCAGAGATCCTAGGTTCAATCCCGCCCACCAACAACTGGGGTCTGTCGGTGTTACATATAGTCATGTTATTTTTTGTTCATAGTTCTGTTATCTTCCACTTCCTCAGAGTTTTCATTTTTACTTGACACTGAACCACCTTTGTAAAGCACTTTGAGATCTACTGATGAAAAGTGCTATACAAGAGCTAGGTCTTATTAAGGATTAGTATTTTGTTGTATTCATTCCATTGCACTTAGGTGAATAATTATTGTCAGGATTTCACTTTTTTTCTTTTATATCTTGTAGGCTATTTTCACCTCTAGATCTAGAACAGTGGTTCTCAAACTTTTGTACTGGTGACCCCTTTCACATAGAAAGCACCTGAGTGCGACCCCACTTATAAATGAAACACTTTAAAATATATTTAACACCATTATAAATGCTGGAGGCAAAGCGGGTTGGGGGTGGAGGCTGACAGCTTGTGACTCCCCATGTAATAACCTCGTGACCCCATGAGGGGTCCTGACTCTCAATTTGAGAGCCCCAGATATAGAAACATAAAAATTTACATGCTCCATCAGACAGGTGCACTATCAAGTTCAATGTCCTGTCTACAACTGGGGCCAGTACCAGCTTCTTCGGAGAAATGTGTAAGAAGCCACAATAGGCAGTCATAGGATCTAACAGCATTAGGACTAAACAGTGTGGACTCCATTACTTGTCGTATAAGAGCGACACCTGTCTGACAAATTTGGCTTCAGCATACTCCAGAAATGAGAATCTTTGCACCAGAAACAAGATCCAGTAAGCCTTAGACCCACATTCATAAAATCATAGAATATTAGGGTTGGAAGAGACCTCAGGAGGTCATCTAGTCTAATCCCCTGCTCAAAGTAGAACCAACACCAACTAAATCATCCCAGCCAAGGGCTTTTCAAGCTGGACCTTAAAAACCTCTAAGGATGGAGATTCCACCACCTCCCTAGGTAACCCATTCCAGTGCTTCACCATCCTCCTAGTGAAATAGTTTTTCCTAATATCCAATCTAGACCACCCCCACTGCATTACTCCTTGTTCTGTCATCTACCACCACTGAGGACAGCCTAGCTCCATCCTCTTTGGAACCTCCCATTCAGCCAAAAAGAGCTCACAAAGCCATGGCTAATTTGCAGCATATGCAATTTTTCTTTCTAGTGTATAAAAATCTTCCTGCCAATGCCTGCAGGGGTCAAGGGTTGCTCCCTACCTTGAAGACCTTAGAAATTCTTCAGGAGAGCAGCTCCACAGCTGCAGACTTCCCACACTCCAGGAAGGCCAGCAGACAGGCTCTGGGAGCGGACCCTTGCTTATAGCTCACTGCTGAATTGTGTTAGTTGCTGAACTTTAAGGCAGTCCTTTTGGTGAAGAGTATTTTCCCCAATGGCATCCCGTAGGCTGACTTATCCTGTCAACACCATGCTTTACATCCAACTCTACACCAAAAGTAACTGATGTAAAGCCAGTCCTTGCCATCACACAAAAATTGCACAGCTTAAACTAAAATCAGTTTAATCATTGTTATTATATTGGTGCAATTTTAAGCCGATTGGCTTAAAAATCATGAGATGTAAAAATTTTTGGACCTATGTTATTTGTCTTTTGGTTTCTGAGCATTTAAGGTGCACTTGGGATCAGGATTTTAAGCTTTTCTTCACAACCACAAGGGCTAAAAATTTTATTTTTTATATATGAGAACTAGGATTTTCACGTAATCACATGAATCCAGGGATTTATGAAAAATGCCAAAAATGATTAGCGCTGGCAATGCTGCAAATCTGCAGGGCAGTTCATGAAGAAGAATAGCTCTTGTCAGCAAATCATCGTTAAGTATAAAGCAGAAGTGGAAAACAAGCCCCTTCTAGGTTTGGATCAGGTCCAGGCAAATTCCTCCTATCTCCAAATAATAAGGGGTTCTAATATGAGTTTTCAGGCTTTTGCAGCTCGCTCAGTAATATCTTTTATTTATTCTTATATAATGTTCTCATCCCAAAATTCACTATAGATTCAGGAATCATTCCACTCACCCCAGAAATGTGGCCACCTCTGGTAGCATTTTGTAGCTTTCACAGCTCCATTAAACAACACTTCAGGGCAGGGAGATTAAGTGTAACTACCCACAGTGAAATGTCGCCACGACATTGGCACTGACATTCTTATTCTTGTGAAGAGGGCTAGAGACTGGCTAATGTCCACAAGTGATAAAGACCTTGCTTTACAGTTTCCCCAGCTGGCAAAGTTACCTGCCTCCCCATTCAGTAGGTACTACACTGTGAGTTCTAATTCATGACTCATGTTGTTTAAAGCACTCTGAGGTTGTCAGGTGGAAGATGCTATATATAAGAGCAAAAAGACAGCAGTAATGCACTGCATCCCCTAGCCCCATGACATAGTCTTAGTACTATTTACGGGGGAGAGTGCAACCTACATTAGCACTGGCATCATTACCTTACTCAAGCACATGCTCACATCTGAGGACTTGAGTAATCCCATTGTGCTTTTCTGATTTTAGGACCTTTGAGTCTTTCCTAAAAGGGCCTCCATAACTGGAGTGTACAGGTCTAAGGTAGTAGCCCTTTAAATGGTTTGTGAGCCCTTACTGTCTTCTGTGATTCAGGAGCCACCAGAGGACTCCTAGAGTAGCAATGTATATATGGAGCAAGGCCTTGAAATGGTATATGTTGATAGCTCAGTGGTTTGAGCATTGGCCTGCTAAACCCAGGGTTGCAAGTTCAATCCTTGAGGGGGCCATTTAGGGATCTGGGGCAAAAAAAAATTGGGGATTGGTCCTGCTTTGAGCAGGGGGTTGGACTAGATGATCTCCTGAGGTCCCTTCCAACTCTGATATTCTATGATTCTATGTTAAGTATTTGGATCCCACGATGCCTGTGCATTTTCCTTCATATTGAATGTATTGTGTAAAGAGAAACAAAACTAATTCAGACTAAGGTAAACAGTGCTTAGATCTCCCAAGACCACAGCCCATGGCAGCACAGCTGAGGCAAATTGAAAGGAACCAGAGCCTGATTCAAAGCTCATTGAAGCCAAGAATAATCTTTTCACTGACCTCAATGGACTTGGGAGCAGGTCTGTCCTTGACAGACATAGATGAATGGTAGAAGCCGTGGAACATAGCTTGTTTAATGCTGCATTATGTTAATGCCTACGATAGTGTCATTAACATGGGAATCTTACATTTAAAATATAATGAACCAGCACAATGTTTTGTAGCAGTGTGTACTTTGGAATCATAAGCACACAATTTTTTGATCAAATTTTAGCCCAAAGCAAATTTTCACAGCTAAGTAGCTCTCTAATCTATCTTTCCACAAAATATATGTATTTACGTTTAATAAAACTTGTTAATATTTACCAGACATTTAATGGCACTTTTTTATTTTTACACAGAACGTGTACACTACCTATTAAATGTTATATAATCTTTCTAATACCAAATTAAGCATAAAGGATTTGCATCAACCAGTTGAATTTAGGCACTATTTCTAAAAATCTAGCTGTTTTTAAACATTGGGGTGAACTGAAAAATATTGCTACCTTGACTGTTAAATTATATTTTTATCCTATTGAAGCTAAGTGAGTTAAATTATGTGATTAATTAACTGTGCATCTGCACAATTAGGTTGACATTTTTGTTCCATTAATTTATAGATTTATTTCTAGTTGGGAGAAAAAAAAACCATAACATGACAAAGGAAAGAACATTTTCCAGAGTAAGAGAAACCCAACAGTACCATTATATTGTGGTTAAGTGGCTATCACTGTTTCCATTATAAACCTTTGTATTTAGTGGTTTATAACGCAGCTATGAAAATCTGATCCCTGTTGAAAGGTCTCAGACAAAAGCAATTTTATTCTACTTTTTTTTATGTAGCAAAAAATGTTACGGTGCAGGTGTGTCATAAAAACAGACTTTGTTGTTGTTGTTGTAGTTTGGTTTTTGTGCAGTTTTTCCATGTGTAATGCAAAGCTGACTTTGCTTTTTTGTGTTTTCAATTTCGTTTTTGCAATAACTTAGGACAATAGCTCCTTAAAATTACTTATTTAGGATTAGCTTGTTATAGCAACGTGCATGGGACTTGGAGGGAGGAGTTTTGCAGGAGGAAAGAGTTTTTGGAGAGGCACCAGGAAGTTAGTCTGTGTGCACATGGCTAGGAATGCTAAATTGCAGCTGGAGCCGCTCTTTTTAATAAAAGACCAGTCTAGTTCAAGAAGAATGGATGCTCTGAGGTCACTCAGAAAACAAACTGGTGGAAGGGAGCAAAACGGGGTAGGAGCCCCCGTCATGCAGGATACTTGGATCCAGTGTCTAAATGCTACTTGCCTGTTTACTCTTTCCCTGAAGCAGGTTGGGAGGGGAAGGGTAGATAATGGGTGGGGTATGGGCAAAGAGCCTTAGCTCCACTCTTCTGGTTTTTGGGTGAAGTAGCTGAGTGAGCACACGAGGGGTTGTAATTTGCTGCTGCTCTAGTTTCTCCCTGCTTCCTCCTTGTGTGAAGGACGTAGGAAGGAAGGAATTGTTATCAGCAGGGGTGTTTGAGAGGCTGCTCCCAGGGCTTCTCCTGGGCTGGTGCACTTTAGAAATCACCCCTTGCTCAGAACTATGACTAAGGTCAAAATCTAGCACCTTAAGACAATGATGCCTTAAACCAGGGGTGGCCAACCTGTGGCTTCAGAGCCACATGCTGCTCTCCAGAAGTTAATATGTGGCTTCTTGTGTAGGCACCGACTCAGGGGCTGGAGCTACAGGTGCCAGGTTTCCAATGTGCAGGGGGTGCTCACTCCTCAACCCCGGCTCTGCCACAGGCCCTGTCCCCACTCTGCCCTTTCCTGCCCCCTTCCCCGAGCCTACTGTGCCCTCACTCCTCTCCCCTCTCCCCCAGAGCCTCCTGCACACCACGAAACAGCTGATCAGGAGGTGCGGGGAGGGAGGGGGAGGCGCTGATTGGCGAGGCTGCTGGTGCATGGGAAATGCTGGGAGCGGGTGAGGGGAGCTGCTAGGGGGCTGCTGACCTATTACTGCGGCTCTTAGCAATGTACATTGGTAAATTCTGGCTCCTTCTCAGGCTCAGGTTGGCCATCCCTGCCTTAAACCTTAGGACAACACTCATAAGTTTAACACCTAGCACTTCTAACCAAAGGATCTCAAACTTCCACCAAAGGATCTCAAAGACATCACAAACAATAATGACTTGAGCTTGGCCAAACGCTGTGAGACAGGAAATATTACTGTCTTTGTTTTACAGATGGGGAAACCGAGGCACAGAAAGGTTAAATGACTTGCACAAGCTCACGCAGCAAATCTGTGCAAGAGCTGGGAACCCAATGCAGCTGTCTTCATTCCCACTCCAGTACTTTAGGAGGAGAAGTTCAAAGGCACAAATGGGAGTGAGCATAGGTGCCGGCTTCCTCCAGGTCCGAGGGGTGCTCAACCCCGTGCTCCACCCCAGGGTCTGCCCCCATGCACTGCATTTCCCCCAAGCTCCCACCCCTGTCTCAGCTCTTCCCGCCCCTGCTCTGCCCCAGGCCCCACCTCCTACCCCACCCTCTCTTTCCAAGTCCTCACCCTGCTCCACCTCTTCCTGCCCAGTTCAGTCCCCTCCCCTGAGCGTGCCCCGTCCCCGCTCCTCCCCCATTGCATCCTGCATGCCGCGAAACAGCTGATTGCACATAGGCAGGAGGCGCTGGGAGGGAGCAGGAGGAGTTAATCAGCGGGGTGCTGGCAGGAGGGGGTGGGGGGAGCTTGACTGCTGGTGGGTGCTGAGCACCTGCTAATTTTTTTCCATGGGTGCTCCAGCCAATGCCAGATGCCCCAGAGGGAATGGATAGAACAGGTAAGCATAAAGTGATCCATCACCTGTCGCCCATTCCCAGCTTACTGGTTTGAGTGGTCCCTTTGAAGGCAATGGACTATATTGTCATGGTCTTTACTTTGCTGTGTGGGACGTAAGGTAAGGGAGAATAAGCACTGCTCCTCGGCTCAGTTTGTAACTCCCTGGGGTGACAGCTACTCCCTGGAAATCCCCTACTGTGAGTAAGGCTGTGTCTATACAGGAAAGTTTTTTTGGTATAGAATCATAGGACTGAGGGACCTTGAGACGTCATCTAGTCCAGTCCCCTGCACTCATGGGCCTTGCAGCCACACTCAAATGTTTGGTTTTTTTGATCTACCTAGCTTCTTATCTTGCTTTAATTAATCTGCTTGGGAAGCAATATAACTCTATTCTGGAGTGAGTTATACTGGTATAAGCTTCATGAGGATGCACCCCTATTTCAGATTAATGATACCACTTCTGGCAGTCCTCCTACTGCTATCCCTCATGACATTGCTTCACGCCTGAATCTGCCTTTCCACTTACCTGTGTGCCCTCTGGGGTCATCTTGACCAGATGGCAACTGCCTGGTTAAATGCTGGCACACAGCCAGGTTCACCCCTTTACAATTCCACCTTCTGACAAGTCCACACGCCCACTGTCACATACCCCATTATAGCAGCCATGCCTCATGCTTCTTTGTGGCCCCATCCAGAGATCCAGGGCATCTTTTCCCACTAGGGACAGCAGCACATCTAGGCCCATCTGAACAGCTCTCACCAGATTGCCAAAATCTACAAGCAGCGCAAATGCAGGAGAAAGGTAGTCCCAAGAGACAGCACAGTGCCATATCAAAGCAAAGGCACCCCGGCAGAGCTACAAGAACACAAGAGACAAGAACAAGACCTCCAGTAGTGCTCCCATACTATGAGGGGCTGGACCAGATTTCTGCAATGCTTTGAGCCTCTCTCTGCCTGCACACCCCCACCCCCTAGCATGCTCAAAATGACACCAGTGCAAAAGTTTTTAGGGTCTAAAGCAATTATGTCCCTGAAGGCTCCAATCACACAACCAGCAGTCAACCATTCTGCCCTCCCCCCCCCGCAGTCTCTCTTCCCATGTTGCTTGATTCTCTTTCTCCCTCCCAACCAGCCATAGACGCCGCTCAGGATGGCAGCACTGTGGGAATTAAAATATTTAATTAATTAAACATAGAAACAGCTATCTGGGGGAGCTGGTGGACTCACCATAGCATGGAGTCTTTAAAATTCGATGAGATATCTTTGTAAACAATATGCTTGAATCCAGCTTCTGGGAGTAATTCTATAGCCTGTTTGTGCAGGGAGGTGTAGGGGTATCTGTGAGTCTCCCTGTTCATCCTCTTCCTGGATGGGCTGTGGGGGAAACATGATTGCCTTTGTTGCCCTCAGCACGCTCATATCACTTGCAGCTCTGCATTAAGAAAATGCCTATAATCAACGCTCATGCTTCCGGTCTTCAGATGGTGGCCTGTAGGGGTCAGGAAGGAATTATTTATCTCCCAAAGCACAGTTGGCTACATGTATTCTGTTTTTTTTTCCTTTTTTTCCTCACCTTCCACCGAAGTGTCAGATTGGCTGTGGTTGGAGACAGGACTCATGACTGGGTGGATGGATGCTGTAAGGTGGAACAGAGATACTCTTTCTAGATGCCTGGCAGTTGAATCTTGTTCACATGCTCATGGTCTAACCGATCACCAGATTGAGGTTGGGGAGGAATTTTCCCTCAGGTCAGGTTGGAACAGATCAAAGGCGTTTTTGCCTTCCTCTGCAGACTGGGGCCTGATTTGCCTGCTGGGATCATCTGGGCATATCTCACCTAATCAATTCCCTGAAATTGCATAGGCCTTAGGGGTTGATAGCACCTGGTCTCTCTCTTGTGCTCTGTCTATGGCACACAGTTTAGGCTTCTGAAATGCTTTAGCCTAACTGAAGTCTTTGGCTTAATATAGGGGTATGTGGGTGAAATTTAATGGCTTGTGATATACAACTCTATCAGACTATGAAAACATCAAATACATCACATGCTTATTATAATGGCAGATAAAGAGAAAAAGTCATAGAACAAATACTTTGGCGCACAATTTTATCAGTACCTGGGATTTTAACTACCTTTATATTTTACGAGGTAAATTGCCAAAATTAGCTCTTAGGCACATTTCAAAATGCATGGAGAATATGAGGCATCCAGGGTTATTCTTTTAATCACACCGTCAGCATCATTAACTCCTTGGGTTCAAACCAGTTGCTGGAAATGTCTGTTTATGTTGCCCACTGTGCTGATGCAGGACCAAATAAGTCTACGTCATCCTTGACAGGTGTTTGTCCAACCCGTTCTTAAAAAAACCTCCAATAATAGGGATTCCACAACCCCCCTTGGAAACCCATTCCAGAGCTAACTATCCTTATAGTTAAGAAGTTTTTCCTAATGTCTAATCTAATTCTCCCTTGCTGCACATTAAGATCATTACTTCTTGCCCTACTTTCAGTGGACATGGAGAACAACTGATCACCGTCCTCTTTAAAACAGCCCTTAACATATTTGAAGATGGTTGTCAGCTCCCCTCAGTCGTCTTTTCTCAGGTCTAAACATGCCCAGTTTTTGTAACCTTTCCTCATAGGTCAGGGTTTCTAAATTTTTATCATTTTTTTGTTGTTCGCCTCTGAACACACTCCAATTTGTCCACGTCTTTCCTAAAATGTGGCAGTCAGAACTGGACACAGTACGCCAGCTAAGGCCTCACCAGTGCTGAGTAAAGTGGGATGATTACCTCCCATGTCTTACATAGGCCACACCTGCTAACATACCTCAGAATAATATTAGCTTTTCACAGCTGCCTCACGTTGTTGACTGATATTCAAAGTGTGATCCACTATAACCCCTATATCTGTTTTAACAGTACGCTCACCCAGCCTGTTATTCCCCATTTTGTAGTTGTGCATTTGATTTTTTCCTTCCTAAGTGAAGTACTTGGCACTTTTCTTTATTGACTTTCATCTTGTTGAATTCAGGCCAATTCTCTAACTTGTCAAAGTTGTTTTGAATTCTAATCCTCTCCTCCAAAGTGCTTGCAACCTCTCCCAGCTTGGTGTCATCTGAAAATTTTATAAGCATACTCTTCACTCCTTTATCCAAACCATTAATGAAAATATTGAATACTCCTGGACGCAGGAATGACCTCTGCAGGATCCCACTAGATACGCCCTCCCAATTTGACAGCAAACCAATGATATCTACTCTTCTGAGTACGGTCTTTCAACCAGTTGTGTGCCCACCTTATAGAATTTTCATCTAGACCACATGGCCCTACTCTGTATTTGCTAATGTCATGTGTGACTGTGTCAAAAGCCTTGCTAAAATCAAGATTATATCATGTCTACTGCTTCCCCCCATCCACTAAGCCAATGACCCTGTCAAAGAAGGCTTGATAGATGGTTCCCTGTTTTGAACATGAGGACTAAATAGGTCTGGTAATTAACAGTGCTGCATAGCTTCCTGATTTGCTTATTGCCTTTTTGAACAAGACCCTTTTCTGCTTGTTGGGAACACGTCTTGGGGAACATCATCCAATGTAAGGACAACCTGTAGAGGTGCACATGCAGTTACTAACCTGCCTCTTGATGCTCCCCACCAGTTGGTTACATACCACTTCTGCTCAAAGGAAACTCATCCTGAACTACTTAGGCCCATAGAAGTTCAAATTTTGGACAAGCCTATATGACACGCTGGAGGCTGAACTGGGAACTGCCAGAGCTAAAAGCAGGACCTGCTAAAGGTCTGTTGCTGGAGGCTGTAACAACTCATATCCTCTGTGGATTGGCACAGATGGGGACCTGTAACATATGCTCACCAGCAGTTACACAAAAGTTTCCTTTTTTTCATTGCAGAAAACAGGGCAGAGTTTCTAAAGATACAGGCATCATGGGCCTTTCCAGCCCAGGCCACATTAATACTGGTGAACCTCCCAAGATGAACAACCAGGCCTTCAGGCACCATGGAGAAATACCCCTTTCTGTTGATGAATTCTGAGACCTGGTATGGGTGACACAGAATAGACACAGGGGTCCCCTCAATGGCCCGAGTAAAATTTGGAAACCCCAACCGTGTTAATCCATCAATCACCCAGGACAGCAGGTGCCTCTCAATACCCTTGCACACCTCCATGACAAGAACCCTGACATTTGATCTCTCAACACCAAACTGGTTACCTACTGACCAGTAGTAATTGGGGGGTTGTGAGCTTCCAAATGACATTGGCCACAGGCATGCTGAGGGGAACTCTCATGTTGGTGTGTTACTGCAGCTCCAAGGTGAGCTCTGCAGCGTGCTCTAGGAAAGTAACCTTCTGCGTGCTGAAATTCTGCTGGGCATCCCAGGTTTGCATCACTATCCAGTGCCACCTGTCAGTGCTAGTTGGCCAAGATCAGAACCAGTGTGCCATCTAGAGAAGCCACTCCAAGATGTCCTGCTGAACTAACTGCTTGATTTCATCTTTCTCTTCCTCCTCTGCTAGCCATACAGTTATAGCTGTCTTCCACCCCATTCAAAGCCATTTGGCTGTATGACCAACCTATTGTGTAGTGGGGCAGCCTGTTTACTCCCATGCTTGTCAAGATCATAGAATTCAGTAGTGTTTGCTCTATGCTGCCTGATAAACTGGTGATTTATGGGATGCCTGGAGAAGAACTGTGGGAGTTTGTTAGTTTGCTCTCACCACTCAGAATTCCAGAATGTTCAGCTGTGCATCCCACAATGGACCAGGAGAAAAATCTCTGGCTGCATCGAGCCTAGTGGCAGAATATTGCACCATCTGCCTGGAATGCTTTGCAGTTATTTTAAGCAAGGGCAGAGCTGTGTGGACACAACGAGTCACAGGGGAAGAAGCTTTAAACAAAGCACTGTGGCCACACTCTTTTGCGCTACTTGTACTGGTGTGGGAAAATGTATACAGGAAAACCTTGCCATGGCCTAAGGGCAGCATGGGTGGAGAGGTTCTGGACAGGGATGAGGTGGGAGGCGGGAGAGTGGGTGGAGTCCTGGCCCTCCAATTTATCAGCCCCAATAGCTGGCCAGGAGCAGAAAGATGGATTCTACTGCACCACAAAAAAGAGTGAAGTAATTATTTCCCCACATCCACCCTGAGCAAATGGTGAACAGGGGAGGAATTGTGGCTCTCAGTGACAGATTCGCCTCTGCTCTGATGCTGTGACTGTGCAGCCGCCCCCTCAGGGCAGACTGTAAAGTCACAATCTAGCCACGAGGGGCTGCTCACAGCAGTAAAAGCTACATTTGGTTGTAGGCCTTTTCAGGGTCAGGCACACGGTTTGGAATCCTGCTCAGATCCACCCTTGCATACATACAGACATCCGCAGCGCATTTGAGAACAGTCCCCAACCAGAAATCAGGAGCACTGGAGATATTGTTTGGGTTACGAGGGTCAGTATTGCTTTTATTACATGAGTGAATTAGTCTCTGTACCTACCATTTTGGGTCTGTACAGTGGGATAATTCAATTTTAAAATTAAATTAATTTTTAAAGCTAATAAAACCAGCATGGTTTACTGGTAAATATTTTATAAATCTGCCAATCTTTAAAAATAAATAGAATAAACATCTAGGCAAACTTGCCTAGAAATGATTGGAAGATAACGTACCATTTTGCTGATAATTAAATGAACTCTAGAGTGTCCAGTTTTTTTTTAAATGCTGTTCTCATTTTTGACTTCTTGTGTATATTTATTTCAATTTAATATATAAAAAAGTCTCTCTCTAATCTGTTTGTGGTTAAATCCCTTGGAACATGTCAGTCTCTTAGAGAGTTATTGGTGCAGTGCACTGGTTCAATGATCAGGATGATTTTTGAATCGATGTAAAATGGGAGCGGATTTACAATACTGCTACCAGAAAATATAATCGACTACCCAGCATACTGGGCTTAAGAATTATTAAAGCATAGAATGCAAAGTGGCAGAAATAGAACTATAATTCTGGTAAAATCATCAAAGGATGCAATAACCGAGTTAGAAATGCAGTGACAGATCTAATTAACGAACTAAATTACAATTCAGTCCAAAAATAATTGTCATTAAAAAGAAAATCACATTTCTGTCTAAAGCAGCTCCTCAGCATGTTTGCTGCAGTGATTGGTTAAAACTAGAAAGAAACCACTCTCATTATTTCTTTAATGCAATTATTACACACAAAAATCAGTCATGAAATCAAATATGCCAAATTAGCAAACTGTTCGCAGCTGGGGGAGGAGGAAAGAAAGAAAGACCCACACAGTATTAATCTAGAACTAATTGTTCTCCTTTTGTGTGCATGTTGAATTCACCGCTATTTTGTCCCCCTACATTTTTTGCAATACTTTTATTTTCAGCATTAAAATAACAGACCAATTAACTTTAATATTCTCCTGACTGTGGATCTAACTCAGTTGGAGGATATGTCATAGAAGGAAAATACTAATAGGATATGTGCCAATTTGCAGTTTAAGTTAGTCTGCTTCTAATATGAGCTGAGGAGCTTTTGTATTAACCTCTAACAATGGATAAAATCAGCCGCTGAAGCTGATTACTTAAGCAACCTCCAGATACGTTCACACAACAGATTTGAATGCCAATCAGTTTGCATATTATTTCCACCTATGTAATTGTCCACTGGCCCTTATTATTTATTATGCAAAACTGAATTTTTTTGGAAGCACGAAGAATGAAGTAATTTAGTATGCAAACAGTTAAAAATTCTCATGTGTATTCCCATTCCGTACGTGTTGATAAATTCACTTACGATGAGTGACAGTGTGAGATTTTTGGGGTCATATCGGTCACTCTTTCCATGACACTGATGAAAATGATAAACTAAATGCCAGAAGTGTCCCTGGCGCATGATAGGATGAAATGTGTAAAATGTCAGTGTCTAGCCGGTGTCTATTAATAACTAAATATGATTGCGTGTAATGAGCAGAGATTTTCATGTTGATTGAAGTATGATTTCTTTTGATCTTCCAGATGTTGCTGCTTAGAAATTCATATTGCTCTTTTGCTGCTAAATGCATAATGACCTTTTACAACCTTTTAACTGTTAAAAACCCTATTATTTTCAACACTGAAGTCAAGCTTGTGAGCTTCTATTTTTCATGTTGATTTGAAGTTTCTCTTTTATTTTATTTTTCTTTTTGGTCTGTTCTTCCTCTGTCTTTTTTCTATGCTTCTTTTCCCTCTAAAGCATTTATGAGCAGGGTACTCACTGCACATTGACTCCTGCACATAGGGGGACAGCTGGAACAGTAGGACTGAAATCTGCTCTCCCTTCGGTCAGTGCCACTCCCTTGAAGTCAGTGGGCGTTATGCCAGTAGACCAGAGTGAAATCTGGATCAACCATTGCAGCCAAACTGTTACCACTCCTTCAAGCTGCAGGGAGGAACCAGATGATCATATCACCTGTATGCCCCTCGTTCCAGGCTCGAGGCTAGCCACATGCCATGCAAACATGTTGTTACCTCCCTTTTCTAATCGAAAATTTTTGCTGACAGAAGTAAAGATTCATAACACTGAGGTTACAGAGAGATATTTGCTCTAAAGGAATTTCATAGCATCACAACTTTCCTGCATGAATAATTTATTTGTATTGCTCACTTTGGTGCTTAATCACACTTTGCATCCTTAGTGCTCACACCTGTGCATGAATGGTGGATATCTGAGCACTAAGAAGACTGCTACTGCCAATGTTATGGCTTCCTAGAGGATGTCAGTGTAAGCTTCCCCACACGAGTCAGCCATCATGACTCAACTCTATTTAGGGGGGCGACAGTCTGTGGGCTGAGAAGTGCATTTAAGAGCTTTACTGATTCACTCATTGGCCCCTCTATTAAGATGGTCACTGGTGCTAGTATTTTTCCTAATGTAGATATTTGGACAGTCATCACTGGTGTAAGAGCACTGAACTGCTTTCACATAGGCCAGAAAAGCATGACTACATGGCAATTATTTTTGTTTAGAGCTATGCTTATATTGCCAGATCTACCTAAGGTCTTCTTGGGGGGACTGGAAAAGTGCCTTAGGTACATATTAACTATAGTATGGCACTCTATTAGTTAAGGGTCAAATTCTGCTCATCTTCAAGTGAATACTCCCATTTACCTCAAGCATTATTTAAAACAAATAACTTGTGTGCTGTGGCAAGGCCCAAAGGAACACAATTTTCAATCCACTGGAAACAATTTGATCACCTCACTGCTCAATGATCTCCTCGAGAACCAGAATTGTTTAGGCACAACAACAAACCACACTGGAAATTGGAGTGCACAAATGCAGTCTGCCAAATCCCCTGTCAGGATCGGGACTTGAGGTGCTGAGCACCCTTTCATCTATCACTGAAGTCAAAGGTGGTTTAGGGCAATGCTCAGCACCTCAAAACTTTTTGAGGTGCGGTTTATGTTCTTAAATGTCTAAATCCCATATGTTTATACGTTTATCATGTAACACAGCAAGAAAAGGCACCACTTCTGCACAGATGATATGCAAATAAGGAAAGGATAAGGACAATCAATCTGGACAACCCCTCTGAAACAAAACAAATTCAGACCACTTGAATTTGAACCAGATTTTAAAGAGTGTTATGCTCAAAACCGTTCCTTCTGAAAATTCAGCTGCTTTGCAAATATGTCCAGCTTTGCCAAGGATGCTTTACAAAGCCAAAATCTGAAGCTCTTGGTAGATCTGGGAAATTCCAGCAGGCCAAATTCCGCCATGGTAAGAGTCAGGTGCAACAGTGATCCCAGTGGTAATTGTGCCTGTTTACCCCAGATCCATTGTGTTCGCATTCAGTCAGATATTGTGATCCACATGGTAGCAGGAAAGTGTCCATGAAAATGACAAAATTCATTAAGGTTTTGTTGGTTTTTTTTTGTTAATCTGCATGTTCCAGCTGGGCTAGTGACACTCTCAGGCCCCTCTGTGCCTATCACCTCTGTGGCCTATACCACATACTGTAACATGCATTAGACATGCCAGCCTCATCTGGTGCAGTGGGGCTGCACCATCATCAATAAAGATTATAAATAACAATGACAAAACCTGGATCATTTTTGCTTCATTCTGAAGGGGACTGTTTTGTGGTGCATGGTGACATGTTCTGCATAGCCCCAAGGTCACCAAGTTCTCCTGGGATAAAAGTTTACCAGCTTCATTCAATCAGATTCATAGAAGGAAGTGCCTCTGGAAGGTCATCTGAGAAGGACGCAGCTCTTGTTCATCATCCCTGCTGGCTTTCTATGGAAATTTACCATAGACTGAGATGAAGCTACAGCGGGTGCTGTAGGGTTCAAGGATGCTACTGTGAAGCAAGCTATATAAACACATATAGTAATGGTTTCATTAGCTTGCTGCCAAAATACTAAAAACCAAAACAAAAAAACCCAAACAAAACTGTTGCTAATACTGGATCAACATCCAACACTGCATAATTAAACTTGCATATTTGGAGTGTGTGTTTGTCAGTTTAATACCATTAAGGATTATTAAGAGGAGACAGCGAGAAGACATCATTACACAATGCAACAAGGGAAGGGGAAACTGCAGAAAGTAATGTCAATGAATATTGAAGTTTAGCATGTGCCTTGTTGGTGCCATTATTTCTTCAGTGGGTCCTTTAATTAGTAATATATTATTTATTCATTAGTATTATTATTTTGGTGCCCATAGTTTTGAGTAAGTTAAGTGATGGAGGGTGGAATGGACATCATAGAATTTGAAGGCCTCCTAAAAAAATGTGTTTTCAGGGGAGACTTGAAGATGGAGAGGTTAGCATCATACCCAGGTCAAGTTGTATGCCTTGGAGGTTTTCCCCATCCTTCGTTATTTAGGAAAGGAAGCTTTTTTAAACTGATATTTCTATCCAACTGTAGTCCACTGTGGGGCATGGCCCCTCCCTCTCCAGGCCTGTGGGTGACCAATGTGCCCACTACATCTCTGGGAGTCGCCTGACATGGCGAATCAATGGGCAATGGGAAACGTGAGCTCGGGCCTGTGCTCAGGGCTGAACAATAAACACAGTTACGGGGCCGCAGCCCCTGGTCAGGGCAGGGCAGCAAAGAGTCTCAGCCTCAGGCCTGTACTCAGGCTGAGCAGCAAACAGTCAGGCTGCCTGGCTCTGGCGGAGGGTTGACAAGCGCAGACTTCTTGCCTAAGAGGGGGGATGGGGGGGGAGACTGCCACCCATGGATTGGGGTGACGGGGGAGGACACACAGGCCCACCCACTCCACTGTGTCCCGGCCCAAGGCCCTAGCAATGGCAGAGAAGTCTGCTGCTGGGTCAGCAGGGATCCTGACTGCAACACACTGATTCACTTGCTGTCAGTGCTGCAGCCAGACAGGGGTTGGCTACCCCTGCACAACTTCCCAACTCCCCCTCAGGGTGTACCTGGCTCTGTAGAGGGTCGTCCTGGTTGTTGGGGAAGAAGGCTTCTGTCAGGACTTGCAGCCATGCTCAGTCCATAAATAGTCCTGGCGGTCCTGGCCGGTCCTTGGCTCCCTCGGAGTCTGCAGTGGCCCACCCAGGTTAGGAGCTCACAAGAGGTATCTGGCTCTTCCGGCGGCTGCCTCCCAACTGAGTTCTCAGGCCCGCCTTTTATACTTCTGGTCCCACCCACTGACTTCTGGCAGGAGGGTTGATGTTATACCAATAAAATAAAAACCAGCAGGATCTTATTAAAGAGCCTAAGGCAAAATGCCACATTTATTGTGAATACAGAAAGAATCATAGTAAGCAGTTAGTTATAGCTTTAACATTCCATTCAATTTCATATTTATTCTCTCTCTCTCACACACACACACACACACACACACACACACGTTCTGCAAGGTTGTTATCATAGTTACTAGCCTTAGAGTTGCTTGTGTGAAGCCACTGGCCAGGTGGCCTGGACACGAGGAGGGAGCAGGGCTTTGTCAGATGCACATCTTATGCTCCTGGAAGTTGGTTTGAAGAATCAGACCCCAAAGTTCTCAATTTCTAGAGTCCATTTTTATAGGAATTTATTCCTATGCCAGTCTATGGGAATTGCTTCATCATGCTATTGCTGAATCAATCAGCAGCTGGCACATTCCTGATGGCTCCGTGCTGCCAGATGTTATCTTGTTCTTCTGTTCTCCCATCCTTGAGGCTGTTGGGTGGATTCCAGTCTGCCCTTCAGGGGGCCTCTGGTTGTTTCCACTTGACGCTTTCTTCAGCCGATCGACATTGGATTCTTAGGCTGGCACCTCCCTGATCATTCATTTATTATCCACACCAAGAATCCATCCACATACAGCCTCTATCTCTATTTTAATCACAATTGTTAACAAAGCAAGATAAATACAACAAAAGGGCAGGGAGTCTCTGTGTGCTGTTTCTGTTGTTACAAAGTATTGCTTTGAGAACAGACTCTGTCTTAGGATGTACTAACACAATTAGCAGCTTGCAAGTTTCACACAGAGAGGGAGAGAAACAAGAGCCCAAAAACCAAGAGACCTGTTAATTAGTAATACCCTGGAATTTAAACTATGGGGACTCAAACTCATTTGTGATTTTAATACAGAACCTCTTTAATATGATCCAACCTAACATTGAGCATGGTGTCTCTCCGCCCACCAGGGTTCAATGAGGGGCTCCTCCCTCTCCAGGTCTGTGGGTGGCCAATCGGGCCCACTACACTGACCCTGAATTTCCCAAAACTCTGAATCTGAAGGAAGGGAGGAGGCAAAAGATGCTTAAAGGAGCCTTTTGAAGAAATTACACTTAAGCCTCAAAGTGTTGGGCTCAGATGCTGTAAAGGTACATATTGTAAGTAAAATATGCAATTATGTGATGTTAACTATGGCCAAACATGGGGAAATTGGCGGTGAAATCCCAGCCTCATGTTCAAAGATATTTCCATCACATCCATGAGCAGGAACCAGCTCCTCATAGATGAGCAAGAGAGAGACCAACATAAATGTAGGTAGATATTTACTGGCTGAAAGGAGGGATTTGTAACCTGCAGCAGTCAGAAGCAAAAGGGCTCTTTGAGGTGGCAACTGATTGTCTCTCTCAGATTTAAAGGGCCAGCTCTGGGGATCCTATGCTGGGAAAGGCTCTTATAAAAGGATAAACCCAAACTGAGGAATACATCAACAGCCACATTTAGAAAGATGGGAGGCTATAGGGAAAGGGTGCTGAATTCCCCTTTCTGAGGACTCTGGATATGGGTGATAGCTTGATTTCCAGAACTGGAGTCTAATGGGGGGGAGGGGGAGAGAGAGAGAGAGAGAGTGTGTGTGTGTGTATGTGAGAGAGAGAGAGAGAGAGCAAGAGCTGGTGCTATAATAAGTAGCCAGGTCTTTTTTGTGTAACAGTGGTTTTCCTCTTTTTGAGTTTTGACACTCTCACAAACACATCTTTAAGGAGAAAGTTTGTCTTTAATTAGGTAATAATTGTCATGTAGGGCCTAACCCCAAACCCACTGTAGTCAATGGAAAGCATTCAGACCCTTAGTGAGTTGCTACCTCATGCTATGGTTGTGCCCTTGGAATCAGACCCTTTAAGCAAAGGTAGGTATAG
Organism: Dermochelys coriacea; assembly: GCF_009764565.3. Classification (NCBI taxonomy): domain Eukaryota; kingdom Metazoa; phylum Chordata; order Testudines; family Dermochelyidae; genus Dermochelys; species Dermochelys coriacea. Next base: position 251,551,416 of record NC_050069.1, on the reverse strand, counting down.
TGCACAAAGAGTGTTTCTGAGGCTGTATTTACGTGAAACATACAAATCTTTGAATATTTCATTATCAGCCCAAAATGGCCTAGGAAACATCTGTGCTTCAGATTTGTTCAGCAAATATGTTCCTTTTAGAGCTTCACGCTTATTGCTTCCATATTGGCAGATGTAATTCAATGTAGCCTGATAATTCTGTTACATAAGGCCCAACACTTCTCCCACCAAGTTCAGTAGCAATTGGATTGATATTACCCGCAGGTATCTTTAAGGAGATGCTGTTAATATTCCAACAGCTTTATCAATACATTAATTGGTGTTAAAATGTTGACAGCCTGCCCTTATTGTTACTTGGCTGTAAGTAACCTGAAACTTTTAGTTAATAGTATAATTCTTGTAGTCCCTTAAATTGTTTTGGAAGATCCTGAGTGATAAGAGTGCAGATAGATAAGCTCTTTAAGGAATGTAATCCAGTATGATAATACTCTTACATTATAGATCTGCTTATAATTTTGGAGTTTTTTGTATTTCAATTGTGCAAAAGGGCCTTTGTCAGGATCAGGGTCCCATTGTTCTAGGCACTGGGGCCCAGAGCCATAAGGGTATTTAGGCTTCTAACGTCTATTGACTTGTGAATCCAGCCCTGTACGCAGAACTTGCAATTTATTTCAGAGTGTGTCCCAATCAGATTTATATATACATTTTAAAAAGACCCAATATCTACCCTTTCAGAATGCTCTAAGCAGTCGTTCCCAGTGGATCACAAGTACAAACTAAAATGATTGTATGGGACAAGGATGGTTGACACAATTAATACTGAAGATTCAGTATTTCAGTAATACTGAAGTAGTTACTGGAGCAAAGTCCCACGTTGGCTAAGGGCAAATCTTTGCAACCCCAGGGACCCTTTGGGAAAATCAAACATCTCTGGTAGGAATACATCTGTTTACTTTTCTGTCTTCATTAACAGTCTCCAAATCTGTACAATGCTGAGTCTTAATCTAGCCTTCCTGGAACCACATGCAATTAGAACTTTCAATTCACTTTGTAGCCCCTGGTATGTCATGAAAGGGGGACTTAGAACAGTCCTGAAGGACAAATAAGCCAAAGAAGTTTTATGTAGCTGGGCCTCAACATGACCAAAATAAAACAGGCACAATTTTGCACCCATAATACAGGCACAAAATTGGAGGTGCAATTATGTGCACCTGCAAGTGCCCACATACAGAAGTATAAATCTGTGATCTGTGGATGCAAAATTGCATCTGTGATATTGCAGGCCAGTTCTGAACAATTAGGCCAATATCTGCTCATTAAAAAAATAGTGCATGGGAGGGTATATTTTCTATACAAATAAACAGTTTTCCAGAGGTTTATTTCTCTGAGTAATGTGTTATATGAATCAGTGAATTGATTTTTTTCATGTGTTCATATTTTTTATATTGCCTTGCAGTTCACTGGTACCTAAAATGGAACCTCTTAGAATACAGGGCATCTTTCTTATATTTCAGTTCTGTGTTCATATTTTCATTTCTGAACACCTTAATAAAAGGCTTAATTAAAAGAAACATCTGAATCTTTCCAGTAATCTGACTCTTCAGCTACCGCAGTATATACTAAGGCTTTGAATGTGCCAATTATTACAAGTTAAGCAAGATTGTGCTGCTGGGTCTGACCTGTAGATAGTGGGGAGAACACTATAGGAGTCTGACTGTAGGTGGTGCTGATCATTCAGTAGGTGGCACTCTTCCCTCTTCTGTTAGTACTAAGCCAAAGCCCCAGCAGTGTTAGGAGACACTGTGCCGCTGGAAGTGATGTCTTTGGAACTACTCTGTTGGGTGTTTCTGCATAAGACACGAAAATAAGTTTCTACTTCCAGTGCACAGGGGTGTTAGCTGTGGCATGCTACTTAAAATTCAATTGGAGTAATTTCCTTCTGCCTATCTAAATCCCCCTGGCAATTTCAAGCAGACATTTTATTCTTCTTTACTTCCTGACCTAAAATCTGCTCTGTTGTGTTCAATGTACTCCACTAAAAAGTAGCCTAAAACAGTTACTGCCTTCTACTCCAGAGGTGGTTGCATTTCAGAGGTGGGAGGTATGACCGGAAACAATCCTTAACTCAGTGTTGAATCATAATTAGTTGGCACTTTTAAAGTGCTTTGATATTCCCCAGAGGAAAAAACCATATAGAAGTGCAAAGTATTGCTGTTAATTATTAATTTAGGATTTTAAAAGCACAAATCTGGTCACAAAATTACTCTAATTCCAAATTCTGTATGAGAAAACTCAGGGCCACAAGAGAATTTGGAAGGTTCTTAATTAGGCAGAAATCACAAGGCAGACAAAAACTGGGAATATGAAGATGAGACAAAAAGAAACAAGAATATATTTCACATGAATCTGCAAGAGAGAGAGAGAGAGAGAGAAAGAGTAGCATAGTGACAGAGAGTTACTTGGTCTAAATAGCAGACCAAATGCAGATTCACCCCGGAGATACGCACCCTTCAGCACATCCTGCACTAGTAAATTCATTGGGTAAAACTCATCCCTGACATAACTCCATCAACTTCATTGGAGTGACACCTGGGACAGATCTGTCTCCTTTTGTTTAGCTGGTGTCACCAAAGCATAGTCAGAGAATTAGACTGACACTGATAGCTGCCTGCACTACAGTTAGAGGAGAGAATGATTATTTGTATGTTGCTGACTCTACCCTATAGGGGTTTTGAGACTTGGGCTTTTTTTTTTAAGAAAAGCCTGTGGAGAAGGAGAGAGCAGTTAAATACATTACCAGTGAATCATAAATAAGTAGCAGAGCCACTGCGGCTTTTGGGATAGGAAAGCCACCTTATGCCTCTTGTTTTGTTTACTGGGTAATGTTAGTAACCTCTTATCATAAAATTAGACACAAAGGGCCAAATTCCACTCCACAACTTGAGTGTTAATCGAGACTACTATTGAAACTGCTGGAGAGAATCTTGGTTTTACACTTGTGTAACATAGAACGGAATTTGACTGACCAAAAAGTAGCATAATTGTTACATAGATGAATCCACCTGTCTGGACTGGTGCCTTATTTTATGGATGCCATGACATGACCCATTCATCACACCTTCAGATGATCCACATCTGCACAGAAAAAAAGGAATGGTTTCCTTTTCTTTCGCTTGTTTCATCCATGTTCAGGAAGCAATGGTCTGTGCTCATTTCCCAAGCCTGGCACCAGATACAGCAGTGTCCATGATGGGAGTATGCAGAGTGTGTGTGTGTGAGGCTACAGTGATTGCTTTAGCATGGACTTTTACAGGGTACATGCAGCTTTTCAGACTCTGACATGCTCAGGAAAATGTTGAACTCTCAGCCACCAAAGTCCATTTTCTTCTTGATTAAAGGTTCTGTCATTGCTGGTTTGATGTGAATTATTCTACTGGGTTCAACTGACTGCCCACATCATTTTTAATCCCTCTGTCTTTCAGACTGTTTGCCAGAATTAGACACTGTCTATATTTTGATTCTGCCTCCTTGTTCCTCAGCAATCCTTAATCACTTTGTTTGTATGACTGCAGTTCCTTGTTTTATGGTCTTCCTAAATTCTCTCATGCTGCAGCCATACTACTCTGGCATTCAAGAAGTCCTAAATCCCTTCCTCCAACTTCAGTGGCTGTCTATCCATCTCCAAATTCAGGTCAAATTTGCTCATACAACTTTCAGAATTCTCCCTCCACTCTATCAAACTGTAACCTTTGTCCCACTTATCTCCGAACTCCCTTCTCTTATTTTGGCTTCCACGCATTCACCATGACTTGTTTCTCCAATATTGATGGAGGAGGAGGAGGTTGGATATTGATCATTTGTCTCTCCATTGATTTTATGTTTTCCCCATAAACTGACGTTTCTTAGGTATTTTTACTCAATCCACTAGAGAAAGAACCTTGATTAATGCTGCAAGTGAGTTTGCGGTAGGGAGATGTACAATGAAGTGTGTGATGTTGTGTATGTCAGGTGCACAGTGATGCCTGCTTTCTGCCGTTGGAACTTTGTGGTTGTCCTAGGAGGCTTCAGCAGAGCCCCATGGCCTTAGGGCTTTGTATTGAAGAGGGTGGTGCAAAAGGTTCTCATACTAGAACAAAAACCAACAGCATCAGTGTTCTGCAGAACTCTGAATAAGAGCCACGGTGGTGCTGAACATGTATCTCTGAAGTTTGAAGAGATCCTTGTCAGTGAAGAGCGGGCTATGTCAGTACTGCAGAGAACAAGGGAGCAGAGGAAGCCACTTCCATGGTGATATTAAAGAGAGGCTGAGAGGGAGTCTCTTGCCTTCTTCCAGCTGGTAGAGTGGGTGCAGGACATATGCGCAGAGTGTACCTTTTGTAAAACATAACGAGATGCATATTGAATGTTAAGGATGTGCTTGAATCGTCATGTCTATCTTGCTACTCAAAATACACATCATACGTGAACTGACAAAGACTCCAATTTCCTATCCCTTCATCTGTTTCATTGGAATGTCATGTTATTTGAATGAATTTTGTGGGTTTTATTACGGAAATGTCAATACTAAATCAGACGCAACATCTCCTATGCCATACTATGCCCCCCATGATTCCATTGGCTCATCTCACCTGGAAGGTCAAGCATGTGGTCTGGCCCTCTTACAAAGCATGAAGAAAAGGAGTACTTGTGGCACCTTAGAGACTAACAAATTAATTTGTTAGTCTCTAAGGTGCCACAAGTACTCCTTTTCTTTTTGCGAATACAGACTAACACGGCTGCTACTCTGAAACCTTACAAAGCATGGTGATTTCTCAGCCTGAGATCCCCCTGGGCTTGCATTTGAATTCCTCCTGTTTTTCTGATAGTAGCAAATCAAGAATCTTGTCCTCTGCTGTGTTTTCATTTAAATGATTCTTCTTTAGTTCCTAGCATCCCTGTAGTTGATTATGTTTTTTGGTTACCATTTGCTCTAGCAGTCCTGATTTGCATGACAGAAAATTATGTTTCTTCCAATTGACAACAAAGGGGCCTTGCTGGTTGCTGGAATTCACCCCTGATTGTGCCATAAGTCCTTCAATAGAGAATTCAGAAGTTTCAGTATTTTTCACAGCAGGAAGAGAAGCAAGATCATCATGAGGGGTTCTGGTGACTGTTCTTCTCTTTCAGGATGCCATTCTAAATATTTTTGTTTACCTTTCCCACCCCAAATGTATTTATACTGTTGAATAATAAAAATGAGTAAAGATCATACAAGTGCAACTGCATATTAACCTAACAGGCACTCTTTCTACATGCCCCCAACCCGTGGCCATGATTATTTATGTAATCAGTAGAAAAATGCATGATGAACTCAACTGTGCAGGTCAGTCTGATTTGGATGATCGGAATATGATATAATCATACAAAGCATCCAGGGAAAGAGATGATCTGCAGTGAGAGAAATGCAGGAACAACACTGAAGTTTGAGAGCTGCTGACAATGTGACAGACTGAAGAAACATATTGTATTTAGCGTATTGTATTTAGGAGAGAGAGAGAAAGAATAGGGATTAAGCCTAATAAAGAAATTAATGCTATATATCAATAAACCTATTTAATTAAAAACTACTGATGATTCTATTTGATTCTTTGCTATATAGGTTTTTATACTGCCCTGTCACCATACTATCTAAGTGCTTTCCAATAGGACATTAAGCAATGTGACTAACATCTGTCATGAGTTTGTTCACTCATTCCCTCTGCAGAGAGAGAGAGGTGTATGAAATGGAGTGTCTTGGTTTGTTTTTAAAAATCACACACACACACACACATACAGAGCGAACGAGAGAGAGACAGAGCTATGTGCTTATGTATATGAGGCATGTTTGTGTCTAGGAAACATGCCACAGAAGTTACATGGGTTAAGATTGCAATTTTTTTTCTAGAGGCTTCTATATATTGTGTACAGTGATACTGCTGTTTGAACTCCCCATATGTGTGTGTGTAGTGGGGGGAAAGGAATCTCTCCTTGGCATAGGACTTATTAGTATCATCAATCATCAGGGATGTCATTTCCAAATTCCCTTTCCCTCACCTAATTTGCTAAACCTAATTCTTTATCACACTACAAAAGCCAGCATGAGAGATGGAAGTGATAATGAGAGGTGGCTTGCTCATCCATGCTCTACTATACAAAAGCAATGTGAGCCTGGCAACTTTCAAAGAGCACCTCCCCCCCCCGGTGCCATTTTTTTTATTCCTTTCACTGAAGGCAGAAAACAGCATCCCCTGCCTGATTTTTATATGTGGCTTTCTTTTTTTTTTTTTTTTGCTGGCTGCGTGAGTGCATTTCATATTCTAAAGGTGCTAGTAAAGGCATTAGTCAACCATCTTTTGTTGCTGGCTGCACACAAGTTCGCTGGTGGTCTGGAGGTATTTTGCAGTGCCACAGAATATTTGCTGATGCATCCAGTTCAGGGTCCCGCCAAAACGCTCATCATTAATCACAGCGACAAAAGGTCAATTTTTTGTTCAGCTTCAAAAGTAAAGTAATTTTAAAAAAATCCTTGTCACAAACATTTATATCACTTGTTTTATTGAATTTGCCAACCCTTTTGCATTTGGACAGAAAATTGCTTATCCTTAAAATCTGGGAAAAAACATGAATGAAATCCTGGGCTCGTTAACAATGGCAAAACTCCCAGAGATTTTGGCAGGGCCAGGATTTCACCCCTTGAATGTGACACTTAAGGCCCAATTATGCAAACCTTTCTCATGTCAGTGAAGTTTTACTCACAACAAAGGCTTCTTGATTTTCCTGGGTCTATTCACCCAAGTAAGGCTCTGAGCCGCCATTGTGATCTATGGGGAAAGGGAGTCAATGGGGCTTCATGTAAGCACAACAGTTTGCCCACAAGGATCCAAAGGCAGGATCAGCGCCTAAGACCCAGCTCCCCATAGGCAGCTAGATGCCTAACTCCCAGTGAAACCAATGTTCTCGGTTGGTCCCTAAATCCATTTGAGGATTGGGTCTAAGTGCTCACTAGTATGAGCCAGGGTTTCACCAACAGGCCTCTAATATGTAGCTCTTTGACTGACACAACCCCCTCTCACTGGATCTAACAAAGACAGTCTCAAAGCCATGGCAAGAAAACAGAAACAAATAGAATTAGTAATAACTCAGGTCTAGAGCCCCAGTTGGAAATGACCTTCAAAATCCTCTCTTCAAAATCCTCTGTGTGAAAGAGAGAGAGAGAGAGAGAGAGAGGATCTTATTCTGACAGATAAAACACAAGGAATATGTATCTAACATGCACATTTAACACAAGCACAAAGACTCAGTGCAGGCACTCTGAATGGACTTTTCTAGTTGCAGGAAAATGTCAGAATCAGAATACAAAGGAACCTCCAATTAAAAGCACTTTTGCTAGAAATTCTTATATTTTTAAAAATTGGCCAAGAATGAGAGATTTAGTTTTAAACCAACAGGAGATTTTAACCAGGCAGAGAAAGACAGACATTTTGGGGGGGAGTTTTTCAAAGGCACCAATGGGAGTTAGGCACCCCACTGTGAGAGAAGCATAGGGGAGTGTGTGTGTTTCACCTCTCCCAGTGTGTGTGTGTGTGTGTGGGGAGGGGGGAGGATGTGTATGTGACCCCTCCTCATGTGAACCCTAAAGCCTTAAAGATAAGAAGATAAATAAAAAGAATCCAATGACACAGTATTTCTTTTTAACAGGGGCTCAGTCAACTTGATGTTAAATTACACATTTGTACTGCATAGTTTTGATTGATTGCCATTGAACTTGCTTGAAATACAAGTTATTTTACCAAGTGTCCCGTATTCAGCATAGGGAAATATGGTCACCCTACATAGAGAACTGATTTCTAATGAAACATTTTGGAAACAGGAAAAATATAACGAAAGGACAAATTGTGACCCTTTTCCTCACAAGAGTATTCTATAAGTGCTCCCATTGACTTTAGTGGGATTGCTTATGGTTTAAGGTACTGTTCAACACATGTAAGGGTATCAGAGTGTGGCCCAAAGTATATCACTGTGATAATTCCAGCAATCAACTCTGTTGTTTACAAAGAGAGATTTACTGCTCCTCCTCAGGAGAGGTGTTTCTTTTCCAAGTAACTCCCAGACTAAAAACCTCTGTTAAATCAGAGTTTTATTGCCAATAGAGAGCTAAATGACCTTACTCAGGGTATCCTTTTGATCTTAAGATCATCTGGGCAGAGACTGTGTTACTCTATGTTTCTACATTCCTTAGCAAAATGGGGCCCTGTTCTCAGTTGGTCCCTAGGCACTACAGTAAACTAAATAATAAATAAGTGTCCCTTCAAGAAAAATACCTCATAACATAATGACCTTTAGGGCACAAAGGCTGCAATGTTAATAAATAATGGGCCAGAAAGTAATCAAACAAAAAGGAGACTGTGTAGCGTTTACAGACTTCTCCAACCATAAGTCCCACTTTGATCTCATCTTTTGATGGCCCAGTGGTCATGGAAAGCGACCATCAGGCCATTTGAAAACCATCCAGCCCATCCAGGGCCAGACGCTAGGCTAGGATTATTAGTCAAAATGTCTTCTCCCATACAGAGGAGTAGAGCAGCCATTGGACAAATCCCTGGCAGTGTCTACTGATAAATATAATTGTCCCATGGTAATAGCTGTCTCCGTGGGCAGATCCCAAAACTTGTTGTTGAGGCATGGACCAATGACTTCACCAGTAGAGACTACAGAAGCTTGGCCAAATGGTTCCTCTGCCCTTGGCTCTGCCTTCCCCAAGGCCTATTTTCAGTTTCTTTTCTTTTCATAAATGCGTAAAAGTCTCAAGGCCCAGTTGAGCTTGTCTTAGAAGTAAGGATGTTTTACTGGCATTTTAAAAATTAGAACTAGAGACAAAAAACATAAAATGAAGGATAGATATAAAAATAAACATGACTAGACATATAAAATGGAAAGCATCAGAAGGCTGGCAATAAGCGCAAGTTCCTGAATATTAAAATATTACCTACAGCATGGCAGAAACCATCCTTTTACTCTCTCACAGCCTTAAGCTGTCTGCTTCTGCCTCTCAGATCAGTCCAATCAAGTGTCCCAGAGTGACATGTTCTGGAATGTTCCAGAGCCACTGACAAACCATAAGCTTTGGCAGCTCAAGTTTTCACCATTAGCTTGTGGCATTGTACTATCGTCCAGGCAAGATCAAGATAGTCATTTCTCTTATGGGGATTCCTCTTGTTAATAAGATGAAACACATTCTTTTCTGAACCCTGATTTGAGCTAATCTCTGTTTCTTTGTGTGCCAACTCTGAATATTAGTCAATATTCTCCTTCTGTTCCCATACCCTAATGAGCCTCCTCATATACATAGGCCACTCCATCCCAAGGATCTATAGAAATGATAGATACAATCACCATAGTATGTGAGCACTGATCTCTCAAGGTAGTGCTGTAGTCCTGCCCCTCAAGAGCATGTATGTAGTCATTGGTCACCTTTCCATAGAACTTCCTTGAGGCCAACCTTTGAGAATTTACATTATTTGGTCTGTCTGCCCTAGAATAGTACATTCCTATCTATTTCCCATCACACCATTAATGTACTCAGGTAAGTTCAAACTCACCTCTCTGAAGAGGGCCAGCACAAAGCCGATCCAACATGTCAAACCCATTAGAAATTACAGTGAAATCCTGGCCCCAGTGACGTCAATGGCAAAACTCCCATTGAATTCAAATGGACAGGATGTCACCTGGCATGGACAAAAGAAGGTGAGCCAGAGCCTCAACTGATATAAATCCATGTAGCTGCATTGAAATCTAGTTGTTATTATTATTATTTATTTCTATTGCCATAGTGCCTAGAAGCTCCAGTCCTGAACCAGGACCTCATTCTGCTAGGTGCCGGACAAACACAGAACAAAAAGACAATCCCCATCCCAAAGAGCTTCCCAGTCTAAGTGTAAGACAGGAGGCAATAGGTGGATACAGACAGACAGACAGGGGGAGCACAAGGAATCAATAAGATAATATGGGATGGCAGAGGCCTCAGCTCAGTAGCCCCTCCTCACCTAATTTGAACTAAATGGAGCTTTGCTGATTTTCACCAGCTGGGACTCTGGCCCTTAAGCTTATTTGACATCAAACAGTTTAATACAAAACCTATACATGAAAAATCGTAAGAGAGGAGTGTTGGCCAAATGTGGCCCTGTGAATCAGGAATTCCAGAGCCCTAACCTTGGCTCTGACATTTGTAAACTTGAGCAAGTCTGTCACAGCTCCGTGCCTCAGTTTTCCCATCTGTAAAATTAGGATAATAATACTTCCTTGCCAGTGGACAGAATTATTGTGAGGCTTCATTAGTTAATCTTTTTAGAAGGCTTTGAAATTCAAAAGTAGCACCCACCCACTCACCTATGACAAAAATTTCGTTACAGGTAAGTACTGTACCATAAGTACCAATATCATTAGTATGTTTTCTTAACACCAATCATAGTAAACGGCCAACTGAGTGGAATTTATGTCGTGTCTGGTAAATTGTCTTGACAATTTTGCAAGGTTAAGTGTGTCTATTATTATATCCCGATAACTGTCTGTACTAAGAGAAATATTATTATTTGCAAATCCACCAAAATAATCACTGAGATGCAATGCAAGTTACGACAGCTTTGAAGGCGGTTATCGAAAGCCTGTTTAACAATTTTGTCAAAGCAGACAGCTGAGCACTAGGTTAAAACAATAGCAATTTTCACCTTGAAGATAGATTTAGTGGAATGCATTGTTATTAATTTGCACCTTTAAGAAGTGTAACCGTCTCTGTCTCATTTTCCCTCTGAGAGATTCAGCTGCTCTGATGCGTGTAACCATTGATTCTCTGTATTAAGAAACTGATAAAATAGATTAGGCACAATGGAATGTTAATTAAGACCATGTTTCACAATCAGCTGCCCAGAATTATTGTCTTTTTTTGTAGAAAAGCTGAGCCACTATTTGCTGATGAACTACTGGCTGTATAGCAAGTCAAAACCAAGAAAGCAAGAGATATAGACCAGGCAGATATGTGGGCATAATGCCAAAGATAGAAAGAGTAACGAGACAACACAATCATGCTTTTACTGTGTCCTGTTCTGGATTAGTGTATCTGATGGCTGCAAACAAGACACTACATGCACATTTAAACTGGTCATTGAATTGGCCATTTTCTGACTGGATTTGCTTTAAGTGCAATGAGTTTAGTGAACAGGGACTCAGGAGCCATGTGTCCTATATCCAGCTCTGCTGCGTGACCGTTGGCAAGTCACTTATCTCTCTGTGCATCTGATTCCCTTCCTACCGTTTTGTTGTCTTGTTTATAAAGACTATAGTTCTTGGGAGGCAGGAGTTTCTTACTGAGTGTTTGTACAGTGCCCAGTGCAATAAAGCCCCATTCTGAACTGGAGCCTCTAGGTGCTACTGTAATACAAATAATAATAATAATAAACTAAAATGTACAGGCAATGTGCTGTCAGGTTGTTTAGCCATCTTGGGCCCACTATGGCACCCTGAGACCCATCCGGAGCACTGCTCTGGAAAAGGCCTTCCCCATGTCTGAGTGACTTACCTAGGCTATCACTTTCCTTTCCCTCTGCCACGCCAGAGCTCCGTGTCCTCAGAGAGGAGACCTATGATTTTTTTATTTTTTTTTTTCAGGATGTAAAACTCAGTGTCACCTGTGCTCAGATTAGAGTCAGAGAAGTGTCTCTTGGCAGTTTACAAAGAGAAAATGGAAAAAGTCATTGTTTAATGTGGCATGTGGTAGAGAGTCTATGCCAAGCTCCTCTGAGAGGCCCAAGACTCCAGTCACATGGGAAAGCTGATAAAAGTTGCCTCTGTACAGTGACTCAGCTCCTCTCTCTCCCCCTTGGCAGCAAGTCACTGCTGCACAAGCCGTCCCGTCAGGGAAGAGTGCAAGTAAATCCAATTTGAATTCTGGACAGAGACGACTTGCAAGGGGCAGCCCACTATTTTGCAACAGTAGCGTAGCTAGGACTAGGTTAGTGGAAATTTATTCACAGCAATCAATAGGTTTCGAGTCAGGTCATTAGTGATTTTTCCCGGGCCACACAGGGAAGCAGTTGTCAGTGCTGGGACTGGGAATCAATATGAAAGCTGAGAGTAGAACGCCAGAGTTCCTGGCTGCCTGTCCCATGAAACAATTTAAATGTTTCGGAGGCAACTATTACCTTTCTGTAATGCCAGAACCACTCCAATGTCTCTGTTTATGCCATACATCTAGTCGTAATATATGTATGGTGCTGTAATGGGAGACGACCTCTTTTCAGAAGCACCATCAATGGTTTTGAGAAAAGTAAATAAAAATGCTTATATATATTTCCCATATATAAGAAAACTGGACCAAGTGCAGAAAGGGCTACTGGTGTGATCAAAGGAATGGAAAACCTATCTTAGGCGAGGAAACTTAAGGAGCCTGGCATATTTAGCCTAAAAAAAAATGAAGGATGAAAGGTGATAAGATTGCTCTGTATAAATACATCAGAGGGATAAACACCAGGGAGGGAAAGAAGTTAAGCACCAATGTTGGCACACGAAGAGAAAGTTACTCATCTTGCAGTAACTGAAGTTCTTTGAGATGTGTGGTCAAGGTTAAGATTCCTTGTAGCTGCCGCTGGATAAATTTCAGGGTAAAGGTTTTGTAGGCCTGAGAGAAAACATTTTATGGTGGGGTGGGTAAAGAGTGAGTAGCCTTCTAACAAGTCATGGAAGGTGGTAAGTGCCGCCAGGTGTGCTTTGATGGAGCTGAGCGAGAGTCCATCCCATTTCAATTTCAGAAGGTAGACTAGGATGTTAGGGAGGATCACCGTATGGGGTGTTAAGTGATTATGTGAGCACTAGAGGGAGAAATGCTTCCACTTGCAGGTAAGTTTTATGAGTGGAGTCTTTTCTGCTGTGCAGGAGGATGTATCAGACTTGCTTGGAACAAGCTAGTTCATGGGTTTGGAACCATGAAGGAATCACGCTGTCAGGTGGAGCTTCTGGAGCTGGGGGTGAAGAACCCGTCCTTTGTCCTGGGAAAGCAGACCTGGTCTGCTGGGGAGAGGCCGTGGATGACAGGAGGACATGCGGAATAGGTAAGGATACCACGTCTGTCTCGGCCAAGCCAGGGCAATAAGTATGACCTGGGCTTTATTGTCTATGATCTTTCAAAGAACCCTGTGTATCAGAGGGATTGGTGGGAAGGCATATAGGAGAGAGTTGGTCCACGGGATGAAGAACGCATCTCCTAGGGACGCAGTCCCGAGTCCCTCTCTGGAACAAAATAGACAACATTTTCGATTCTGGGTTGTGGCAAAGAGGTCTATTGACGGGGTGCCCCAGAGAGAGAAGAGCTGTTGAAGTATTGCGGGGTGCAGTTCCCATTTGTGTTCTGTCGAGAAGTGCCTGCTGAGTGTGTCGGCAGTAGTGTTGTGGCAACCAGGTAGGTACGAAGCAATGATTTGTATGTGATGTTGTATGCACTAATTCCATAGTTGGATTGCTTCCATGCATAGAGAATGTGATTGGGCTCCCCTCATCTGTTGATGTAGCACATACATGCTATGTTGTCTGTTAGGACCTGAATAGATTTGTTCTTTATGAGGATAAGACAGTGAAGGCATGCTCATCTCACTGCTCTAAGCTCTAAGAGATTTATGTGCAGGCGTGTCTCCGATGCAACCATCAGCCTTGTGCCCTGTGTCCCCCTAGTTGCACTCCCCAACTGATTAGGGAAGCGTCTGTGGTGAACATGAGCGCTGGGGATCATTGCTGGAAGGGAACCCTCATGCAGAGGTTTTCTGGTCTTGACCACCATTGTAGGGAAGCTAGAACATTAGGAGGAGGAGTTAGCAGCATCCCTAAGGTGTGTCTGTTGTGTTTGAAGTTGGAGCTGAGCCAGCCCTGAAGACATCTCATGTGTAGCCTGGTGTACTTGACCTTGCAGGTGGTGGCTGCCATGTGACCAAGGAGCTGAAGGCAAATTCTTGCCTGTGTCCTGGGAGGAACAGAGAGCGTGCGTATGATCTGTGTGATAGCGAGGAATCTGTGATGTGGGAGTGAGGCTCTGCTTTGGATTGAGTCCAGATGAGCTCCAATGAACTCGATCTGTTGTGTAGGTGTCAGGGTGGATTTTTGGATGTTTATTTGGAGGCCTAGGCTGTGGAAGAGGGAGATGGCGAAATGGGTAGCTTGAAGCGTCTCGCCATAGGAGTTTCCCTTGATGAGGCAATCATTTAGGTAGGGGAAAAGTGTGATTCCATGTCTGTGGACGTGAATCACAACTACAGCTAGAGTCTTGGAAAAGACTCTCGGCGCTGTGAAGAGTCTGAAAGGAAGAACTCTGTATTGAAAATGGTCGTGACCGATTGTGAATCGTAGGAAGCGTCTGTGAACTGGATGAATTGATATATGAAAATAAGTGTTCTGTAGGTCGAGAGCTGTGAACCAGTCCCCTTGATTCAGTGCAGGTATTATTGTGACCAGCGTGATCAGCTTGAATTTTTGTATCCTCACGAATTTGTTCAGTTGGCGTAGGTCTACTACAGGCCTCCATCTCCCAGTCTTCTTCTGGGTCAGGAAGTAATGGGAGTAGAACCCTTTCCCTCGATGTTGTGTTGGCACAGGTTCCACTGCGGCTAGTTGTAGAAGGTGAGCCACTTCTGTGCAAAGTAAGTGCTTGTGAGAGGGGTCTTTGAAGAGGGAAGGGGGAAGGGTAGGAGGGTAGAATATAAAGGGGATAGAGTAACTGGACTGAACTATTTTGAGGACCCTGTGGTCCTGTGTAATCTACTGCCAGGCATGTTGGAAACCCTGGAGACGGTAGCCAAATGGGCACGTAGGCAGTGGAATCAAGGAGTTGTTGTGCAGACCCTCTACCAACATTTCAAAATTGTTGTTTATTTCCTGATGGGTGGGAGGTAGCTGCTTGAGCTTGATTTTGTCTGCGCTTAGCGGGTCTAGTGCAATTCCTAGTTATATCGTATGGTTTGGGTTGAGGCTGATAATACTGTTGTGTGTATGGTCTTTGATAAGGTTGGTATTGTTGTCTCTTGGAAAGGAATGGGTGAATGCCCCAGAGTGCGGAGTGTCGCTTTGGAATCTTTCATGGTGTGAAGTTCACTGGTTTTCTTGGAAAAAAGCTTATTTTTATCAAAGGGGATAAACCACTTTGGTCTGCAGATCTTTAGGGATGCCAGATGCAGAGAGCCATGAAGATCTACACATAACCACAGCAGTTGCAGTAGTACGGGCTGCTGTATCCGCCATGTCTAGAGATGCTTGTAGGGCCGTTCTGGAAATCAATTGGCCTCAACAAGGATTGCTTTGAAGTCTGCTCTCCTATCCTCTGGAATATAGGAGGCAAATTCAAAAAGTTTATTGTAATTATCGAAGTCGTAGCTGGCGAGGAGGGCAGAATAGTTCACAATTCTGAATTGTAGAGTGGGGGGATGTATAAACCTTGCGACCCAAGACATCAAGGCATTTAAGATCCTTGTCTTGTGGGGTGGGCCGATATTGTGGTTGTTTCATCCTTTGTGCGACTGCATCCATAACAAGAGAGTTTGGTTGTGAATGAGAAAATAAAAAGTCAGTGCCTTTAGCGGGAACATAGTATTTACATTCAGCCTTTTTGCAAGTTGGTAATAGGGAAGCTGGAGTCTGCCAGAGAGTGTCAACTGGTTCCAGGAATGCTTCATTTATGGGGAGTGCAATCTTTGAGGGCACAGAGGGTTGGAGGATTTTGAGGAGTCTGTGTTGCGTCTCCTGAACCTCTTCTAAGGGGATGTCTTGGCTGAGTGCCACCCTCTTGAAAAGTTCTTGAAATTGTTTACAGTCATCCACGTTCTGTGGAGACAGAGGGAAGAAGGCTCCATCTGGAGCTGATGAAGAGTTAGGGATCGGTGAGTCAGGATATGGTCCATAGCCCATGTTCTCGGGGAGGGTGGGGGGTTCAGGTGCTCTAGAAGTAGACGGAGTTGGAGATCGAGGCACAGAAGGAGGTAGTGGTTTGGTGGAAGAGGCCTGAGGATGAGTGGTAGTAGGAGATGGCCAAGGGTACCACTGAGGCCAAGGCACAGGGTAGGAGAACCCAGGTGCCGCCCATGGGGGGACAAAGTAGGGAAACTGAGGCTGATGGTTGTGAGCCATGACCCGAGGTGGAAAAGGTTCCGGTGGAGGAGAAGAGGCAGGTGGGGAGAACTCCACTGGCTGTTGCATATCAGGTTCGCTGATCCAGGTATCCAGGTCAGGTGGGGAGAGCGAAGTGAGCCCTGTGTGTCCAGGAGTGGGGAGTTAGGCTCAAGTGCCACAGAGAGTCACACTGACTGAGAAACTGTTGCTCCTGCTCCTTGGGCGGCGCTGAGCATGATCCGTGCTCAGGCGGGTTATTAAGTGTGAGTCTTCCTGGTGCCGTGGGTCGCTTGGAGGTGCCCTGCAGGGGATCTGCTGTTGGTGCCGGGGCGGGAGGCAGGCTCAGTGCCGACGTTCTTTTTGGTACCGGGGTAGAACGCACTGTTGGCACCGCATCTATTTTCGGTGCTGAGGGGACCGGTGCCGAGAAAACCTTCCCGGTACGGGAGGTTGGGTACCTGCCCCTGTGCTCCACGGGAGCCATGGCGGAGGCGTTTGAAAAGACTGAGGCACCTGCCTTTGGTGCTGTCAGTGCAAAGGGTAAGGATCGCGCGGGAGACCCTTTACCCTTATTAAAGTCTCTCTTCTGAGGCTGTTGCGCTTCTTGCCTCTGCTCCAGAGAGGGTGAAGCCATGCTCCCACCTGGTTTAGATCTGGCCGTGGAGTGTGAGGGAGAGGGTTTAACTTTCCCCATCTCCAAAAGCGGCTGTAGGGATTTTTCTATTAGCAGCATTTTATGCCGCAGATCCCTGTCGCAATGAGCCCTCGTCTTGAGGCTTGTACAGTGGAGGCACTTTGCGGGGATGTGGGTTTCGCCGAGGCACTTCACACAACGTGACCTTGGCATGGAGTTCTGACAGGAAACACAATTCTTAAATCCTGAAGCCCCTGGCATAATGAATTAGAAATGGCAGGGGAATGTGTCTCAGCAGGAGACAAGCCAGAAGTGAATATTTTTTTTTAAACTAAACTATGTAACTACTCTACAGGAAGGGAAACAACTGAGATGTTACTAATAACTATTCCTATGTTCTTTGCAACTGTTTCCTACAGAGATCAGGGAAGAGAATCAGCACTGCCCCGAGTCCCGTCTTCAGCAGAGGATGGTTGAGATGGAACTGAGGGGGGCGCAGGACGTGCGTGCTCAGGCAGATTCTAACGAGACCGCGAGACAACAGCTGAGCGCGTGCGTCCTGACCAGGCACTGCTACTGAATATCTCCAATCAACAGCGCCGGGGCACACCATCACCTAGAGTGGAGCACCCACAGGGACAGCACTCAAAGAAGAGGAAATGGATATAAACAGACCATTAATAAGTTTAGGCTTGAAATTAGAAAAAGGTTTCTAACTATCAGAGGAGTGAAGTTCTGGAACAGCCCTCCAAGGAGAGTAGTGTGCGTGTTGTGGGGGGAAGGGGGAATATACTTGTTTCGAGACAGCTTGATGAGTTTATGGTTTGGTATGAAGGGACTGCCTACAACGGCCCATGGCCCATCTATGACTGCTATTAGCAAATATCTCCAACAGCCAGAGAGGCCTCTGAGTTACTACAGAGAATGCTTTCCCAGATGTCCAACTGGTGGGTCTCACCCACATGCTCATGATTTGGAGTCAGGGAGGAATTTCCACCCAGATCAGATTAGCAGAGACCCTAGGGGTTTTTTTACCTTCCTCTAGAGTGTGGGGCATGGATCAATTGCTGTTTGAACTAGATTAAACAGTGGATTTTCAATGATGATAAATGCAAAATAATGCACATTGGAAAACAATCTCAGCTATACATGTAAAATGAGGTCTAAATTAGCTGTTACCACTCAAGAAAGAGATCTTGGAGTCACTGTGAATAGTTCTCTGAAAACATCTATGAGAATGAAAGAATATGCAACAGCACTGCTTATTTGCAACCCTTGCATTTTAAAAAGTCCCCCAACTTGATTCACATCACTGAAAGACTCATCCATACAATTCTGCCTTGTGCTTCATTCCCAATCACTTTAAGCAGACGTTATGCACTATGTCTTATAAGGGGACTTTTTTTCAGTGAGCTCATCCATTAAGGACCATTTGCAAAGGAAATATGTATTTGGCCCTTTTAAAATAACGGAATATTACAGGGGCATTTTAAATCCATTGGGCCAGGTTCTCTCAGCCACTAGGTCCACTTTGTAGCAGCACAAAGGGGATGTAAAGAGCTAGTAGAGTGACCAGAAATAGTTAGTGGAGAATTTCATGTGTGCAGGAAGCTCTGCCCTGGGGCAGCTGCTGCCCTGTTGCCCCTCCCGAGCTGTATTGGAGCATAGGAGAGACTGTAGCCCCTTATAGTCTTGGTCTCTCAAAACTATATTGCATTTTCTTAAATGCAACATATTTGCACAAAGTTGACTTGTGTGATTAATGTTTCTCTTGTGTTTAAGTGTTTTGCAGGGTCAAGGTTTTACCTTGTCCATGATTCTTTTGAAAAATTCCAATTACCGTGGAAATTAATCTGGGTTTGGTGTTTGCTTGCTCTTTCAGTATCTATAATGGGCGTTTTAAAATTGAACCAATCTACAAGGGACTACTTGAATGATCAAATTTGGGGCCAGGTCATGACTATATGATTTATTCTGACACAAGGACGGCATAACATAGTGCTGAGAATCACAGCTTCAGACATTCAAAAAGTCTCTCAATCTCTCTGTTCCTCCACTACACCATGAAGGGAGTAAACTGTGCTAGGTCTCCAGCCAGCACAGCAAATGTCCCCTGGTATGTGCGAAGAGTTATGGGTACCAGCATACTGGGGATGTGGAATCAAGGCTCTGTCCACTCCTTGCCTCTTCTTGCCTACTCATTCAGGGTGGGAGTCTAGTAGCTACACTATTGTCCATGATGCAGGTAGCCAGCACAAGCACCTTACTCCCTTGTACTGCAGCACAAACTGGGCCATGGCTTGGTCCTTGGGGAATAAATAATGTGTTGTGTAAGAGCCCTGTATAATACTCATCTTCTAATGGTGGAGTGGATGGGAGCCCATGCATCTAGAAGGTGGAGACTATTTAAACAGGGGACTTGTTTTATTCTTCTCCACTTGCATTCCATTCATTAAGCTCACTGAATTCCTCCACCCCCTCCCATACTCATTTTAGTAATAGCTGTTATTCCTTTCCAGGATCTGGGGGAGAAGAACCCAATAAAGACCTCTTGGGGGGCTTCTGAAAGTAAAGACTATTTCATTTGTCAGTCAGATCTGGCTTTTCATTAATTCTATTTCAATGTGTTGTATATGAACAAGCTTTTGCCTTTACCATCACAAGGAATCTCAGTGGGATGGAGCAGATCTGGATCTCACCCAGAAAGAGTGTTAATTGGCTTGAATACTTGAAACATGTGACACAGACTGACTAATCATCAGCACTAGAGGAATCAATAAATTAGACGAGAAATACAGGTGAGCAAAACAAGGACCCAATCCTCCAAACACTGCTGTGAGCACTCTCATTAAAACCAATGGGACTATGTGCAAGAGAAAACATATTTACTTGAGTAAGTGTTTGCAAGATCAGGCCCAGGAGACCACTAAGAGTGAGATTAATTGGATAGCTTGCTTCTTATTTCTCTGTCACTTACATTTTGCATCCACAATTCTTTCATTAAATCTAGGAAAAGTATTTGTTTCCTTGCCCTAAAAATGCCAACCCATCTCAGCTTGCCTTGTGCACACCATGTGACATACATGCACAACAGGTGAAGAACAGGAGTATTCAGGAAAAATGGATTGGGTGGTGAAGGATGAGGCTGATATAGAGAGGCTAAGGCCTGGCACTTCTAGGCTCTCATGCTGAAGAGTTTGGTACTGCCCAAAAGCTGTTACCATCAGAAGGCAGCTCAGATGTTCTACATGAAATGGGTGGTTGGTCGCAGCTCAGTTTGCACTAGAGAGCTGTCCATATCCCTAACCACCACCACAGCTGGCAACCTGGTCGCAGTCTCATCAGAGGGGACAAGGACTAAATAGGACTGAACCGTGTCCTGACCCCTACAGGTGGTCTCTTGGGAGAAGCATTGAGACATGTTAGGAGCATAGCACTAGATTCATAAAGGGATTTAGCCATTGAAGTCTGAAATTTAGAACCCCCCAAATCCCTATTCAGTGGCTGTCTAACCCTGTAGGTGCCTAAATTCCCATAGAAATAATTATTGGACCAGGAACTTGTGTCTCCACTTTCTGGGTGAATGCCCCAATGTCTGGGCTATACCGCCATTCTCACACTTTTACTTCCCCAGTGATTATTAAGTAGTTCAGACAACATGGCCTCACCTCCACAGGAGAGACCAATAGCCACTCAGCTCAGGATACGCCATTTAGGGCACTTATCTGAGGTGCCGGAAAACCTGTGTTCAAATCTCTGCACACACCAGTATGAAGGCCTGTGGCCAGACATTCATGGAGCCAGTGGCTGCATTCCAGCCCCTCTCTGGGTCTGCCCCAACTTACCTAGTGCCAGGACTACAAAATCCCCATAGACCCACTATACAGTCTATGCCCCAGCCGCTCCACCCATGGACAATTTCAACAAAGCATGAGCCATAAGCCAGGAAAAAAGTACTTAAACTATACATACGCAGGGCCATTTCCAGCTTGCTGTGTTACAGGCACAATGCTGTATTTACAGCTATAATCTGGTGATCAAAGCTTCCTCTAGGCTGAAACTTTGCACACAGTGTCACAGCATAGGAGAGGATTTCCCCTCCCCCACAAATGCACTGTCTGGGAAGATTAAAAAACACTGGGTTCAGGGGATGTTAAACTATTGACAAAGAGGCTGATTTAAATGTTTCCATGGTTTGGGATTTTGATGGGTTCACCCTCCCCTGCCCCCTCCATTTTTGGCTACAATTCCTTCCTTCTCTAATTGCAAACCTGCTTGGTTTGAAAGTGAATGGGTGTTGGTAATAAACACTGCGCAGCATAGGTGGCGGGTATAATAGGCAAGGGCAGACTAAGCCTCTCCTGGCATAGCTGCGGCCACTGGACTTGCACGGGAAGTTTTTGCTTATTATGATGCCCCATGCAGGTTCCAGGTGGCTGAGAATGTGGCATGGGCTCCAGGGAGATTACTGATGAACTCAGGAAGCTGAGTAACACATACATCCTCCTCAGCCACCCTGGAACCTGCATGGGGCATATCAAAAGCTCAGGTTCTTCAGCAAGAGACAAGCTTTTCCCACTGGGCTGCTGGGGGGTCTCAGGAGGGGAGGGGAGGCGCAATGTGGCTGGGGGGGTTCCAGCTGGCCTGGGGTTTATCTGGTTGTGGGGGGACACAGGGCTCCAGCCATGGTGGGGACATACGGGACATCTCCGGGAAGAGGGACTTCAGTTGCGGGGATGGGGTGCCCTCAGGCAGAAGGGGTGGGCCAGGGGGGTAGGCTCCCAAAGGGGGGGTTCCCCCTGCCACCCATGTGCCCAGGCTAGGCACGTGGCACTTTAACATGATCAAAATATCAGTATTATAAAATGTATTAGTTGTCACTTTGCTCTTAACATCGCTCCCATCAAAGCATTTTACAAAGGCAAAGTAGTTAGGCCTCAGAATACCCCCCTCAGACCTATACAACCCTTTTGCAGATGGGGAAACAGAAGCAAGAATGCTATTTTCAAAAGCTTGGCCTGCTGGGCACTGCCGATGGGACTTAAGCACCAAGACATGCACTAGGTGGGTTTCAGAACTATTTTAGTCATAGCCTTCTCCCAGGGTGCTCCACAGGGCTGTCTTGATAAGGGTTTGAGGGCCTGTTTTAAGCCATGTTAATTGATTGCCAGTTAAGGCGCTGCCTACATGTGAAGGGTGCACTGGTTTTACTAACAGTACAATTCTAAACTATTTTTGTTAAACTGGTATGAGCGCCTGTATGGGCACATTTCAATTTGTGGCTAATTTTGGTTCAGCTTAAGTCAGTTAGGAATTGGTTTAAGCTAAACATAAGCCACTCACACCAAAATAAGCATGTCACATAGCCTTTTCATTGGTTTAAAAACTGATTTAGTGCAATTGCCTCATTTAGGCAAGGCCTGACCTGAGTTAACTAAGGAAACTGTTTGTGTTAGCCCAGACACTCCATAAGCATTTCAGATCAGGTTAGGTCAACCTTGTCAGTTAAACCACAACTGCTTATGCCCTAGAACAAACATTTGCAGCGTGTCTGGACCAACATCCACAATTGTGTGAGTTCGCTCAAAATTAAAGCAGGACACAAACTCTAGTCTAGCCAGAGACCAATTGGGTAGCTCTGGCATGTAGGTAAGTAGCCAGCCTCTCACTCAAAGACATTCAAAATCACCCCAGACCCTATCCAGGGAAGGTCTCTGCACTGCCACAGCTGGGTAGCTCAGTAGTGGCATCAATTCAGTATTATTAAAAAAAGTACTGAGAAATATCTTAATCTCCCCTCTTGGAGCCTGGCCCCAATGGTATGGATCTCTCAAGTTTTATCCCACAACATTCAACCCTCTCAAAAATACCCCAAAGTTTGTGTCTGGTTTCATAAGTAGCATTTGCACAGGCCCTGTGGTTTGTTGTCTGTAATGCATAAATAGTTGGTGTTCAACAAACCCATGTTCTGTTTGTTCTCCCCTAAATTATGTTTCTGAACCACACAACAAATTTCAGAGAAGGAAACAGAGAAGAAAAACAAATGAGCAACATGTATTTCTGAACAGTTTCTGGAATATTTTTGTGGGGGAGGGGGGACGGGGAAGGTACTGGAAATGTAAATGGCATTTCCCAGTAAAATATGTACAAAGTGGAACATAGAATCACATGGCAACTATCCTTTAAGTGCTGTTATCTCCCTGATGAGCCGCAGCTGTGATGGAAGAAGCTAAGTGGACCATGGATTATTAGATCCACAAAAGGACTTAGATTCAACATTGTAATGCCTAATGTTTAGGCACCCTGCCACCTAGCAGATGCCACAGCCCTGGGTTAGGTGTACAGTGCAGGGAGAGAGCTGGGCACCTAAGAACGGGACTCACAAAAGCCCGCAAGCTGAGCAGGGAGCTGCCTAAGGGAGCCAATAGGAAATGCTGAAGAGAGGGGTGAGGCCTAAGCCCCATGCCTCAAAGGGAGTTCAGTACCTCACTCTGGGCCTAAGGGAGGAGCCTCCCGTCACTCAGGATTCACAGCTATGAACCCTTTTCTAGAGTTAGGCACCTAAGCCAGGTTAGAAGCCATGATGGTGGTTTCCCCTACCCCGGTCCAGTAGTTAGAGCACTCACCCAAGATGCAGGAGACCCTGGCTTAAATCCCCAGTCTACCTGAGTCAGAGCAGGGACTTGAACCCCAGGCTCCAACCTCCCATGCCAATGCCTTACACAAGAGGTTCTAAGAAGGTCTGATGGGGTAAGTCAATAGCTCCCGTTGAAGCTATTACACTTTCTACAAAATACTTAAAAATTCACTAAGCCAGAGAGAGAGACTGACTCTGTAGCCTGCAACTTAAGGCACTCATCTGTGAGCCCTTGATTCTAGTCCCTGCTGCAGTGAAATGACACCAATTGTGCCTTCAAAGAAAGTGGTTTTAAAAGGGAAGCTGGGCTGAGAACCTCTTATAAATCTAACCCTTAGAGAAGGACCAGCTTATTGATGTTGTCTTTCTTGGACACCTGCCCTCCCTCTTTTTGCATCATGTATGAAATAAGTTCATCAGCAAGAATACTACAATTATACACCATCAGGAGCTAAGTATGAGTGAGATTGTTAGCTCTTTAGGGCGGGGATCTTTTCTTCATTTGTAACGAACCATGTACACTTGTGCTTGATAATAATAATTAGAAATAACAGGTGTAGGTCTTAAAGGCACTGGACTCAAGCCCTGCCATTAATAAAAAGGGGTCATAAGCAGCTTGTTGACTATTTTATTTCTGGCATGACTTGGGAATGCACACTTCTGCTGTCTCTTGCTCTCTTTTTTATTACCAGTGGTCAAATTCTCTGACCAAACAAAGCAAATCTGGGAATTCTGTCTGTAGTGTTCTCCTCTTACTAGCCATCTTCTCACAGTCTACTTCCGAAGAAGCTGACGGCCCCTTATCCTCTTGGATGCCAATGTAGAATGCTAGTAGCACATAGCAGGCAATGTATGCTCTTCCCACAAGGCTCCAAACTGTCACACTGGCTCAGACTCATAGTCCATCTTAGTTCAGTGTCCTGTCTCCAATAGTGACCAATACTAGATGTTTCAGAGAAAACCATGGGGTGGAATATTATACTATTGCCAACCCCAAACATGGAAAAATGAGTCAGCCCCCACCTTCCTTCCTCCCCCAAATCATCAGATTGGCTTAAAAATAATGAGATTTTTAAAAATACACATTGAGTTCTTTTTATTTGCTTTCCGCTTTTTGCATTTATTTTTTAGGGTATACTGAAGTCAAATGTTAACGCTTATCTCCACAAACATGTAGTCTAAACACCTACTTTAAAAAGCGAAAGCTGAGATTCTTACATATTCAAAGGATTCCAGGAGCTGAGACTTTAAGAAAAACAACAGTTGACACAAGACTTGTGATAAAATTGTAAGTTGGGAACACTGTATAGGTTACTCTGTTCTCAGGGAAAAATCTCTTCTGAGCTACAGCTGGTCAAAACTTTCTAAATTTTGAATTTTCAATGACATTTTTCCTCAAAATTCAAGTTTTTGATTTAAGAAACGCTCATGAAAAATATTGTAAACATTTGTCAGGTCTCAATCTGATTGAAATTTTTTTACAGTTGAAATATTTTGCTGAAATTTCAAAAAAAACAAGTAACAAAATTGTAAAGCCTCCAGTGAACTTCTTTTGCTTTCAAACAAACAAACAAAACAAAAACAAAAAACAGCTTTATCAGAGCATATGACAGCTCAGATAGCTTGATTCCAAGTCCTGTGCGCTAACTATTAGCCATCATAGACACATGTCCATGCACATACAGAACCAAAACAGTCACTTCTAGCCTCACATGGATTTATTGGACCACTGCAAAACCAATTCCAGCACAGATAGGCAGGACCTAAAACCCCAAGACCTGATACAACAACAATATAAAATACAAGACAAAAACTTTAGCACCTCTACCAGCGTATGGTGCTGTATCTTAATCTTAGTGTTGTCTGCGCTGACATTACAATAATAAGACTACTTAGCATCTATATAGCATTTTCAATCTATAGATTTACTTAAAGGTGAGTAAGCATAATTATCTTCATTTTATAGATGAAAAAACTGAGGCACAGTGAGGCTAAATTCCATCACTAAGGTCACATGACAGCCCAAGTTTCTTGACGTCCTGTTCACTAGCCCAACTTGTTTCTCTGTGTTAATTAGATTTAAATACATTTAAAAATTTACCACCTCAAAAGCCATTAGGTAAAAAAACCCCACCAATTCCTCAATGAGCAGAGCTAGTGACGCAGGTAGCGAAGGCGTGCAAATCTCCCACACTGCAACGTGAAGGCATCAATTGTGCAGTAAGTGAACATGGCTTGGTAGGTGTATTACAATGATTTTCCATCCATAATATATATCTCAAGGTACACTTGCCCGTCTGTTGTATATGTAGCTGTGTTCTTTGGGGGTTTTTTACTCACCACTTTAGAGCTTTTTAAGAAAGATAAACATCAACAGTTAAGGCCTCAGATGCACTGGCAAAATGCATCATGCTAGAAAAGAAGTTAACTCACAGGCTTTAACTAACCCCTTAACCACTGTTAAACAAGAGTCGTAAGGACTGTCATGGTAGTTAAAGTTCTCTCACACAATGCTTTTTCCTACATAGACAAGGCCAAAATGACTATATAAGATAAAAATTAACAAGGGGTCTGAAATGGCAGAGCATTCGCTTTTAAGTAATGAGAGGTGTTTTGATAATGTGGAACCATATACATTAAATTAGCTAAACAAGGAAGGAAGATTAGATTAGCAATAGGAAGGACAGACAAACTGGAAAGGCACAGGGAATAGAAGTTATAGCTATTTCTAATCAAACAGTGTAAAGATGCAGTTATCCTTCTGCCACTGCCTTTACTATTTCATGTTTCTGGAACTAACAAAAGGGAGCCGTATGCCATGTCACTTTCCTCTGCTGGCCTTTCAGAAGGAAATCTGGCTGTATAAAAAAACCCCACCCACCAAAAGCTTTCTGTTTGTATTTTAATAAAGAACCAAGCCCCTGTATCAGATTACCAGGCCTGTCATGATTCACCCACAAGCCCTTAATTTGGCTAATGAATTTATACCCCACTCTCTAAGGGCAGGAGAGCTTGTCGTTCAGAGAATGATGCCATTATAGGCATCTCTCCTGCAGAGGCAAGAAGAGGACAGACATTCCTACGTAATATTATTTGTGCCAGCTTCACATCCTTGCTGGGCCTGCGACCTTAGCAGTGCGGAGAGATGCTCAGCCTTAGCGTTGCTCCCCAGTCCACATAACAGGCAGGGCTTCTGATCCCCTACTTTAATTCACCTGAAGGCCGGAAGAGACCCCTACAACCATCTCATCTGACCTCCAATCCCTCTTAGGTGGGATTCTGCCCCCATGCCCCAAAATATCATGGAGAGCACATAAATGATAAAGGACTATGAGTGAAATCCTGATCCTAGTGAGGTCAACATGAATTCAGCCATTGACGTTAATGGGGCTAGGATTTCACCTCATAACTGTGATGCAAGCCAAATGTTTTGGGCTAAGAGTCCCAGGGTCACAGCCTGTTCTTGGGTAAAATCCCATGTGACTTTAATGAACACAAGTGGCCATGACTTTATTTTTACTTGTCCAGCAACATGGTGCTCTTTAACTCCAGGTCGGGGCAGCTGTTCAGTACTGACTCAGAACAAAAAGCCAGCTACTGAGCACCACAACTTCCTGCAGCATTGGGTTTTCCTTGGGAGTTGCTTATCTGAATTCTGGGAAGGCCTGAGGGTGCTGCGTTTATGAGACATGACACAGTACCAATCTTGAGGGTGCGTTCAAACTCTGTTTCATGACATAAGCTATAATCTGCTTAGTTAGAAAGCCAGGTCATTACAGCGTTGTGAATATATTCTCTTGCTGAACATGGTTTTTTAAAAACAGGTTTTTAAAAAAAATCTAATTTGTAAAACATCCAAAAGCTTCATCTACGTTTTACAATCTCCACCCTCAAACTTTTTATTTCTGTAGTCAAGTGCTGCAGTCCCTTCAGATCTCACTGCTTCCCCAGGGGTCGCTGCATCAGGGAGGTTGTTAACTGCTGGAATTAGCCTACCTGCTTGTCACCATGGAAGGCTTTCCCCCCCCCCTGCTGTTGGTGATGGCTTATCTTAAGTGATCACTCTCCTTACAGTGTGTATGATAAACCCATTGTTTCATGTTCTCTGTGTGTGTGTATATAAATCTCTCCTCTGTTTTTTCCACCAAATGCATCCGATGAAGTGAGCTGTAGCTCACGAAAGCTTATGCTCTAATAAATTTGTTAGTCTCTAAGGTGCCACAAGTACTCCTTTTCTTTTTGCGAATACAGACTAACACGGCTGCTACTCTGAAACCTGTGATTATGCAAGGCACTGAATTTAGCCGTATAAAGTGGAAATCTGTCAACTTCATGAAAAAACTCGCACAGATACAGACAGACATCATCTTCCTCTCCAAATGCAAACAGATGGACATCATACCGAAAGGACTGAAGGTAAAAAATCCATTACAATCTACATACCACACAGACTATGCTGACAGCTTGTGCCACACACTCTCAATGAAACTGCGGAACCACCTGATCAACATCCTCTACAGCAAACAGGGAAAGATTAAGAATGAGCTCTCAAAACTGGATACTCTCATAAAGAACCAACCTTCCACACAAACTTCCTCGTGGCTGGACTTTACAAAAACTAGACAAGCCATTTACAAAACACACTTTGATTCTCTACAAAAGAAAAAGGACACTAAGCTATCTAAACTACTATATGCCACAAGGGGCCACAACAATGGTTCCCGTAACCCACCCAGCAATATTGTTAATCTATCCAACTATACTCTTAGCCCAGCGGAAGAATCTGTCCTATCTCGGGGCCTCTCCTTTTGCCCCTCCACCCCCACGAACATGATACAGTTCTGTGGTGACCTAGAATCCTATTTTCGACGTCTCAGACTCAAGGAATATTTCCAACACACCTCTGACCAACATATTAACCCACAGAGACCTTCCTGCCAACACTACAAAAAGAAGGATTCTGGGTGGACTCCTCCTGAAGGTCGAAACAGCAGCCTGGATTTCTACATAGACTGCTTCCGCCGACGTGCACGAGCTGAAATTGTGGAAAAGCAGCATCGCTTACCCCATAACCTCAGCCATGCAGAACACAGTGCCATCCACAGCCTCAGAAACAACTCTGACATCATAATCAAAAAGGCTGACAAAGGAGGTGCTGTCGTCATCATGAATAGGTCGGAGTATGAACAAGAGGCTACTAGGCAGCTCTCCAACACCACTTTCTACAAGCCATTACCCTCTGATCCCACTGAGAGTTACCAAAAGAAACTACAACATTTGCTCAAGAAACTCCCTGAAAAAGCACAAGAACAAATCCGCACAGACACACCCCTGGAGCCCCGACCTGGGGTATTCTATCTGCTACCCAAGAGCCATAAACCTGGAAATCCTGGACGCCCCATCATCTCAGGCATTGGCACCCTGACAGCAGGATTGTCTGGCTATGTAGACTCCCTCCTCAGGCCCTTCGTTACCAGCACTCCCAGCTATCTTCGAGACACCACCGATTTCCTGAGGAAACTACAGTCCATTGGTGATCTTCCTAAAAACACCATGCTAGCCACTATGGATGTAGAAGCCCTCTACACCAACATTCCACACAAAGATGGGCTACAAGCCGTCAGGAACAGTATCCCCGATACTGTCACGGCTAACCTGGTGGCAGAACTTTGACTTTGTCCTGACCCATAACTATTTCACATTTGGTGACAATGTATACCTTCAAATCAGCGGCACTGCGATGGGTACCCGCATGGCCCCACAGTATGCCAACATTTTTATGGCTGACTTAGAACAACGCTTCCTCAGCTCTCGTCCCCTAATGCCCCTACTCTACTTGCGCTACATTGATGACATCTTCATCATCTGGACCCATGGAAAAGAAGCTCTTGAGGAATTCCACCATGATTTCAACAATTTCCATCCCACCATCAACCTCAGCCTGGACCAGTCCACACAAGAGATCCACTTCCTGGACACTACGGTGCTAATAAGCGATGGTCACATAAACACCACCCTATATCGGAAACCTACTGACCGCTATTCCTACCTACATGCCTCTAGCTTTCATCCAGATCATACCACTCGATCCATTGTCTACAGCCAAGCGCTACGATATAACCGCATTTGCTCCAACCCCTCAGACAGAGACAAACACCTACAAGATCTCTATCATGCATTCCTACAACTACAATACCCACCTGCTGAAGTGAAGAAACAGATTGACAGAGCCAGAAGAGTACCCAGAAGTCACCTACTACAGGACAGGCCCAACAAAGAAAACAACAGAACGCCACTAGCCATCACCTTCAGCCCCCAACTAAAACCTCTCCAACGCATCATCAAGGATCTACAACCTATCCTGAAGGACGAGCCATCGCTCTCTCAGATCTTGGGAGATAGACCAGTCCTTGCTTACAGACAGCCCCCCAACCTGAAGCAAATACTCACCAGCAACCACACACCACACAACAGAACCACTAACCCAGGAACCTATCCTTGCAACAAAGCCCGTTGCCAACTCTGTCCACATATCTATTCAGGGGATACCATCATAGGGCCTAATCACATCAGCCACACTATCAGAGGCTCGTTCACCTGCGCATCTACCAATGTGATATATGCCATCATGTGCCAGCAATGCCCCTCTGCCATGTACATTGGCCAAACTGGACAGTCTCTACGTAAAAGAATGAATGGACACAAATCAGACGTCAAGAATTATAACATTCAAAAACCAGTTGGAGAACACTTCAATCTCTCTGGTCACTCGATCACAGACCTAAGAGTGGCTATACTTCAACAAAAAAGCTTCAAAAACAGACTCCAACGAGAGACTGCTGAATTGGAATTAATTTGCAAACTGGATACAATTAACTTAGGCTTGAATAGAGACTGGGAATGGATGAGTCATTACACAAAGTAAAACTATTTCCCCATGGTATTTCTCCCCCCCACCCCACCCCCCACTGTTCCTCTGATATTCTTGTTAACTGCTGGAATTAGCCTACCTGCTTGTCACCATGGAAGGTTTTCCTCCTTTCCCCCCCCTGCTGTTGGTGATGGCTTATCTTAAGTGATCACTCTCCTTACAGTGTGTATGATAAACCCATTGTTTCATGTTCTCTGTGTGTGTGTATATAAATCTCTCCTCTGTTTTTTCCACCAAATGCATCCGATGAAGTGAGCTGTAGCTCACGAAAGCTTATGCTCTAATAAATTTGTTAGTCTCTAAGGTGCCACAAGTACTCCTTTTCTTTTAGTGCTAAAGTGGTTCTCAGCCAGGGGTACACGTACCCCTGGGGTACGTAGAGGTCTTCCAAGGGGTACAACAACTCATCTAGATATTTGCCTAGTTTTACCACAGGCTACATAAAAAGCACTAGCAAAATCAGTACAAACTCAAATTTCATACAGACACTGATTTGTTTATACTGCTCTGTATACTATACATTGAATGTAAGTACAATATATTCCAATTGATTTATTTTATAATTATATGGTAAAACTGAGAAAGTAAGCCATTTTCAGTAATAGTGTGGTATGACACCTTTGTATTTTTATGTCTGATTTTGTAAGCAAGTAGTTTTAAAGTAAGGTGAAACTTGGGGTATGCAAGAAAAATCAGACTCCTGAAGGGGTACAGAAGTCTGGGAAGATTGAAAGTCATTGAGCTAAACAACTCCAAGCTTCTGCAAGAACTGGGGGTGATGTTTCCTCCTATTCATTACTGACTCAGTTCCAGACCTGCACTTGGGGCACCAGGTGTAAAGTTCCGGCTGTGTACTTTCCTGCTCAGTGGGATGTATACATGCTAGCTTTGATCGAGCTAGTGCACTAAAAATAGAAGCATAACCACAGCTGCAAGGGTGGTGGGAGGATTAGCGATCTGAGTCCAGTGGCTCCTGAGAGCCCAGAGATGTACTCTGGCACCTAGCCTACCCTGCCACCATGTCTGCACTTCTACTGGTTAGTGCCAGTGTTCACTCAATCAAAGTTAGCACACGTTCATGAACCCACCCTAGAAATTACACCTTCAGCATGAGCCTAGTTTTGGCCTCAGATCTTTCCCCACATGTGGTCTCTAAAGAGTTTTTTGTGAGAGAAGCTAGTTCAGCTCATTCAGTTACATTCTGCCTAGCCAACTCCTTCCCTGGCGTTTTGGTTGGATCCAATATTGCGCACTTCCAGTCCCAAATAGTTGTGTAGTGTTGCTGATTAAACAGCTGTTGCATTCTACATACATTGGTGCTCGCTATGGTTCTTATATATCTTACCTACTTTAAATTAACGTTAGAGAAGTTCTTTGAGATCCGTGGATGGATGGTTCATTATAAATGCTATGCATCCTTAGTCTTTTCATTTTAACTTCCTACATGCTGGTTATTGGTTTTCCCCAACATTATATTCACTAATAGCAACAGCAGCACTGGGAGGAAAGTATTGGTAGGATTATATGAAGTAGTTCTACCTCTCCAAAGGTTTCCTGTCTCTGTTTATTCTTACTATAAATTAATTTTCATCATGGCAACAAACTCTTGAATAGTGACACAAAACGCAGCCTCCAGAAAGTTATTACCGAGTTTTTAACAATCCTTTGCCACTACAATGCTGCATGTTACCTTCCATCTCCTGGAACTTCTAACCTTCAGGAGTTCTTCAAATACTCCAGCTACCTCATCACACAAACAATTTTTATTAAGAGCCTCTCACTAGATTTCCGCTTCCTCCCCCACAACCTCAACATACACCCCAAAGGAAAGTCAAACAGCTTTGCTGATTAAATTGCTTTTCCTTGACTTTAAAATGTTATTAAATGGGCTTTAACAGCCGGCAAAAGTAAAAATCACTATGGAATTTTGATTTTCAAGCCAAATTTAATTGTTAGTTCATTGACTTAAATGCTTGGATTAGAAATGGGTGTAGCACACACAGGGGCACCTTCCCTCAGGCTCGACCTTTAAAATTCAGCTTCCTCAATGGAGCACAGAGGTAAGATATAGTTTGCTTATATTTACACCTGCAGAATTGTGTCTGGGGACAAGGGAGGGATGGGGAGCAATGCTACCACAACTGCTTTCTGTCTCTAGTTGGCATACGCTTCCTCATCTAAACTCAGCATGATTTTTCTTTTATCCTGTAGCTGCTGGTATGTACTGGAGAGAGGGATATGGCTGTGCTCTGTGGCCTGGGGACTGAATTTCCTCTGCCCTCTTGCTTGATGCCAAGAGGATAAAAACGATTGACCGGCACTCCCATTTACTGAGTTGGATAAGTGTACGGGGAGGACAGTTAATCTCAGAACAGATACTTAGATGGGTTGTAAAGTCACTGACTAAATGTGGGGAAGTGGATCTGCTTGTTCACTGGGTGCAGTAGGAACTTGAACAGGAAAAGAGATGTTAGCGTGGTAACGTGGCAGCATCCAGCAGAGTGACACATACACATGCAGCTTCCAAAAAACGATCACATCCTGCACACAACCTGTTGCGCAAGCTGAGGTGGGGCTGACCATCTCCTCTCTCTCCTGCACTCCTGTGGGCTCAGACAACAGTACTATGTATGGTGCATAAGATCAGTGGGTTTGTCCATATATCCCACTTGGCAGACTTCCTGGCTTTCTCATGCAGGAATTCTTCACAGTGCCAGGGTGGGGCCACGTCAAGTTTCACAAGGCAGTGTTTTGGGGGAAGGTGGCT
The DNA here is from genome assembly GCF_009764565.3 of Dermochelys coriacea. Taxonomy (NCBI): domain Eukaryota; kingdom Metazoa; phylum Chordata; order Testudines; family Dermochelyidae; genus Dermochelys; species Dermochelys coriacea. Next base: position 251,518,304 of record NC_050069.1, on the reverse strand, counting down.
TTGGGGGATTTTCCCTGGTTCAATGCAAATTAGTCATGTTGGAAACTTACAGAAAAGCAAATTGGGGAGGCATGGAACTGGGCAGGGGTGCAAATTTACCCAAAACTTAATGGCAAAAATATTCACAAAAACGTGTCACCGCTTGTGTCAGCTGAGCAGAGCAATAATGTTTCAGAACAGGACATGCATGGACAGTGAGAGGAAGATGCCAGTCAGCACTGAAGGCTTCTTTCCCCCACTTCTCAATACCAGCACATGTTAAATACAGGCCACTGTCCCTATGTGCTGCAGAGTACCCAGGCTGACCCTCCAGCTGTCATGTTAACTGCAGCCATGTCTTTGTGAGAGGTGTCTGCTTTTCTGCTTTAAATCCTGCTTTGATGATTCACTTTGTTACAGGACTGGGGCTTGTGTTCAGAGTCCAGGCCTATGGGACATGTATCATAAGTATTCCTGCCACAGGCATATCACTTTGGCAGCATCCTAAGGTGTTTTGGCTACTAAGGGTTAAGGTATTGGGAAGTTATGCACACACAGTGAGAGAAAGGGAAGCAAGGGTCTGACACAGCAAGGGTTCCGAGTTGTTTTCTCCATGTCTAAACCATTGTAAACCTCGCATCAGCACAGCACAGCACACAGATGCAGGGAGGACTCAGGAACACAGCGATGACAGACTAGGCACACATCCTTCTGACAGAAGTGAAAATGGGCTCTTGGTCTCTTAAGAACACAGCATGGAGAAAAAACAATGAGGAGTCCTTATGACACCTTAGAGACTAAAATTTATTTGGGCATAAGCTATTGTGGGCTAGAATCCACTTCATTCTAGCCCATGAAAGCTTATGCCCAATAAATTTGTTAGTTTCTAAGGTGCCACAAGGAGTCCTTGTTGTGTTTGCTGATACAGACTAACATGGCTGACACTCTGAAACAATATGGAGAGGTTAATATCACTGGGAGACTTGCAATGAAAGTGTGAGAGAGACAGGAATGTGCTATCATTCACATCACATGAATGCTGTTATCCCCAAACCTGGTACCTGAGCATTCAAGGGAATCAAGGTCAGATCACTGTCTGCTTTCAAGAATATGAGATCTTATTTTTAAAAAGCCATGGGATCCACATATTGCAAAAAATAGAGCTGGTGCCAACAAGATAGGGAATCAGCAATGAGAAGGGCTTATCCTGCATGGTACATCCTGGTAGTCCAAACTAAGCAGCTTATCTTACTGGTCCACTTCAGGACTTGGTTCCAGACACATGCAGCCATGAATTGGTGTACCAAACAGGTCACCTATGTTAATTTTTGCAGCCTCCAAGAAGCAACACTACAACTCCAGAATTTTCCTTCAAGGATCAATTTATATTTCTGCTCCTTTAAACAAAATACGGACACGAGCAAAAAGCAAAGGAACCCTCTGCAAAAGGCTTATTTCCTCCCACCACAGGCAAGAACAATGGTTTCATTTTTGGAATCTGTGATGTCTTTATCAGGATCCAGTAGCTGGATACACCACCCTTCAAACTGGTCAGTGGCAGCCATAGCTACTGATTTAATAGTGACTAGGCTGGAGCACTCTTGCTCATCCACATGCAAGTTTTTAATTTACGCTGTTCTGTTGGGACAAACTTTCTAACTTGGAAAACAGAGAAATGTGTTGGAAAAAGTAGTGGTTTTCCTACCTAAAGGAAATGGATGCTGCATTTAGAGACGAGGGCCAGAGGATAATGTTATTCTGTAGTTTTACATAAAGTCAAAAAGCTAAAGGCCTTGCTTTTGGCCACTTTTCCTCAGGCTAGAAAGCCACAGCACCTCCTCTCCCAGGCTGCACTGCCACAGGTTGTCACATGCACAGTGCAGGTAACTGTTGCCCAATATCAATCCAAGTCTCCAGTCATACCTTTTCTCCTGTCACCATGGTACCTCCTCCTCTGGTTCACTTGTAGCTTCAGCTGCAAAGGGTCTTACTCATTTTCTTCCATGAAATAGAGAGCGAGGGCTACTAAAACTGCAAGACACATGACATATAGCCCGTCTCCTGAGCATGTTGCACAAGGCCAACAAACCTAAACCTCTTCCCCAGATCAGCTTCTCTCTGGCAAGGAGTTAGCACAAGACCACTGTATAATGGCAGTAATGACAGTGATAGAGGTGAAAATGTGCCCCACCTTGGAAACCCATAGTGCCTATTGGGCTTGCCCAGCTGAGATGTATGTAAAAACAGCTATCTGGACAGAGAAGCTAGAATATCAAAGGTCACTGATGTGGCCCCCCTTTACCATAGTATCTGAGCACTTCACAATCTTCAATGCAGTTATTCTCAACACCTCTGTCAGGTAGGGAGGTGCTATTGGCCCCATTTCACAGATGGGGACTGAGGCACAAAGAGACCAACTTGCCCAAGGTCACATAAGAAATCTGAGGCAGAGCAGGGAATTGAAACCATTTGTCAGCCTAATGCCCTAGAGCATCCTTCCTCTGAATTATATCCCCATCTCCCGAATTCCTAGTTTTATCTGCCTGTGAGGAGGATTCAGATGTTGCTGTCCTAATGGATGCTTACACAATGGACCAAATTCATCTTTGGTGTAACTGCACTGAAGCCAAAAGATTCACACCTGGGATGAATTTGGCCCAAGCATGAGGTGTCCCAGTCCCATTGATGGACTGAGCATAAATATTACACCTTTCCTTGGATGAACAAATGGTTCCGCCTGCAGCACAAACGCATCATGGCTCAGCAGCCCTCACCTAAAGTTTTATGACAAGTTTTAAAAATAAAGCCAGACTTTTGTATTCGACTAAAAAGTTCCCCTGTATACACAAGACACTTCTGAGGCTGTGACTGAAAGCACTGCTACAAACCCGTGATCATCTGAATCAAAAAGGGGCACGTTTATTATCGTCTGGATAGTACAATTAGAACACACAGTGCTGTGGCACATGCCATAGTCTAACAATGGAAAACATCAGCAATATGGTACGACAACAGAGCAGCTACATTATGCCAGTCTGATTAGTACCTCTATGCTAGGAATGTTTTACATTACTGCTGCAATTCACACTTTATAAACACTATTTACAGAGCCCCATCCCAAGTTCTTCTTCAATCCCCACCATAACTGGTTACACAATTCTCAAAATAGTTTGTGTGTCAGATCTATGGATGTAAAGAAAAGCAATGCTGATTTACACCATCTGGCCCATGTCAAAATATGTGTAACATGAAACCAGTGCAAACATTTCACAGCAAATAAAGCTGTATATGTGTAAGCTTCTTGCTTACCTAGGAGGTGTAGAATGCTCCGGTAGTCAGACAGTTAAATGCACTTCTGTTTTTGTCCTCCAGCTGACGTCACCAAAGGCTTTAGAAAGCTATATTGCAGATGAAAGAGCTGCTAAATTACACCACAAGGAAAATAGCTATAATGGTGCATGTATGTTGTTTCCAAGATGAAAGTCACCTTCCTACACTGAAAAAACTGCAGATATTAAAACACTCAACTACATAAACAAGGGGAGAGAATGTAAAACAAGACCCTTCTGATGAGGAAAAATAGCCTTCCAACTTTCTGCACATTAACATTTTTATGGTTATTTTAGGGGACAAACCAAAGTATTTTGATTCTTCTTCCTCAAAGGACAACCAAATTCAAGACACAATTTAGGGACATGAAAATTGCCATCCTGGGTCAGACCCATGCCCCATCTAGTCCCATATCCTGTCTCTGATTATGGCTAGTACCAGAGGTTTCAGGGGAATTTACAAGACTCCTCATAATGGACAATTCTTGAAAAGCTTGCCTATGGGGAAGTTATTTCCTGTCCCAGGCATTTACTGGTTATCTTGGCTGTCTAGTCTATTCTGTGTCAATCCTACCTGATGTAACAGTGGATGTTCTCATTAACCAAATAAATAATTTTTGAATCCTGCCAATCTCTTGCAATCAATGACGTCTGGTGGCTATGAGTTCCACAAGTTCATTGTGTGTTGTGTAAAAAGGCATTTACTTGTAGCAGCTTTAAATGTGTTGCCTTTCAGTCTCCTTGCATTTCTCTGCTCCTGTATAGAAGACCCTAGTCTACCTTTTCCTGTAGCATTCATTGTTTTGTATACACCTATTGTAAGACTCCGGATTTGTCTCATCTCTACAGAAAACAGTCCTAATTTTTTTTCTCTCTCCTCACATGAGATGTCTTTCCATGCCGCTGATCAGTTTCCTTCCCTGTCTCTGGATTCTTTCCTGAGCCAAATAAGTTCTCTGCCTTAATCTGAGCAGCCTCCCTCCAGCTCAAGATGGAGAATCTTCTGCTGGAACGGGCTGTCTTTACAAGCCATACATTCACATTAAAGTTGAGGGTGGCCCTGCTACATTTTGGGTAAATTAGATGCAGCCCTATGAGCTCCTATCAAGATAACATTTCAGATCTCAGTGGGCAAAGTGCAAATGGCCCAGATATACAGAATGCAGCTCAAAAAAACCAGTAACTTACACATAGGTACAAAAAGGCACCAGACTATATTGCCATGTTCACAGTACTTCACAGACAATGCCACTTTATTCCCAAGTGAGCTTTTTACAGAGGTAGAACAAAATACTTTGTATAATCTTTGTTTGTCTTTATTATATACATATAAAGAATCTATTATACTCCAATGAGCATGAGAGAGAAACTTCTGAAGACAAAACAATGTGTGCCATCAAATACAGTACAATGAGCATGCACAAGAACATCTTCAAATAAGAACTTGCTGGTGTAATTTTATTTTATTTTTAAAGTGGTAAATGAAGACTAGTGGAAAAAGTGTCATGCTTTTACTGGATTATGTATGTAAGTATGCCACGATTTTGTAAATTTTTGTTGGTTTATTGTAAAAATAAACAAACAGTATTTTTTCTTTACATCATGGTGGAGAAATTTTTTTCAAAGGTCCAAGGTAGTCATAACAGAAAAAATACAACAATCAAATCTATAAAGTGTACTCCCATTTAAAAATCATAGAAACTGTACAATTTTAAAAAAGGGATTATCACAACTGCTTCATAAGAATTTCTTAAACAAATAGGCAGAAAAAAGTTGAAAGACAGCCACTGTTCTGTAGCAAAGCTAATCAAATATTAATTTTCTATTCTAATAAACAGCTTTTTAAATTAATGTCTACTCCAGTAATTATAAAGTGGGTTGGGTTTTTTATTATTAATGTTCTACTTGATTAATAAAGCACAAACCCACAAATTACAGGTATTTTGAGGTCATTGCCTCATGGAATGTGATGGGGTTGTTTTATGCATGCATCTTAGATAGAGGTATAATCAGATTTTTTTTTAAAAAAAGTATTTTAATAACCACTGGGGAGAAAAAGCTGTTCTCCTTGCTATTGGACTACATTTGAATATTGTAGTCTCTGCTAAAATTCCTTCTGACCCCAATCCAACACCAAGAACACCCACTGGATTTCAGTGGCCCTGGACCAGGCCCTTAGGGTGAGATTCAGGACTGCTGGATAAAGCTCATGGGTGAAATTCTGACCCCAGTGAAGGCAATGGCAAAACTCCTATTGAGTTCAGTAGTGCCAGGATTCCACCCTGAGTACTTGGGCTTTAGGCAATTGGGTACATGGGGACTGGTGGGGATGAAATCTCCCACATAAAACCTGGGGGGTGGCAGGGGGAAGAGGGGAGCACCATGCTGCTACTTGATTGCTGTCTCCCCAGAATACAGACAGGAGTAGCAGCTACATCCCCTCTGCACTCTTTATACAAGTGTTTCCAGCCATTGGAGCTACATACTCATGGATCTAGTGGCCTCTTTTCCAGCCCTCACTTCCTCCACATCTGCATATTCATAGCTGGCATGGAATCCACTCTGTGGCACACTTGGAAAACTTGGGCTCTTTACCCAGACGGTAGCCCTCTCAAAGCAATGAATAGGTGGTGCTCTCTCAGCAATGGGGTTAATTTAATCCTTTCTTCACTTCTCCAATTACACTTTAGGTCCACAGCAATTAAAGAAGCAAACACACAAACAGCATCTGTAGATTTGGTTTTTATCAATGAGATTAGCTAAACCACTATTTAATGCACACAATGTATTCCAGCCCTCCTAAGAATCAGATGCCAGCCCAAGTTTCAATATTGGACATCAGTTTGACGACGATCAAGCTACTCCACAAAGTACTGCAAAAAGGAATGTCTAGTATCTTATTTGGCTTAAGGCAGATACTTTGCTGAAACAGAATCAGGAAGAGCCCTTTCTCATGTGGATTCAAAATGCACATGCAAGACTGAGGCTACTAACTGGGCTAACTAACCCACTGCAAAATCATTTAGATAAAGTTAACTGCTACAAAAGGGATAAACTTCATCTGAAAAACAAATTCTTCTTTACATTCTGACATGCCAGGTTGCATCAGGTAATATTTTCATGGCTCTGTATCTCACCTGAAGATGAAATGACATGACACCACAATTTAACCCGATAGGATAGAAAAGTGAATTTTGCTGATAGGCCCTATATTTATTATTACTGTGGGAAATAGGATTCTTTCATCCAAACTTTTATGAAGATTAGTGGCCAACACTACCTACACAAGCAAGATCCCTGGGTTTGCTTATTTACAGTGAATACTGCAAGTCCGGCACCTCTCTGAAGAAGAAAGCCAGAAAATCTCTTGGCCTTGTAATGCTGTGCAATAGTCTTTAGATTACTGGAAGGTGCTTTCTGCTTCCAAGGTAATAATCACTTCCTGACCTTACGGAGAAGTACTATAGTATTTAGTCAGGATGAAACTTATTGAGTTTTAAATGGGATTCTATAGAAAGTACTCTGAAAACCTATAGAATTTAATGGAAAAGATCATCTTTCTGTAGTTTGAACCATTCTATAGAATTTAATAGATAATTCTATTCCTGCTCTAGCTGTTTCTGAATTGATAGGATAACCCTTACGTTATTAACCTGAAACGTACCATGATTAAATAATGCAGAAGAATTGGGTTGAAAGAGATTTTTGAACTTCAAACAGAAATTGTAACAGTTTGGAAAAGCATCAAGAAGTGCTTTACAAACCCAGAGGAACTGAGGATTGCCACTGTCACCCAGGTTTGCAGTGGGTATGGGGAGAGTGAGCTCGGAAAATATTAATCAATCACAGCGCAAGGATCTTCCCTCTGAAAGCTACCATCCCCTTGGGTTGTCAGTCAGTAACAACACAGCATCCCTGCAACGAGACCATTCCATTTGGCAACAGAAGGTGGGGGCCAGGATATATCAAGTTTGAATTTTGGTAGGTTGGTTTGGATGTAGCTACCTACATTTTCAGAAAGCCATGTCACACTGTCTCCACAATAAATCTAATTCAAACACTGGCAGATATTGTTCAAACTGATTTAATCTGCCCTGATCTGCAATTTTGTGTTAGCTAAAGTAATAAAGGAGTCCTGTTAAACCTAAATTATCAAATGAAAAAGGCAATTTTCTCATTCATACCCCATTAGTTTTTTTAGTTATTGCTAGGAAAGCTCTAAAATACTTATGCCATAAAATAAACATGTGGCTTAATATACAGTATGTGTACTTAAGAGGATGATGGCATCTGCAGTAACTGCTCTATACTGCCAGGGTAATGGGATGCACAAATTAAGCAGTAGCAGCACACACTGAAAAGAGTGTACAAAAACATACATAGAAAAGTAACACGTCTGGCACTTTTTGAAATAACTCTTTAATCACCAAAAAGAAGAAATCACCAACATCCATACCTACAACACAAAATTGCAACATATTATTTAATTCCAAACAGGTGCCTGTCGCCTCTCTTTTAGCAAAACTGCAATGCTATTTTTTAAACAATTCATTGAATAGAGATTTACAAAAGACCCCAAAATTAAAGCCATTGATATATTTTGCAATTCTGAAATCAAACTCTTAACCTGGCACAATTAAAAGCATACAACACTTTCAAGTAATTTTGAAAAAATATAAACTTGGAAACTACAACCACGTTAGGTAACATTTTCAAAAGCATCTACGGGGCCTAAGTCCCATTTTCAAAAAGGAATTACTCTTAGGAGCCTAAGTCACTTTTGAAAATGTTACCCATAGTCCCTCATTCAAATAAATCAAAGTGTTTCTATCAGCAGTTTTAATTTCCCCCAAAAAATAAAAATGAAAAATGTGGGTGTGTTTAAACAAAGTTACATCACTGGATCATTTTCAGACATACTTTCGCATCACTTTGCAACAGTAGGTATAAGAATTTAGAGCACAAGAACCCTAGAAATTCTACCTACATTTCTTCATCCCATAATAATGAATTAAAGTGATATGTATCATTTAGAATGGGGAAAGAACAGAAATATTGTAGAGAGCTGCAACCAATGTCTGGATGGAGACAAATTCATACAATGTCGATTGAAAACTTTTGTTTCAGCCAGGAATGCCTGGAATGCATTTGCTGAAATATCCTTTCTGGTCTAAAAAGAATGGTAACAACACTACTTGGGGTGTGGGTGTGTGTGTGTGTGTGTGGGGGGGAGGAAATAATGCCAAAATATAAACAAGCTCCCATTCTCCCCTGTAATCCTATAAAATCAACAATCTGCTTTCATAACAGCTCAGGCCATTCATACAGCTGCTATCTGGGGCCTACAACTCACTTCTTGAGGTTAGACTATCCCATTTTCTTTTCTGCTAGGCCAGTGGTACATAAGTAGTGTTGTTGTGCTCTTTATACATTGGGTTCCCATTAATGTGACCGACTTGTTCTTTGCAGTTGTGACAACTGTGCAGGCCTATTTACTTATAGCTCAGATTTTCTCCCATTCATTGCACAAAGCTGAAAAGTAAACAACAGTTAAGAAAACATTCGCTTGCCAAAGCCCAGCATGAAAAGGCGCAGCCTCTTTATGCAAGAGGCCAGACCTGTGTTTACTAACACACACAGCCTTATTTCATGCTCTTGCTTGGTATTGTGTAAGAACAATCCTGGTCCTCTTCAGCCTCTGAGAAGTTACAAAATATAACAGAACACTGTGTTTTCTGAGAATATATTGACTGCACTGATTATCCACAATACTGTACATTTGCTATTAAGAACAAGAACGTGTGCTTTCAAAATGTGAAATTCAGGGCTCTGAGGGTGTGAAAGGAATTAAATGGATTGTTCTGTCACTTAATCCGAGGCTTTAAGGTATCTTTTTTTAAATTTTAAGAAACAGAAGCAGAACACACATTTTAACTGTTGAACTTTTACTGGCTATAGAAGTTTGTAAAGACCCTATTACTATGTGGATACAATAGAAGATACACAGTTAAGGTCAGGTCACGGTTTCCAACAACATTCACAGGGACTGAGAATAAGGAAATGAGCGATGGATCCTCAGGGAACCTCAAGGAGATGGAACTGCTCATTGTGGAAGTGCCTTGAGTATTGCATTCACTTCCTCTGCAACTGCTGTCAATGCAAACTCAAACTGCTCCTGTAGAGAGAACAAATACACAGTCTGAATAATAAAACAATAAAATAATAAAACAAAACATTCCAGGAAGGAAGCCTGGTGCACTATTCAGTTGTGAAGCATCCTCAAGATATTATTAAAAATATGAATATGCAAGATGAACTGCACTTTCCAAGGGAAAGGAACAAAATGTTCTGAGATTACGGGTGCAATATACTACATTTGACAGGATCTTACAACTCACAGAGAAAAATGCAGATAGCAGAAACCAAGAAGCACTTGTTATTACAGCTGGATATTAGCATACAATGACATACAACTGCATGGTCAGAAAGGTCTGTGAGCAACTGATCACTATCCACTTCCATCTGACAGATGAAACTGGTTAAATATCCATGACTGACGTATGGGAATAGGTGGGGCTCTGGAGACAGGGCTCCTTCGCTTCCTTAACCCAGCATTTCCAGACGATAGCAACTACAGTAAATCTTTCCCCACATTATGCACACTGTAAGAAAACAAGGACTGTAACATTTTGACAGGTTTCAGAGTAGCAGCCGTGTTAGTCTGTATTCGCAAAAAGAAAAGGAGTACTTGTGGCACCTTAGAGACTAACAAATTTATTTGAGCATAAGCTTTCGTGAGCTACAGCTCACTTCATCAGATGCATTTGGTGGAAAAAACAGAGGGGAGATTGATATACACACCCAGAGAACACTCCTTTTCTTTTTGTCTGAAAGGAGCTTTTCTTTGTTACTGATTTTATAGTAAACACAACTGCCAAAATTACTAAAATCAGTTCTGTACTCGAGTATTTTTGTAGATTTGCCTTCCAAATACTGATGTGACCTGATCTTGAGAGATTAGATGAAATCACAACCAAAAGTGGGAAGGCTGCAGGCATATACACCTGCCTTATAAAAAGCACACACCTAGCACATTCTAGTCTCAGATAAGGACAGAAGTTTCATTTCCTCAAGATTAGTAGGTGTGAAAACACTGGGATACAGTAAGACAGTTTATGTGAGAGAGAGAAAATATGTAAATTTAAAATTTTATTATCTATTTTCTAAGCAAACTATTTTGCTAAGAAATTTAGTTTACTAAAATGTTGGAATCTGCATCTTCTTTTTTTTTAATGTTAAAAATCTTTTTATATTTGACTGTCCAGTCTGTTCACAAAAAAAGGAGTCACGAGTTGTGCGGAATGAATAGTGAATCTGCTCAAAGTATTCTAAAGTTTTATTTCACATTTTGCATATGTTTCAAATAATCTAAAGCACCCCAGAGTTTCAAACAGACACTGAAAAGGTTCAAGTAAATAAAATATTTCAGGCTGCGTTTCTTATGGCTGCTCTGAGGATCACTCTTTGAAAGGGAGGACAAACGGGGAACAAAGAGGGAAGGCAGGAGGAGAACTGAGAGAATGTGCAGACCAACTGCACTCAGATACCACAGGAATGAGCATGGTTTAAGAACCTGCATAGAACAGAACAGAACTGGGCCAGAAAGCCAGGGTTGTTGGGGAAGGACTGTGACCATAGCTCAGATGTGTTCTGCACAATATGGATTGGAACCACCACTGCAAATACCTCCGTTCGTTAGGATAATATCTGTCTCCACAGGTGAGGGAAGTCCCAAGTACAGGTATCCTCTAGCCCCCGGTTTTGACTACGTGACAAGTGCTGTACAGTAGGCTTGAAGTCATAGATTCATAGATTCATAGATACTAAGGTCAGAAGGGACCACTCTGATCATCTAGTCCGACCTCCTGCACAGCGCAGGCCACAGAATGTCACCCACCACTCCTATGAAAAACCTCACCCATGTCTGAGCTATTGAAGTCCTCAAACCATGGTTCAAAACTTCAAGGAGCAGAGAAGCCTCCCTCCAGTCAACCATGCCCCATGCTACAGAGGAAGGCGAAAAACCTCCAGGGCCTCTCCAATCTGCCCTGGAGGAAAACTCCCTCCCGACCCCAAACATGGCAATCAGCCAAACCCTGAGCACATGGGCAAGATTCACCAGCCAGATACCCAGGAAAGAGTTTTCTATAGTAAATCAGATCCCATCGATCTAATATCCCATCTCAGGGGATTTGGCCTATTTACCCTGAATATTTAAAGATCAATTACTTACCAAAATCCCATTATCCCATCATACCATCTCCTCCATAAACGTATCGAGTAGAATCTTAAAACCAGATAGATCTTTTGCCCCCACTGCTTCCCTTGGAAGGTTATTCCAAAACTTCACTCCTCTGATGGTTAAAAACCTTCATCTGATTTCAAGTCTAAACTTCCTGGTGGTCAGTTTATACCCATTTGTTCTTGTGTCCACATTGGTGCTGAGCTTAAATAATTCCTCTCCCTCTCCTATATTTATCCCTCTGATATATTTATAGAGAGCAATCATATCTCCCCTCAACCTTCTTTTAGTTAGGCTAAACAAGCCAAGCTCCTTAAGTCTCCTTTCATAAGACAAGTTTTCCATTCCTCGGATCATCCTAGTAGCCCTTCTCTGTACCTGCTCCAGTTTGAATTCATCATTTTAAACATGGGAGACCAGAACTGCACACAGTATTCTAGGTGAGGTCTCACCAGTGCCTTGTATAACGGTACTAAAACCTCCTTATCCCTACTGGAAATGCCTCTCCTGATGCATCCTAAAACCGCATTAGCTTTTTTCACAGCCATATCACATTGGCAGCTCATAGTCATCCTATGATCAACCAATACTCCAGGTCCTTCTCCTCTTCCGTTACTTCTAATTGATGCGTCCCCAACTTATAACTAAAATTCTTGTTATTAATCCCTAAATGCATAACCTTACACTTCTCACTATTAAATTTCATCCTATTACTATTACTCCAGTTTACAAGGTCATCCAGATCCTCCTGTATAATATCCCGATCCTTCTCCGAATTGGCAATACCTCCCAGCTTTGTATCATCTGCAAACTTTATTAGCACACTCCCACTTTTTGTGCCAAGGTCAGTAACAAAAAGATTAAATAAGATTGGTCCCAAAACCGATCCCTGAGGACTCCACTGGTAATCTCCCTCCAACCTGACAGTTCGCCTTTCAGTAGGACCCGTTGCAGTCTCCCCTTTAACCAATTCCTTATCCACCTTCTGATGTTCATATTGATCCCCATCTTCTCCAATTTAACTAATAATTCCCCATGTGGCACGGTATCAAATGCCTTACTGAAATCTAGGTAAATTAGATCCACTGCATTTCCTTTATCTAAAAAATCTGTTACTTTTTCAAAAAAGGAGATTAGGTTGGTTTGGCACGATCTACCTTTTGTAAAACCATGTTGTATTTTGTCCCATTTACCATTGACTTCAATGTCCTTAACTAATTTCTCCTTCAAAATTTTTTCCAGGACCTTGCATACTACAGATGTCAAACTAACTGGCCTGTAGTTACCTGGATCACTTTTTTTTCCTTTCTTAAAAATAGGAACTATATTAGCAATTCTCCAATCATTCGGTACTATTCCTGAGTTTACAGATTCATTAAAAATTCTTGCTAATGGGCTTGCAATTTCAGGTGCCAATTCCTTTAATATTCTTGGATGAAGATTATCTGGGCCCCCCGATTTAGTCCCATTAAGCTGTTTCAGTTTCGCTTCTACCTCTGATATGGTAATATCTACCTCTATATCCTCCTTCCCATTTGTCATGCTACCATTATCCCCAAGATCCTCTTTAGCCTTATTAAAGACTGAGGCAAAGTATTTGTTTAGATATTGGGCCATGCCTAGATTATTTTTAACCTCCGCTCCATCCTCAGTGTTAAGCGGCCCCACTTCTTCCTTCTTAGTTTTCTTCTTATTTATATGGCTATAGAACCTTTTACTATTGGTTTTAATTCCCTTTGCAAGGTCCAACTCTACTCGACTTTTAGCCTCTCTGACTTTATCCCTACATCTTCTGACCTCAATTAGGTAGCTTTCCTTGCTGATCCCTCCCATCTTCCACTCCCTGTATGCTTTCTGCTTCTTCATAATCACCTCTCTAAGATGCTTGCTCATCCAGCTTGGTCTACAACTCCTTCCTATGAATTTTTTCCCCTTTCTTGGGATACAGGCTTCCGATAGCTTCTGCAGTTTTGATTTAAAGTAATCCCAGGCCTCAACTACCTTTAGATCCATAAGTTCTTCAGTCCAATCCACTTCCCTAACTAATTTCCTTAATTTTTGAAAGTCAGCCCTTTTGAAATCAAAAACCCTAGTTGCAGATTTATTTTTGTTAATCCTTCCATTTAGTTTGAACTGAATTAGCTCATGATCACTTGAGCCAAGATTGTCCCCTACAACCATTTCTTCTATGAGGTCCTCGCTACTCACCAAAATTAAATCTAAAATGGCATCCCCTCTAGTCGGTTCAGCAACTACTTGATGAAGGAATCCATCAGCTATCGCATCTAGGAAAATCTGAGCCCTATTATTATTACTAGCACTGGTCCTCCAGTCTATATCTGGGAAGTTAAAGTCTCCCATGATCACGCAGTTTCCATTAGTATTTACTTTATTAAAGACATTAAAAAGGGCTCTATCCATATCCAAATTAGATCCCGGAGGTCTATAGCACACCCCAAGCACTATCGTAGGAGAGGCTTTACTAGTTTTCTTCCCCAATGTAATTTTTGCCCAGACAGACTCTGTCTTATCCATTGCATCGCTTCTTATTTCTTTACATTCTAACTCATCGTTGATATACAATGCTACTCCACCCCCTTTACCTTTGTTTCTGTCTTTCCTAAACAGTACATACCCTTCAATACCTGTAGTCCAGTCATGACTACTATTCCACCATGTTTCTGTTATCCCTATAATATCTGGTTTCACTTCCTGCACCAGTAGCTCTAGTTCCTCCATTTTGTTACCTAGACTCCTCGCATTGGTGTATAAACATCTTAATTTTTGCTGTTTGGCCTCGCTCACATTTTGTACCCTATTAGGCACAGTCATTCTACAGCCAGTATAACCTATTAGACTAGTATCCACACCGCCCTCGCTCCTTATATACATTCTCCTACCCATGGCTGTATCCTTTCTTACTTCATCTTCTTCCCTCTCAATGCTAAAATCTGGCGTGGAGATTTTCTGGACATCTCCCATCCATCTCCCCCCAATTCCTAGTTTAAAGCTCTCTTTATCAGTTGTGCCAGCCTCGATCCTAGAAGTCTATTTCCTTCCCTACTCAGATGAAGTCCATCCCGAGAGAACTGACCTCTGTCCGTGAATGCCTCCCAGTGGCCATACATCCCAAAGCCCTCCTTATAGCACCACTGCCTAAGCCATCTGTTGACAGTCATAATCTTGTCACACCTTTGTTGCCCTTCTCTAGGAACAGGAAGGATCCCGCTAAAGATCACCTGAGCCTCAATTTCCTTAAGCGTCTTCCCCAGCCTAGCATAGTCTCCCTTGATACTTTCCAGCGAGAATCTGGCTGTATCATTTGTTCCCACATGAAGGATAATTAGGGGATTCTTTCCCGCTCCCTTGAGGATCCTTTTCAACCTCAGGTCTACATCCCGTATCTTAGCACCCGGAAGACAGCACACCCTTCTATTCTCAGGATCAGCTCTAGTTACAGGCCTGTCTATTCTTCTCAATAAAGAGTCCCCGATCACATAGACCTGCCTTTTCCTGGTGACAGTGCTATTCTCCAGTCTCTCCCCTGTTCCCTCTGGCTGCAAGTTCTTTCCATTCCTGTTTTCCCTTACAATTTTCTTCAACCCATCCTGTATCCTCCTGGGGCTCATATTTGGTGTAGTCTCCCTTGACTCTTCCCCTTTTTCTATAGGGCTAGCCTCTCTTCTCTTCTTCCTTACCCTTCCACCTTCAGCGACTACCTGCTGAGCCCCTTCATTTTCCAACTCTGCAAACCTGTTCCTAAGCTCTATTTCTCCTTCACTAGCCCGTCTTTTTCTCTGCCTGGTTCTTTGAGTCACATGTTTCCACTGACCACTTTCCTCATCCAGTCTCTCCTCAAAATTCCCCAGCCCTGCTTCCATCCGTGAGTCTGAGCTTTTCCCTTCAGATACCTCATATCTTTGCTCCATCATCTGCTCAAACCCCTTCCTAAACTCAACCAGACTTTCCACCTGCATCTCCAAACCTCGGATCTTTTCCTCCATCAGCTCTATCAGACGGCATTTCATGCAGACAAAACTCTTACCGGTTCCCCCCTCCAGGATCATGTACATACCACAGCTTCCACATCCAGTCATCCTCAATGTGTCTTTCACTGCAGGAGTCACTCCCACAGCTGCCTCTGTATGTGTCATCTCCTTCCCACCTAAATCCTGTTAATCTGGGAAACACAAGCCACACCAAAACACCACCACCCACAGCAAAAGCAAACCCCAAACAAGCACCACAATACAAACTCCCCTTGCAAACTCCCACTCAAACTCCCCTGTTTAGAGCTCTGTTTGCTAGCTCCTGTGCCGCTGCAGCTGTCTGTCCACAGACTATACGAGCCAATGCAGCAGTGGCTCATGGCCCCTGAAAACGGACAGCCCCCAAGGTGATTATTGAAGATTGGACTAAGGATATGCAATTGCATTTTGTCTCCCACAAAACTCCACCCCAGGTGGAAAGCTGGTGGAAGGATTGAAGGCTAAGAGGAATCACAGCTAATAGAGCTAACTGGAGGATGACCATTCCGGTTCATATCAACTGTTGAGGTTTTTAAATATGTTTTCATTCCACTCTGGAACTAAAACAAAACCTTTTGAACTTTTTACAAAAATGGAATTGTATCAAAATGTCCATTTTCTCTGACGATGCAAATGTTGAAATGTCAGAGACAGAAGCCTGGTGGTCAGGATGTGGAAGACATAAGGTCAAATCCCTGTTCTCCCTGATTCAAAGCAGAATTTCTCATCCTAGTTCTCTCTGATTCAGGCATTTGACTGGGACTTCCACTTTCCAGGTGCTCTAACTACCAGGCTAAGAACATGAGTATCGCTATCTCTCCCCCCAAAAATGTTTGGGTTTTGACAAAACAACATATTTCAACAAAATTTCATGACACTGAAAATGTTTCAACTGGCTATTTCAGACTCCACTGAGAATACAAGATGGCTTGTACTTCATCACTTCAATGTCAGACTTCTACACCCTCATCCCGTACATTGCAGAGCCAATGCTTATATTGACTAGAAAACCCTATTGTGACATAGCTAAGGACACAGTTCGTGGATAGCAATGGGGTGGGAGGATTAGAATAATTTCTCAGATACATCTGAGATCATGAGTTGTGCAGTCAGCCTGGCAACAACTATAGCCAAACTAGCACACACGTGCAGCTTCAGGATTCGGTCCTCCAATTTTGTATCAACCCTAGAGAGTGATAGCTTACCATTGCTATGCATGGAAGGATGATGTTCAGATACAGAAGCTACCCCATGACTTGCGGCATAACCGCCAACATATGATTTGTCTACCTGGATTAAAGTAAAATCTGAAGTGCTGGTGGCCACCCAGGAGAAGCAGGAATGGGATGCTAGTGCTGATACAGCACACTGAATTCATAAGAGGGCAGCATGAGCAGCAGAAGGCCAAGAGTGGGAAGCAAGAAAGGGCATTCCACCTGGACATGCATTTGTAGGGGCACACGTGAATATAGCACATAATTCTACCTATTCAGAACAAATTACTCTGCTACAGGAGAACCTAACGTGAAGACCAAGGGCCAGAGATGGAGCTTTGGAGATTACTTCAATAGAGCTACACCAAGTTATACTACCTGAGGATTCGGACCTTAATTACTGAGGCAACTTAACCTACAAAGCATAGTCCTGAGAATCTAGGGTAAAACCAACCGTACTGCAGTGAAAGGGATGGTACGACTGATGCGCAGCACTGTTTCCCTAGCACAGGGCTAGGTCTATCAGGCACAGCGAACTCAAAATGCTATTGCTTCCACCGATGCCCACGGCTAATCTTTAGCGAGCAAAACCACCTAACCTACTTCCCCCACACCTTTAAGCGTAACCTCCTACATCTAGATAACATGAACTTTAATCTTAGCAATGTTTAAGGGACCCACTCTGTTAATCTATATTCAGCTGTGCTACAATCAATATGCGTTACAGCTCAATACAAGACTGAATGAGTAGAGCTGAGCCTGGATGGGCAAACTTGGGGTAAAGATCAGAGCTGGAAAGGGATTTTGGTTTCATCTCTAATGCAGAGGCAGTATAAATCCAGTATCTTAGAAAAAGAGTAATATAATTGTGTTTAATTTTGATTCCAAGTAAAAACTGGAAAGAAAACCACAGGTTATGTGTTATATGTGAGACAGCAATGAGAAGGGAAGAAAGAATTTTCTCATCCCAAAAGAATATATTCATTCATTACTCTTTATGTCACATGTTACTTTTCAACAATATTTTGTGATTCCCCCTGAAAAAACAAAACCTTCATTGTACCCATCAGAAATACAGAATGATCATTTTATATATGTTTATTATATACCGTGTTTTTGGATAAAAGATTGTTTCTTATAGACAATATGTTGCTAACAAATCATTCACACAATTATTGAAAATGTGGAGCACTGTCTGCTGGAAATGCAATGATATTGCTGAAGTAACTCAGTGCGTATTTGCCTAGGGATATTCTATAACTGGCATTTCTAACCTGATTTTTAATCCATTATTTTAAATTACTCCAAGAGCCTGATATTCCTTATTTGTATTCAGCTGGGAAAGCACAAGGGTTTGTTTATATAAATAAATAAATCTCTGAGGACAACATAGCACTGGCATGTAACCAGATATTTACAATCTGAAATATGCTAGCTTGAATAAGTGATTTTGGGCAGTTCTGAGAAAATGATAATGGTGGAGGGAGAGACAAGAGAGATGAGCAGTATTTCACACTAGATCAACGCATCAGATTAATTTTATTTATGAAGGTTCTCCAGGTACACATTTTAAGGGGAGAACACCATACTGAAGTGTAACTATCAGTGAGATTTCCATGTGATCAACCGATCAGGCTCAGAGAAGTTTATATTCCATTTTCCTACTCTGTAGTTTAGGAACTTTGTTGTTGTTGTTGAGGGTAACATACCCTTCTATATCAATAGAAAGGAATGCCAGAGTAAGGATTCAACAGAAAGACTGACATGTACAGGGGATGCACTGATAGTATGTGTCAGGATTTACATTTCCTATAGGAATCAAATACATGCTCAGTTAGATTCTGTATGTTATTGCTTTTTTGAAAATTAGAGTAGAAGACGAGTTTGTGATACAGTAGAACCTTAGAGTTATGAAAACCAGAGTTACAAACTGACTGGTCGACCACACACCTCATCTGGAACTGTAAATACGCAATCGGGGAACAGAAATGGAAAAAAAGCAAATACTATACAGTACAGAACTGTGTTAAATGTAAACTACTAAAAAAGGGAAAGTCTGAAAAAAATTTGACAAGGGAAGGAAACTGTTTCTGTGCTTGTTTCATTTAAATTAAGATGATTAAAAGCATTTTTCTTCTGCAAAGTAAGTTTCAAAGCTCTATTAAGTCAGTGTTCAGTTGTAAACATTTGAAACAATCACTATATTTTGTTCAGAGTTATGAACAACTTCCATTTATGAGGTGTTTGTAACTCTGAGGTTCTACTGTACTTTGCACCTCACTTGCAGATAAAAATTGGACAACTTCAACTACCCAATAAGCATCATTCTGCCTCCACCTGATGCAATGACACAAAAATATCCCTAACAGTTCTCCAACACCAGTTTTCCCAGGTTAGATATGGAACAGAAATGAATGGAATTGGAAGGAATCCATTACTTCCTCAAGAAGAGTTATGAAACAGTGTCTGGTACAGAAAACCATCTGTTCCACAACTACCCAGCAGCAACTTTCATTTCCCATATGTTGCAGAGATTTCCATCAGTACCTACTTAATCATGGGACCCTGTCATATCATTGCTCTTTGTTGTCCATCTACCCACACTGTAAGCTCCAGATGGGGACCAACAAAACCATGCCATTTTCTGCCCATGTAATGTATAGATATCTATTTAGTTGGTCTCCCCATCGTGAATGAGATTCCTCAATGTCATATATAACAACAAACTTTAATTTCATCATTGCAGCTCTTAACAAGCAGCAAGTGAGGATAACCCAAGGTATTTTTCCATCTTTTATCAATGTTACTTATAGCAGCAGCGCAAAGACGAAATTCAAATTTGAGATGCGTAGAAACATAACACTTTTCTTTGTAAATTGATGACTCTGTTGCACATTGTTCCCATTAACAAACAACTAAATGATATTTTATTGCACTTCACCAGAAGATACAAATGTAGCCTACCATGCAATATGTATATAAAAGAACAGACAGCAAGAGTTTAAAAGGAAGCATAGGGTTTCAACCATCAAGTGTGAAAAACACATTATTTCAGAAACAGGCCTGTGTACTGTTACTCCCCTTTAAAGAGCTTGATTTCCTCCTGAACCATTTCCTGTAAGCTGAAACTTTTTCAGCATAAAAACTGAATGCAGCAGTTATGGTCTTAAGTGATTTGGAACCTTTGGTTTCCATACTGCATGATACCGAACTGCAAATACTCTAAGAAAATAATCTATCCTTGAAGATTAGAGCAAGAACTTTTTTTTTAGCATGCATTTTCTTTAATAGACTATAGATTGCTGTCTTGACTGTCTTTCATATATGTTAATCAAGATAGATGTGGAAGATGTTACAAGAAAGAGCAGTAAACATCAAATAAAGTAGCCTAGATAAATCTTCAGCATAAATAAGCCACAGTTGGTAGGGAACCAGAGTAATCAGCTAGCGACTTGTGTTTTATTAGGTCATGCCCTTTCTCTTCTATCATGAAAATAACTACAGTGAAATACCTTTAATGTATTTAAAATCCCAGTAGATGTATTGACAGTACCTTTGTCTGGACCATGCCTGGTCTCTGGTCCCTCAAGTGCTCCAGGGTTGCAGCAATATCAATCTCTTTAGCACCTGTAACAAACCACAAACTGGGATGAGTTCAGAGCAAAAGATAATACATGCTGAATCTGTCAATCTCTTGCTATCGGGTTCCCTTTAGGCGAACAGTCCAATTGAAAATTATTACATCCATCCCTCAGCAGACTAGGCAGACAGCTGCAATTTGTGTGTTCATAAAGGAAAAAAAATAGGTGGAAAAGGCAGTTTTGATTAGCATTAATTCAAGAAAACCTGGAGAAAAACAAATTCTTAAGAGATGCCTAGGTAGATACCTCCCAACAGCAGAACATATTTATTAGAAACTACAGGCCCATCCTGGCAATGCTTATTGCTGTAAGTTACCCCATTGCTGGCGCAGGAGATATGCATGGTTTAAGCTCTAAGCATTTACCATTATCAGTTCTATCACATTTTAAAAAGGTCTCAAAGCCAACCGCAGTCAGGTTTATGCTAATATAAACAGCATGAACATCCTCTTTAAGAGAGACACTCCCACAGTTCCCCTCAATAGCACCTTTTCAGGAAAATTCATACTCAAAACACTCAAGAAAGGCAATTTAAAACAAATAGTTTAATTTTGTTTTAATGTGGGGAAAATACCAAGAAAATCTTTAAAAACAAATCACCAAGGCTAAGAAAATATATCACTTTGTAACGTCTTCCTGAAAATGAGCATTTCTGTATCTGTATCAGAAATAGACCTTTAGTCATACAATGGGCGTAGCAAGGACAGCTCAAAGGTTGCCACCTGGGATCTCTACATATTACATGGGACTTTACATGAGATATTTGACGATAAAGTAGGAAGATATTTAAGACAAAAATAAAGATCTCCTCAAAAAACCAAAAGAAAAGACACTTCCCAAAAGTGTAATAAATAAAATAAAATAATAATATCACATCTCAACCACAGCTGATGCAGCTAGAATTCCCATGGAAAGCATCAATTCAGGTGAGGATTGCACCACAGAAAACGACAAATAACTGTTACCCTTGTCTGCAGAACAAGAGCACCTTTTTAACAATGTGAGTACTTAATTTTAATGGGAACGGTGTAACTTAATCAACACCCACACACTGAAGGAGAGATTTTCAAAGTTTCACCTTTACCTACAGTGGGGGAAGAGTTAGGCTGATGCTGTACTTTTTTCAAAATCCCACCTATAATTTTTATAAAGGATGGCAGCCTCTATGCCTAGGCCTTAAGATTAAAATGTCAAGGTAACGCAAGGGGTTTGCGCAGGAACCCAATGATACTGTTCAATGTTCAGGCAGACTTCCATACGCCCTTTATGAAAATTTCAATGTCAGACAAAAGTTGATTTCACAATACACATTTTTCAAACCTCTTGAGAATCAACAGTCAGAAAAATCTTAAAAGTGCATTAAATAGCCATTGAGCTCCTTCCTTTCTATCATACAGATTATGGTGCTGATCAGGGTGCTTATACACTATCACCAGGACTACAGCCCTGCTAGTGTGCACGATGTTTGGTAATAAGGCCCTGACTCAGCAAAGCAGTTAAGCACATGGGTAGTACCATTGGACTAGCGATCTTAAAGTTAAGCACGTGTTTAAGTGTTTTGCTGAATCTGAGCATAAGTGCTTGGAAGATCTGACTTCGTTTGGTGTTCAGCGTATAAACCATTACTCATCATAGACTATGTTAGTTGACAGAAGAGGGAAGATAATGAAGGTAGATCAGAGAGGGTACCCCCTTGCCTTCCCCAATACACACACACACACACACATTACTACCTGCTCAAGCTACCCTTACAGGCATAGGAGAAAAGAGAAAATGTTTTACAGCTCTTAAAAAAAACCAAAAAAACCCCCACCACGACTGGGAAATGCTCAGAGACTATGGTAATGGGGCCTACATAAATGCCTCGAGAGACTAATCAACTGAATATAGTGCTGCAAAATTGGGCTGCTGCTTTGAAAGAAAACGCGTGGAACAAGAACATTTGGACTAGAAGATGAGATCTACGGCAAGAGGTAACCCTGGTAGTTTCTCTCTACGTGAGCAAACCTCCTCCCTCCCAAACACTACCACACCTTTCACATCTATTCCCTCATTGTACTAAACCCAAAGTAAATATATCTCACTATTCCTCTCAGAAAACACAGTGTGATAAGGGCTTTTTCTATTCTAAATATGCCAGATTGGTAGCATATTACATAAGCTCCACTATATTGTGCGGTTTCAGAGTAGCAGCCGTGTTAGTTTGTATTCGCAAAAAGAAAAGGAGGACTTGTGGCACCTTAGAGACTAACAAATTTATCTGAGCATAAGCTTTCGGGAGCTACAGCTCACTTCATATTGTGTGTTGGTCTATGGAATAGCTTAAGTCACAATTCTAGACTAAGGAGGAGATTTTTCAAAAGGCATAAACACCCAGCTCACATTCAGAATCAAGGGGAGCTGAATGTCTATTTGACTAGGTCTTCCTAATTGCTTTAGTGGCACACATGACATAAATTCATGGTCTTCATCACTTTGAGGTTTTCCATTTCCACCTGGAAGTGCGGAACAGTGACATAATAGATAGCATTTTTCATCCTGGAGCACACAAAAGCACTTTACATCCAGCTTCACTGCTATGCAGACATCCCTGGGAAAGGAGGCATTGTAGTTGGAGAAAGGGAAATCTTATCTAGGGACACTAAGTCAAAATCCATACACAGAGTGCTGCCATGGAATCCTTTACATCCACACAGAGCTAAAAGGACTGCAGATTTTTATAGTTTTCATCTGAACGGCTCACACACAAGGTACAGGTAACTCAATTTATCTATAGTGGAAAAAGGAAGAGCTGAGTCAGCCCTATCAGGACTTGAACCTATGACTCCAAGGACACCTAAATATTCCAAATGTTTTGCTTAGGCCATTAACCCATCCCCTCTACCAATAGATAAAAATACCAGTATGCTGTCTATGGAAACAATGTACATCGTATAGGAAAGGGTAAAAAGTACTGGCTCAAATCCAGCCACAGATAACTGGAAAGGAGAAAGCAGAATATGTCAATAAGGCCTGCTTGTCTAAAACACATATCCCTCTGTCATATAATGCCATTGGCTTCAGGAAATAAAGTTAAAAGGGCAATGTCTAAACTGGATAAAGAATTGACTTTTCTCCTATGACTACATGTTATCTCATAACCAAAGTCTTCCATGAAATAAATGTGGTCCTGCTTGCCATAGGCTGCCTTTTAATAAGAGATTTCTGTGTTTGTTTTATGTGTATCTAAGAGCAAAATTTACTGTGAGACTGAGTAGCTGCTGTCACAGTAGCAGCAGTAATATGAGAGGTGAATTTGTAAGCATTTTTACAGAATATATCTTAGCTTCTGTCATCCCTATTTACACTGAGCGGTACCTGACTCTCATTGAGCTGAGTAGGACCACCCATCATACACCAATATTCAAGCAGTAAAGTGGGCAGAATCCAGCATTTGGTAATTAACAATAACATTTTTAAAAGATCAAGGCATTTACAGTGAGTGGTCAAACAACCCACATCAGAAAATGTTAGCAGCCTAAACAGAGAGAAAACATGAAAAGACGCAAGTTGAATTATATTTTGCCCCAAGGAGAGAAACAGTTTCTGAAGTTTTGGGTCAACCCTCCTCCTCCACCTCCTGCTCCTCCCCTGGGCAGCAATGTAGGAATTGGCACTAAGGAGCAGGCGCTCCTGATTAGCGGCCTCCAAAAGGTTAAATGTTTGGCCTGCAGAGAGTCACATCAGTAGACTATCCAGTAATACAATAAATAACAGACATGAGCTAGTCAAGATCCACTGCAATAGGCTGTCTGAGGGTCCCACTGGCAACTCCCAGTATCTAAACAAACAGGATATTAATATTACTCATACGATTAATGCCCAGAGGCCCCAGTCAGTATTGGGGTCCCAGTGTGTCAGGCACTATACAAACACATAAAATGCAAGCCCTGATAACAGCAGCATTTCTTTAGAGGGAAGTTTGTAAACAACTAAAACATGACTTTATTTATTACACAATATCCTCATACGTGCTTACACTGAAGGCAAGGGTAAAAACCCTATAATGGGTCCAGGATCTTCACTGAGCTAACCATCTGTGTTACACTAAGGAGGACATTCATGCTGGGAACCACTTTCAGATATATCAGCAAATGCTCTAGAAAAAGACAAAAATTGGGTAAACCATATGTGAATTTATTCACAAAGAACATTAAAGGGAAGTTGGGGTATTAGTTAAGGACTCATGAAAGCTGGGTTCAACTCTTGGCTCAGAGATTTCCTGTGTGACCTTGGGTAAATCATTTACTCTACCCTGTGGCCTCAGTTCATCATCTGTAAAAAGGAATACTACTTCTTTCTCACACAGGGGTATAGTGAGGATAAAATCCAGAGCTGCTTTTAGGGGTGGGCAATCAAGGTGATGGACCTGGATGCCAACTTTCAGGGGGCACCATGCCAGGGGTGGGGTATGGAAACATCTTCCACCTTGGCTGGCAAAATACATAGGGTTGTTTCCGATAAAATCCATTCATGGATGAGAGATGCTCAGTTAGTACAGTGATGAGGGCAAGATAATCTATATTACTGTTTAAATAGCTGTGACATTGGAGTGTGAGGTCACAAACATGGGATTATTGGGACTTCCATTGTATCCTTAAGGAGGAGGAGATGAGCTGTGTGAGAATAAACTCTCATCCAAATAGAAAGAAATGGAATACTAAAGGAAGTATGGAAAATGACCTGTCATATGCACTTCTTTTTGTGCCATGTAGGGGTTAAATTTCATTCCTGTGAGCTATTCCCTCTCTAATGTATCTTTTTATATTTACTAAATAATAAAGATTTTATATTAGTTCTTGAAGGGCAAAGGGTCTTGTTAGGTCATATTAAAACCTTTCTTATTAAAATCTCCAAGGAAACAGTCCTGAAGAGCCCCTAGGTCAGTTCTTTTCAATTATATTGCTAGAAGCTGAAAGAGATCCAATTAATATTTGTAAGACGTTGCTGATTGGCAGCCTTTTAGCTTCAGTCATGTACTTTGCTGTATTTGCAGTCTGTCAGGCATGCCATGAAAGAATCATTTTGGAGTAGCATGTTTTAGTCTTAAGGACAGAGGTATGACAGCAATGAAAGTCAGATGTCTGATCACAGTGTGTGTATATATATTGGGAGAATATTGCCAGGTCACTGATCATTAGTGTCGATGGCATCCCAGCCATAACTCCAACTCCATCTATAATCGTCATTGGACAAAGGCTAAAAGACACCATTGCCAGCCATAAAGGACTCTGCAGCGAGGAAGTGGGACCTCTTCTTTCTTCCTTATCCTGTTTTGTCTCAAATGCAAGTGAAATAAAATACACTTGTAAATAATGTTTGGAGTACAAACTTTTTTTTATACTGAAGGTGATGGATACAAACTGTAAATATTTAAGCAATTCTCATTTTCTGTAACTGCTAGACGTCTGTTATTGGCTGCGAGGGTCACTTAATGTCATGACATAAAAAACAGAGAGAAGCTTCAGCGAAGAGTTAGTGAAGCTGCAACACTTTTCAGGTTTTGAGGCACCCACCCCCGCAACCATTTTTAAGGTTAATGCAGGAGATCATAGATACAAATTGGAGTTTTCAGTGGAAGACAGTTATCCCACTCTTTTGCAAAAAGTGGATTCCAGTATGTGTATCTGGGGATGGGAATAAGAATAAATAGGTTATATCTAAGGGCTTGTCTCCACTTTTTGTGGATCGATGCTGCAGCGATTGATTCACCGGGGGTTGATTTAGTGGGTCTAGTGAAGACCCACTAAATCGACTGCTGATCGCTCTCCCATCCACTCTGGTACTCCACAGGAACGAGAAGAGTAAGGAGTCAATGGCAGAGTGTCTCCTATTGACATAGTCTAGTGCGGTCCCCGTTAAGTAGATCTAAGCTATGTCAACTTGAGTTACGCTACTAATGTAACTCAAATTGAGTAGTTTAGATCGACTTTCCTCCCCTGCCATAAGGGTCATAGTCACTTTTTCAACCCAGACAGCAATACATTTAACTCTAACCCTATTAGAAACTTTCCACCCCAGTCAATATATACACAAGATTTTTTTTTTTTAATCCACAATCAATATCTGTTTTTCACAATTAACAGGAAAAGTATGCATGTACACAATGAAAAGAACATTAAACCACAACAGTGAAAAAAGAGAAAATATTTCAAAATTTTAATAAGACATATATTACTATGCCATATAATAATACTATATACACACAATTTTTATTAATATTAGATAATATTGTATATTGAATTTATCATGCATTCTGAAGGAAAATGATTGAAGTTATCAAGTTTCACAGTAGCAGCCGTGTTAGTCCGTATCCGCAAAAAGAACAGGAGTTCTTGTGGCACCTTACAGACTAACAAATTTATTTGAGCATGGCCCACAAAAGCTTATGCTCAAATAAATTTCTTAGTCTCTAAAGTGCCACAAGTACTCCTGCTCTTTTTGAAGTTATCAAGTACAGGTCAGCTTGTACATCCCATGTATAATTGGTTGTAGATTCCATCTACCCCAGACAGCCAGCGAAACCTAAATTACTACATCTTCAACAGTCTTGTAGGGCTTGAAATACTGTACTGGCATGTCAATTTTAAGCCAATATCCTTTGTCACTGCAGAAGAATAAGTAACTACAGAGATAAAATTTGTGTAAATTTTTCATTGAGTACTAGAGCAAACTCTGCCCTACACAGGCTATTGACAGCACGAAAATGCAGAAACCGATCATCACTAATTGGAGTAAAGCGGTGCTGACTTCTACTAAGCTGTCATAAATATAAAGGGAAGGGTAACCACCTTTCTGTATACAGTGCTATAAAATCCCTCCTGGCCAGAGGCAACATCCTGTTACCTGTAAAGGGTTAAGAAGCTCAGCTAACCTGGCTGGCACCTGACCCAAAGGACCAATAAGGGGACAAGATACTTTCAAATCTTGGGGGTGAGTGAGGCTTTTGTTGTGCTCTTTGTTTACGTGATGGTTCTCTCTTGGGATTGAGAGAGGCCAGACAGAAATCCATCTTCTCCAACCCATCCTAATCCAAGTCTCCAATATTGCAACCAGTATAGGTAAGCCAGGCAAGGCAGATTAGTTTATCTTTTGTTTTATGTGAATTTTCCCTGTGTTAAGAGGGAGGTTTATTCCTGTTTTCTGTAACTTTAAGATCTTTAACGTTAAGAACTTTAACTTCTGGATCCTCTGTGTTTTGAATCTGAATACCCTGTAAAATATTTTCCATCCTGATTTTACAGAGATGATTTTTACCTTTTTTTTTTTTTTTTTTAAATAAAATCCTTCTTTTAAGAACCTGACTGATTTTTCCATTGTTCCAAGATCCAGGGGTTTGCGTCTTTGATGATTTTGTAACAAATTGGTTAGGATATTATTCTCAAGCCTCCCCAGGAAAGAGGGTGTAGGGTTTGGAGGGATATTTGGGGGGAAGTCATCTCCAAGTGGTCTCTTTCCCTGTTCTTTGTTTAAAATGCTTGGTGATGGCAACACACTGTTCAAGGCCAAAACAAAGTTTGTATCTTGGGGAAGTTTTTAACCTAAGCTGGTAAGAATAAGCTTTCATGCGGGTCCCCACATCTGTACCCTAGAGTTCAGAGTGGGGAAGGAACCCTGACATAAGCCAAGGGAATTCTACTCTTAGCAGGACTGGGTTTATTTTAACATTTAGATTCCAACTCAGTGGGAGTTGATGGTCCTCTGCTTTTTACAAGATTCCATCCTAGCTATTGTACTTGAAAAGAGGATGTAGGTAATAGAGGATTACTTTTAAAACCCATAATGACACCTGTATGATTAATGTTATGGTCACACTAACAGGCACTGCTACATATAACCCTTTCAAACTAACATATGAGCATCAACTATGACCACTGTAGCATTCCATACACACATTCCCAAATACATGCATACAAAGGGATACTGGCCTTGATAACTCTAAATCAAATTTATACAGGGGATTCTATGACCCCCACCTTAGCTCTTTCACAATTTCACAATTCTGGACAATCCACTGTTTCCAGCACCTGTGCCAGATGCTGTAGGCTAGTCACCTGGAAGACCATTGTTGAAGCAAGTGCAGTTTTGAAAATGCCACTCAGTGCTGTGTTTAATGGTTTGCTCAAAGAAATATGCTCCTTCTTGAATCCCCATATGGGAGTGTGCACATGTATGTTATATAGACTGGTGTTGAGATCCAGTTGGCCCATATGGGTCTTTCAAATTGCAAGATCTATATTTATTTTACTCTGGTTTTCTATTGCGAGTACATTAGCTAGTGGTAGAGCATCCATGAGATACTACACAGAATGTACTGAGGAAAATATGCAATAATTCTGGACAAGTCTTTAATAAAAGATAGCCTTCTATAAGAGTCACAATGGGATTGGTTTAAGATTGCGCAGAAATTATACTTTAGTGTCATAACCTACATTGTAACTTTAAGGGCCAGAGACTACCATCTGGTCAATTAAACACTTCTCTTGAAATCCATCTATGGATTGACTGCGTAAGATTAACTTCAAAAATGTAGCTCTTCACTCTGTATTTACCTCATTTTCCAAATGTTTGCCCAGCTGCTTATTGAACTGATAGCACACCATTGCATGGCTGGCTTTTTCAGTTTGTTCCATATTCTAACCTATCCTTTGTGTGAAGAAATGCCGTCCAAATTCCTTATATGCTTGTCTCCTCCTCAGCTCCAGTCAATGACCTCTTGTTTTCAAATTAGTTACTATCTCAAGCTGCTTACTGACATCAATACATTCCTTTCATGATCTTCCAAAGCTCTATGGGGACCCCCTTAGTTTTTCTTTTCCAAGATATAGTCCATGTCTGATCAATCTTTCTTCATGATTCATGTGCCTCACATGCTGAATAATTAGGACTGCTCCCTACCATACTTTCAGTCCTAATACCCTCCTACAGAGCAACCTCTGTGAACATATACTCCAAAGTATTTAAAAAGAAAAAAAAAATCACATCAATAATTTGTTTGCCTTTTTTTTTTTATAACCTCTATACATCATAAGGGAAACTATCAGCACAATCAGTCCTCAGAATATGCTATGGGAAATATAAACCAGCATCACTTTCACAGTGAGCTCTCACTCATTTTTCAGTAGAAGCTTGCT
Organism: Dermochelys coriacea; assembly: GCF_009764565.3. Lineage (NCBI taxonomy): Eukaryota > Metazoa > Chordata > Testudines > Dermochelyidae > Dermochelys > Dermochelys coriacea. Next base: position 251,488,638 of record NC_050069.1, on the reverse strand, counting down.
GGAATGTTCAAGTTTGTCATAGGTTTCTGTTTTAATTATTATTAATGGATTACTTTATAGCACCAATCAGCCATTCCACAAATGTATACATGTAATGCTACTCATCGAACTGTGTTATTTAAAAGCAGAAATTTAAACAATTAAAATGTGCTTTTAAGTTGTTTGCTCTAAGTAGCACAAGTTCGCCTTTCTTGGAAGGCTCTACCATTAAAAAAATTGACCTAGACATCCACTGTGCCCTTTGGCCTGTGGCTTGGGGCAAAGCTCCCTTTGTGGTCAATTATGTGTTGGGAAAGCCTGCAACAAGCAATATAGCTTAATTGTGTTCCTTGGGTAATTCGGTGCCAGTTATATTACATAAAACCAACTCACTTGCAGAACTGCCCTGGTTAATATACAATACGTATACATGGATGCAAAGAACTGTCTTCATAAAAAGACTGAAGAAGAGATGAAGAAACCTGAAGAATTCTGTGCAAGTTTGAAAGCTTCTCTCTCTCATCAGCAGAAGTCAGTTCAATAAAAGCTATTAACTCAGGCACCTTGCCTCTTCATAAAGAGCACTAGTAACATTTCAGACATTATGCAACCACCATTATTGCTAATACTTGGGGGCAGGTTGTGGAGAATACAAAAGTGCAGATACCAAAACCTAGAACTTTGCTTTACTGACCTTAATTTTTTCCTAAGATAATTATCCAAATCTAACTAACTGGATACAGAATTCAAGGCTTCGCTATACAATGGATTCAAATCTAGAAGACAAAATAAACAAACAAATCTCAGCTATCCATTTTAAAACTCAGAATTTTTCTGCCCTAAATTTTCCACAGGAATTCCATCACTTTCCAGTCCCACTTCACAGCCTCTGAAATATCAAACAAATAATAAGATGACAATCTTCTCTCTAAACCATATTTAGTCTGTCAACTATGGTAATAAAACATTCTATACATTCTGTGTTTACAGTGGAAACTGGCTCTTAGACCTAAATCTTCTCTCATTTACCCCAGTATTAATCCAGACTAACTGCACAGAAGTCCAGGAAGTTGATCTAAATTTACATCATTGTAACTGGAAAACAGAATTTGACTTAATCTTTATACAAGGACATAAAAATTAACAAATTAAATCCAATTTAAAATACTAATGTGTACAAGTATTCTCTTTTACACAGGCTTCTTTTTAGTGGCGGTGACCTGTCTATTTTATTATGCTTGTTAGATCTGTGTTATGTATAAGCAAAAGGCCCTAGTAAAAAGGGATCTGTTTAGCTAAATACTTTGGAATATTGCTATTGGTAATGATGAGTCACAAGAGGAACTAAGGAATCCTTCTAGCTTTCACATTTGGAAGAGTTTCAGAGTAGCAGCCGTGTTAGTCTGTATTCGCAAAAAGAAAAGGAGTACTTGTGGCACCTTAGAGACTAACAAATTTATTTGAGCATAAGCTTCCGTGAGCTACAGAGAGCTGTAGCTCACGAAAGCTTATGCTCTAATAAATTTGTTAGTCTCTAAGGTGCCACAAGTACTCCTTTTCTTTTTACATTTGGAAGAGGTTTCACTGAGTTTGGCTATGCTACATCCAATCTTTATGCTGTATTCTCAGGTTCTGAAATTTATAATGTATTTCAATAGAATTTGATAACTCGTATTTTCCAATCACTTCAATTAGTATCCAAAATTCAAATAATTATTTGCACTATGAAGACCTCTCAGAAGAGGAAAACAAAACTGGAAACCTCATATAATTTTCCTTCAGATTTGTTCCGTACTTCATTATGCCAGAGAATACTCCAATAGTAGTCTCTTGTAGTATTTCAGTACTTGTGCTCACTACCAGAATGAAGAAGGGAAGAAAAGAAAAATGAGGAATGGAAGAATGCTGAAGTTCTTCGAGTTTCAAAAAGAAAAAGCCCAAGCAGTTCAGGTTTGGTGTGGTTTTGGGGGGGAAGTTCAGATGAATTATTTTATCTAAAACAGCTTACCCAGCTCTGTGGAAAAAAAGCTAAACAAAATCTTGCTGAATGTATTAGTGTGAACATATGAATGAAGAATGTTAAAATTCATAACAGGAAATTGCCGCTGAAATGTACTGTAGCAAGCATTCTCTAATCATCAAAAGACCATGAACTGTCATTTTCTTCCCTCATTCAACCACTGAAAGTGCACACTGATTTCAAAGGAAACCTCTGTACTTTACCTCTAAAACAAAGTGAAGGATTGGACAGGAGATATTCTGGTTAAAAAGCACCAATCTGAACTGAGGTAGCAATGAAGCCATCTCTATATTTTTGGTATTTCTCTGGCTCCAAGTACTATGCAACCAAAATATCCCATCCCCACATAAGCCTTTTCTTGTATTATTCTAACTGGCTGGGTTTCTAAGAACCACTAGTGAATATCACAGAAAGGAAATGAGAGTATCACTCAGGACCAAAGCTTGGACTAAAATGAGCATCTGGGTACTGAAAAGGTGGTATTACCCGGGCACTTTTCTGTAACACCCTAAAATTCCATTGTTCATTGAAATGGATTATCATCATTTAGAGTTGTCAAGTCCTGGTGCCTTCAGTAAGGCTATACTTGAGGCACCACTCAAGTCAATGGGAATGTTGCTATTGATTTCAATAGTAGCAGGATTAGACCCTTGTTAGGACACTGCTCTGCATAAGAAATAATATAACCAATACCTGTACAAAAGTAGCAAGATGGCAAAGCATAGCACTGAAGCTAGTGGAACTGTTAAATATAAGAATAAACTTAACTGTAAAACTTTTCACTGACCCCATGCTAGAGGAATAATTTGAACATTTAGATACAACTGATTTGTGACTGCAGAGCATAAAACCAAAGTTGAATAGACTGCTTGTATTGAAATTTTGGTACAGAATGGATATCAGTGTCATTTGTCTTAACTATTCCAATTTTATACAATTGGATTATTTAACATGGCATCTTACACTAATGGATCTTACAATGCACAGATAAGCCACTATGTTTATAATAAAGAGTATACCATAATTCATTACAAACAGACAGTCCAACAGGAAATCCTTCATGATGATATGCAAAGTCAAAGGGGCTCCAAAAATGCATGCTGAAGTTGTTTGAATAACAATGGCAACCGGGGGGACTGGAATGTGTTTACTCAGCATAGTGCTTCCCCCAGCATCATGAGATCTTTTCACATGCCCTGCTCACTACTCAAACACAAAATGCAGGAGGAAATCCTTAACATTTATGACGAAAGTATTCTGGCAGAACCATTTCTGTGATCAGTGTTAGCTTTAGCGTTCCCACGCAACCACAACTGAAGTGCACTAGAATAGTGTGGGAGTTTTTTGGGGTGTATGTGGGTTTGAGGTTGACTTGGCAAATGTTGTATCACTGTTTGTAAAGTTGTATCACTTATGTAATATGAAATCCTTTACCAATTGATTTCTGCTGCCATAAATTTGAATAATTTAAATAACTGATTGTTTGCTTTAAGTGTATAAAACAGTATAGTTTAGTGCAACTCTGACTAGCTGTAGTAGCAGTAAATCTGAATTTATAACATATTTTAACAGATGTATCAGCACTAATTTACTATGCGATTAGGAGTGAAAATTTTAAACAACAAAAGCATTTACAGTTAAATGTCTAAAAGAAACCATTTCAAATGTAGAAAAGGAAATCATTACATGAAAAAGAAGCACCCTTTTCTAAATCTGCCCTATTAAAAATCCCACTAAAGAGCCAAAGCATTTTATTGATTGTTTTCTACTTTCCCACTGCTGAAACTAAATAGTCTTCTATTTACATCGATTTAAAAATGCATTATTGTCTACTTTCTAATAAACCAGACAGTGGAACAAGAACTCAAATTATTCTAAGTTTATTCTTAAAAGTCTTTTTTTCGGGGGGAGGGGGGGAAGACTGAAGCCTTAATCCTTAAAAGCCTTTTTGAAAGAAATGTTAGTAGATGCTGGCCTTGCAGCTGGGCCCAGATTGAAAGTGCACTTACATTTTTCTGTTTAGAACTGAAGGACTCTAAACTTAGTGCTAGCACTCCACATAAAAGCTTTGGAAATGGCATTCTTTGGTACTCGTGCAATTCATTCTTTAAGAAAAGGAAATGGAAAGAAAGATTTCATGTCCAGGGCTTCAGGCCTTTGATCATTTGATGAACATTGGATCCTCAACCTGGGCCTCAAACTTCTCAGGCCAGACAAAGAAGGCCTAGGCCTCACAGACTGGGCCTAGATTCCTGTCAGAACAAAACCTTTGGCTGCCTCACAGTGTGACAGCCTGGGAAAGGCCCACCTCAGCAGGGTTGAGATGCCCGCTTTGCCCTTTGATCTTTCATTTAAACTACAGCCAAAGCACCAGGTCAGAGGATTTCAAATTGCACACCCCCATTGGCAGAGGGGAGCAGGTCAAGAACAAAATGGGGGTGACCAATCTAAAAAGCCCTGTGACTCCTTTCTTTGGCCAGTTTCACATGACTTGTCTTGTATTGTGCAACACTAAGCCCCACACTTAAAATGGAATTTGACATTACATGGTACAATGGAGTCAATAAATGGCATTCTTTAGTGCTCTTACAACAAAGTCAACCCTTCCTTAAGTGTTTGAAAGCCTGAAGCTAGAAAATATTTCTCATTTATTTCTCTATGTGAGCAAATTTCCTATATTTTAAATCTAGTTTTCATCACATGCTCTCTTGGCTGATGGCTGAAATGAGTATAACTAATATTTAATAGAGGTGTACATCAGTTTTATCATGTATTACAGCTATTATTTGGAGAGATGAAGTTGCCACTTGAAATATAAATGTACCAAATAGCTGAAATTCCGACATATTCTTTCACAAAACAAATACACTTTCCAATGAGGAAAAAATCATCTAATTTTGCTGGAGAATTTTCAGTCTGGGACTTGGCATAAGGCAGGCACACAACTTCTTTTCACATCAATAGTAAGTTCCACATCATGCTCAAGGGCACAAAACATAGCCCTTTGTTTGTGTGTTTGATGAGACATGTTAACAGTCAGAAACAGGGGAGAAGAAATGTCAAACTCCTGTATCTGAAGGAATGGAATATCATTATTTCTGGGACGTGACAATTTCAGAAGCGAGAGAAAGATTGCAAAACGTGAATTTTATTTTTAAACTATGTATAGGAAGTTGACCAAAATTAAACAGTTTATTGAATTAACTAATGTTGGTACAGTGATTAGAAGACAAAATGCTACATATTATTTCTACATGTATATGTCAGCTAATCTGCATTATCATCATTTTCTTGTGAAGTGAAAATTCACATACCCACAGGGCAAGATTATGACTGACCATAGGACTAGCTTCAAAAAAGGGATGCAGAAAGACAGTGATGAGAAGGCAGAAGACTGCTATTTATTTATTTCTGAAAGTGCTAGGTGCTGAACAAAACACAGAGGAAGACACATTCCCTACCCCTAAAAACCTTACACTGTAAGACTATAAAACAGACAGACAGAAATGAAGTGGAAGTAAAGTGTTGATTGACCAGGTCCTTATAAAATAGGGTAGGGCTTTAAAACTGTTCAGCAGTGGCTTGTCTCTGCTCCCACTGAGGTAAATGACTAATGCTGAGCACTTTTGAAACTCCCAACTATTACACTTTTAACACAGTGGGTTATTTACTTTATTTTATTGTCTATTTATCAGACAGTGATTATCTCCATGTGCCCCAGCATTTCCCATAATCAAATAGTTATTGGGGCAATAAAAAGAAAGAGTACTGCATCCTTCCCGAGGGTGGACTTTTTTTTTTTTTTAAATATATAATAATGTTGATTACTTATGATTTTCAGCTGTTCAGCTAAAACCCTTTATAGAAAGGGCATTTCACAGATGGGCAAAATGGAGGCACAGGGAAGTTAAGTGACCTGTCCAAGGTCTGGCAAACAGACAATGGCAGAGCTGAGAACAGACTGCCTGTCAGCCAACTCCCGTTCCATTCCATTGCCACATCCACTGAAATACCATCTCAAAAGGCAGGCAATTGTGTTTAAACTACTACTGCGTAGGTGAGAAGTGCCTGTCCAACCCACTGAAAGGAATCAATTTACTGATTAGACAACACTAAATATTTATCATATAGTTCAAAGCTTTTTTTTTTTAGCTGTAATACATATTTAAAATAATAAAATTAAAGCTACAAATCCTGCCTCTTCCAACAGCATACATGTCTAGGCTCCATTCATGAACAGCTTTTTTTTTTTTTTAAACCACTACAAGAAAATAAACTTAAGATCATTCAGTAAAGGGTACAATTTGCCTCTAATTTATTCTTGGGCCTTCTGTGAATATTTCTCTGTGTTACTATGGTAACCACCACATCTTTCAGCACTGAGAAAGCCACACGCTTTTTGATTCTCACCTTTGGCCATTTTATTGAGAACCATGTCAATTAGAATGTAGGTTCCACTTCTTCCTGCACCATCACTGCCAACAGAAAGGGAGAAAAAAAATCCATCAATGAACATCTAGACTCGAGAAAGAGAAAGGTAGCTATCATTATTTTTATACTGTGTCATACAAGGGGAAGAGAGGATAAATGGGGAGGGAAACAAGAGTAAGAGGAGAGGGAGAGAAAGCTTGCAATGGCTTTAATTAACACAAGCTGTTCATGTAGCATTAACTATTGTTCTACATGGATAGCAGGATTTTGTTTTATAGAGCAAAAGATGTGTTTATTTTAAAAAAATAATTAAACAGTGAAAGGGTCAGCAATCCTAGAACAGGCAGCCATTTCTATGCACAAAGTGTTCACATAACAAGCACATGGAATCTTGTATTCAAGATCAAGAATCATACAACAGGATAGTCACACGAGAGCTGGGGAACAGAACAGCATCAGCAATCCTCCAAAAATGACTGCTAACTCTATTTGTACTTGAGCAGCTAGGTTAGTCTGCATATGGACAGAGTGGTGCATTTCCCTTTCAGTTACTTTCCCCTCTCCTTGACTCCGATCCAAGAACTTAGAATATTTTATTACTTAAGGATCAAATTCTTTGTTCACCAAGAAATAGGATACTAGACATTTGGACTTGAAAAAGTCTCTTTATTGATTTCTTCTCCCACCCGCCTTGTTTAATTCTGCCTCAGTTGCAATGAGTGGGGAGAATATTATCACGTGATTTCTAAAAAATATCTTTAACCTTAGGATATTTCCAATCCTCCCTTGGAGATGCCTGATCAAGCCTTGTGAGGAAGCAAAGCTCCCTAATCTGAATGCAGCTTGTGTTCCTGTCAGGGAGCAGCTTGCAATTGGCAGCATGATGTTCTTTTATGGTTGCTGTTAGCAAACATAATTAAGACTTTAAGTAATAGACTTTTTTCACTTCCCGCCCCAATATTTCTAAAAATGGGCATGTGTGACCAATTGATTAGTCATTTTTTTATCAACTAAATTATTTTTAGTGATAGGTCACTTTGTCTACAGTATTACTAAGGAGGAAAAATGTACTAAGGAGGAAAACTGTAATGCACTTATAAGTTCCATTTACACATAGGCTATGAAACTACATCTTTGATAAGCCTCCATAGATGGGAGAAGTTTGATCTGTATCATTTACTAGAACAATTTTTGCAGCGAGGCAGCCAGTGCTACTAAACTCTCTCTCTCTCTCTTTACCCCACGCTCGATTCCTGACTGTGAAGGAAACAAAGAAACAGAGTCTTATTAATTTATCCAAATAGTGAGTGACAATATAGTGGCCAGACCTAATAAAACATGAACTGCTAGGCTGAATGTTAGAGACATTTTCATCTATTAGATTCAAAGAAGGCCGGCAAAAAATTTAAAGGACAGATCTTTCTACATTATATTCCTTCCTTCTTGGACCTCCTTAGTAAGACACAGGCTCCACTCCATATTGTGCACCACACAATGTGTTATATGATCCTGTCCCTCCATAATGATCTCAGCAGGCTTGTGACACATGCAAAATATGCTGCCCTTCTCCCCCACTAACATGGAGGAGCACATAGTAAGCTATGTGGTGTTTCCTTCCAGTGTTATAATCTTTCCCCTGATCTTCCTGTCCACAAAAGAAAGGAAGTGGCTAAAGAATGAGAGCATGGCATTCACTATATAACATTGTCCCTACAGCTACAAAACCTAATATTTACATTATTACTTTAAGTTTTGTAGTGAGCCATCAAACTGCTCTCATTTACATTCACCATACTGGCAGGCCTAAAGGAAATTTACGTTTAGAAGGTTTAAGCTTACTGCCCAATCAGCGGGCAGTTTTCCCCATCCCATTTCCTCTCATCAGTACTATTAAAAAAAACAAAAATAAAAACATTTATCTAAATATTAACAATGCAGAACACAGTCTAAATTGGGAATACACGGCATTGCAATAATTTTGAAGCATATTTCTGAAATCAAAAAGCTGTAAATGAGATTTTTAAATACAGAAATCAGATGTAACTTGTGAATTAACATCTAAGATCATATTAAAGGGCAGATTTACTATGAAATCAGACCATCAGCTTTACTAGACTAAATAAATCTTTTGACTTGGTTCATAAGGTAACATCTTATTTGCGTAGTGATATATCTAAACCTTTAATGTGCCCATTTGGTTTTATTTATGTTCATTTCTTACAGCACAAAAACTTCTCCAAAGCTATTTTAATAATTGTACTTGCCTGCAGTGAACAATTACTGGACAAGAACGACCCCTGTAGCACTTGTTTACTTTTCTGCAATAAAACAGACAAAAATTAATAAATATATTATGTACAATTTCCTAAGCTAACTGTCAAAAGCATAAAAGTGGTAAGAAAAAGCAAATATTCATCTCTATAAGAAATATGCAGCTTGATTAGCTCATGTTATAACAAATAACTAAGTTACATACATAGTTTTGCTTCAAGTTTGTTTCTATTTTCCTGTTACAACAAATACATTTAAATTCCAAACACTGTTTCATGATACTCATATTTGCTGGTTAGCCAACAAATAAAGACACTCTCTTCCCAAACTCTTTGCAGGTTAGGCAGAATCTTAGGTTGTGTATCATAAGATGTTTTGATTTTCAAAGTGAACCTTGAGTTCATGAACTTTCTCTCAGAAATTTTTAAATGCATTGGGTGAAGCCAAAATTGAAAGCAGGTATTACAGTCAGAATAATGTAGTCTTGTATGAAAAAGTGATTATCTTCAAAAAAGCAAAGAGTAACTACCTCTGAAGAACTTCTTTCAGACATCTAATTATTTATGGTAGGAATGACTAAAATACCAGGGAGCTATGTGGCTATGGTTCCAATAGAAGAGTTTTACACACATAACATTTATAAGTAGTTTTATTGTCTAGATTTCTGGCTAACCAGTCTGAAATATTTGAAAAATATATCTGAAGCCCCCAAAAAGGACTACTAAACTGATATGCTGTTTTATTAATGTATTTGGACTAATACCTATTCTCATATCAGTGCAGAAATTTTAAAATGTTGCAGCAACCCAAGATACTCAATATGGGATTTTGAATACTTGACACTAAAGAACTAAAGTCTATTTAAGTAGGTTTTTTTAAAAAAAATGTGTTACTGCTCTAGATATATATTTTACGTGTGAAACACATTACTCATCTAAAAATGTAAAATGTCTATGCATACATTAAAAACGCAAACAGAACAAAGGATAAAATGGGAAAGCACTCTTTCTAAGAAATCAGAACCCTTCCCTCTCCTTGATTAGACTTTTATCTTACTATAAGATGTGCTATAAAACTATTGTATAAGACCATTTCCAAAGGAGGTCTAGATGCACCAAGGTGATAACTGTTAAGAGTAAGTATTTAACAGAATCTTAACTGCTAAGAAATATGATAAAGTGTGCTGCTGGAATCTGGTGACTATGAGTATTAGAAATTTTAAAGCATCACTAATCACTTGAATCATTTAGTTTTTGTCTGTTCATCTATATTCTGTAACATTTGTGCTGGGTAAACATTCATGTATCTTTAAAAATGGCTTACAGCATAGCCTAGGTTTCAGAGTAGCAGCCGTGTTAGTCTGTATTCGCAAAAAGAAAAGGAGTACTTGTGGCACCTTAGAGACTAACAAATTTATTAGAGCATAAGCTTTCGTGAGCTACAGCTCACTACAGATACTTGAGGATCTATGTTTGAAAGGCAGTCTTTCAGATGTCCACAACTTGACCCAAACCGGCTACCACAATTACAATGATGTTCCAAATAACTCTGTTTTCACAACTGGCCTTTTGTCATATAAGAGTCTAACCAGATTCCATACATAGTAATAATGATACTTCATTCTTGTAACACACATAACACTTGCAACAGCACTCTGAAGATATAAACATTAACAAATGAATCTTCACAAAACATGTGTGTGGTTGATAAATATGATTAATCTCCATTTTAGAGATATGGAAACTGAGGCAGAGCGGTGAACTATATACTCAAGGCTTCAGAGCAAATAATTAGTAGAGCTGGGACTAGAATTCAGGATTTCTCCATTCCCAGTCTTGGGCTTATTTTTGTAAACCACACAGCCTCTCAACTCCACATAGGGGTTTTATCCATATTCTTACTATAATAAGAGTTAATAAGTACATGAGTTCTGATAATGTGCTAGAATAAGTCACATTCTCTGAAATACGTGTAAAACCACTAAAGAGAACCTGACAGTGGAAATTAAGTACGCTCTCTATCTACTTTCACCAAGGTATTTTTACATTACTTATAAAATGTAAATACAGTACTTTTCACCAAGGTACTGACAACAAGCTAATTTATTACCATGCAAAACCTGAACCACCACTACCCCCCAGTTTTAAAAGATTTTTAAGCGAAGAGTTGGATTTTTCTATACAGATACATGTTTTAATTATTTCTCAATCACTTATACAGGAGCCTTACAACCAACAGAGAAATTTCATATTTGGGAAGCAACTCCATGAACACAAAATTAAACTGGATATTTAATTATTTCTGTGTTACAGGGTAAATGAGATTTCAAACATCTATAACTTAACTCAATACAATCATATGTCCAATCTGCAGCTGGTCGCTCTCTACCCTCCTCCACACCTACACCCACCTTGATAGAGTAACTTTCTCCATTTAAAGCTAACAAGTAGACAGCTGTGTTTGTGATTTCTTTTGTACTTGTGTGGTTCCTTTCTTTATTGAATAGAAACTTTACCAGGATATTAAGCATGTTGTAATTAATTACAGAGGAAAGTATACTCTCAACAAAAAATTACACTAAACCTATTTGTAAATCAAACAGACAGAGACATATGTTGGGAAAAATACACCTTATGTTTATCATTTTTATTGATAAAGTTTCAAACATTTTTATCATCACACATTTCAGAAAACACATGAAAACAATGGGGTTCAGTCCAGCTGATTTCTAGCTTAGTTTTATGAAAATATTTAAGAAATGCACCAGTATCCCATTTCTAAGCAGAGTGAGTCAAAAATTCATCAGTAAGCAAAGGTCTTGAATGCTAAAGAAAAAAAATATATATATATCTATATATATATATATATCTATATATATATATCTATATAAAAATATACAGGAAGAATTAACTTAGAAAAGAATGATTAGTAATACAAACCAACCCTTGGCTCATTGAGTGAAAAAGAAATCATCATGCAAACCATCAGCAAGCAAAGGTCAGAGGTCGTTAGAGGCTCAGAAAAGGGGTTTCCCACATTGTCCCTGCAGCAGAGTCACAGTTTCCAATGATCACTTTTGTGACTATGCAACTGGGCTCATATTACTAGCTGCAACATCACAAAAATGACACTGGCAACCGCTAATTAGCTGGCAAAATAAGAATTTGTCCATTTTTAAAGTGAGCAGTGTTAGTAAATGCCATTGCACACAGCAAGAAGTGATAGCATAATATATATATATTAAGCAAAGCCCTCACATGTGATGCTAATTATCTTTTAGCATAGCAGTCTCTCTTTAAAGTGTAAATGTGCTCCCTCTGGGCTCAAGAAATATTTAATTACACATATGAGTGCATGACTAACAAGCTAGTCCAGAGTTATAATGATTGGTCTATTCTTCAGAATGAAATTAGTACTCCAGAAGCATTAAAACTGACCAATGGTTTCTGTCTCAGCCTCACCTTTTAAGCACTGCATTTTGTAAGGACTTCTTAATATATAAAATAATCTTGTTTCAGCAATTTATACCTAAAAGAACTATATTAAAATACGATAGCTTTTTCCTCTAGGTTTGATTCATCTGCTAAATGCAACATCATCTAAAACACTGTCTGATACACAATAGGAAGAGAAATGTAAGCTTTCAGTTTCCAAAGAGACTTACAAATTTACTTCAATAATAGTTATAGAATCCATATTTCCATAGACTCTGGGCAAGGTAATTTTGGGAATCCAATTTTTCTTGGTGATGAATTTTAAAAATAGAGGGTTGGTTATGTATACGCTTAACTTCATATATGTATGTGAATATATAAATATACACACATATCCATATATATATATATATATATACACACAAACACATTCAATGCACATAAAAACATGGATATTAAAGGGATGAGAGTAGCACTTGCTAGCACCACTTTAAATAAGGGGATGTCGATATTCTGTCAGACACCCATTCTGAGGGCTTTATAACTCAGTTGTGATCATTCACCACAGCTGAAACTTTAAACAGCAGTTTTTGAGTGTAAAGCATTTATTCTAAAAACCAATTCTAAAATAAATTATCTCAGCAATAGTGCATAACGTTTGTCATTAAAAAAAACAATGTAAGATGGCCAAGAAACTGAGAGAGTCATAAAAAGCAGCTATTGTGCATGCAAAGATTACTTTTCAGAGAAGTGTTACTATGCATTCAATATTATGGATCTATAAATACAAAATCTACACTCAAGGAATGGTTATGGTAGGCTGTGAATACATATTAAATGAACACTGAAAACTCAGTTAAATCTTAACAGGTTCATTCTGACATCTACCTCAAGTCGGAAGCATGCCAAATGAACTACCTTCCTCTTCCAGTTTTAATTTCTTTTCTTTTAAAATACAGTGGGACTCTTTCATAGTGTTGTTTTTCATTTCCCACACAACTTCATTAGAAGACTGCACACTTTTTGAGACAGGGATCGTGTCTCATTATAGGCCTGATCCTGCAGTGAACTGAGTGACTTCTATCCCTACTAAAGTAAATGAGAAACAAAGTTGCTCAGCACATTAGACAACCAGGCCATATGGATCCATTAATGTTTTCACAGCAATCAGTAGCAAACTTTCCACTGACTGCAAAGGGGAAGAAACAGGCCCTGTGTTTGAACAGTGCTGTGGACTTTTACACCATGACAGAATTGATTTTATTATATTGTTTATTAAAGTGGAAATTCAGAATTGCAATTTGCATATTGCAAAGCATGGAACCAATTCAGGACTTTCACTACAGGATAGTTCACTATAGGCACTATTCTATACCACAGTTCCATTAAAAAGAAGGAAATCAAGCTATAAAAACCACATTACAGTAATATTAAGAGTTTGGACTAGAAGCCAGAGCAAAATCCTTGGAAAATTCAATTACGGCTCCAACTCCATTCTTATGCTAGTGCTCCCTGTTACTCCCTCCTCCTATAGTTTTGCATGAAGACATTGTAGCATATATAGAGCATTACCCTGCCAAAATGCACATTGGATTTCAGCAGGAGCTGTATCCGAGTATCAGACCCACGATACATACGGTAACCCATTGTATACAACATATAGGAGCAGAGTGATGGCTCAAGGATGGAGTTTTGTCCGTAATTCCAAGGGTAACATTTTGCCAGCAGAAAATTATGCAAACTCCCAGCAACTTCAGTTGGATTTAGGGCCAGTTTCTTCCTTTGGATGCACATGCATAGCTTCCATTGGCTTCATTTATTGGAGGGCAGAAATTGGCCTTAAAATTCCTTGCTTTTGAGCATTTAACTGAGACCTTTAAATTACCTTAGCAGTCTGTAGATTAATATTACAGTAAAGAGAAAACTACACCCTAGTATTTGGCAACTTGCAGGATTTTGAACTGATTGCTCAAACTTTTCAAACGCTCTTTTCACTGGCCACAAATTTATCACTGTGGAGTATCTAGTACAAATTAACATCTACACTGGACACATTAAGCATGGTTTGCAAACAGAATGAGGTTATTTCACTCCAATCTTTGTCATTCCTGGCTTTAATTTTGAAATTTAGATTAACATTAAATATTCAAAGAATCCACTACTTAATTAGAAAGATGAAAAAGTTTAAAATTTTGTCTGTATATTAGTATGACACCTGTATTTTAAGGCAATATCAACTTCCTTTAAAATTCATGAGAGATCATACTTTGTCAGAATTTGCCTCTCCCTCTCCAGACTTCTACCCTCTTTCAACCAACTAAACTCTAAGGGCCTGACTCTGTGGTCCCTAAAGGTATGCAACTCCCACTGGCTTGCCTTCACTGGCCTATAACTCAATGGTAGTTTAGCATGTACACACTGCACAGTGATTTATTTGTGAGATTCCTGCAGTGAGGATCAGAGGGTAGCCACACAAAAGATCTCGAAGATGCAAACCCAGGTAAACAGTTGCGAAACAGAGAAATGCAAAGCCACAGGAAAAATATATAGAGGAAACAAATGTGTTCATTCCCTGGATAAGTGAGTGAGTCTTCAGAGCCAGGGAACAGTTAGTTTGTGGGAGAATATGTAAAATTACCTCAGCCTCCCTCTCCCTCGTTACCAAAAAACCACTGTTTATGCATACATATTGCAGAATGAGAGCCTATATTTGTATATAAACGTATTGTTCTGACTTCACAAACTTGGTATAGAGTTATTAATTGAGGGACCTCTCTCCAGTACGGATATAGAGGATAACAGAAAGTGTTTCCTATACAAATAGTTCCCCAAATTTGTATTAAATAGACTGTTATGCTTTGTGTTGTACCTGCGAAAATCCAGAAGTGACCTTGTGGAAGCAGGAACTTTCTGATCATGCCAACTAAGAAAATGGAATTGTGTCACGGTTCGGGTCTCATTGGTCTGTAGGTTTTTCAAGTAGAAGCTCCTCACTAGGAAATCCTCACACCAGATGTGCTCAGAAACCAGATTTACCTACATTATGTAGAAAGGAAAAAAACAGCAATCAAGAATTCAAGTTGAAAGTTGGTCTTTCAAAGAACATGGAATCCTTCTGAATGACAAGAACAAGTATAAGACTTATTTATTAACTGGCAACACCATGGAAATAGTTTGTTATTAGTAGCTATTGTAGCTGTTCTTGCTAAAGGGTTAGGGAGTAATGTTTTGTTTCATTAAATTATGTTTAACATTTCTAGATAGTTTTCTTATAAGTCAAAAAATCTCCAAGTTGAGATTTTAGACTGATTATGATGGGTCATATATACGGTAAAGACGCTGCTTGATAATATGCCTTAGATCTACCCTTTCATTCTTCACTTGAGATACCCACAATGATTGCCTTCCAGAAAATTGTCCAGGATGATTTGAGTAGTTTTCTTAAAAAAAAAAATAAATAGAGTCTCTCTCACTTGAAAACTTTCAGCCAATTTGTTCTGTTCTGCAGAAGCCTACACATAATATGAAGAGCGGGATCATTTTTACAACTGATAATATTTTAGAAAAAAATGCATAACTGGGGTTCAACTAACTATTATTCCTCAGAATCATTTATCAGTTATTCTTCACACTGTGCCCATTATAGTATTATTGTCTTCATTCACTAAACCAGAAGACCAGGGAAAATAATGGACACCCAAATGTCATTGTATATAGCAACAATGTGATATGATTGATATACTGGGACAGATATATCAAACAGAAAGAATGTCATTTTTTTTCTTTAGTAAATAGCTTTAATTACAGAAGAATATATATATATAATTACACACACACACAGGCTCTCTCTAGAAACCCATATATAGCTCTCCTAAGGCACAATTCATTATTTATAAACATACTATTTTCCTTAAAAATATAAATATTCAGTTATTACATACTTTCATATATTAATCACAAATCAATGAGTGGGAGATTCACTATCCTTTATCCATCCTACTAATATATTTGACCCATCATTTACTAGATTTTCTTCTATGTAAAAAGTACATTGTTATCAAGATATGCATAGTTTTTTCTGTGAACATAAAACAACTCATAAGTACCACTACACTAGCATAATATGGGAAATCTCAACTCAATTTACAGGTCAGATCTGATTAAACAATATTTTGCTCTGTATGAAATCAATCAACACACCTATTGCCAAGTTTACAACCAGATATTTTGTTTAAGTACCTCATAGATGTGGTAGAGGTTTGACCCTTCATCTGGCCAATAGTGGTAGCACTGCTTGATTCCATTTTCAGTAAGGGGTGTCAGCATGACAATAACCACACAGCCGTTCTCCCAGACCATCTGCAGACAAAGACAGACACCATGGCCACACTGTGACTGCCTAATTATTGTGTGACATGTATAATTACTGCACTCAGACACACAATCAAAATTTATTCCATTCACAGGAAATTTTATTTCATTTTCATTAGAGACTTTTACTCTGCAGCTGCTTTCAAATCCCTGAATAAACTGGCACCATATTTTGCAAGCTTCCCTGAAATATTACAGAATTTCCAATGAATTCAATCCATGCCCTTAAAAAAACAAAACACAAAACAAACAAAAAAAACAAACAAAAAAAGAAAACCCCACAAAGCTTCCCATCCCTAGGACTGTTTTCAGCTGTTTTTCTTTCACACTTTCAGATCCATAAAGGAAATGCTTAAAAAAAACCACAACTGTTTAGCGTCTGATGTTTTATACTAAAACAGCATGGACGCATGTAATTAACAATATACTGAATTGCTAAAGTAATGCAAACTGAAGTCTGTTTGTATGCTCAGATTTGTTTCTTTTTGCTAAAAGAAAAGGAGTACGTGTGGCACCTTAGAGACTAACAAATTTATTAGAGCATAAGCTTTCGTGAGCTACAGCTCACTAGCTCACGAAAGCTTATGCTCTAATAAATTTGTTAGTCTCTAAGGTGCCACACGTACTCCTTTTCTTTTTGCGAATACAGACTAACACGGCTGCTACTCTGAAACCTTTCTTTTTGCTGTTTGTTATGCACAAAAAGCTGCTGAACAAGTACCTTAATGAAATAGTCATAAAAGTTGCATTCAACAAAGCTTAGGGGCAACAAAAAACTCTCCTTGAGAACTATTCAGGTGGATAAATGTTCCTTTCAAAAACATTGTGTTAAAATATATGTACAGACATGTACATTTTTAATTTAAATTTTATGTAGTATATAAAATGAAACAGAGCAACCCACCCTCCAGGCTATCCACTCCCCAAACAAGACAGCAGGAGTACAAGAGAACAACGAACTAGCTAACAGCGTGACTGTTTAATAATTTAAAATAGCCAGAGTGGAAAATAGGAATCCAAGGCTCTTCAACTAAAGGGTTTGTGGATGTTTTCACACAAACAAGAAAACAAGCAAAGATCATCTGGCATATCTGCGTTCCAAACACAGCTCATGAGTGAACAAAAACACTGCTATGAATTAATACTGACGAGCATAATCATGAAAAACCATTATTATTATGGTGTACATTGATGTTATATTTGCATACAACTTTCATTGTCTTTTTATTAGCATATTAAATTACTGAGTGAAAAGAAAACTGCTCTTTTTGTGAAGGGTTAAGTTTATTTCACAGAAATATTCATAAGCAACTGTATTGAGATGTAAATTTTGTAAATACAAAGGGCCTTTATCTAAACTGCACAAAAATGATACATTTAATTAAATTTTTTTAAATGCATATTATACAGTCAAATAAAAAGGTTTTCCATTTAATAGTATTAAGTCTCCTCTTTTAAATCTATCTTGCATATGTACAAAAATATGTTCCTTTAACATAAATTTGTTTCCTTATTTACAATAGTACAATACAATTGTACTGTAAGTACAATACAATACAATATTGTACTTACAGTACAATAGTTAACATCCTTAAAGCATCTTTTTATACCAAAATTTAGTGAAATATATTTTGGGTTTCTAAAGTTTGGGGCTTTTTTGTGATTTTGGGAGGTGGGGCTCAGAGAGGCAAATTATGGCTAATTTTTTCTTAGAGTAAATACATTTCTCTCTCTTCTCCACCACCACCCCCTACCAAAAAAGAAAAAAAGACTGGTCTTCTCTGAATGAACCAAGGTTCCTAACAAGATCTTTAGAATCCACCAGCCCCTTCTGCCACCAATTCTCAACATTTCAAAAATGGTAAACTTGGGTTACATTGGTATAGAATTTATTAAAATTATTCTCTTTCTTTGGTGGATTTTTATTGGTTTTATCCTATAACTGGACACCTTAGGTATATTAGGGAAGATAACGCCATTTTCACACAAGCCCACACATCTTCAGACTTCTTTAGTTTGAAATCAGACTAAGATAAGAATTCTTACTTTAAAGGTATACAGACTTTAAAACGATCCTCACTAAATCAATACTTTCGTCACATAATAGTTTAATGTGCCTTTAGAAGGTATAGAAGCTCATTGAAGCCATTACGAAAATGAGGAAAAACACAGTTTTTATGAGAGTAATAAAAATACAATGATCTAGACCATAAACTAATCATCTAGCACTCTGCTTGTGCCACCCAAGTGTAACATTATAGAAGCCCACTCATTTAGAGAGGAATCCTTACTGTTGGCTACACTGTTCATTGGTTCAAAGATACAACATTTCATTACAGAGGAGCCCTCTGAATCTCTGAAGATTTCATTAAGCATAAATCCAAATGAAAGTTAATTTAAACAAACAATTTCAAAGTTACTCTGGGGTATAATATTTCTTTAAGGTCATTGTGTGAAAACATAGAAGTCAAATACACTACATCAAACAGGCAATTCAATCTAGTACCGTCATCACCACCACCACAGGCAGTTGTGACTGTATTGCCAGTGCTTACCATACATAAGAGATATTCACCAAGACTCATTGACTGGGACTTTAAGATTAACATATATTCTCCATTTTTTTAAACAACACTTTGTTGGGCCATCAGACATTTACTTGTATTTCTTCATGGATAAAAGAAGAGGGATGGACCAAACCCAGACCACAGAATTTTACATTGCGGCCAATGGATGACCTCATTCATAATCTGGGGGTGGGGCCTTCAGAAACTACAACTCCCGGAACACAATACTTCGGGCCCTTGTTTCCCAGAATTCCTTGCCTCCTGAAGCGTAGCCAGTTCCTGCCCAAGTGCTAGTATTGCTTTTCATTCTCCAATTCCACCTTTGTCTAGATCAGGTTCTGCTCTAACTTTGCTTCCTGCATTATAATTTTCTGCCAGGAAGCATATACTTCTGCCAAGTCCTGCTTAGCGTCCTCCAGGCTGTGAAGATGTCTCAGAGTTTCCAAGTGATCTAATAAGTCCTTCCAATCCTCTTTTTTGTGCCCATAAGGGCTAAGCATCCTTGACGGTAGCTGCAGTACCTGAGTAGGTTTCTCCCTTACTGGCTCAGGTACCATCCCCTACCACATCAAGGCCAGGAAACCTTGCCAGTCTCTGCCCTGGATCACAGGCCATGGAAAACTCCTCACCGCTCTGACTCTCACTCAGCGATGCTGGCCTTGTACCTCTAACTCCACTACAACTGACGGGTCCCTCTTTGTACCCAAGATAAGTGGAATGGGAGGTGTCGGTCTATAATACCAGATGGAAGTCTATTTCCGCTAGTAAGAGTTTGGCTGCAGCCTGATTCCCCCAGGTCCCTCAGTACCTGTTTCGTCAGTTTGTTGGATCCCACAGAGGGTGATGTTCAACCCCAACTTAAGGAGCTTCTCAAACCACAAATCCAGGCAGTCACACTCCATCTGGGGACAGTGTCTTATCACATGTCCCAGTTGCCCATAGCTGAAACACAAAATGAGGCTTCCCTGGATACCTTCCACGATGCTTCCACTGGAGGGAACAACTGGGCTCGGAGTCGATGGCTCATCTGAGCCCCAAAATTTAGGGCTGCTCAGGATTCTTCTTCCCGGTAGGGATTCCTCAGCCTCTGGAGGCTGGGGTTTTACCTCTTCCTGCTTTCTTGGGGTGATGTTTTTACTCTGGCCCAGCACTCAGCTTGCTTGGTACTATCTGTCTCCAAATAGGCCTCTTTTCTTTCTATTACAGTGCTGGCAGAAAATGGCCAAAATGGCCAGACTCAGCTTTGGGCCCCACCTAGCAGAACCTGCAAAAATTGTTTTATGACAATTTGATCCATAATTTCCCCTACAGAGTAAGTCTTTGTGTATAGCCTGCACAATGCCAGGTCTCAGAGCCACTGAGTCATCACCCTGGGCTGTGTTCCCTGAGGGAATGGTTCCATTCTACAGTGGTGTCGATAGGCTTCAGGTGTCAGCTCCAACTGATCTAAAATGACTTCTCTGACTAGGGAATGCGATTTTGTCAGCTCATCAGACCTGGCCCTATATTCCGCTTGGGCCTCCCCTGATAGAAATAGGTGCTACCTGGGACACCCAGGATGATTCTGCCCATCTGCTGCTCTAGCCACCCATTCAAATATACATAAAATGCCTCCAGGTTATTGTCTGACCCCAGCTTTACCAAACCCGAAACTGGCATGCTAATGTCTCCTTCCCCAGGAGGCACTCAATTTCCTGAGGTCAATTTTTCCCAGGCATTGCAGGAAATGTTCCTGCAGCAGCTGCTGGGTTGCCTGCTGCTTTTGCTGTCCTTGCAGCACCTGCAGGAGGTGGCCTGGGTTTGATCTTGCTGTGCTGCCAACATGCAGACTTCATCCTCCATTCTGCAGCTTTTCCATTATTTCTCCTTTTTCAGAGGGGTTCTCAGTGGATCCCAGACAAGCCCCGACATGTGACAAAGTTGTCATCACAACATGCCCCCCCTTGTGGCTAGATGTGTCATTGAAGCAGCTGTGCCTCAATTTTCCCCTACTGTCATAGAATCATAGAATATCAGGGTTGGAAGGGACCTCAGAAGGTCAAAACAGGACCAATCCCCAACTAAATCATCCCAGTCAGGGCTTTGTCAAGCCTGACCTTAAAAACTTCTAAGGAAGGAGATTCCACCACCTCCCTAGGTAACACATTCCAGTGTTTCACCACCCTCTTAGTGAAAAAGTCTTTCCTAATATCCAACCTAAGCCTCCCTCACTGCAACTTGAGACCATCACTCCTCGTTCTGTCATCTGACCACTGAGAAGAGTCTAGATCCATCCTCTTTGGAACCTCCCTTTCAGGTAGTTGAAAGCAGCTATCAAATCCCCCCTCATTCTTCTCTTCCGCAGACTAAACAATCCCAGTTCCCTCAGCCTCTCCTCATAAGTCATGTGTTCTAGTCCCCTAATCATTTTTGTTGCCCTCCGGTGGACATTTTACAGTTTTTCCACATCCTTCTTGTAGCGTGGGGCCAAAAACTGGAGACAGTACTCCAAATGAGGCCTCACCAATGTCGAATAGAGGGGAACGATCACGTCCCTCTATCTGCTGGCAATGCCCCTATTTATACATCCCAAAATGCCATTAGCCTTCTTGGCAACAATGGCACACTGTTGACTCATATCCAGCTTCTCGTCCACTGTAACCTCTAGGTCCTTTTCTGCAGAACTGCTGCCTAACCATTTGGTCCCGTCTGTAGTGGTGCATGGGTTTCTTCCATCTTAAGTGCAGGACTCTGCACTTGTCCTTGTTGAACCTCATCAGATTTCTTTTGGCCCAATCCTCTAATTTGTCTAGGTCCCTCTGTATCCTATCACTCCCCTTCAGCATATCTACCTCTCCTCCCAGTTTAGTGTCATCTGCAAACTTGCTGAGGGTGCAATCCACACCTTCCTCCGGATCATTAATGAAGATATTGAAAAAAACCGGCCCTGGGACTAAACCTTGAGGCACTCCACTTGATACCGGCTGCCAGCTAGACATGGAGCCATTGATCACTACCCGTTGAGCCCAACAATCTAGCCAGCTTTCTATCCACCTTATAGTCCATTCATCCAACCCATACTTTTTTAACTTGCTGGCAAGAATACTGTGGGAGACGATGTCAAAAGCTTTGCTAAAGTCAAGGAACAACACGTCCACTGCTTTCCCCTCATCCACAGAGCCAGTTATCTCATCATAGAAGGCAGTTAGATTAGTCAGTCATGACTTGCCCTTGGTGAATCCATGCTGACTGTTCCTGATCACTTTCCTCTCCTCTAAGTGCTTCAGAATTGATTCCTTGAGGACCTGCTCCATGATTTTTCCAGGGACTGAGGTGCAGCTGACTGGCCTGTAGTTCCCCGGATCCTCCTTCTTCCCTTTTTTAAAGATGGGCACTACATTAGCCTTTTTCCAGTCATTCGGGACCTCCCCCGATCGCCATGAGTAATCAAAGTTAATGGCCAATGGCTCTGCAATCACATCTGCCAACTCCTTTTGGCCTACTCCAGCTGCAGGCAGTGGTGAGCTGGAGCCGGTTTGCATTGGTTGGCTAGAACCAGTTATTAAATTTAGAAGCCCTTTTAGAACCGGTTGTTCCGCGAAGGACAACAGGTTCTAAAAGGGCTTCTAAATTTAACTGGCCAAAAGTGGCGCCCTAGGTGCCGACTCCATGGGTGCTCCAGCCCTGGAGCACCCAAGGGGAAAATTTGGTGGGTGCAGAGCACCCACCGGCAGCTCCCTACCCCTAGCTCACCTCCGCTCCATCTCCTCCCCTGAACGCGCCACCCTGCTCTGCTTCTCTGCCCCCCCACCCCCAGGCTTCCCGCAAATCAGCTGAGGCAGGCTGAGAAGCAGGCCGTGGCTGCCCGCTCAGGCCCAGGGAGGTGGAAGTGAGCTGGGGCGGCGGGGGTGGGGCGGGCGAGGAGGGCCGCCTGCACCGCAGCAGGTAACCCGGGGGGGAGGGGGCAGGGCGCAGGGAACCGCTCACCGCCCCAGTTTACCTCCCCCACCCTCGGCCTGAGTGTGAAGCCGCGGCCTGCTTCTCAGCCCTCCCAGACTTCCCGCCGAACAGCTGATTCGCAGGAAGCCAGGCCTGGGGGGGAAAGGGGGGCGGAGAAGCAGAGCAGGGCAGTGCGTTCAGCGGAGGAGGGGGAGGGGAGGTGATCTGGGGCTGGGCGCGGGATGGTGAGCTGTCGGTGGGTGCTCTGCACCCACCAATTTCCCCTGTGGGTACTCCAGCCCCGGAACACCCAGGGAGTCAGCGCCTAAGGCGCCACTTTTGATGTGATCAGTGGGGCACTGGCCGTTCTCCCTGCTTCCCCTCTAGCTACATTCCCCCGGCCCTTGGAGCCAGAGGAACCTGCTGGATGCTTCCTGGGAACTGCCCCAGGTAAGCACCTCCGGGACTCCCCACCTCGCCCCCCCGGCAGGTGCCTCTGGCTCTTAGGGGTGGGATGGGCACCCACTACCATGGCCCACGAGACCCTCCTGCCCAGTTCTGGGGGCAGTCAGGGGACAGGGGAGGGGAGTGGGTGGGGCAGGAGTCCTGGG
The DNA here is from genome assembly GCF_009764565.3 of Dermochelys coriacea. NCBI lineage: Eukaryota > Metazoa > Chordata > Testudines > Dermochelyidae > Dermochelys > Dermochelys coriacea. The sequence continues at coordinate 251,465,036 of NC_050069.1, read as the reverse complement.
GGGCGGGGGTGGGCAACGACCCCCTTGTGGGGTGAGGAGGGAACCTGTTGTTAAGATTTTGGCAGCTCATCACTGGCTGCAGGAGTGACCCAAGTAAACCTTCAGCCTGGCTGTTGCTTATCTTCCCTCCTCCTCCCTGGTTCAATCAATCCCCTCATCCAGGGGCTAGCATGCTCCTCCCATTACTCAGGGTTCCAGGTAGGCTCCATGTCATCAGAGCCCCATCTCAGCAAGGCTTCCAGCTTTCCCCGGAGAAGCCTGTCTGGTCCTTTTTTCCCTTTCTCCCTCACAGCCTTCTTTTCAGGCTGCTTCCCAGTGAAAGGGCACTTCCTAATTCTCTTCTCTGGGTCTCCTCCCCACAATTGGGCTCATCCAGCTTTCTATGGCGACAAACCGTGCCCTCCCCCCACTGCATTTTATTTCTAATTAGTCCTGGCTTAACTTCCAGGTGCACCAAGGCTCATTAATTGGCCTCTCAGGGCCATTTTAACCCTTTTGCAACCTGTATGGGGTAAACACCCCATCACAGGCCCTTGCACGTCTTTCAAATTGGCAATGTGGCACCCCTGCTTATAGAAGATACATTCAATGACACTCAGAAGGCAGTAGCCTAGTAGGAGAGCTGCTGATGCTAACTAATGATTGGAAGACCAATGATAAATTCCTGAATTTTTCAAATTATGTATGCAATAAAAGAGCAAAGAGATTGTAAGCTCTTTGATGCAGGGACTGTCTCTTTGTTATATGTTTGTACATATAACACTAGGGCCCTAGCCTCTAAATGCTACTGTAATACAAATAAAATAATAAATAATAATGCAAAATAAGATATTCTTCGCTCATTTAGCTAGTGCAGTTTCATTTTAATTGTTTATTACTGTATAATACTTCCAATAGACCAAGAAACTTTGAATGGAACGCACTGCGTAAACGTAGTGAAATCTTCATTATATGAGATCTCACTACTGACTCTGCTATGAAAGCTATGCTGAGAAATGAGGACAGAGTATCATTTTCTATGTACTAACTAGAAATTTTACAAACTGCATGCACATGGATTAATACAGCTCAATTTAACAATCTTTAATGTGGTTCTGCTGTATGCTTCAACCTCAAGACAGTTCTCACAGGTGAGTAAAACCACCTTTTTCATTCATTACAAATTAATAGCCTAGTCCTGCAACACTTTGATGAAAAGTGTATTAATTTGATATCATTGGGGCTATTTGTGGGTGAAATTCACCATATGCAGAAAGCCCACACCAGGGCTATGTGTCATGTCAGTCTCATATAAGTGGTGAATAGAACTGGTGAGTGCCCTCTGCATAAGGATGAATTTCACTCTGTGTGGATTACTTGCATAAGGGTTGCAGAATTGGTTTCCAAATAAAGATAAAAATAAAGCTGTAAATGAAAGAATCATTGCAGTGTAACACTATCATCAAGAGTGACAACTTTAAAAAAATTAGAAAATTTTAAAATATCTCTTTGGTCATTAGCTTTTAATAAAACAACTTTGGTTAATCACTTAAAAATTCTCATGTTTCAGGTATTCTTACAAGGGAATGGTAATTGTTTTAAGTGTATATTCAAAATAATTAGTCCATCCAAAACCTTGTGTGTGGAAGATGGCACTAATCCTATATCTTATTTTAATGACCAGGGAAGTAATCACATATGTGCTTCAACTAGAAATACTGCACTTCTTTAGTAGGGACTGATGGACAAATTTTAAGAATGAATGGATTTAATTGTAGACAACACATATGGTCATAGGTTAAATCCAACTTCTGTTAATTAAAAACAACAAGCTGATCATCCAAGTAATAGGCAATATTTTAAAATACATTGCAGCAGCCACCGTTTGGGTATTTTAAGAATGGGAATAAAGTAGCAGCACAGAAAAAAAAAGGTAAATTTATTTTTCAGGATTTTAATAAAACCTGACAATGTTAAAGACAAAGAAAAACTCAGCACCGATAAAGAAGAAAATTCCTTAAAATTAAAAATGTAAAATCCAAACCATTGCAGAATCAGATATATTTTACTGGCTAGATTTTGTGAAGCTGAATTCATTTAACAATGGCTTATTTTTAACTTCTTCATTTCAAATGGATAGCTTTAATCACAAAATGATTTTTTCCCCACCACAAAAAAAGTTTTGAATAAATGAAAATGTTTACATTTAAACTTCTTGTGTTTTAATTGAAAACCCAAAAATTTAGATCAAGGCATGTTTTGATTTTGGATTTGCAATTTTTCAATTAAAACAAAAAATATCCATACAAAAGGATATTTTCCAAGAAAATGTAAATGAGGTCAAAAAATAATTTTCTGTCCAAAATGTTTTGATGGAAAATGTCTGATGATCTTTAATATTTCACATAAGACAAGGGTCAAACTGGGCCAAGTCATGGCTGAGTCATATGGCTCAGCAAATAGGAACTTTAAAGACAGAAAGCTGTTGGAAAAAATCTGTAGGGTTGCAAAGAAAGCCTTCAAATATGTGTTGAGATATAAATAGACTTTACAGGTAGCTTGAAACAATAACTCAAAGGACTGGGAAACTTACATCAACATAGCTACATGTCTCAGGGATGTGAAAAATCCACACCGAGAGACACAGGTAAGCTGACCTAACCCCCACTGTAGACAGCACCAGTTCAACAGAATTCTTCCGTCAATGTAGCTACCACTTCTTCAGCAGGTGGGTTACCTAAACCAGTGGGAGGGGTTCTCCTGTCAGTGTAGGTAGTGTCTACACTGCAGCGCTACAGCAGTGCAGATATAGAGCTGTAGCTGTGTCACTGTAGCAGTTTAAGTGTAGACACATCCTTGAGAGGCAAGAACTGTTCCCAGTAATTTCAATGTGGTGTTAAATCAGCCTAATTATGACAATTTAAATGTCAAGACTGTTACCCAATGTTAACATTGCCAATTCACACACACACACGAGGGACAATCATATTATGAAGATCTGCCCAATATGGTATGACTGGCATTTCATTTTGGCACTTGGTTAGCGGGCAGAGATTGGGAGGGTACAACTACTACTCCCCCATCCAATTTAAGCCATAATTCAAGGACAAGCATGGTAACCATGCACTGCTTTATTGAATGGCTGTGCAATTACTAATGATGTATTTATTTCACATAGCTTGACATGTTATTAAATCTTGAGGGGATATAGTTATGTACCCATCTCTCCCTTGCCTTCTTTCATTTATCAAATTAAATTTGCATATTTTACACATCAGATCACTGTGCCTCTTTTTGGCTGCTCTCCTTTTTTGAAGGTAAGAACCAATTAGGGATGCGGCAAGTTCAGTTCCATGCAAGGAAAATAAACTCATGAATCAAGACAACTTGAAAGCAATGTGTTCTGCATGTTTCTCCACAGTCCACAAGAGAAAAATCTGTAGAGATACCAGTTTGTTTTAAAATCAATTTTAGAGCTCACAAAACATGCCACACTGAGAGCACCAGGGATGGAAATCATATTTCACCACAGCTGAGGTGGGGACAGCATGTGCCCCCACACAATCCTGCCAATATGCCTGGGACGCTCATTCAGTCCTTGGCCTGAGATGGCCTGTACGTGTGTCACTTGCTATGGTAGCTTTGGTGATGTAGCCCCATGTCAACTGGGAACTGCACTTGCAGACCAGACCACTAACTCGTTTTTACAGAGGCAGCCATCAGATGGCAATATATTTGTTTCTTTCTCATTTTTATTAATTTCAAAACCAGAGTCAGGAAGTGAAAAGCCAGGGTTGCCAAACTGAGGTACAATTGCCTATAAATGGAGGCCACACACTCTGCAGTTCTACAAACCAAGAGTCAGATTCTTAAGTTATTTGTGTAGTTTTGGAAGAGACCGATATTTATTTATTTTATTGACTCCGATAAGATGCAGCTGAATCCTGACACAGGGAAAGACACCTAAAAGATAACAATGTAGCCATTGCTGTGACCCCTATGGTACTATTCAGCTCTGCCAGGCTCCTGCCCCCAACCCTAACCTGCTTGTTTGTTTCATCCACCTGTTATGTCTTGTCTTTTAGATTGTAAATTACTTGGGGCAGTGTTTCTTGTTCTCTTTGTTTGTACAGCACCTAGTACAATAAGGTCCTGACCTGGCTGGCCTCTAGGTTCCAAAGGAAGCATGGAATAGTTGTTAGGGTGGCAGTTTGGGACTCAGGAGATCCAGGTTCAGTTTCCTGCTCTGACACAGATAGTGACTTTAGGCAAGTCACTTGATTTTCTGTACCTCAGTTGCCCATCTGTAAAATAGGGATGAAAGTATTTCCCTAACCTTACACTAAAAATTGTGAGGGGCTCTGATACTATAGTGGGGGGGACACATAAGGGAAGTAGAGAGGGATGGAAGGATAGACAGATTCCACAATCTACATGTTAAATACATATACATATAATTTGTGGTCTTATTTCCCAGGACAACTGAGACTCTACATGTTCGGCCCTTGGCACCTCAAATGACAAAGTGAGAAGAGGTGGTGTTATGCTCCACAGAGATTCTCCTCTCCTACTCCTAATCCAAAAAGATGATGTCAGACACACAGGCCAAATGAATGGAAAGGTTAAAGCAAGGCAAAATGTGAGGTTCTCCAAGTTCTAATAAGAGGCTTTTTAATATCTTAAAAAGTAAGAAAAGAAGCAGGAATACACAGAAGGAGCAAAGAAACCCCAGTCACAGTCAGAGAAGCCCTGGTAGGGTGAAATTTATGAAGAAAGATGAGAGAGAACTTTTGGGTAAAGTGCTAGCTAAAGGAGGCTTGGAATTGTGAATAAAATGTCTCTCATATTGTTTAATTCCTATTGTGTTCTGGGAACCAGGACATTGAACATTCTATGTAAATAAACTGGATTTCATCAAAGAAACACCAGACTCCATCATCAGTATCTCCTCCTAACCAAAACAACCTGCAAGGCCACCCAAATCGGCTACCTACTTGGATTAAAAAGGAATAATATTGCTGTAAAAAGTGGGATCTGGTTTCCAAGGAGGGAAATTGTGAGCTGGTATTCCTATTGAACCAAAATGGAATAATGGGGGTGCTCACAGAAATCAAAAGTGGCCTAAAGGATTAAAACAAGACTTAAAACAAAAGGTGGTTTCACAAATGGGATTAAAGCAGCACCTGAAAGTTTCCCAGAAAGGTCTGGGGAATGATTTACAGATGGAGATACAATACTCCCAGTCTGGAATGCCAAGATGGATCAATGATGTGACCAGCAACCTGAATGTCATTAATCAGAAAATTTTCCATGGAGGAGACCAGGAAAGCTTGGTCAACTTGGAAATTGCTAACAAAGATGAGAGGCAGCCAGGACTTAAGCAGCTAAAAAATCATCTTAAGGAGGAAATGAAAGGGTCAGAGAGCACAGTGGAAGTCAGTTGCCTAGATGTGGAATTGGGCCAGTCAGAGAACTTGGTAAGACTAGACATTTACAACAATTTTTTTAACCCCATTTGTAAGCCATAGCAGGCCAGAAGCGGGAGATCAAGCTGTCCCAACTCAAATGATGGAAAACTCCACTATTGTTGAGGAAAGACTTCCTGAAAAGCTTATTTGGCTCAGTTCAACATCATAGCTCAAATGAATGGCTGGGAATTTCTAGCAGCCAGCATAAGTGGTTCAACTCTGATGTGTTGAAGAACCTAACTTCAGAAAAAAGACTGCGTTATCTAGATCTGGTGGCAGGAAAAACTGCGGTGTTACAATATCACAGTACCAGAGAGGCCTGGGCGCAAGCATGGTAATCAGCACAGTGAGAGATAGGAAAATTATATGGCAAATGCAGCCACCATGGAAAGTAGCATCACCTCAGAATACTCCAGTAAAGGCTTTCTGGTTGCAGTAGGAGAACCTGGAGTTTAAAGATGAAAATATTGTATAGGAAAAGGAGAAAGCCAGCAGGTGATAGGTACAGGGATGGGCTGGTTGTACCAAATACATTGAAAAAAGAAGTTCTGAGGTTATGTCATAATTTTAAACATACTGGACATTTTGGGGTTCCAAAAACCTTAGTTATGCTAAGACAAAATTTCTGTTGGAAGATATGCAGGTGGGATATAGAAAACTGGTACAGGAAATGTGATGCTAAAGAATGGAGAGCCCTAGGCATCAGTATCTACAGGGGGTACCAATGGAGCATATTGCTGCTGATGAGCTTGGACTTCTGCCTCAGACAGAGTCTGACAATCATTATTTCATAAAATGGCCTGAAGCTTACACAGTAACCCAGGGGGAAACCAAGAGACTGCGCCAACAGCAGAGGTCCTAGTTTATCAATACTTCACCAGATTTCAAGTCCCAGGTAAATTACACAGAAATCAAAGGAGAAACTTTGAATCCAAAGTTTTTCCCACAGATTTGAGAGATTCTAAGACACCCAGAAGGACACAGAGAAGAAGCAAAGAATTCCCAGTCAGAGAAGCTCTGGTAGCATGACTCTGAGGAACAAAACTAAGAGCTTTTAGGTAAAGTGCTGGCTGAAAGAAGCTTAGCACTAACTCTTGATATTTGATTCCTACTATGTTCAGGACATCAGGACTCTGCACATTCTTTGTAAATAAACAGGTTGCATAAAGAGATGCCTAACTCCATCATTAATTTCTCCTCATAACCAAAACAACCCGCAAGGCCCTGAAAATGTACTAATAGCTTGGGTCAGAAAGGGGTAATAAAAAATGTTTTAGGGAGAGGAGGCAAATTTAGCCACTAGCATATCTAGGTGTGATCACCTCCAGCTTTTCTACTAGTAGCAATGCTGACATTTCATATATAAAGTTTGTTCTTTAAGTGCCTCATTTAAATATAAGAAGGGGCATAGGTATGCACCATTGCATATGTTATTTCCAGGAGTGCATGAGCAAAACTGGGTATTAGTATATGCAAATGGCTAGTTAGCTGTCTAATGAGCTACTTGCAATGTACGAGTACTTGAAATATGCACACAAACATTTTTTTTTAAATCAGGCCCTTAATATATTTGCCTGAAAGAATCATGAATAGTTAGCTCTGTAGCCAAAATTACCCCTTGGAGCCTTCTAGCTTAGGCAGCAACAGAGACAGCTTCTTATTACAACAAGGAGGTGCTTCCCTCTTGGAAGTGACTACATAATGAAACTTTTGCCTTCATGCCGCTACCCTGGCCATATCACACCCCACAGAATTGCCACACATGGCTATCTGACTCAAGGGAAAAAAATAAGGGACATACAGAGCATTCTTGTGTATCCACCAAACATGCTGACACAGGGAAGGGTACCTCCCTGGCACAGACTCCGGGAAGAACATAGAAGTCACATCTACCTGGGTGGCCCTTCTAACTAAGGAGTATAAGCAGAACTGGCTCAGATCACCGAGTCTAAGGATCTCACCATCCAAAACAATTGGCAATTAAGGGTCAGTCCCGTCACTAGCAGGTGACAGAATGCCCCGACTCAACAACTCTAAGATTGCTGGTACTCTAGACTGTTGGGTTATTTTTCATTACATAAACTCTGCCTGAGAGTCAGCCCCATCTCAACCAACTCTCCAGTGTACCCCAAAATCAGAGAGTTTAGAAAAATTTTGACCTGGTGCTTCATTTGTCAACAACCATAGAAATATAAATGTGAAAAGAAAACTGAAAACACTTTGTAACAGAGATAAATTGAATATAAAATATTTTGTAATAAAGAAGAGCTCAACATGTATGTCTGTATATAGACAGACAGGTGAGGTGAGACAGAGGTTTGATGACTTTCAATTGGATATAGGCTCCTAGGCTGCTTTTGAAAATTTTATCCATAGTCCCTCAAACTTCAGCTAAAAAATTCTCTAAATTCGCAACTCAAAACAGTACAGTAGTGAATAAAAACATTTTCCGCTCCTTATAATAAGCCCCAATGAATTGTAATGCTGTTTAATTACCAACAGGTTGATGCTTAGTAAGTTTGCCAGCATAGACTTGTACTAACAAATGAATGTTTAATTCTCTCTTTGTCACTTACACACATGCCTGATGTGCACTGGCAACTTCCCTAGCCAAGTGTTTGCCCAAGTCAGGGTTTTGCATGAGTGCAATGGAGTGCATGCAAAGTAAGCCCAGTTTTGCACTTGGATAACTACAAACTTAGGCCCTGATCCTGCTAAGACTTACACACACTTAGCTTTACGCATTGTGGTCCCAATTCAAGAAATCTTCCTTGTCCAGGAAACCACTTAAGCATATGCTCAAGTGGTGTAGATAAGGAGCAGATTTCAGTGGTTTTACTCATTCACAGTATCTAAAGTTAAGAGTGCATGTAAATCTTTGCAGGATAAGGGCCTTATGCTAGATCAAGTTCTAAGGGAGGTCAGAATATCAGAAAATTCAACCCGTTTTAAGTAGGTGTCTAAACGTGGAGTTAAGAGCTTAAATTGGGCACTCATGTTTGAATATTTTGGCCTACGATTCTACAGGTAATGTCTACACAAGAACTTTTTAAATATAATTCATATATTTACATGATTTGATTAATTACATGTGATATCTTTAAAAGGCAGGATATCTTTAAGCTCAGGATCACCTACCAGCTGAATTACAAATGCTGTCTAAAAGATAATTGGTTTTATACCTCTAAAAGTGCAGAAAGGTTTTCAATTCATGACATAAATCCAGCTTCATTCATGAACTTTCAAAAAGACAGTTAACTGAGAAAAAATTACCTGCCAGAAGTCAGCAACAGTAGCAGGAAGAGGGCCTTGAGTAGCAATATATGCAGGGTTCCTGGGATCATGGTCCATCTGGAATGAGAAAAGAGAAAACAGACTGGATTTATTAAAAGCAAAGAAACCCTCTAGATGGGTTCGGGAAAGAAAGTGCTTCTGTCTACAACCAAAGACCACTTAGAGGACTGCTGTGCCCCCATGTCCTTTGATGATGAGCAAAACATTTTTATTTCTATTCATTAGGTCAGAGGAGCTTCCTTTACACAAAAGAGTGAGGTTACCAAATCAATATCAGCATGACTGATGATCAGCACTCTGTGTCCCAAATATGTAGTGTAAGATCATTTAAGAGAAGTTGCAGACAAAAGCATGTACTTGAGATCCATGCTCTTGGTTTCATAGCAACCCAGAAGTCATTTCGAAACATTTTTCTTCACCCAGTGTTAGGAATGCTGGGCACATCTAAATAACTGCTCCATTTCCACTGTGCCACTCAAGGGCAAATATAACAAGCAAAAATGGAGAACAAATTCAGTTTCTGGCTTTTTCTGGCTAGTTGATTTGTCTAAATGCATGCTTCTAGCCTCAACAGAGCAAGTTCTGCTTAAAGACCTTAATTATAACATTTAATTCAAAGACTGACTGAAAAGGGGGAAAAAAAAGCTAAGAAACAAAGCCATCAAGAGTAAATAGGATTAATGTGTTACAATGAATGTTTTCAAACTGATGGGTGGTTTTCTTGGTCTTAAATCTTGGGCCCCATCTCCTGATAAAGAGAAGATCGGCTGAGGGATTTTTTTTTTTTAAATACTCATTCTAACCTTTAAGAGACCAAGACAAAACTCTGAACGTAAAGAAAAAGGGCCAAATTCTGCTCTCCTGCAATTCCCATTGAAGTCAGTGAGAATAATTTGTAGCCAATGCTAAGTTACTGAGAACAGAATTTGACTCAAAGACTTTACTTCACCCCAACACAGTTTTCTGTATGTAAGTGAAGTTAAGATCTTAATAGGAATGAATGCAAGTCATATTTCCATTAACAGGCATCTACTGAATTTATTCATAGCCTATCAAAATTTTCAGCAATGGTGGATGTCAGCATAAAAGAAGGCACCTCATAATTATGTGCAACAGAAAAGAGGGAAGGAACATAAAAGAACAGATGTAAGTTATTCTAGTAGAACAACAATGTGATGAATGTTGCAAAAAAGTAGAAAAAACCTTTTATGCTTCTAATTTTCTGATGCATAATTAAAACTGCACCTAATATTAAAATCCATCCATGACAACACAATGTAAGTAAAATTATGTTGCTGAGTCTATTTTAATAAAAGCCTATTTTTAAAATACAACACACTGTTAGAAGAAACTTTGACAAAATAAAAGTGTTTCTAATTCCTTGTTTGTATTATACTCTTGTTTGAGTGACTGATTCATTGAGGTATTTGCCTTTTCAGCAAACAATTCTGCAGAGCAACTCTTTGCCTTTCGCCAAAAGCGAGTTTGGAGGCAGGATATTTAGTACTGAAGGTATTTTGAGACCAAGAAAAAATAGCTTTTTTTCCACAAACAGAAATATGATTATCAGCAAAATTTGGGAATCAGGTAAGAAGGGCCACATTTTTCAAAAATAAAGTTTAAAATTAGGCATCTAAATAAGGGCCCAATTTAGCAAAACATGTGATTAAGTCCCATTGACTTCAATGGGACTTAAAGACTTAATTGCTTTGCTGAACTGGGCCTAAATAGTTTGGTTTTAAAAAGCAATCTGCCCAGAAAGTCCCACCGATCTCAGTGGAAACTGCAGTGTGCTTAGCACTTTTGAAAGCAGGCCACTTATTTAGATATCTAATTATGGATTTAGAAGCCTGAATTTAGGCTTCTCTCTGAAAATCTCAGCCAAAGAAAATAAGTCAATAGTATTAAAGATCATAATTTGGATTTTTTCAAACTGATCACTTGTGTGTGTGCACGTGTGTATACACCAGAAAACAAAGGCACAAGAAGTCAGTGATGATGTAAGTAGACTGTCATGGAAGAAATACTTCTAAACACTCAGCTATCTGATAAATCAGGAATAGGCCACTCTTGGCATTTCAGCATTAATCAGCTACTGTCACAAAGGTGCTGTTTGAACGTGGCAAACATCATAATGAGCACAAAGTGGTGAAATGTATGATCAGTTTAACAATAACTCAGAAGACAATTACAAGCATTAACATTCTGAGCACATTCTGTTGTACAGAAAATAATTATAAGCAGGAACACTTTGTATGCTCAGAGCAAATAGAAGATGGCAGAAAGCCCCATCATGCTATTAAATGATCTTTAAATGAACAAAAATAGAGCAAAGACTAAACTAATTAATTAAACATAATGCCTGTTTTTGTTAACTTTTTTATATTTACAGCTTCAAAGACTACATATATTAGGAAGACTTTGAAAAGTCACCACTTTGATCAAATTTTATAAGATGTGACCTGGATAACTGATGGGTCTATTTGTTTATTAATGTACTTTTAAAAGACTGTCAAGGGCACCGGATGGGCCCTCTTTTATTGTAGTTAATAAGAATTGGAATAAATAAATACAATCAGTAATGGTTTTTAAGCCAACTGATCACTGAGCAAAGCACAGCATTTTATATCCTCACCTAGTCAATATCCTCCCTTCAGGAGCCAATTCCCCCTTTCTTCCCCAAAATTAGATAAAAAACAGAGCAGAAAATATCAGATCCCAAACTATCAGTTTATTAAAACAAAAATCAAAAGTTTTGTCCTGGAACAATATTAAGAAAACACGTTACATTATGCAATTATTCAATGAGAACAAGATTTCTTTCTGCGCCACCTCCCAAGCTCAAAGGTCACATGCTTTACAGCAGCAGTCAATGGCTCAGCCATTTTTAGACAGAAAGTGGTGCAATTATCACAAACGTTCTACTATAAGGGAATTTTCATTTCCCACTGCAGCGCAGGAATGGCAGAAGAGGTCGTGTGATAACGTACCAGGCTATTTTTCCATGATTTCATTTGGGGAAGGGCAAAGAAAAGGCTCAAGGACCACCACAAACCAAAGCGCAATGAACTGCATTAACTTTGATTACTAACACTGCTAAAAGTTCACAAGAAAGAAAAACTACACAAAAAGAACCTCAAAGGAATGATCTCTCCTACTCAGACTTATAGTCAGAAAAGGAGTTTCGTAGAAGATCAAATCAAATAACTCATAAACCTACGATGGGTTAATAACAATGTCTTGTGGCTTTCTAGGGTATTTTAAAATGCAAGTTGATATACGATATCTTAAACTAGAGATCAGCACAATGAACATAAGGTCATGATTAGTAGTGCCCAACTTTAACTGCAATAATTCCAGGTTATAATACTACATAATTATATTTCCATCTTTACACTGGTACAAAATTAAAACTACTGCTTTAATTCTGCTTTTTGTTTTTCTGAATACAACACTACTCAACTTGTCATGCTAAGACTTTGCACAAATCTCATTAATTTCTACTCACAGTAAAACTCTTTGTTTCATTGGGTGTTTTAGACACAAATTAGGCTGTTGCGTGATTTCACTGATATTGCTCATGAAATACAGCAAAATCAGTGTATTCCAGTTGTAATCAGCCAACTGTATTGTATTTGGATTTAAGTTGTTTGTAGGTACCTGTTAACTATTGTCCATAAAAGAGCAAATTAAAGGCATAAGTATATACCTACATCATTAACCATTATGAAATCTTATGTAATTTATAAATTTATTACACTGACATATACATAGACCCCTAGGATCATTACTATACACAGACAGATAGATAGATATGCTGGGTCTGATGTGAGCTCATTTATACCATTTTTATATGGATTTAAATCCACTGACTAAGAGAGTTACTCCTAATTTGTACTGGTGTGAGATTGGAAACAGAATATCCACCTTGTTTGCAAGACTGGTACATCTATCGTTTTCACTGTTTTTATCATTATAATGCTAGGAAAGCAGGTTAAGCACTGACCAGTGCCTTCAAATATACATATAAATCAAAGCACTTTAAAATGCAGTTCTCAGATCTGATGTTTTTTGCAACATTAATACAGTTCACTTCCACATATCCTTTCATAACTTACAGGGACTGTAAATATTCTTATGTTAGCATTGAAATTTCTTTCCTTAATAGTAAGACTAACTAGCAAATACAGTATTATTTAGTCATCACTTTCATCTCTACATTAAAATAATAAAAAAAAAAGGTGGGGTTGTAACTGGTCCCTATCTTTATACTTGAATTAAAATTTAAAACAATTTAAAAATCCTTCTTTTAAAAACCATTATGGAATGAAAGTAGTAAATCTGATTGTGAATGCCATTATGAATTTCAGTGTCTATTCTCCATGATAAAATTTGTATGCTGTGTTTGAACAAACTGTCATGTTAATGACATTCCTCAGTCTGGTGTCTTCAATAATAAGCAAGCTGAGTTTTTAATGTAGCTGATGGGGTTTCCCTCTCTCCCCCCAGACACCCTATGAGGAAAAACAGAATTCCCATTTACTTTCATGACCTCTGATTTAAAAGCAGAGATTGCACATTATTTACTACTGGATGATTTCCCTGAAATTTAATGAGGACTAACCACAAATATGACAGATGTAATTATCACAGTTTTATTCTGCACAGTCAGGGTCTCCTTGTGCTGTAATTGCAAGCTTTTCTTATGTTATTTCAGAGGAAAGGAAAGCAGACTTTCATTTCACTTTCACTCCATGGAATTGCATAAGAATTCCTTCTGCCTTGTTTTACACTAGAATAAAATTAAAGGGATAAGGAAAGAGCATTGATCAAATCGCTCTACCAACCTTCCCCACACACTTTCAACTATGTTGAGACCATGAGTCTAACCCCAGTTTTCACAACATACTGGGAGGAATGGAGGTCTTGAAGCGGTAGCTTTTTTAAAAAGAAAGAAACATGTGGGCAGGTGGCCAGCTCATTGTCTAGTGTGGAGAATTTTTTTCAGCCTGTATTGCTGCACTCATTTAGACTTAAATCAAGGTTGAGCGAGCCCCAGATGGAGATGGGACCACTGACCCCAAAGCTGGATATACACAGCTACAAGTACACCCCTGGAAGTCTCCTTTTCTGAGTCTTGAATATAATTGCTTTATTTTACACCGTACCCTCATCAGACAGCTCACACATGCAAGGAGAAATAATCCTCTTCTAGTTCAGTTCAGACGGTACTGATCTTGTGTTATTAGTGGCCACATTGCAGTACACTACAATACTCACTTCCAGTCCCAGCACTCTAAGGCACAAGTGCACCGAAAATGTCATTGTATTGACATGATAATTACTGAGGTTATTTAAACTGAAAGGCAGAATTCTTTAAAAAAAATGGTATGACTATTGCAAGAGTGAGTAAAGGAGGAATCACTGGTATTTCAAATCGACTGTATGTTTCAAGAAAGAACAAACCAAGTACGTAGCTAATAAAGCTAAGAGAAAATATCTCAGACAAAAGCAATAGCAACATGCAGTATAGACATTAGGCTCTGCCTTCAATGGCTGTCTCAACTGGGTAAGGACTATAGATCCAGCTTTCTACGTGCTCTTAGGGACTAGTTCTAAATGGGTCCTGACCTGGGGAGAGAGGAAGGATTGGGAAGTCCCAGGATTTGCTACAAACTAGAATGGCTCAGTCTTTCCAATTTTTCTCTCCATTTTCTGATGAACTGACACTAAATGAACTAATCTAGCTAAAACAAAACATCCTTGGCTTTGCTTAAACTTAAAGAGCTTCTGACAACTAGGTTTCCACTGTGTACTTACAGATGAGTCACTGCTCCCCAGCAACCTCCCACTGCATCACCTTCAGGAATTACATACTCAGTCTGTTGGTTTGCAAACAGTTAAAATTGAACCCAACGAACCCTTAGGAAACCATTCTAATCTTGAACAGTTTCCTTCTTTGATGCAACACAGACTGTGCTTGTCTGATCTCCACAGCCTTTCAATAAACCTGGGCCAGATTGTTTCCTCCTGTGGGGTAAACCCTCACAAGTTTCTCTTTGCAGGTTTCCCCCAGACTGCAGGCTCGATCCTGCAACACACCGCAGCTCTTGGCAGGACTATCCACACAAAGGTTCTGCGCCTTTGCACTGATTCGTGGGGCTCCATTCCCACCTATGCCCAGAAAATACCTTTTTCTGGTGCCCCCACCCAACCCATCATCGCAAACTTTGGTGCATTTTCATTTAATAAAAAAGTTTCAAGGAACAGATAATCTAGAGATTTGTATATGGGTCCATTGCCAAGCACTCTGGGCACTTTACATCTATATCAAACAATGAAGGCCAGACTGCTGGACTCTTGCTCACACGAGTATTTACTTACACCACTACTCTTGTAAGTAAGTGTTCACTAATATGAATAAGCGTTTCACACCCTAGCCCTTAGAAAATAGAATATCATGTTTTCTGTTCACAGCTCCCACTCCTGTCTTCAGAGCAAACCTCTCAATCCGTACAATTAAACTAAGGCGTGGTCTACACTAGCAATTTAGGTTGCTATAACTATGTCACTCATGAGTGTAGAAAATCCACACCTGAGTGATGCAGTTATACCCACCTAACTTTCACTGTACACAGTGCTAAGTCAACAGGAGGGCTTCTCCTGTCAACATAGCTACCACCTCTCAGGGCGGTGGATTACCTACACTGACAGGAGAAGCCTTTCCGTTTGTGTGGAAAGCATCTTTACTGAAGCACTACACCAGTGCAGCTGTGCCACTGCAGCCTTAAAGGGCATGGCTACACTGGAAACTTCCAAGTGCTGTTGCGGGAGTGCTCCCATGGCAGCGCTTTGAAGTGTGAGCATGGTCGTACGCGAGCGCTGGGAGAGAGCTCTCCCAGCGCTCCTGATAATCCACCTCCACATGGGGATTAGCTCCCAGCGCTTGGAGCCTGTTTACACTAGCGCTTGAAAGCACTCTGACTTGCTGCATTCAGGGGGGTGATTTTTCACACCCCTGAGCCAGCAAATTAGAGTGCTATAAAATGTAAGTGTAGCAAAGGCTTTGCAAGGCTTGATCAAACATAACTCATTCACTGTGTCCTGAAGAGAATTAAACAATAAAAGATAGGAAAGAAAGAAGCCTTGAAGCTCCAGAGGCAGAACCTCAGGTCTGGTTGAGTTGTGCACTGTGCACAATGGGAGAATAAGGGGGTGTGAAAAGGTGGCTTTAAGCCACCATTATGATCCCCTGATCCTCATGCTGACCAGGAAATGGTCCAGTCGCAGACAGATATAGGGCAGCCTAAAGGCTGATCTAACTTATGCTCAGCTGCCCTTGATCCCAAGGGGCAATCCCAGCAGCTAGGGATCCCTGGAATGCAGTGATACTCTGGTCATTCCCCTCTTCCTGAGGGCAGGAGCCACAAGCAGCTAGTACGTCACCAAAAGATTCTCTTACATAGGGGAAATCCTCATGTGGTCAGATCCACTGACTTTTATGGCTGCTTTGCATGACTGAACATTAGAATAGTCAGAACTGGACTCGTGGGTCTGGTCCCCAGAGTACATATTAGGCACAAAATCCTGATACTCCACAGCACCCTAAAGACTGTCAGGAGATTTGGTATCTTGTATTGACTCTCTGGAGAGAGAGTTTCATTAAGCTGTTTTATACTCAAGAAAAATCAAAGCTTTCAAATTCTGCTCAAAATACCATGTGTAGCTCAGAGTGTAGCTCAGAGTACAGTCCCAACAAGATGCTCTTTTAGAGAGGGAAGTGTTGTCAATGAAAATTGGAAGGAAACAACCTGTAATGTCAAATCTTTCTGTTGCAATTTGCCAGTTGCATAGTCCACACAAAATGATTTAACTGAGAGAGTAACACTGGAAACTGGTCCAGGACCAGTAAGAGGACACAGAGTATCACCTAATTCTCCAGCCTAAATGCTTGGTCCAAGTTATTTTCTTCTAATGATTTTCAGTGTCCTAAAGTGATACAAATAAAACCCACCAGTATAAATAGCCCCCCAGCTGGTAGCCTCAGAGAGGCAAGGACTAAGTGGTCAATGAGAAAACACTGCTTCCTCATGCCTAGAGATGGATCCACCATGTCAGGATTGAGACACCTTGATAGGGCAATGCTGCTTGCTATGCCGTACCTGTTCTGCAGCTAAAAAACAGAGAAGCCTTTGATCTCTAAAATGATTGCTCTGGTATCTTTCACGGACAAAATAAAAGATGCATATTCAATTTGTGTAGGAATGGGAGAAGTACAAAGTGGCATGTTAGAAAATTTGGTGGGATATGACCAAGAACTGCATTGACCTAAATTGGCCTTTGAATTATAATATAGGTGGTGGTAAGAGATTTAATTCTCTGCTTTGAGAACAGCAAGATCAGAGGTAGACACAGATCGCTGCAGAAGTAAATCACTCAGCACCAGGAAGGCAACAGATGAAGGAGGGAAAGAAGAAGGGTCACCTCTGAAATTTGAGGAGCAGCACTGACTGGCTTTACGAGAAGCAAAGCCCAGCTCTCTGTGGCTACAGAAACCATTCTAATACAGTTGTTTTTAGGATAGGGAAAGTAAGGGTGAAAACTTAGAGAATGACAGAAAATCAGGCAAACCTCCTTACACAATGGAAAAGGTCTGTTGAATTAAACGTACTGTGCTGAGTTGTGCAGTTTGCAAGCAACTACTGTCAGGTACAGGAAAATAATATGTAGATTTAAGACTCGTTATCTATTGGCATTATTGTCCTTTGTCTACAGTCTTCAAAAGGCATTATGTGCAAGTGTATGGAATGTATGTACTTGCACTCCCAAGTAATGGCTTGAGTCATTAATGTTGGGGGACTGGAGGTAGATATAGACCCAAGCCACTGTTATTACAGTGGTGCCTGGCATCAAGTTAACATATTATACTGATAGGCTAAGGATAAAAGATGGATTATTTGGATTACTTCACACTGGATACTGTACTTACAATTGGGCTGGCATTGATGTAGTCTGAATTGTCATGGCTATTTTCAGCTTTCAAGCATATCCTGGAATGATCATCTGTAAAGGCAAAATAAAATATAGCATTTCCACCCAAATTTTCCACACTTGTAAAGTTAAAAATAATTAAAGGCAAACTAATGTACATTTCAAAAGCAGACAATGTAAAATATTGTGGGAGAGTTATTTTATTTTAACTACTAAATTGGCTTAGATTTGCAACAGTCCCAACTCCAATCATGAAATAAAAGTCTTTGAAAGAAGATTTTAGAGGCTAACTTCCGAAAACATTTTCTCATGGTAACAATCTACCAGATGTGGAACAGTCTCACATAAGAAGAGGGACAAGCTCCATTGCTCATGACATTTAAGACTAGACTAGGAAAAAAATCCTCAAAAAAATCTGAAGAGAACAATCCTGCACTTGCAGCGAGATAGACTAGATGACCCAATGGGCCTTTTCCATCTACCTTCTTTATAAAATGATATTGTTCTGAAACATAAAGCCAGGAATTAGTACATGCAGACCTTGCATTTCTGATTATTTCTAACAGGAACAGCAAAATACAATTTATGGCTGGATTGGGAGATAACAAATTGCCCCAATTAAGGAACAGCACATTGTTGGGCTCTGCTGGAGCAGTGTGGAAGGAAACTTGTGACTCAGAGTCCCTCCTCAACTTCTGCTGGGAGAGAGTAAACTGTGTCCGGTACATACCCAGTACAATACATGACCTGGCGGAACTGTCCTGCTCAGTGCAGTAGTTGGATGGAGCCAGGCCCATCGAAAGAATTTTGGGGCCCTGGTACATCATGCTCACTGGGGCCCCATTCCCTCCCTTTTCACTTTATTCACACGTTACAGAAGTTTTTTTGGTGGCCCCCTGAACTCAGGGGCCCGGCACAACCATTCTGACTTTCCTCCCCCTCGTCAGCCCTGGATAAAGTCAAGGCCCTGCTTGGTCCGCACCCCCTCTCACACATCTGTGCAGCTCTCTTCCGCTCTCACGGTACTACTGATGAAGGTAGCCTATGCAAGGTTGCAGGGATGGGCTTTTGGTCCTCCTGCATCATCACACTAACGAGGCCATGATTTGGCCCCTTAGCACTAGTAGAATTGTGTCCCAATTTTATTAATTCTCTACACTGCGTAACATTTAGTCGGACAACCAACAGCACAATTAACACACAAGGAAATAGGATGAGAAGACATTAGATCTGCCTAATTCTATTTTTGAGGGGTGAGGTGGGTATTGAGTATGCAAACAAGATGGAACAATCACCTTGTGTTTTACATTAGATAGATTGGACTTCTCATTTGTATGATCTTATGAAATGTTATTTACAGCCATTTGATCTCATCAGCAAAAGTAACCCAGCAATGGGAGCACTTCTGCCGAAATCCAATTAAAGATACAAAAATAATGTAGAACGACTGAGCTACTCTTGGCTCCTCTCATAAAATTATTCCATAAGTGGCACATCAACATAAAACGGGAGGAACACCAAAAGACAGAGAAAAAATGTGGTCAAGCTGTTCAACTCAGGCTTCCCTGTGAAACCACTATACAAAATTAAAAAAAGATTTATGATCCAAAACGTGAGTTGTAGTAGATACCTTAGGAGGAGAGATGCGTACTTGGGGTATATCTACATTGGAATCTGAGGTGTAACTGCAGCTCAGGCAGACACACCTGCACTAGCATGGTTAAAAACACAAGTGTAGATAGCATTACAGGCGTTAGGGTAGATTGGACAAGCACACTGGGGACCTGGAGGACCTACTCACAGCGCTGAAGTCTGTGCTGCCATATCTACACTGCAATTTTTAGCCAAGCCAGTGCAGGTAAAACTAGCACAGGTTCGTCATACCTTAGATTGCAGTGGAGACATATTCAGGTGCCATTTTCAGAATAAAGAATGACAACGCTCATTCTGCTCAAACTTATATATAGACCAGCACAGAAAGGATTTCTGACTACATCAGAGAGAGAGAGAGAGAGAGAGAGAGAGAGAGAGTGAGTGTGTGTGTGTGTTTTCTTTACAAGAACTCTAATGTATTATAGATATTTTTACCATGGCAGCTTTAGGGCCTTGTGACATCTGAGATCATAAGGGTGGTCAGAGAAAACTTCACAACCTTGCTTATTCTAAAGGGTGTAAGAAGAAGAATTATAGCTCTGTAATTTTCTGGCTACAGGAAGCACATGGCTTAAATGTGCTCAATGTGGTCTGGAGACAAACCCTCATGTGGCATGGAGCTAAATAGGCACTTAGGAGAAGTCTCATCCACTGGAAGGCAGGGCCCCTGAATTAACTAATCAACAAAGAGAACGTGGCATCACATTTTTAAGTAACGGATAAACGAGCGAGACAGGGACTCATTAAGGTTTAGTAAACTGGTGTTAGCTTTCTATTGGAGAGTCAAACTAAGTGTCAGATCAATAACTTTGAGAATCAGTTAATTTTTTAAATTTAATACTTTGTCATGATACACCACATCAGTGATGCCATCTTATTATGGTGCTATGGTAGGTTTATTGAAGGGTGAGAGGACTAATATGTTTGTAAAGGGTTTGGTGATGAAATGGAAGAATTCACAAGAAAGCTCCCAGGGTAAGTTATGGACATGTTTTCTTAAGATTTTGTGCCTATGCTTGCTTTCAGGTGGCATTGATTGTTGGCAATGAGCCCATTATGTTCATATGTGCTTGCTGACACGCCAAAGCCTCCAGAAACTGGTAGTCACTCTCCAGAAAGATGTTCAGCAATTATGGACATATGTTCTTTGTGGTGACAATTGCAAGTTCAGTGGACAAATAATTTTGCTGTGAACTGTGTATTGATTAAGTTCTAAGCAGAGAAAAGCAGAGTAGAAGCAGCAGCAGAGAAAAAGGCAGGAAGGAGGAGAAAGAAAGAAACCTGGAGAGGACCCACCAGAAAGTTAGAAAGATGAATAAGGGTGGATACAGAAAGAAACTATGAAAGTGAGAGAGAAGATAGGACAGGCCTAATGCTAGTCATTACGCCAACTAGTTCAGATGTTTACTGGATCTACTAAAGCTTTGCTAAACATCAGACTAGTTCTTTGCATTTGCTATTATTTTGGCCAGATCAGAAATGACATGTGATAATAAGACATGTGAGATGGGAAAGTTGATGAAAGGAAGGCTCCCTAACCTGGGGGGCTGCAAAGGAGAAAACACCACACACACTTTTAGCTGGTGCTATATAAAATTAGGTGTCTTTATCTAACTTAGGTACTGATATAGCCCACAACAGCAATGCACTCAGGATTGCACAATCTTCAATGTATTTATCCTCACAACACTGTGGTGAGTTAGGGAAATTCCCCATTATTTTTTAAATGGGGAAGTGAGGCAGAGAGATTAAGTGACATGTCCAAGGTTACACAGAAAATCTGTGGTAAAGCAGGGAATTGAACCAATGTTTCCCAAGTCCCAGATTGGTGTCCTAACCACTGGATCAGCCTTCCCCATGCTTCATGTGTGATTTTTTTTTTTGCTACACTTCTATATATATACACACACATACATACATACACACACACACACACAAAACACTGTACTGAACTGTGGAACTTGTGAACTGTTGAAGTATAAAAACTAAACAGCCTGAAGATTATGTAAAGCTACACATGATCCTACTTTGCACTTAGTTCACTTGATATTAGCCAAGAGTTTAACTTTTCTCGCATTTGTATTGAAATCTAGTTAACTTATTTCACAGTACCATTTGTGCAAAGTAAGTAAGGAAAACATGCATGGTAGAGAATCTATAGAAACCATTATTTTACCAAAAAGTTTACTTATGAAATGAGTCATTTATTTTTTAAATGGGTATATAGTTTTCCTAGTTTTCCATACGAACATATAACCATCAACTGATCAAAATGTAACAGTTGAAGCTCTGGCTCACATTTCTTCACCTATCATTGAAATATCTCTGGGGTATAACATGCCAGCTTTTTAACACAGCACAGCAACAATGTTGCTATTTAGGAAAGAGAGTGAAGCTTACTCAGTCCAAGTTAGACTACTAGGGGAACATCAAGTACATTACTAGGCAGAATGCAATTTAAATTTTCCCAGGAAACTGGATTTTAGCACTCTTACTTTTGCAAAAGTGCCATGGGATCTTTATTGGACTAATAGATCTCCATTTTAAATCTCAGCCAAATTGTCACCTCTCCACAGAATAGTGTCCCCTACCACCATACAGTATTGGTTCAGCTTGGAGTCAGAGGGAAGAGTCACCTACAGAACAACCAATACCATTTCTTTCAGCATCTATGCTTTCCTTGGCAGCCTTCCACTCAACTGTTAACCAGGGATGATCCACCTTAGTTTATGAGATGGGACAAATCACAGCTTAAAGTGGAATGACTGCAAGTCCATACTCACAAGCACACTTTAAGAGGATTCATTTTGAGCAGTATCTGTTAACAAAAAGTGATAAACTGCTCTATGCTATGTCAGCAAATATTTTTTCCTATTAGCACTTAAAAGGATGCAAAAGCCTTGCAATCGTTTAGCTCTGGTGGATAAAGTTACTTTTCCAGAACTTGGTGCTTATTACTGCACTTCTGAGATAGAAACTTTTCAATAGGCCTCATTCCAAAGCCCACTGAAGCCACTGGAATCTTGCAATTTACTTCAATGGGCTTTGAGTCAGCTCCACAGTCAAAAAAGTGAATTGATAGTGCAAAACTGACTATTCTCCACTATGTATTCTTCTGCTTTATGTAGTCTTAGGAAAGACAGTGCTGGGAAGGGAACCTTGATCATAAGTAAGCAGAATTAAAGGGCTTCCCAAGCTGCCATGCACTGAAGAGCTAAGTTAAGTAGTAATGTGGCGCTATCAACCCTTCAGCTCTAATCCTGGCTCTGACTCAGTGTGTTACCTGTCTCCATTTCCCCAACTGTACAATGTACACTTGCATCTGTCATAGGGAAAATTAATGTTTTCAGAGCACTTAAAAAATTTAAATAGTGCCAAACCACACAACTGGATTGCAGGCACTCTTTGAAATAAAGCTGCCATTGCAGCTGTGGGTCCTATCTGTTCTTGGTTTAGGTTTGTTCCATTGGTTATTTAATAAAAATTGTGGTCAATTTCTCTCGGTTTTTTATGGGGCTCAGCATTCAGCAAATAATGTTAGTTACCGCCAACCGTGTAATCTAGGAGAAAATACATACAGTAGATATGCTGCTTGTATTTATACTCACAAAGACAGCCTTTTACATAAAAAAAACACACACACACAGATTCTAGGAATACAAATATTGGCTACTTTCAGCCTTGTATTTCGTCCTAAGCCTAACCTAGAACAGCAGCAATTTCCTAAGCTTTGCCAATTAAGCCTACAGGGGCTCACTCACTACAGCAGAGTATTTGATGAACAGATACTCTGGCTCTCATTACAAACTGCTGGTATTACTGCTTTGAATGAACATGATACCAGCTCATCTAAAGCCAAGCCAAGTTTATTTCTACTCAATAACCATAACTGCTGATCTTGCACAGAAACTGCATTACAATGTTTGAAAAGCACGCTGGGTGTTGATTTACATGGTACAGCACTTGCTGTCACTGTTCTGAAACGTCATATGATATAGCTATACATTTTACAAGTAAAACATAAGGAGACAAGTCAAATGTCTGACAGGACCAATAGGCTGCATAACAAGCAAATATTGAAAGCTGCTTTTCTTTTAGATAGAAACAAACAGTTTTGCATAATGCTTTGCCCTTCACCTATAGCTCTGATAATGCTTTACCAAAAGGTGGTAAGGAGAACATCAAGAAATTAACATATATTCATTCCAATTTCAAGGGTACATACATGTTATGACACTTTGAGAGCGATTCTTCTGGACATTCTCCTCCTTCTGGGCAATGGTCGTAGCATTGGGTTCAGCTTGATAAGCACAAAGGGCATCCCACTCTTTCTCCAGACGATTTTTATTCTTCAAATGGTCTTCCATATAGGACTGAAACGAAAAGAATATACCATCAGGCACCATTTTATATACAGGTTAGCAATGTACTCTCCAAATACAGGCCTGAGCTAAAAGAATGTATATACTATATTTGGGGTCGAAAGTAAAACTGGATCAATCGTAAGGTGGTGCTTACAAAGCCAGAAACCAGGGGTGGTTCAGATCCTGCTCCAATTTTCCAAACTCTCAAAGTTCCAAGAGATTGAATAGGGGAGAAATAGAGAGTGCAGATAAGATGCTTCAGTTTGGCTTATCTGTAGGCGCAGGGAATAAGTGTTGAGAGTATACATACACAAGTAAAAACAACAGGAATTCTGAACCATGTTTGAAAAGAGGTGATGATACACAAAAGGTCTTACTGCTAAATCACTGATTTATAATGTTTTTAAACTCAATTGTGACACACAAAATATGAATGTCTAACATTAAAAACAATGCTTTAGCTTTGCTCAGGTGAAATGCTTTTAGGATCCCCACCCAGCTCCAGCCCCAGCCCCAGAACATCAACCATAAGCTATTTCCTCTTCAATACCTAGAAAAGTGGATAGGTCCCTTTTAACCTCAGGTCAAGGAATGGAAGAGAAAGCTTATGTCCATTATTCAAACAAACAATTATTTAACATATGATGATCCCATGTAAGACTGTGTGCTCTTCCAGGCAGCGTCCATGCCTTACCCTATAAAGTATTGGTGCACTCACAAGGTGTAACAAACTTGCAGCATTTACAAATGTAGCTGTTAAGAAGAGTATAAAATTGTTGGCCAAACAACATTTTTGTGATACTACATCATAAAAAATGCCTCTTCCTATCTTAGTGAGGTATAGACGGGAGAGGTGGCTGATTGGATTGTCTGGGGAGAGCTGACTCTGGGGGAGTGGGAGAGAGGGCTTCCCCTCTGACACCTGGACTCTTGCCTGGTGCCTTCCACACACTCTGCCTCCCATGCCCACCCACTGACCAACTGAGAGGAGGTGAGGAAGCAGTCTGGCTCCAGCAAGCCCTCCCTCCTCCCTTTGTGCACTCCCAGACACTCAGCAGACTTCTTGCTGCTGAAAGTTTCCTCACAGGCCATGTCCTCTAGAAGGTGTAGCTGTCAGAGCTGGGTTTCCAAGCTTCCTGAGGGTCTGGCCAGATGAACTTTTTCCAGATTCCAGATTGGAATTTTTTCTCTCTCTGCACTAGGCTGGTGAGATGCCCAGTGCTCCTTCACGGCTTGCAGCATCCATAGGCCTCCAAGATGGTGTGAGAAGGGGAGGGGAAGTGGGGGAATAGGCGAAACGCAGCTACCACTGGATATATTGCTAGTCATGCCCTGAGGGAAGATTTCTTCCTGACCCCCACAGGGATCTGGATCAGGGACAGTACCATTCTAAAGGAGATTGTGATAACAAACGTGAATGAATAGTGTTGCAAACTGTGGCTGGCATCCAGTGCACACAGGTGGCTTTGAGAGGCCAGCTCCAGGGTAAGCCCAAACACAGTACCCTGATTGGTGGACTCTGTTCTCCATTAGCCTGTGGGGTATGGAAAGGTCTTAAGTTTTTGCAGACTTAGTTATTCCCTTGTCTACATTCGCATTCCGCCTCATGGGAAGAGAGATAAGGGTTTGGCATTGGCTGAATCATGAATTTGGTAGTAGGAGTCTGGCAAAAGGTGGCCAACAATTATTCCTTTAAGTTTGCACTAGATCCAATTAATACCTTGTAGTTTTGAGAGTGGGGGAAAATCAGTCCCTCCCTTTAACAGTAAAGTTAGCAAAATTATGACCTGCTACTTTAAATCCATTTACATGTCTACATCTTTATTCTCCTGTATCTCCTCTTCAATCAGCAATAAAATATTTGGGGAAGCTGAGGGAGAAACTGAGGTTTGAAGAGGTTAAATGACATGCTAAAGGTCATGAAGGAAGTTTGGGGCAGAGTCATAAAAGAATCCAGAATGCCTCATTTTGAATCAAAAACTTCAAGATCATTGTTCCTTAAAGCCCTTTGTTTGCAGTCAAGGCAGACCATTTTTTATTGTTTGCTTTTTCAAGCACCTACTAACATAGTTAATTCCACTGTGACATTTCCCTACAAATAATTGCCTGGAAAGATTTCCCAAAAAGCATTCAAATAGTTTCCATTCCTCAAAAATATGTTATGAAGACAATGCCACATGCTCACTTCAAAACATATTTCAAGGAAGAGAGGCTATCATGACCTTTCCGCAGGTTTTAAAACGGTCTCCTGCCAAATGCAAGCTTTGTTAAAATTACCATCTCATCAGGTTTCCTATAGAACAAGCAAAGCAGGATACTATTCTCTCTTGCAAATCAAACTATGTTTGTCAGTAAAGAAATGATGTCTGACACACAGCTTTGTTTTCTACAAAATACACGTTGTCATCGTTGTTCCCACCCCCACCAGGGTGGAAATCAACCCACCAATACTGAAAAGCAAATAAATAAGGACATTTGTAGAAAAAAAAAAAAAGAAAAGACTCAGGCGTACCTTAAATGCCACTGAAACATATTAGACTAAAAGAGATTTTTGGAGAGACAGAGAAATAGTAGTGGCTTAGAAAAAGACAAGATACCTATACCTGTTGTATCTAACGGGCCTGAGACAGGGTGAAGAAAAGGTCATTTATGTGGCTAAGCAAAGATTATCCCTCTTAAAGGCAAGTTAGCACATATGGAAAAAGAAAATAAGTGAAAGAGTGGTACTGTACAGGAATCAGGATACCACAGAACCAAGATTTTTGGGTATTGGAGAGCTGTTTATTATGTGATGATCAAAGAGCAGACGACGACAATGACAATCATTTCTGAGGACAACCGATAGTATCTTCAGATTTTAAACCACGGTCCTGCAATCTGATTCATGGAGGCAGGCCCCTATACCTGCGTAAAAGTCCCCTGCACATCAGTGGGACTCTGTACAGGTATAAGGGTCTGACAATACAGGGTCTCTTTGATCAAATTCCTAAAATAAGGCCTTAGGTAATAAGTAGTTTTCACCACCATCCTACCCAAGGCGTTTCCAGTTGCTTCTATTTGTCACCTCAAAGATATCATTTTCCTTTCATTGTTTACATTTTCTGTAAATAGCTGAGTATAGAACAGTTAAGGTACTTGGTTTTTCAGATGTGTGTGAATTTTAAAACAGCTTATGCTTTAAAAAAAATGTTTAAAAGGAATAACTTCCTATTCTAGACAAATCTTAATTTTTCCTGACACTTGCCTGTAAACCTTAAGTGAAAATACAAATGAATAAGGAGAAAATGCACTCAAAACCTTGCCTCTAACAAAGACAGCTGTCTCTCAAATCATAATCAACACTTAACTTTGTTCAAACTGATCAGAGTAACACAAACCATTTTAAGTATAGAGCACCAAGAATTATGAGATGTTTGAATGGCTATATCCAGATGTGAGGGGGGTCTCTCTGTTCAGGGAAACCTACTAGTTAAAAACAATTGTGCAAGCAAATGCATTAAAATGAAAAAGAAAGAAAGAAAAGAAAAGAAAAAAAATAGGAACAGCTTCAAACCACTCAGAAATCAAGAAATTCTGTCATAATTAAGCCACATACTTTAATTTATGGTCCCTTAAAGCAAACCCCATTCCCCACTGCATTTGACTAGACAGGAACCTAGACAGGATATTCTGAAACATCCTCATGGGAATTCCTGGGAGTACGCTACACTCACTGGTGTGCTTCTGATATTTTAGAGTTTGTGCATGTCTACTGAACTCCACTCACTAATTAAGATATTTTCATGAGACATTCTGCAATACTTGCTTGGCACAATGGAAGTTCATTAACTGCATATCAAACACACACACAGTTTCACAGTTTCAGAGTAGCACACAAGAGAAAGGGAGGGTGTCACCATTATTTTAATATTACTCAAAGCCCTGTGTACACAGGCAGTGGCTGATCTCACCAAGGTGCCCACTTCTAGATCTGTCCTCAGGAGTGAGCCTGCAATCCTGATTGCATTGCTGTTGTCTACAGTATTGGGTGGAAGCCCAGATTCAAGTCTACTTGGGCAGTTAAGCTTCATGAGGTTTTCACTTTCCTCAAGCAGAGAGGGGCCCAGTGATGCTGCGCGTTCATTTGTAGCAGAGCTTACACTTTCCTTTCTATGTCCAGATGAGCTGCTCTTGCCATTGAGCATGATCCAGGGAAGAAGGTGGATTCAAGAGATCTACCTAGTGCCCACGGTGGGTGCAACGTGTTCTTAAATCAATTAACAGACTATTTTGTAATCAGCAAGGACATGCCATTTCAAAGTCTCGGTGTACTACATTAGGATTCTGCCAGGGTATAAAAAAGCTGTCCTTTGGGAAGGACAGAGAACTAGCACACTTGGTGGTTTTCTTGTGGCCTATAGGTCACAGATGACAGGATAGGTCACAGACCCTCAGGAAGCTTGGAAACCCAGCTCTGACAGCTACACCTTCTAGAGGACATGGCCTGTGAGGAAACTTTCAGCAGCAAGAAGTCTGCTGAGTGCCTGGGAGTGCACAAAGGGAGGAGGGAGGGCTTGCTGGAGCCAGACTGCTTCCTCACCTCCTCTCAGACATAAGACAGGTCGGAAGTTCCTGAAAATGGGGAAGTAACCAACACCTAAAGATATGGCTGGGGCTTGGTTAGGACTTCCTGACTGGTTTGAATTTGGTTAACCTGATTCTTGTAATAGAATAGCAGTTAATTTGATACCACACCACTTGGCTGTTTTTATTTAAGGCCTTGCATTTGTGGTGTTTTGTGAATAAATTAAGATTGACAAACCTCAAACTGAAATCCTATAGTACTGATGTATCTCCAAATACACTGTCTTTTCTGTGTCTGTCTGTCTGTCTATGTGTAGTATGGCCACCGGCTGCTTTCAAAGCACCTATTTTGTTCGAAGCTGTTCAGCAGTTACAAAAGAGAATTATTTTTGGCAGAACACTTCCTGTACTGATCATTGCTTAGAAAAACACTCCTTTGATGCATTCCGTCATGAATGAAAATGCCTCTTCCAGTAAAAGATCAGCAACTTTAATATGATGGACTTTGGCAGGTTTAATCTAATCTCAAATGTCAGCTGTGAAGAGTGGATTGAATATTATCTTAATCCTTGTGACCAGTGACCACACAAATCCACACCTTACTCCTGATGAGATGAAATCCATTGCCCTCAAACTCCAAGTTGCTTTTGATTTCCTTTCACTATCTTTGTAAAAATACGGATTTGACATGTGAGAGCTTCAGAGTGGCGCAGATTGTACCAACTCCCCTCTCGAAAGGAAGCAGGGAACTCATAGAGCCCTGCATCCTTGTCAGGCACAGGGTTTAACACCTCTCTTCCAAGAAAAGGTGCAGCACACTGCATCACAAACTCCATGGACTTCCCAAGATCTGCAGGGTGCCAAGAGCCATACAGAGCACAGCAGCTGCTCTGGTGCTGCTCCTTGGACAGCATCCCTCCTCCCAGGAACTCCATTAAAGGCAGGAGAGCCCTGATGTGGGCTGGGCTAGGCAGAAATGTCCTATGTCCTCTTACTGCAATACATTTCCAGAAAAAACACTTCAGGCGTAACTCAGAAGTGCACTGCTACCTCAACCCCCCGTAGCCTGCCCACTCCCCTCTACATTGGAATCACACAGCACTTTCTGCAGTGCCCGGGGAAGAGGGAGAACATGCAGGCATGAAAGTAGCTGATCCTGTTTCCACATGGAAAGTTTGGGGAGAAATGCAGAGGGGACACTCTCCATCCCACTCATAAGGGCTTGGTGTTTTCAGGATGCTGTCATTTGTCTCCGAAATGGGAATTTAGATACAAGAGAATTGGCTCTGTATATTATATTGCCATCTGAAATGTCACATTAAACACTGAAGGACCCTTCTTGCAGCAGCTCATTTCCTGCTGTTTCCTCTTGTTCTTTCCAATTTGACCCAGAGATATTTTTTTAAAAAAATATGAATTTTCCCTTTTATTGTGATTACCCTGTAGTTCCAAGTCTTGTTTTGTACATTGTGCTGGCACAGTATATCTCATCCCATAGCTTCTTTTCATCCAATCTCTTTGTCTATTTTTCTTCATATATCCCTATGCTGCTTCTTACACCAGTATATTTCTCCTCTTTATGGAGTAACTCTGTTTTACTTTCATGTCATATGCTTTTTTCATAATTTTTCTGCTTTACTATTTACTCCATAGTGGTCTCAGGGTAGAATTCTTTCCACCTGCATGCAGCTCCCAGAATTACAGAAGTCAGAGATGTAAAAAAGATCTAACCTAGCAGTTCCCAGACAGTGGCTCACAACCCCAAATGGTCACGGTCATGCCATCAGCAGACAGAGTCACAGAGATCCCTACTTGTGCGGACATGCCACTTTGCTCCGCACAGCATGACCTCACATGTATGGTGTGTGCAAGGTCCCGATTCATAGAGGACGCCATTTTGGTCTACAAAATGACATCCCCTGCACAGTGTGACCTCTCATGAACTATATGCAAGAGGTCACACTGTGCGGAAGACACCATTTCATAGAGCAAAATGGCATCCCCCCTGCTGTCTGGGGTCCCGGCAGGAAATATTTGATTAAAATGGGGTTGTGCTGGCAAAATCGTCCCTGGCCTAGATGATCATCCAGTGCCTGTCCCTTCAAATACAGGATTGTTTCCAGTACTTCAGTTGCTAAGTTTGCCCAGCCTAGTTTTAAATATCCAACATCTGATAGCTTAAAACAGCTCATTATCAGGAAATTATCTCTGACTTTCTACCTAAATCATCTTTTTCCTAGTTCCATTCCATATGTACTAGTTGGATCTCTTTCTACTACCAAAAGGTCCAATTCAGCAAGCTGGTACTATGCAAGGAGCAATTGTCAGACTGAACCCTAAAGAATTATTCTCTTCCTTGGAATTTATATCCTTTGAATGTATGACTTATCTAACGACTTATCTAGTCCCATGTTTAGCTACCACACAGCCAAGTGGGGCATACTATTTAACATTTACATTATATATTGATCTCTCCAGATCTGTGATAATTTTTGTTGTCCACTTTTGACCTCCTAGTTTGTAACGAGTATTTGGGAAATGTGGTACCCTGAATTGAACACAACATTCCAGGTGAGGTAAGGACTCTATTAGAAGGGACTATTAATTTCTTGCTTCTGCATATGCAGCCCACCACTGTACTGGCCTTGTTTACTTTACATCAAATTTGCTGTCCAGTGTAGCCCTTATATTTCTTTCAGCCTTCTCTCTCACTGAGTACATGTCCTTTACGATCATTTTCCCTTAGATGTATTCCTGCTTCATCTTTATGCTGGTTTGTGAGCCAGTGGAGCCATGAAGATCATAGGCCCCCCACTGGTCACAACTCACTATGTATTTAAGATGAATTTCATTTTATCTAGTGTTTAAGTTTTCAGCCTAGCTATGTGCTTTTGTACTATTGCCCCATCCTCATCTGTGTTCGCAACACCTCCTAAATTTAGTCCCACTTGCAAATGTCACTAAAAAGCCATTCCCTCCCACTTCCAGATCATAAATTAAGATGTTAAAATAAAACACCACCGAACACCAATCCCAGTGGTACTTTGTTAGATACCACCTTTATATATTGCTGTTTATCATTACTCTGTGTGTACCACCCGTTTGCATTTCAATCCATGACAGTCCCCTAAAATAATTCAAATTAAGCTTTCAATTAACATTTCATGAGACAGTTTCAATGCTTTATTAAAATCTAAATCTATTACATCTACTATTTTCATTCCACCTACTGATTTATTCTATTTTTAAAAAAAGCAATCAAGTTTGTTCAGGCAAGATTTATCTTTATTAAACCTATGCAGATTCTGACTTATGGTGCAGTTTCTCTCTTGGAGGGATGGTGGGAGATTTTCAAACACACACAAAGAACAACTAGGCACCCAATTTCCCCCGCCCTGCCCCCAATTCTGCACCTCAAGAAATCAATGGGAACCAAACATTTAACTCCCTTTTGTCTCTTTGAAACTCTCCTCTACTTTGTGATTTCTGCTTTTAATATTTGTTCCATTATTTTCTAGAGCTAGAATCTGGATGTAAGGAATGGCAATAGCTATCACTTCTCTCCTCCTGAGAGAAACAATGTTTGCTTTTCTCTAAATATTTTGGTGCCTCCACTATTGTCCATGTATAATAAATCCTATAGTTAATTTCCTTAAAACCTCAGTATGTGTATATCCAGACCATAATGTTAATAATTATAGGAAAGACTCATTTTTAAAGGACAGGTTTCAGAGTAGCAGCCGTGTTAGTCTGTATTCGCAAAAAGAAAAGGAGTACTTGTGGCACCTTAGAGACTAACAAATTTATTAGAGCATAAGCTTTCGTGAGCTACAGCGCAGGAGCTGTAGCTCACAAAAGCTTATGCTCTAATAAATTTGTTAGTCTCTAAGGTGCCACAAGTACTCCTTTTATTTTTAAAGGAGTTTCCTTGCTTACTAAAGCTCTGATTGTTGCCAAGAGACCTGCGTGTCCATATGGAGCCCAAATTACTTTACTGGATTTGAGCAGAAGCAGGGACCATCCATGGAACTCTGTTGAAGTTATGAGTCTCCCTGTGTGCACATGGGTCTGCTCATGCACACCAGATTGCAGGACTGGGGCCTAATTATGCAAATTTCTTTTCCACATTTCTCAGTGAAGACAAGACTTTTTAAAAAATTATTTTGAGTCATTTAATCTATTCCCTGTCCTCATCTACCTTTTCTTCCTATACTGATATATTGTGAAAGTCCTCCCTTCCCCATCAAAATAATAATCACTAATTCAGCATTAAAGATATTCATGCTGCTCAGATCCTACAAAATTACAATAACTTGGAGTCTGTAGGGCTTGCCACATTTGCATGTTAGAGTCTGCACACTTCTGCTAGAAAGTCAAGCTGCAGACATTACAGGCTATGTGATACTGATTACCATTTTTCAGTTTAGGTGGGAAAGCAGGGGGAATTTATTGGGCCTTATGTGCCCTCTAATTAGACATTGGGGCTACAAAAAAAAAAAATCTATTAAAACAACAATAGAGACCCAGTAGCTCATCATCTATTTCTCACCGGTGAGCTCACCTTTAGAAACAAATTCAGTAAATTAACAGTCACAAAACCTCATGTGTCTTGCAACAAATGGGTGGAAATCCTAGCTCCATTGAAGTTAATGGTAAAACTCCTATTAAATTTCAATGGAGCCAGAATTTCACCCATACATTACATTACCTATCCATTTCACACAACCATCTAAACCCCTCCCTCTTTTCTCCCTTTACCCTTTGTACTGGAGAGAGAGAGAGAGAGAGAGAGAGAGCGAGCACAAACACGTGCGACCGCGAGCCTGGAGCACTGGGCCTGGTGCAAGACCGGAGGCCTGAACCAGATGCTGTGAAACAAAGTCAAGCCATGTATTAAAGCAAATATTTATAAATTTACTGTCCAGTACATTCACTTGGCAAAATTACTGCTAGAACTAGGGGTCACCAAATGAAATTAATAGGCAGCAGGTTTAAAACAAATAAAAGGAAGTATTTCTTCATACAACGCACAGTTAACCTGTGGAACTTTTTGCCAGAGGAGGTTGTGAAGGCCAAAAGTATAACTGGGTTCAAAAAAAAAAAAACAACTAGATAAATTCATGGAGGATAGGTCCATCAATGGCTATTAGCCAGGATGGACCATGATGGTGTCCCTAGCCTGTGTTTGTCAGAAGCTGGGAATGAGCAACAGGGCACGGATCACTTGATGATTAATTGTTCTGTTCATTCCCTCTGGGGCACCTGACATTGGCCACTGTCAGAAGACAGGATACTGGGCTAGATGGACCATTGGTCTGGCCCAGTATAGCCGTTCTTATATAGTGTACTAGGCACTAGATATTTTCATAAATATATTTCAGCTAGTACAGATACATCCCAATCTAGTACAAGATGTTTTGACAAAACAATGAAAAAGGACGTTGTGTCCAAGGGGAGGTAACAAATAGATGTCATGAAATACATAAGGTGGTGTGTAAATTGGGTATGTGAGTTGTTTGTCTCAGCCTATATGCGTCACGGTACTTCACCTTAATTCTTTGTTCGGCCGAGGGGGCGGTGGAAAGTCCCACCGCTGACTGAGCTGTTCCTTGCCATAGGGGCACTCGTGTTAGCGTACCTGTAACCAGGGATTCAGCATGCTAGGACTGTGTCTTGCCAGCAATAAACCTGGCTAAGTGCCTTTGTCACTGAACCGTGCCTGTGGTCTTTCTTTATGAGTAACATCGAAGTCTGCTGAATGAGCGGGCTGGCCTATCTTCTCCAAGGACAGAAGCACTGAGCAGCCTAAACAGTGTTACTGAGGTAACGACATTCCAGCCTTCACCACTTAATAGCACTGGGTAGTATTATCAAGGTTTGCTGAACCAGCTATCTGCAAAGAGCTAGACAGCATACTGAAACACACACACACACACACAAGGGAACTGACAACATCCCTGCCCTATCAGATCTCTTGACCATTCTCCAGAAGATTTGATAGTTTAACTGTGTTTCCATTGTGGTCACAAATGAAAATTTACGTACAATAGATATTCAAATCAAATTCAGAGTCCATTTTGGTCAATTTCACGGTCATCGGATATTTTTAAATAGTAAATTTCATGGTGTTGTAACTGTAGGGGTCTTGACCCAACTCTGAAGGCAGCAGCGCAGAAGTAAGGGTGGCATGGTGTGCCCCCCTACTTCTGTACTGCTGCCAATGGGACGCTGCCTTCAGAACTGCGCACCTGGCTAGCAGCCACCACTCTCCAGCCACCCATCTCTGAAGGGAGTGCAGAAGTAAGGATGGCGATACCGCAACTCCCTTAAATAACCTTGACCCCCCCCCCCAACAATCCTTTTTTGGGTCAGGATCCCCAATTTGAGAAACGCTGGTCTCCCCTGTGAAATCTGTATAGTATGAGGTAAAAGTACACAAAAGACCAGATTTCACGATCTGTGACATATTTTTCATGGCCGTGAATTTGATAGGGCCCTAACCAATAGGGGAAAAAAGGCGGTTTTGTCCATCATCTGTGTGAATTGTCACAAACTACGCTGAGTGAGATATTTTTCTCTTCAACATTTAAGAAATAGGAGTACAATACTGTGCTTTAGTTTAATTTTCCTCAGACTTCTCAGTAGCTGATCATAATTGGAAGGAAAAGGACAGTTTTTGAAGTAGTATGTATGCCTGTTAACTCAGCCTGGCAAAACTATCAAGAAAATTTACCAGCGCAGGCACAGAACACTCTTAATATGATGGATGGGGATTACAAAAACAAAACAAAACACAAAACAAAAAAAGCAAAGAAATAATTCTCTCAGGCAACTACTCACCCTAGGTGAAAGACTGTTTTAACTAGATTATTTGATTAGTAAATAAATGCTAGCTTCTATTGTGGTAGCACTAAACAATAAAAATTGTCACCTTGAACTTTAGATTTTATATTTATAAATGCAAAGATTGTTGTAAATGACTGAGTGTGCAGTGGAGAGCACAATATTGCTATAGCAAACTATTTTTAAAGATAACCCCTAGGATCTCTAGGGAAATCTCATCTTTGTACTGAACAGCACATGACAGTATCTGCCAAACTAAACTATACAACTTTTAGAATAATGTATACTCAAAAGGACATTAAATAGCAACCTGTGTTCTATTTACCTAAATTAATATACCCTTGATGCAGTGGATATCACTACCTCCCCCACTCTTAATGCTCTGATAATAGAGTTTTGTAACATGTAAAAGGATTATTTCAATCCAATCAGCAGGTGCTGGGATCAGTGTGTGTCAGACAAACACTAGCTAATCCCTTTTCTTACAGCTCCCAGCTGCCAAAGGTGCTCAAATCCAAATGAAATAGTGGGATACAACCTGCGTGGATTGAGGCAGATTTTCAGCTCTGTTGAAATTCCTGAAAATTACGTGTTATCCTGACCATTGTTAGAGGCAGAAAGGATGGGGTCAGTAGGCTTTTTTAAAAAGGTAAATAAGAAAATGAATACTGAAGTACTTCTACTACCTAAAATGTAGTGCAAGGTAAACTCACTCAATTTATAATCTATTCTCAGATTACCTGCTAGTAGTGATGTTTGCTAGGTCTTAAAACAACCCCTAACCTTCATACGGCTACCAAATTATGCCTATAAAGTTTAATCCCTATAATTACTGTGCTTTAAATAAACCTTCAAGAATAGGGAGAAGATGATTACCAAAAAGGCAATACAATACTCTGTTACAAATTTTGCATTTCTGTAGCTTCTTCCATCCACCCATCTCAAAGCACTCCCAGCACTCCTGCAAGGGAGGCAAATATTACTGCCATTTTACACATGGAAAACGAAAGGGCAGAAGCCCTGAAGTCAATTGCCCAAGGTCACAGCCTATCATACAGCTGGGAAAAGAACTCAGATCTCGACTCACAGCCTTGGGCCTTAACCTTCTTTTCATGACTGTTCATAACAGGTCTAAAATTAATGTTAATGAATATATTTGATGCCACTGTAGTAATTAGGAGTTTGGGGTTTTTAAAAGATAAAGGATTAGAGTTGCTGGTGAAGACAGTAATGTAACAATGTC
The DNA here is from genome assembly GCF_009764565.3 of Dermochelys coriacea. Lineage (NCBI taxonomy): Eukaryota > Metazoa > Chordata > Testudines > Dermochelyidae > Dermochelys > Dermochelys coriacea. The sequence continues at coordinate 251,428,638 of NC_050069.1, read as the reverse complement.
ATTTAACACAACTGTTATATTCTATTTATACATGAAATTCCAGGTTAGATACAGTTAGAATTAGCTCAAAATCATTTTTTATTTTTTCTATTACCCCCCCTCCTCTCCCCCCACACACACACGCTGGCTTTTGATAATAGAGCTTTAAAATAAACAAAGAGGGCTATTTTTAAAAAATTGTGAAATCAAATAATTTAGCTGAATGTTGCCGTTTCACAGTATTTGACATATTATAATTAGGATGTGCACAAAACTTAAAAAAAACTTATTTAAAGTCAACTGTGCACAATGGGAAGAGACACCAAGAATGAATGCTGTTAAATTATTCACGAGTGTTTTGCTATGAGCTTTCAATAGCTTTGCTAAAATGCAAAATCACTAGCCATACAGTTATATCAAAATTAGTAGATGTCACTAATTAAAACAAATACACAAACCAAAACAAACAAACAATCACCTCATCACTGACAGAGTTATAAGTTTAAATATATGTGCAAGAGCTGTACCCCAAAAAGCTCCGAATTGCTTGTCTGCTCTGGTGCACAATTACACTTCCACATACATTTTCATTCTTTTTTTAGAAGAATTTTTAAAGATGATCCATTTTGCTTGCTTCCATTTTCCACTAATGATCTGCACATCAAACAATAAATGCAAGATGCAAGTGTGATTTACATGTGGGAGTATTGTGTGCCTAAATGAGAGCTTTAAAGATATTAGACACCTACTTACTAATTGAGAACACAAAAATAAAAGTCATACCTTAAGGCCCATTAACACAATTATACGTTGCAGTTTGGGTTCCCTATCGGATACTATATTTGCAAATTAAAGCCTTAATTATCTTTTTCAAAGCACTAAGACATTCATATCATTTACTACACACAGAAAATTACTGATGAATAAATATTTGGTTCTAAAAACGTTCAGTCTCAAAAATGTGTGTCTATTGTGTTGTTGAGTATTACAAAGATAGAGACTAGGGAAAATCTAACCAACCATGACAAAAGACATCAACAGATACAACATATATATTGACTTGTAGATGTGGGGCCAAACTATAGCCCTGCTAGCAGTTGGCCATCTTGTGGAGGGCAGGAACATTATGTCTATAGACATAATGCATAGTACAAAGCACAGTGTGCTGCAACTTTTACTACACGCCAAAGAAGGCAGCCAGTTCTTTCCTGAGACCAACCATGCCATATCAAGAAAACATTAAACAGAACACACTTATGAGAGACAAGAAAAGAAGTTATAAAAATGGACGATGGGACAGTGTTATATACATATATATGTTACATGCATACACACTCACATATCTCTCTCTGTAGCACCCAGAAGCACACATGTAAAGGAGAAAAACGGACAGAGGGATGGAGGGCAAAATCAGCCCTTTCATGGAAACACTCACACAAGACCCAGGACCAGGAAACTCTGGCCACCAGGGCTTCTCACCATTAAATCCTGGATCTCAGGATCACAGTGAAAAAATTCCGTGGATCTTGGGACATCCACACTATTTTCCCAGTACTACTGGCTTTGGTAGCAACAGTCAAGAGCTTCCAGGCTGGCTGCTCAGACTCTTGTTGCAGTTTATGGACTTTGGAATATATTTCAGGGTACAGAAGAATCCACATATTAGTGACATGGTCCATGCTGGAAAATCCTTCTAGGTTTCAAGGAGGAGGCTAGATAACGATGATGTGGAGAGAGGACCTTCCATGGCTGTACCCCCTTCCTGGCCAGATATACCTACACCAACTGCAGAGCCAACATGCAGAGAGAGATTCTGTGGAGTTGGGGATGGGGAAGCTGCTCTTAGCTCAGGCTCAGCCATTTGCAACACAACAAAAAGTGGCTCATTTTGGTCAAAATTCCATCTATCCTCCTTGGGATTTTCAATAGTGCATGGTCAAGACTTGAAATGAGAATGCAGGAAGTACGAGGCAAAGAGCAAATTAAGGGGAACATAGGGAAAATAACGTGACATGGGGAGAGAGAGAATTCAACAACAGCAAACATGGCTTAATGGAAAAGAGCCCGGATTCTGATGAAAGCAGATGCTACTTTCTAAAGAAAGAGAATTATAGAAAAGAAGAAAACAGACACGTGATAAACCAAGGAAATGGCATGCAGAGTGAAGAAGAGACTCTTAGAAGCATAAATAACATTTGCTCATATTTTATTGCTTTCCCCTGGCAAATGTCTCTTTTCACACCCTAAGTTGGGAGAAAAAGATAGGAGAGCTGCTCTGAGCACTTGGTAAATTAGTGCTGCCTACTCAGAATTCTGCAGTTAAGTAGCTGGAGAAAACAACCTAACGTTCACAGTGTTGATGATAGCTGAGGCAGCCCCCAGTCTCAGCATATTTGGGGAATTGCCCCTTGAAAAAGTTGATTTGTTACCAACGCTGCACAAACCAAAATACAAGCAAATGGGTACCATTCTACCCGTACAGTGGTGACTAATGGTGGCCTATACACCACCATTTTAGCTTAAAAGAGTCTTTTGGTCTGGAGACAGCCACAAATGTCTTTTAACCGTTCTAAAGCCAGTTATCCTATAATCCAGGTAACAGATACCTAACTCCTAGATAAAGAGACCAATGCTAAATCATCTCTCAGAACAACTAAATATGAATAGACTAGCAAATCTACTAACAGAACTCCCCTATGTTTTCATATGTTATGTAGGTTGAGTGGGGAAAGACAAAGGAAAAACCAACAGTCAAAAAACTCCACCACAAGGCCTGATCCAATATCTAGTGAAGTCAGTGAGAAGGCCCCAATTAACTTCAATATTAGGGTCTCATCCAGTGAATAATTTATTTGAAGAGCAAGCATTCTGAAGCAGAACTGATTAAAAAAAATGGATTTTCTGTCCTCTGAAATCTGACCCATGAAAAATTTTCATATAGAGATAGATACAAACACAAATTGGGACAAAGCCAATTTTTTTTAAATGAAACAATTTTAGAAAAAAATCGTTCAGGTCAATCAGAACATTTATTTAGATACATTCAAAACATTGTTTTAATTTTGACCATTTTAATTTTTTTAAATGAATGTAAAATACACTTCAAAACAAAAAGGTGTGTCAAAATGAAAAACTGAATCTTTCCAATCTGAAAATGCCCAAATGGTATTTCAAAATTTTCCAATTTTTCTTTAAATAAAATTCCATTGAAATTGATACAATTGCATGCAAAATTCCAGTTTACTTGAAACATCATTGAAAGTGGCAAACATGGTTTCAATGAAAATTTTTCTACCAGCTCTATTCCCAAAGTGTATTTTATTAAGCTACATCTGAGACAATCCAGGCCATAATCCTCTCAAGAAAAGGGCCGGCACAGATCCATACACTGCACAGAGTTTTGTTTACTCTAATAGTACTCACATGGATACATGTGGATGAATCTCCGTTTGCAGGACTAGAGAATCAAACTGTTCATATTTCAAACTAACTAACTTTTTGGTCTCAAGCCTATCTGAACTGATGCTTTCATCTGCTACTAATTTTCTTCCTGGTAATAAAGAAAATTGCTTGATTGCAGGGAGGAAGGATACACTACTGTTTTGCACTAAACAAACAGCTTGTATGTCTAATGTCTATACTGAAATCATGGGGTGTGACTGCAGTTTGTGTGCACATACCTGAGCTAGCTAGATCAGTACCAGAGCACTGAAGCTGCAACAGCACATACACTTCAGCAAGGGTTGCCAACTCTGACTGAAGCTATTCTGGAAGATTTCCCCCCCCCCCCATGACAAAATGTCATTTTCTTAAAATATCCTATTAACATTTCCTGGATTGCTTTCAGCAGTCACCAGAAGATAGATGCTGATTCTGGGAGACTCCAGGCCAATTCTGGTGGGTTGGCAACCCTAACTTCAACATGGACTAGCCTTGGGAATAATTACCCAGGGTTCTAGGCAGGCTTGTTAACCCACACCAAAGTGTGCACTGTTGTAGATTCACTGATCCAGTACCCACAATAGTTAGATTACAGTCAGCTTGCATATATCCACGCATGGAGACAGATTCACAAAGACACTTTGGGGTTGCAGTTCTGAGCCTCTCCATTCCTACCTTTTAGCACATGGAAAAATCACTGGGATTTACAAAGCCCGAGTTCAGCGCCTAGGCTCCCTATACCTAGGGAGAGACAGGCACCTCAGAATAGGATTCACAAAAGCCAGCATGCACCTACATTGACCAATGGGAGATGCCAAAGTGAGAGATGGGTACTAAGACCTGCCCCCTCCTGGAGATAGGCACCCAAGTCTGGGCTGCAGGGAGGCATCTCCCTCTACTTGAGATTATTAGTTGCAAAACACTCTCTTGGCATTAGGCACCTATGCCATTTTTGGACGAGGCTGTGGGATGGAGGAGGAGGACGACAATGACCTTTTAGCCCAATGATTCTTTCATAATTTATCCACAGTGGAAAACTTCAACAGGAGAAACTGAGGGAGCCCCTCTCATCAGAAAGAAAAGGAGTACTTGTGGCACCTTAGAGAGAATATCCCATAGCCCAATGGCTAGCGGGTAGAGACCTGACAAGTAGCAGATCCCTGTTCAAATGCCTTCTCCACCCCAGGAAGAGAGGGGACTTGAACCAAGAGTCTCCCATATCCTAGATGAGTACCCTAATCCTGGGGTTAAAAGTGGTGAGGGAGCTCCTCTTCTTCCTCCTCCACCCCAGCTGTTTTGTGCAAGTTGATCTAGAGGACCCAAACCTGGTAGATGAGCCCTGAGCCCATCTACTGAATCAGGCCCCGCAGGAGAGTCAATTGTTCAGACACCTTTCCTCCCCCAGTTCGTGCATTGCTCTGGGGCTCAGGTGTTCAGATGCCTAGAGCGAGGCCACAGTGCACCTGCCTACAGCTGACACATAGGTGCCTACGGAACTTTTACTGCCAAAGTTTAGGTGCTGAGCGAGGTTAAACACCTACAGGGTTTGGCAGCATCTGCGCGGGGACTGCGAGTATCCCGCAGAGGCCTGATTTGGGGATGGAAGTGCCTATGTTCTTTTGTGACTAGTCCGTGCTGCAATTACATTGCATGGCTGCCATACAGATAGATCCAAAAATGCAAATAAGAGGTGACCCATCAGTAAATGAGCAAGGAGGCAGAGATTACCGTGCAAATAATAGCACAAATATTTCTCAGAATCTGACATCATGCATTCACACTTGGGCAGCTGCTGGGTGCATGTTGCATCTAAATGCTGAGATAGGTGCACTCTTGGGGATGTAAAATATCTTCTTTCAAGCTGCAAGATTGGTTGATTGGTTTAAGCCCCATTTTAGATAAATTCTATATCATGTAATTACATCTGCCTACCAAATTTTCACTGCAGTTTCCTTTCAATGTAATATTCAACTCCTGCCCTAAACGGTTTGTTTATTACAGATTAAAAAGGCCACCTATCTATCCGCTTAGGTGCTTTTGCAATAATTTAAAATGCAAATATATACAACCCACACCATTATAACTAAATTGCCTCTTCCACAGTGTTATATATTATTACTGTAGGGTGTTAAACAGTTTCCAAGTTCAACCTAACAGTTGGCTGCATTTCAATGATAAACGAAGCACCTGTACATAAACAGTTTATGGGGCTCAATGCTACTATCATTCTGGGTCCAGGACTCCTGCCTGAAGTCAATGGCAACTGCTGTGGAACAATAGCAGGACTAGACCCATAAGGCTAGTTCCGCTTCCTTTAATCATCTGACAGAGCTGAATGAAGTGCTCGGGAGTAGACAGGTGGGGTCTCATGGTAGGGCAGTGCTTTGGGAACTCACAGGATGATAGTGACTTTTATGTAAAGTATATTTGTGCACACAATCAATATCCTAAACTTCACATTTAAAATACAGTCTGAAAATTTAACTGATGCTGACAAATTAACAAATCTTTTTTTAAATACATTTCTTTTACTACCTGTGTGACTAAAATCACTACCAATTAGCTTTTGTAAATTTCAGCTTTACTTTTCACCATTTATACTATTTCATTTTTGCACATTGCTCATCATGGGCAATGAAAATAGACTAGGATTTTAGGATAGTAAAATTTTGGGATAGTGAGTTCCCAAAGCACTGCCCTACCATGAGACCCCACCTGTCTACTCCCGAGCACTTCATTCAGCTCTGTCAGATGATTAAAGGAAGCAGAACTAGCCTTATGGGTCTAGTCCTGCTATTGTTCCACAGCAGTTGCCATTGACTTCAGGCAGGAGTCCTGGACCCAGAATGATAGTAGCACTGAGCCCCATAAACTGTTTATGTACAGGTGCTTCATTTATCATTGAATTGCAAGAAATTGTTTAAATTTAAAAACAACTGTTTTACATTATAATTTAAAAGATATATGTGTGCGCACGCGCGCTCATAAACAATGTGAATATAATACATGCACACACACTTAAGTGTATTTATATATGTATTTATACACAAACGGCTTAAAATGTTCAGCCTAAAGTATGATATCCTCTAACAAAAACATGCAAACTTTAAAATTTACCACCATTTAAAATGAGTAAGAAGGCCTGTCTAAACATGAAGTGACGTTGCCATATACATTTTATATGTCAAATAAAAATATCATCATAATCTAGGGCCAAATTGTCTCCTTATTTACACTTGCTAATCAAGGCTGTGTGGACACAGCCAAAGTCATAATTTGTCCCCTCAAGTTGTGTCAGGGTTTTTTCCCCGTTGTTATCTTAACAGACATCTTAACTCTGGTAGGATGTTGTGCTACCATCCCACTACATTTTCCAGGAATATATACACAGCAAGCAGCTCTGCATCAGATCACATTTGAACAGCCTCAACTCCCATAAAATATTAATTCATTTCAAAAAATATTTGCACCCTGGTGTCAAACTTAGACAAATTCATACTGAGCTTCAGAAAATGGTTGTTTTAATGGTAAATGATGTTCCAGAAACCTCTTTCAGGCTAAACACTTTTGTCAAAATTACTTTAATAAGAAAGATTAACAATTTCAACATTAGCTACTAATTCCCTTTCATTTGAAACTCTATGATAAAATTCTTTCCTTGTCATTCAAATCGTAAGTAATAATTATAGATTTGGTGCTTCCATCTCTTGCTTCATTCTGCAATTAATAGTAAATTGCATGGAAGTCTGAAGCATAAAGTCAGCTTTGATACATCTCAAAATGCAATTTCCATAGCTTTCCTTAGCTATGTACAATTAATTACAGAGTTAATAAGGAGAATATGTTAATGAAAGGGAAATTATTCACTCAGACCACCTGCCTTTATCAAAATTTCTTTTATATATTTCCTTCTGTTTATGACTTTGGGTGACAGCAAGAACACAATCGATGATGTATATTACTGGTACTGGCCTCTCTGCTATTTTTACTTATATCCAGATACAACATATAGGCTACTTAAGTAAAATAAAAGAAAAAAAGTCTAATAATTAGCTAATACTAAAAAATTAATTGACTGCTCCAATTTTATTATCTTAAGTTCAGTGCCTTTTAAAGACATTTTTAAATTAAAATGCCAAAACATCTTTTTAACAATTAAATTCTCTGTTCTTTGCTTAGAACCTAAACATTTTGGGTCCAATAAAGAGATACTCAGTCATATTTTGATATTTAAAAAAAAAGGATTGTACTTTTATGCACAGAATCAAATCAGTACAGAAGACAACTTTAAATTTGCAACAGCTCCTGGATCCTGATTGCTATGCTTTTCACACACATGGAAGGTCAGAGAATTTCAGATAGTACAAACAGTACGTCAGGCAAAAGCCAAAACTTTGTACAGTATATAGATTAAAAATAATACAAGATTGATGCACTAGTGTATTGATGAAGCAAATTTAAAAAGATGTCCTAAATCCAGCAGCTAACCAACCTCTATTAACAGAGGAGGAATCACTCAAACTGAGGGAAGAAAAGTGTTATAATTTAGGGGCCAGCCAGCAACCTGACATAACCAAAAAGAGGTAATTTCAGAGAAACAATAATTAGTGCAACAAGAAAGGACCATGCAATAATTCAGTGCAATGACATGGCCAGCCCCAAGGAGGTGTGAATTATGTACAGTCTGACCTTCCCATGCTTTTTACTCTTTATATGACATCAGTGGGGCAACAAGAGAACATATAAGAGGCAGAAAACAGGAGCAGTTCTCATCCCTCCCCATCTGTGGACCTGATTTGTTCTGCATGGGCTTTTTGGACAGTTGAGCAAATCACATGAGCAGTGGGCCAACTGGGTCCAATGCCTGTAGGTAGTTATAGGTAAGAAGGACCAGGAAGTCATTACAGAATTGAGAGCGGAAGGAATAACAGACAAAATGCAACCCTGCAATTTCAAAAGAGGGGGCTTTGGCTGAACTGGCAGAGAAAAGAGTAATGGTTCCTTTAAAGCTCCCTCCCCTTGGTGGTTGGAAAGAGGGAAAGGCATCACGAGGAGTTGGTGGGTGGACCACTGGGGCTCAGGTAAGCCATTGGCCCTGAGCACCTGGGGGAGGGTATATAAACCCTATCACTCTACCCTGTGGTCCCTCTCATACCAGGATTAAGAGGTCTGGCTCCCTGATAAACTGGAACTGGAGTAGGGAAAGGCAACCCTAAAGAAACTTGGGAACAGAGTTGTGCCTCCTAATGTCTCTCATACAGCCAGGAGACCCTCTTTCCCCAGCCCTTAAACTGCATACAAGGGGAGGGTAGTGGGATCCCAGCAACAGGTTGGGGGAACAGCTGTGGAGGGATGGGGAATCCACACCACCAGGCAGAAATGTCTGAAGAAGGAATTATGTCCTGCACTGTCTCAGAGGAGTTAAGTTAATAAAGCTATAGCCTAATTAAACCACATCCCTTGCATTTTATCTTTCTTCTTGCATGTCTGAGACAAAAAAAGGAGATGCTGCTTCAGTCTAGAACAAAAGGAGGAGCTATTTTATTCAGAGGTAGATTCACAGGAAGAGAAGAGAACATATTATATGAAGGAGGGTGAGGGGAAGTAATTGGGTAAGAAAAAAAATATTGGAGGCAAGAGGAACTCCACTTTGTCTGCATATGTGCAAAATACCACTGTCTTTCTTTACAAGAGGGTAAATCCTGTGAGGATCAAAAGAGGTTGTTTTTATATCTTTACACATTTAAAATGTAATATTTCTTTCTTTAAAAATACACCTAGTGTGCAACCCTGGGAACATGCGCAATGCTTAATCACCACGTACGTATTGCAACGAATGTCCTACATATGAAATCTTCCAAATGTCTCCCAAACTGAGATACTCCCACCAGCTTAAAATCCCCACTGAGCCTTCTTCCCCAGAAAAGGCCTGCAAAGCAAGAAAACCTTTGTGGGTTGCCCAGCAGATCAGCATACCCAGGCAGCGACAGGCCAGTGAAAGAAACCAGTTTCATTCATTGAATCCAGCTGTCTCCTGATTAAACCAGGGTATTGGTAACTAGAGCACCTCAACTGATCTCGTCCGTCATAATTCACAGAGAGAGAGGAGATCAGATCTCTGGAGATACCATTTAGGACTTTAGGGGCTAACAGCAGAACCTTAAATTACAACCAATGCAAATCATGGAGCACAAATGCAAGGTTCCTTTTACAAGAAGCACCACTAAGCAGAGAAGGTAGCTACAATTCTGCACTTTCTATAGGTTTCTGGGTGTTCTCGAGGTGTAGCCCCATATACAACCCATTGCTATAATCTAATACTGAAGTGTCAAAGGGCTGGTTTACTGCAGTCAGAATGCACAGACTCAAAACTGAACGAAACACTCCTGTGTTAGTGCAAAACTCAACCCCCCCCCACACCCCTTCCCAGGTTTGATTTACTGACACCTCAAAAATGTCAGCACAGCCTAAATATTAGCCTCAATTTCCTCCTGGTAAAGTTCCTTCGGAACCTCCTCCTTCCTAGTTCCCTCACCTTCCATCACCTAGAACAGTGATCCTCGACCTTTCCACACTACTGTACCCCTTTCAGGAACCTGATTTGTCTTGCGTACCTCAAATTTCACCTCACTTTAAAACTATATGCTTACAAAATCAGACATAAAAATAAAGAAGTGTCACAGCACACTATTACTGAAACATTGCTTACTTTCTCATTTTTACCATATAATTATAAAATAAATAGATTGGAATATAAATACTGTACTTACATTCAGTGTGATACTTGAACCTGTTTTTCCACTTGAGTCTTGTTTGAAGCCCAAGTCCCAGAGGGTGGTGCTGAAACATATAACTTAGCAACGTGGGGCTCCCTGCAGTGTGGGGCCCCATGCAGTTACCCTGCTTGCGACCCCCAATGCTGGCCCTGTATTTGCAATCCCTCTAAATCCATCCCATGACCCATCCCTGGGGTCTGCAACCCCCAACTTGAGAAATACTGATCTAGATAAGTTGAGTACCTGCTGGAAGACCTCTGAATATTCCTGGTTGAGAACCACTGTTCTAGAGAACTCCTCCCACCTCTTAGACCAGGGATCAGCAACCTTCAGCACGCAGCCTATCAGGGTAATCCACTGGCAGGCCACGAGACATTTTGTTTACATTAACCATCCACCGGCATGACCCCCTGCAGATCCTAGTGGCCATGGTTTGCCGTTCCTGGCCAAATGGGAGCTGTGGGCCGCAGGGGCGTGCTGGTCACCACTTCCTGAAGCAACCAAAGGTTGCTGACCCCTGTCTTAGACCCTAAATGTGGTTAACAAGCTACATCTGCTATAAGTCAGCAGAACCTCTGCAGCTTCATGCAGGGTTTAAATAAATTCAACAGGCTGCATCAACAGAAGAGCACCACATTACACAAGGCACAACCTCATTCCAAAAGAAAAGATCAACCTCCTGGACAAGTGTAGACGATAAACATTCCGGGCAGCTGCAGCTCTCTAGACATCTAGAAGCAGCTGAGGATCCAGTAAAACCCTAGTTTTCAAACCTGAATAGCCAAAGGCAGGTATACTCCCTTCATCCAGAGACCTCTTCCACTTCTTCCAGTGGTTGCCATCAACTTTGCCTTGGTCTTATCTGGACCTTAACTAAAGCTGGAGAAATACTGGGGGAGATGGGGAGAATTCTGCAAATATTCATTTCCACTTTAAACTGGTTCACTTTGATTGTGTTCATGACCCTTTTGTGTTTGCTTTCTGCTAATAGTCTAATAAGCCAGTTCTCTGGGAGGAATTTTTGTCAAAACAAATTTTAAGTGAATATTGCAAAATATTAATGGAAAATGAATTCTGGTTATTTGCACTGAAACCCTGGTTGCACTTACCCTATCTAGGAACAGAAATCTATCATGTGACCTGTGTGTCTAATCAAAACAGCTGAGTTTTGAAAATTAAAACCTTGAAATGACCTTCTTACAATCAAGCTCCAGACCAAGATGCACATTTGGCAAGCTATTTCTAATAAATGAATAAATTTGAGAAAAGAAAGAAAGAATTTAGAAAAAATACTGAAATTCATCGAACAGTTTCCCTGCTCTAACATTAACCCCTTAATTCATGATTACTATTTAAAACTCATTCAAAAAATGAGGTTGTGAAAATTGGTGGAAACTGAGCACGAAGCAAACTGATTGGAGGACTGACAGCAGTGGGGCTGGTGGCGGTGGGGAATCAAGTCAAGAGCTGAGGAGATTGCTTCTGCTGCGATCTCCGCTGTCCACTCAGCTCCTGATTTGAGTCCACACCATATCACTATCCCCTGCTGCTCGTGTTGGCAGGTAGCAGTGTTCACGGAAAGAGGAAAGTATTACTTCTGTGGTACCAAATCAGTGGTTTAACTGGTGGATGTGGGGATGGTAAGAGAGGGAGGAGGGCAGGCATGAGCAGAAACCCACCCTGGATGAGCTGCTTTTGGCTGGCATTTCAGCACTCTGGGTTCTGCAAAACCTTTGAAGTCGGAGCAAATTTAGCATACCACTATGTTAGAATGGCAGAACCAAGGGGTTAATACACTTAGCATGAGTCGTCCCTTCCACCCCCAGTTCTTTCATATAATACACCCACACATTCAACAGAACTATAACTAGTCTTGTGAAAAGAAGGCTGATGAGGGACCTGATAGACTAAATATGTTAAGGGCTGTTATAAAGAGAATGGTGATCAATTGTTCTCCATGTTCACTGAAAGCGGAACAACAAGTAATGGGCATAATCTGTAGCAAGAGAGCTTTAGGTTAGATATTAGGAAAAACTTTCAAACTATAAGGATAGTTAAGCTCTGGAACAGGCTTCCAAGGGAGGTTGTGGAATCCCCATCATTGGCTCAGGTTTTAAAGAACAGTTGGACAAATACTAGTCAGGGATATTCTATGGTTTCTTGGTCCTGGCCTCAGCACAGGGGCTGGACTTGATGACTTCTCAAGGTTCCAACCCCCCCGCACCCACCCACCCACCTACCTTTATATACTAAGGACAGCATTAGGTTGTCTTTAAAAAGATACTTATTGCTGTTGCCAGTTATCCTTTTTGCCCAATTACAAGCTCCAATTTTGAAGAGAGGAAAATGTTTCAAAAGAACTTAATAATTCAGAGAGGAAAACAGGGAAGTGCCTTTTGGCAACAGTGAGTCTGCAGGGAGGCAGCCTACTCTTCCCTGTTCTTAAGAACACAACTTATAAGTCAGCTACTCATTCAGCAAGACAAGGGCACAGATTTATTTCCCTGTGGTATTTATGTCTTTTGGATACTAGCTATCTAGGTCCTCACATTAAATCAGTATTCCAAAAAAGGAATGTGCTCTGGATAAGCAACAGCCTTTTCCCGTGTGACCTGTGCTTGGAATGCTCTTCCTGAGCTGGCCTGCAAGGTCACCATCATTTTCTCCTTCAAATGCTTCCTGAAGACCTACCTATACCAGGACACCTACAAATAAGTATAGCAGCATGGTTGCAGGTAATTTGGGATTGAAAAACATATATACGTGTGTACACATATACATGTGTGGCTGTATCTTTTTTTAAAATGTGCTCTCTCTTTTCCCCTATTCTACACCTGTTTTTCTTAAAAAAAAAAAAAAAAAAAAAAAAAAAAAAAAGTGAAAACTTTTTGGCATAGGCTCTGTGCCTTCTTCATCTTTGTACAGCACTCAGCACATCGTGCTGCTACTGAAAACAAAGAAAAAAGTCAAATAAAAACCAAAATAGTCTAACAGACGTTCTTGTCTGCAGCTATTTGTAATTCTGGTTTCTCCTTCCTGCCCTCCTCACCTTTGACCTTCCACAAATAAGTCTGTAATGTACCCACAGTGGGCATGTGCCACTGTCACTTGGTGGAAAGCTCCCAGGCTATAGATCATTCCCTTTCTCCTCAGGAAACATCCTCTCTGCTGCCTCTTTCTGCATGTTTTTGAGTTAGACATCAGGCAGAGTGTGTGCGGGTATCCAGCCCGGTGGTATCAATCATCACATGTTGGGCACTCCTTTGTTTAGTAAAGCATTTTAGATGCTATAAATCGAGGCAGTTCAGTGATTTTTATTAATGGTTTAGGATGAAATCAAAGCCTTGCAGCAGTTATAGTTTAGTGGGCAGTTTAACAAGTGGCTTTGCAGTTTATCTTTGCCATAATGTATTTTTAAATACAGTTCAGCACTATTTTATAGACCATTTAAATGAAGTCTATAGGGGATACTCCCTGCTTCTCAAAGAAGATTTCTTTTTTTAAAAAGTGTGTGCGGAGTGCTTTTTTTTTTTTTTTAAGGCAGAATTACTATGGCAGAGTATAATACACAAATACTGTTTGAAATCCCCACATCTAAGTTCCAGGGGTCTCTCTAGTCCTTTCTTGTAGCCCCACTCAAGTCCATGACAATCACTTTGTCAAATCAACATTAAGACTAAATCAAACCACACCATGTGAAAGGTGGAATGCAGAACTAAAGTTTCTGTCTCAGGTTTGGCTAGCTTCCCAACAGCACTTCTAGGATCTATGTAGTCCAGTTCTAGTTTTATTACAGAAAGTCCTCCCAGAATGGAAGGTGATCTTTTGAAGAAACATCTTCTGGTTACTAAGGGTTACTAAGTCCTATCCTTCAGTCTCCCATTCCCTTTGCTCCCAGCATGCACGGTGATAATGAAACATCCCATGCCCTTCTTCTTTGAAAAGCACTAGATGCATGACGTATCACGAACACTTCGATGGTGTAATTTTTCCAAAATACATTATTTTTGCATATATTCTCAAGGGAAGACTTCTCAGACCTCTAGTTTTAATGTATTATTTTTGTTTGTGTGTTTAGAAAGGCAAGACCATTCACCCTCTTTCCCAGATTCTAATCTGTGCCTAGTGCTTTCAATTTCACGCTTTTTTTTTTTTTTTTTTTTTTTGGAGTGGAAGATGAGTAAAAAAGAAAAGCCATGAAAAGTCAGTTCTGCTTCTGCAAACTCATTTCACTGATAAAATATACAATATTTAAACAGAGATAAATTTAGCACTGTCTCACAAAAATCATACAGGCTATTTCTCACAGTCCATTTCTTGATTTGAAAATTCATAACAAGTTATGATAATTTTAATCAAACAAGCATGGAAAGAAATCAACATGAGTTCTTATCCTTCCTATCACTCACCATGACTTTTCTGAAATTGCACCCCCTCTTTATTTCCTTTTTTTTTTTTGCAAGATCAAAGGGATCTTAAATTACGACAGCTTCTTCTTGTTCCTCACACTGCTACCAATGTCAGAATGCAGAGTCACTAGTATGGTGGTTTAAAACATGCTTCTCATTATATCCTCTCTAATCAAAATTTCCATGGGTCAAACACTGGGATCTTTTCACAAGATAACCTCATTCAGAGCAGTGGCTTTCTATTTACCTGCTAAAAATGTGGGGTTTACAGAAAAAACAACCAACCAAAAAGGGACAAAAATTACACTTTGCCACTACTCAAAATTGCCCCTTGAGGTCTTGAGTTTTCTCTACTACCTAACACAAAGTAGTTTATACTATCATCAAGCATTGCAGAGGCAATATATTTGTGGAAGAGCAAAGTGGTATTCCACCATTTGCCAAATAGCAGCAAGCTGAGTTTAGGTTCTGGTATTTCTGTTTATGCATAAGGGCAAATAAAAAAGGGTGGATATCAGTTAAAAAAATAAGTCTAAATAGGATACCTGAGTATTCTAAGTGAATTCCTCCTCAATGATTTCCATAACAGACCTGCTCAATTTACACAAGTCAAATCAAGATGTTTCCAACTATAAGCTCTTAATGCTATCTGAGCATCACAATGTTATTTCCCATGGGAAGATCCAAGCCACTACGAACAATAAAGATTCTAGAGTCCTAACTCAGCTAGCTACTTCATTGCTGAGCATTGTAAAACTGAATACCACTTTACTGTTCCGTAAGTCTATTTGCTCTGCAGTGCTGACAATGCTCCCTATCCTTATTAGGCCCTTATTAACTTTTGTCATTTTTTATACTAAAGCATCTCTGCATAAAATATCTATAAAGTAACTTTTTATTTCACAAGATGACACCAGCAGGAGAGGATAGAGTTGGAAAGCATCTTGTATATCATCTGAAATATCAATGAATTCTAAAATGGGGCCTGTGCCTCCCATCTATAACTACAGGATGTATGAAAAAGCTGATCACTTGCATGTTTTCCTTGCTGCTGAACTCAAATAAGCAGCAATTTCTCAAGGGACATACAAAATTCAGGCAAATAAGGTATTATGGTTGCTTGCATTTATTTTTGACCAAAACGTAAATCAGGTCAGCTCTCAGATTCCTGCAGGCTGCTAACATAACTTCCAGTGCCATGCATGTCAGGCAACCCCAATTAAGTTCAATCAGCTGCTTCAAAGTAGATCCTTCCATAGAAACCTTACCTAACTTTGCTTTAAAGAAATCTAGAACTTATAGTAGAACTACCTCTTTAAGTAAACAGTTCCACTGTCTGCTTGACCCTCCTATGAAACTTGTTTTGATATCAAAGTTAAATGCATCCTTTCAAATTCTAACCCCTTTTTTGCTAATTATATCCTTGGTGTCTATTAAGAGTAATTCTTTCCCCTTTTCTGTACTCTTTCCCTTTCCCATATTTAGAAGCAGAGATGCAGACTCCTCTGAATTGCTAGCTTTTGTTTATTCATTTTAGGTTACACAGGTTTAATTTTTTTTTTCCACTCTCTCCTTATAGGTCATACTCTCAAGGCATTGTAGCATTTCAGTTGCCCTTCTTTGAACCCTCACCATCTAAGATTTAATATATGTTGTTAGATAGCTAACATATGCATGAGTTCACTCAGGGTTAAACAGAATTGACTGAATTATGGACACTGATCCACCACCACCACCACCACCACCACCACCACCACAGTACTCCAAATCAATCCGTTTGTTTTTTAAAACCCATTCATAGGTTGCAAACATATGGCTTATTTCCACACACACTTAGTTGAACTTTTGGGAAAATTCCCAGATCCAGAATTAACACTACTTGGTTCCCTTATGCAAATTTCCTTCCTGTTCATTTGGCTTTGTGTGATTTTTAGGTTTATTTTAGTAGTATCTTTGTAAAATATTTTGCTCCATTTAAACTAGTCTCATTAAGTGCAAATCTTAAGCATATACATTGTCGTATACTTTGGCAATTTTGTACTTTCTTTGGTTTTACCCACAGATGCTTGGGATACAAGCATTATATCACTACTTATTCTTGTGCCCATCCTTACTTTAGGGGTTATTTGAAAAGTGAGGTTTGAGGGTGGGGAATGTGTGGTAACTACAATGTCCCAACAACTGCAGAAACACAAAAACAAGTGAAAGGTTGTAGTTCTGAGTAGGCGAAAGTGGGATTGTAAGAGCCAAGGTCACAGACCTTTTGGGTAACATATCCATCCCTCATTCCCAGGTGCATCTGTTATATATCAGGTTAAAAACCTAACTCTCCTGTTTGGAAATGAATTTACCCAGGAAAGCTCTGCTCAGACACAGCATCTGGTTTTCAAGCAGATCCTGCTTTTCCTCAGTTTTATAGCTGAGCTGACTGAGGCTGACGGAGGTCAGTGACTTGGCTAAGGTTGAATTGGCACTCTGGCTTCCATTCCATTTTCTATTAGGCCATATGGCTTTCCCACAAAACTTGGAAAATATTTAAGTAGGTGAGCCGCTTTATCTACAAAACCATAAAAAGGGAAAGGGTGCAGGAGAGAAGGAAGCATGAGACAGCATGACATGGACAGAGCACAGATTCCTTCCCAGAAATCCCATTGGTCTTCTCAGAGCTATATAAATACATAGCTAGTGAGGGGCAGCAATTTATTGATTGTGATTAGGTCCAGCTGGATAATCTTAACAGTTAGCAGAGGGTAAATGTAGAAAATATAATAAATAATAATACCACCTAGCTCCTTTCATCAGTAGATCTCTTTACACTTTACAAAGGAGATCAGTATTACGACCCCCATTTTACAGATGGGAAAACTGAAGCACAGAGATGTGAAATGACTTGCCCATGGCCACCAACAAAGGCAGGACTATAACTCAGGTATCTTGAGTCCCTGTCCAGGGTCCTAAACACTAAGTCATGCTGTCTCCCCGGGAGGTGAAAAGCATTTCACTAGCCATATACACACACCCATATGAACAAAGTGGCCATCTCCCACAACACCTTTGAGCCCAGTTTTCACAAAAACATATTTGTGCAGTTTCAAACATAAGATACAATTACTTTAAAGGAGGAAAATCAGGTTAAGCTAAAAATTCAGCTCCCCCACACACCCAATTTCAATTAAAACAATTATTTACACATTGTTAATATTCTACTGCAGCTTTTGCAGCACCATTATACTACATGCCAGAAAGAAAAACTGACTAGAAATCCAACAGTCTTATTTAATTGTCCAAGACAAGTAAAATAGTGAAAGTAAACCAATAGGACAAAAGGATGAAAAGTAAGTTATTTTCAGTTTAAAAAAAAATCCATTTTAAATGTCCAAACTAAGAGAATGTATCCTAAACAGAAAAACAGCACAGTGAAAAGTAAGGATTTTTTTTAAAACCAGTTTTAGTTTTAACTATTTAAAGGTCAGATTAATATAATAGGTGAAGGATTTTTTTTAAAAAAATGTAAGTTGACAGTATCCCTTTAGAAGTTAAATATTTTTCAGTCTACTTTAAATTGATGAACTACCAATTTTAATTTTGATTACATTTCTCATGCCATAAAGAAAACTCTGGTTACCAGGATCATGTGACCGGTGGAGATGTCCATGTTAGACTGAACTGGTTCTTCACACCAGGATGATGTGCTGCTCCGAGCAGAGGGGCTGGCAACGGGCCCATCACTAAACTGTGATGAGACACTGTTTACGCGAGAAGTGTGCAGGGGCTCTGGTCGATCAGATGATTTTACAGCCATGCGCTGACGGCACAGCTCCTAGAAGACAGAGAAAGAAGGGAACAATCTGCAGCTAATAGCAGCCACAATGGAATAAAAGTCTGCTAAGGTATACAGTACATCTCTAGAGTGGGAGTATTTTTCTTCCCTTAAGGGCTAATATTTTGGTATTCTGATATATACATTTACTAGACCCACTATATGAAATAAACTAGAAGTTGACCATCCCAGTCTCATGCAAAAGAAGTTTAACTATGAGTGCATGCACGTCACTCTTTTAAGACTGCCTCATAAATAATATTTTGGGGCTGAAATTCTATTAGCAGATGGATACGTTGTTTTATACCATACTTCATTCTATAAACCTAATTCTGCACTGTACAGCCCACTGAAGTTAATGGGGTTGCACAGGTGCAATTGAGAGCAGAATTCAGCCCTGAATTTGCAAGCTCAGCAAGTAATAACAACTGAACTGATGTGCTCTCTAATATAAATTCTAGTTGATAAATGTGCCATTTCTCTTCATTAAAATAGAGCATACACAACCCTTACTCCTAGATGTGGGGCACAGAAAATGAAGAATGACATTAACAAAGAATAAAAAATAGAAATCTGTCACATGTGCTGTAAGCAGCTTTGACAAAGAAAGAAAACTGAACCTACCAGACATCCCAATCCAACCAAGATAAAAATCATCAAAACCAACAAAAAATCTTCCGTAAATAAAGCATTTCAGTTGCACCATATATGAAATGCATGTCTAAAATATATTGTGTTTATATAGTAATGGAAAATGCTGCTAGTACAAACGTTTCCAGAGAAACAAGGCACTGCATTTAGAAATTCTGAATCTAATGGGCTAAACAGACCTTTGGTTATATTGTCTCTATTACAATGCATTTAGATTCACTCACGTGCAGTAAAATTTCAAAGTAAATAATAAAATTAGCATTTTTACATATGTCTATTGCCCATGAAGGATTTTTGGAAGTCTGTGCTGCACAGTAAGCCTGGCTATGTTCATGGTGCTTGGACATATTGTACATGTGGTGTGGTTGCACATTTGTCTCCAATTACTTATTTTACAGAGACATATACCAAGAGCTTAGTTACTTGCCTCTGGCGATCAAAATAATAGATTTTGAAGAATCCATACTGTTAAAATGTGATGGCCTCTGTTTTCCTTATTCAATAAAAATATAATTGCAACTCAAGGGTCATCAGTAGGATGACTTTTAAAACTCCATATATCATAGGAAATAAAAGGTTTTTTTCTTGTGATAGAAATGCATCCATTTCATGCACAGAATTTTTTTTTTTTTTAAAAAGACATTCAACTGGTATCTTTCCTTCATCACAGTTGTGACAATGACTCCAGCATTCAAATCTAGTATCCTCCTTTCCCAGTGAAAATCTGAATATAAACATATATCAAGATATCACTTTCCACTCCTAGGCAATAAACTAAAGAGCTATAGACCAAAAGACCATCCAAATGGTTTACACCTGCCTTTCATCCTAAACTGCTATTTTACTTGGTATTAAAGACCTCTGTACAGTGCAAGGTCTTTTTTTTGGTTTGGTTTTTTTGGGGGGAGAGAGCGGCACGGGAAATGGAACATGTTTATATATAAATTAAATTAATGAGAGTGAGACAAAAATACTACAATGTGTAATATAAAGATACACATTACTGACTTGTGGCAGATGCAACAATTATGCAGATCATCCAAATGAATGTCCATAAAACCACAAAATATAACAGTGGTGGGTTTTGTTTTGTTTTTTTTCTATTCATGCCTCTTTTTACAGAAAAAAAAGGATTTTTAAATAGAGTGCAACTTTTTTTCTCTTTTATACTGACATAGTTTTCCATATCTCCTTTTTTGTAAAGCTAGGTGGCTTAGCCTAGTCTACACTATATAGGTACTACCAATACAGCTGTACTGGCAGAGTTCCCTAGTGTAGACGCAGCATATGTCGACAGAAGGAGGTTTTCAGATAGCATAACACCACCACCTTCCCAAATGATATTAGCTATATTGATAGAAGTATTCTTGTGTTCTAGTGGAGACCTGGCCTTAGTTACCTGGTATTGACCACAACATGACAAAAATATGAGAATAAAAATTTAAAGCCTAAAATTAATTTGAAATAGCTTTTATATTTATTAGTGTGTTGTGATGTAAGGTAAGATATCAAACTATCGGGGCTAAGCATTTACATCACAAGGAAGTTTAGGTTCTCTGCTTTGTAAAAAGGATAAAAGAGTGTTTCTCTCTCTCTGAAGGGTCACACAAACTATCAGACCTTAAAAATATCACTAGATCAGAATGACTTTTGCTAACCTCCGAGTTACCCTGGGACAAAATAATTTTAAAACCTCCTTTAAAAAAAACAACAACAACAACAAAACAACTCCACATTTGGGAGAAATTCAAAACTTTTTGTATGATGGCTTCTTTATTAAAAAGTAATAGCTGCTCAGATATCTAAATATTAGACTTATTCCTGGTAGGGATGGGTTATTGGACAAAGTGCAGGTGAAGTGGTTAAAGGTAAAAAAATAAATGTAGTTTCTCATGACTAAGAGGTAAGTGGCCCTGCACTGTATCTGGCTCTCCCCATAATCGGGAATCATCCAGAAACCTGCCTAGTCCTGGCATAAATTTAAGCAGTCTTGGGGCTGCTATAATTTGTGCTCTGCTGCTCACAGCCCTTACAGGCAATTGCAGCTGCCAAGGATAGACAGACCACAGTGGATCCCCCATCATGACTCCTATATTTAGTCCTCCAAAGGAGTAGCAGAGCCAGCTATGAAGACTCGATACCATACATGGAAACCACAGCACTAGGGGTATCTGGGTGAGCACATGTGATGCCTTTATGACACTTCAGTGGTGAATATGGGCCATAAAGGGACTACGGAAGAACCATGTGTAAATTACCCATGTCCCTGTTCTTGAAGATATAACCTCCTGCTCCAGTGGCAGCTCTAAGAGGGATTATACTTCCTGCATTCTTGAGGATGGCTACGCTGTCTTCTCCCTGCCCTTGTGTGGGATTCTTTGCACCCCTGGAAGTAGTAGCAGGAACTGGTCACACGAACTGTGATATTGGCCAGTCCTTGCAAAGGGCAGTGTTTGTCCTCACTCCTCCCCCAGACAGGGCTAGGGCACCAGTTTAGTCACAATGTTAGGAAGGCTTAAGGAAGTGGTCTGGGCTGTTCACATAGCCAAAATAAAATAAAAATAAAAATAAAAAAGACAAAAAGGGACCTCCATGGTAGGCATTACAAATATGTAAATCAACCTGACTGAGCCCTAAAATATTGTTAATATTACTGAAATTCCATCACTGGGCCTTGACAGAGTTGACGTCACTTTGTTTAAGCCCCTAGTCAAGCCCTGAACATTTAAGACCATAGTTAAGAGGACCATCAGCCACCTACACATTTCTCTGCACTTTCAAGTGTTTATGTTTTTAATTCTAGAAGCAGTAAACATCATGCCCACAAGATGAGATTTAGAACCCAACACTGAACCCAGAAGTGAGGGTTCCAAACTGAACTCAGTGAACACTGGTATCAGCAAGGACCCATTTAATAATCATTTGCAAAGAGTGAATTCAATTTATGCATCACACTTTTGTATTTAACATAGTGGCCAAGGCTATTACTATACTACTGTGACTGTAATGTACAGTCTTTGTATACTGCTTGTTATTCCTCATTTAAAAGCATCATTTACACCTAAAAAAGCAATCATACTGCATACAGTAATATATGAAGGAATGATCCTCCTGACCCTTTTGGGCTATGATCTAATGGATGGGTCGGACATAAACATTTATTTAAAATGTAATTTAAAGTTTATGACATTATTTCCCATTACATAGAAATTGCTATCACATGGACGCAGTGCCTCTGTTTTTTATTTCCCACCATTTATTATCAAACTTATGTGGAAGTGACATGTAGTATATAATGGAAAACTAATATCACAGTGTGACAAAAACTGCAATAACCAAGATCAATATTCTGAAAATAATGTCCAGTTAAATGAGTTTAAAGTACAGTGTTATAATCATCTGTAGAGAAAGAAAATTGATAACCCTAAACACATCATAAACACTATTTTCAGAGAAACCTTGGAACTCTTCCAATGAGATTTTGAAGTGATCCTAATTTTTTAATCATCCCACAGGGAGATGGAGGGGTGAAAAGGAACGTTTAAAAAAATAAAATAAAACAACATTATAAAAATGTGGTGTTAAAGTAAATAAATCAAATATTTAATTGGGATTAACACACTGTAGATTAGTGGGTACATACAATTTAGCCAATTCTAAAGAAGAGCCTTAATTCACCCAGTGTTCCTCATTACAGGCACAACAGTTTGCCTTCTCAACCCAGGAGCAGGAAGTCAGTCTTAGCGCAGACCTTTGCAGACCATGATACAGGGAACTTACGCAGTGAGAAGCCACAGTAAGAAAATCTTACTACAGCACTTTTTTAAATTGTGATTGAAACCCTCTTCAAGCAGCCAGATAGCAGCTGCATTAGTGAAAGCCTCTCTTTAATCAAAAAGACAGAATGGACACATGGTTTATACATTCCTGGCTAGGACTCCTAACTATCACAACTGATTTTCATGCATAACCTCAACTTCCTACATTCCCACCAGACACCAAGAGACATCATGCCCACTCTGAAATGAATCTCACTCTTTCAATGAGGTGTCAAGCCAGGGCTGCTTTAGAAACGCAGCCAACATAATACGGCAAGTGCCATCTCTTCTTCAGGATGTCCCTGTTCCATGACAGCATTGCGCGTTTGCTGCCACATGCTTTTACACTGGATGACAGCTGTCAAGTATCACAAAAGTGTAGGAGAGGAAAGTAGAATTCATATCTACCAACAAGACAGGCCAACAATACACCAGGTTCCTGGAAAATCCATTAAGACCACATGGGTTACTAAAAGGCCTAAACTTGAAAGATAACCCATGTACACTCCATTGTAAGGTAAATTTACAACAGAAGAGGACATTCAAACTAGCCGGAGGTAGGGCTTCAGTGGTAAATATCAACTTGTTTCCTCATATGTAATGAATAATTAAGCTTTCCCTAAATCTGGCTCCACCACAAAGGAGTCGAGGAAGAAATTATCAGAGCATGCCCAGTATTTGCTCTAAAAAGTGTACTGTTAACGAAAGAGATAGCATACTGACATAGCCAAGAACACAGCTCCCTACCCACTCCCCACAAATCCTCTGATAAACATGGCAAAGTCCAGAAAGATCCTTTTATGTATGTTGATTCTGCGTATGCATAACTGCAATACATGATAGTATGTAGCATAGGCAAAAGTTAGAGCACAGAAATAACTAACATAACATAAAATAAAATAAAACCAGATGACGCCTTGCCATAATTAGTCAGAAAATGGAATCTGATCAGCACAGTAAGATGCTAATATCAGGAGATGAAGATGGCAATTGAGAGGCCTGACACACATCTCTTGCTTATGCTCATTTCTTTTAAAGATGAGCTGTTGAGTGTTGTCACCCTCTCTCCAAGCTGCCTTATATGCAGATATCACAGTTTATTAAAATGTGTCCACAGTCTGACTGCGTTCTGTCTGTGTGTCTTGAGGGGCTTTGTAGTCCTAGCCCAGTAACAGATTTTGACTCCTGAATCACTCTCACCTAGTGAAAAATACTAGACTGCCATAGTAATCAGCAGATGCCTTGTGACCCAAACTCCAGGTTACATGAACTCATGGTAAAAAATCCTAAACTCCATATAGACAGTTACATAGATCAAAATATTGAAACTTTATCAAGAGACTCTCACTTTGTAGTGGCGACCTATCTTTCTCAAAAGCTGATATAACCGGTTATAAATGGAATTGCTCAGTCTAGAGTAAATGCAAGTAGTCTCACAAAATCTGATGTATTGTTGTTCTGAACTGTTAATTAGGGTTGCCAACTTTCTAATTGTAGAAAACTGAACACCCTGGCCCTGCCCCCTGCCATTCCCTTAGGCCCCACCCCCCCCCGCTCAGTCCATCCCCCCTCCCTCTGTTGCTCACTCTCCCCCACCCCTTCTCTCTCTCTCACTTACTCATTTTCACCAGGCTGGGACAGGGGGATTGGGGTGCAAGATGAGGTGAGGGCTCTGGCTGGGGATGTGGCTCTGGTGTGCAGGAGGCTGGGGCCAAGGGGTTTGGGAAGGGGCTAAGGGCTGGGGTTGGGGTGCAGGAGGGGTGAGGGCTCCGGGGTGCGGCTGGAGTTGAG
Organism: Dermochelys coriacea; assembly: GCF_009764565.3. Classification (NCBI taxonomy): domain Eukaryota; kingdom Metazoa; phylum Chordata; order Testudines; family Dermochelyidae; genus Dermochelys; species Dermochelys coriacea. The sequence continues at coordinate 251,403,953 of NC_050069.1, read as the reverse complement.
GGGGCTGGAGTGCAGGAGGGGGCTCAGACCTGGGGCAAGGGGTTGAGGTGCAGGAGGGGGTGAGGGATCCAGGGTGGGGCTGGGGATGACTGGTTTGGGGTGAAGGAGGGGGCTCAGGGAGGGAGTTTGAGTGCAGGAGGGGGTTCAGAGCTGGGACAGCAGGTCGGGGCATAGAAGGGGGTTCGGAGTGTGGGCTCCAAGCGGCGCTGACATCAGGCATCTCCGGTGAAGCAGCAGGCATGTATCCTTCTAGCTCCTAGGCGGAGGGGCAGCCAAGAGGGCTCTGCACACTGCCCCTGCCCACAGGTGCCACCCCCGCAGCCACAGTTCCTGGCCAATGGGAGCTGTGGAGCTAGCGCTCTGGGTGGGGGGCAGCATGTGAAGTCCTTCTGGCCACCTCTCCACCTAGGAGTCGGGGGACATGCAGGTTGCTTCCCAGGAGCTGCACGGAGCCTGCCTGCCCTGCGGTGGACAGCTGGACTTTTAGCAGCTCGGTCAACTGTGCTAACCGGAGCCGCCAGGGTCCCTTTTCGACTGGGTGTTCCGGTTGAAAACCTGGCAACCCTAGTTGTTATTCTTCCCAGCATGTTTACCTCAAATCTATTGAATAGGAACCTGGAAACTAAGGGAATTCACAATTTTCCAGTTTATTTAAAAAAAAAAAAACCCGCCCCCAAAAAGATATACTAGTACAAAAGTCAAAATTTCTTCATTATGCATCTGAAGTTACACAACTTAGAGGAGTCAAAACCAATCCAATACAGAGGCCTGGCATTCTCAAATGTTGTTAATCTCTTGTTAACCAAAACCAAACCAAACCCACCATAGCTTCTTCACACACATTTGAAAATTGTGAACACCAGAGATGGAATCAGAATTATCTGGGGAATAGAATTAGGAGAAATGAAAAGATATCAAAGGAAAATTCATATATATTAACAGTGGTGGACACTTACACAGCATGCCCTTAAAACCTAAACCAGACAAGCATCGGAGAACATACTGTAAAGCAACAAACCCACTTTAACTAGAACTAAACAAAATGACCTAATATTTGTTTTCATTTGTAGTAAAATTAATGTTTGTAGAATGTAATGAACAATGTGAAATATTCAATTTTAAAAGATTCTGTGCTACAACTGCTAACAAAACATATTGTGGGTATTAAGAACATATGCAAATTATATAGCATGACCTTTAAAATTACTCAGGAAAATTCTCCTCTGGTATGATTCCCTTCTCACTTATTTGAGCATTTTTCTTTTAAAATTATGGACCTGCCCTTTAAAGTTAAAGCTGAACTGAGTTTTGCACATAAAAGCATGGATTCAACCATTTTGTTGCACATGTACTGACACAACCACAATGAAAACAAAAACTGAAAAAGTTTACTGTATCTAGAAAAATCAGATTAATCTATATCTGGACTAAAAACACTATGATGCACTAATTATAATTGTATGGTGTCACTACAGAGCAGAAGGAAAGTTGTTTGGCTGCCTTCACTGTGCATTTCCATAGCTTAACACGTTTGTATTTCTTTTAAATTTAACCTTCACTGAGCTTCCTGGATTTGTAATCCTTGTTTGGGGGATAATTACAACCTCCCTGTAATTGTTTTATTCTTATATTATTGAAACAACTCCATCTTAATTCAATTTTAAGAAATTTTTTTGTCCAGGAATATAATAAATAATTCATATGCTGGAAATAGTTATGTATATAATTTTGTTTACAATTATGAAACGTTAACCACTGGAATCAGAGTACATTCCAACAATGAATCATTTGATAAATATTGAAATAATGCTTAAATGAGATATGTATAGAGAACATAATGCTACCTTTAGACTAGATGCATCCTTATAAATACGCATTCTGTTGCTCTTTTAACCCCATCCAGACTGCTAGTAATAGAACCGGGGGGGGGGGGGGGGGCGCGGAGGAGAGGGGAGAAAAGGACTAGACATTTTAGATTTATTAATTTAGCTGTGGATGCAGAATTGTTCTCTACATTTTAATTGTCTACCTAGGTTGTCATCCATCACCACTGTCTCCAAGCCCATTATATAATCTCAAGTACTTTGTTGAGATTTAGTTTTTTTAAAATGACTTAGATGATGGAGCTGTTCTCATTTCTCCGAGATACTATTCCAGAGTCTATTATCTTCCAGCCAGAAATCATGCAAGGCTTTGATAATCACGTGTGTGTTTTTCTAATAAGACCCCAATTTTTTGTCCTCATGCCCCGTGAAATGAAAAACTTCTATTAGTTTAGCACTTCAAGTGATTCTTGGTCATGACTCATACAATTATGAACCCATACTATCACACACACAAGAAAGCAGAAGTAGTTGCAGAGGAGGGGAAAGGAAGGGAAAAGTTAGTGTTACTTAAACTGGAGAGGAATTTTTTGGTTTTGGTTTGAAACTCCTCGGTTTCAAACATTTGAACAACAGAGCGATGAACTATCCTCCCACCATAAGAAAGCCACATACTACAAGGGCATGAACACATCTATAAAACCTCAGTGGACTTGAGCATTTCCATTTTTCTATTATTCTAACAGTACAATTACACCACATTTAATATACAAGATTTCCATACACTAACCTTAGTTCCCCAACTGGCCCCTTAAAGCAGATGTTGAACAGCCTAAAGCTTGTGTTGTTTTTCTGTGGTAGGGATCTTCCCTTTATAGGGATTCCTCGGCAGATGCTTCCAGGTGAGGGCCTAATAGTTACAGGTTCCAATGAGTCTGTACTGCCATGGAACAACTGTGGTGTGGTTTCTCTTGAAACCCAGAGGCACAGGTCTCCTTACAGAGGATATGGGCTTCATGAGGATCAGTGAGGTTTGGGGGCAACAGTCAATCTGTTCTGCCACTTTCTCCTAATGGAACAACATGGGAGATAACTCTGAGCGGAACCTTAAGCAGACTTCTTCCCTCTTAGCCTCCCTGGTGCATCCTTTCCTAGAAAAGGAGGTGACTGGGGGTGGGGGGGTTATTAGGCCAAAGAATATGAAAAAATCATTTTATGAAACCGGTGCCTTTCACTACCAAGATTCCAAATGTAAATGCTTCAGAGGAAGAGAAGAAATATTAAGAAAGTTTAAGAACTTTCTTAAAAAGGATCTCAAATCACTTTTCCAGACATAATGATTGTAATTCTGGGGAGGGACAGGGGTCCGAGGTATACCTGGAAACATTTCTGTGGCAGATGGTTTTGTCTGTTTGAATCAAAAGCGGCTGCTAATTGCACATCACATGGCTGTCATCGCTATTGGTGTGGTTGTGTGTAATATATTATACACACAAGATAAAATGCAACACCTGTACACTGGGGAGGAAAGACAGACTTGTAGTTAAGACACTGGAATACAATAGAGACGATCTAGGTTCAGTTCCTCGTTCTGCCACAGACTTTGAATATGACATAATTCTCAAAGTGCTCAGCTCCGCATGAGAGTCGCTATGTCTGAGCACCCTTGAAAAATCTACTCCTTGATCTTCAGCTCTTCACTTCTTTTGTCTGTCTTGTCTATTTACATTGTATGCTCTTTGGGGTAGACTGTCTATTATGGGTTTGCACAGAATCTAGCAAAATGGGATCCTTACAATACAGTAGGAGTTACTGTAATACAAATAAATAATAATGGGGCTATGCATGTGGTAACACCAGGCAGAATCACATGATAAATGCATTTATCATGCACCTTTGACTTCATCTTCCCACTCAGCCAAGTTTTTTGTAAGACACCAAGAGGAGCTTTCAGCAGCTACTGTTATTTAAGGGGGGGGGGAAATGTTTCCTCTTCCTCTACCCAAAGGTAGAGCTCTGGATATCCAAACTGTGCAAAATTTAGTCCTGAAACAGGTACAGTTTCTCATTAGATAAAAAATGTTCAGACCATGTAATCAGTTGTCCTGTGGCCCCTCAGGGATAGAAATTGGGTTTTATCTCATTAGAAGGAATGATTTCCAGCTTCACAATGGACCTCAGCATTTACATCTAGCTCTGGAAGGACCTAACATGATAGTTTCCTGAGACATGAAAATGTAACTGTTTCAAAATCTATCGTAGCCCATTTTAGAGGATTCTGTGCCTCTGTCTGAACCCTGTGTAGCTGGACTCACGATAACCGAGGCAAAATATAGTCCCTACAGCTTTTTTAGATCTAAAATAGTTTTTTTCCTGTAAAATATGGGGCATATACAGAGTAGGCTCTTATTTGAAATGACCAGCATAATTCACTTCTGTCTAGTTAGGTTTTATAAGGGTACCCATCATCATGGTCTCTTAATTGCTGTCCATGGAAAGTAAACACAAAATCACTCTCCACTTTTACTCCCGATAGCAGGAACAAACTTAAAATTCAGATTTTATGCAAAATACATATTAGATAAAGTATGAAGGTGAGGTTTGAGAGGGACAGCATAAGGGAGTTTCAGAGTAAGAGGGCTTTGCCTCTTGTAAAGTAATGTGACTATCCCAAAGTCCTACCCACAAGAGTTTGTGAAGTTTTCTGGAATGACAGCAAGTGCGTGTATATATGTTAAAGAGTATGAATGATCTCAGAACAGGCATTCTTCCCTTGGTTGTGTAGTCAACAAAAGCTAGGAGTAAAAAGGATTAATGACAGTAAATAATATTACAGATTCCCCTTAAACATTATAGAGACCTGAAAATTAGAATTTACTTTGTACCAAAACCTTAGTCTCAACACTTACAAGAACTTGGAGATTTAACATTTGGGGGGAAAAAATACAGAATCATTGGACCAGTCTTTTAACTGCTCTTTTTTAATTGCTACCGCACTGCCAGCCAGTGATGAAGGGATTGCTGCTGAAGCCCTGACTTGCCTTGCTGCCGTCATACGCAATAAATCTCTCATTGGAACAGGCTCAAAGAAAAAAGGAACGATCTGTTGCCATAATTGAAGTTCCTTGGCATATTTTTTTAAATATAAATAGTCTCTATGTGATTATGAACATAGATATTGCCATACCAGTTCAGAACTGTGATCCATCTAATCCAGTATCTTGTCTCCGACAGTAGCTAATATTAGATGCTCCAGAAGAAAGTGCAAGAAACCTTGCAGTAGGCAGATGCAGGAGAATCTGCTCTCCAGAAAGATTTCATCCTAAATTAGATATTGTCAAACCCTGAAGCGTGAAGTTTTAGGTCCCTTCCAAAACTTTTTAGCATTATCTGTTTTAACCAGGATATTTGTCCTGTTCCTCTTTGAATCTTACTAAAACCTTGGTCCTGATGACATCCTGTGGCAATGAGTTCCACAGTCTAATTATGTGTTATGTCAAAAATGTTTCCTCTGTGTGTTTAGAATTTTCTATCTTGTAAATTCATTGAAAGTCCCCTCGTTCTTGTATTACGAGAAAGGGAAAAACAGACATTTTCCTTTACCTTCTGTGTGACATTCATTATTTTGTATACTTTTATTGTTAATTGGTGATAAAACAAGTACTTGGAAGTACCAGAAGAATGGCCTACCACAAGGATCAGTATGGTCTTCAACGTTATTCAACTTATATTCAAATAACTTCCATATACCGGATCTTGCAAGGTTGTTTATGCAGATGACATATGCCTTGGCATTCAGTCACACTCCTTTGACATACTTGAGAGCATTCTGAATGCAGATATGGTGGCTACGGCCAATTATTGTAATCAGTGGTGCACAATACCAAGTGGAAGTAAGATTGGACTGAACGACTTCCACTTACATTATGCACAAGCAGGCAGAGTGCTAACCACAGTTCTCAATGATCATCAAATACAGCATGATTCATACCCAGTCTATCACGCTGGACAGAACTCTCACAGATCATGACCATCTTACAAATACAGTGACTAAAGTCAAAGTGTGAAATAACCTGCTCAGAAACAACATGGGGCCAGAACAACATGGGCCAGCCAACACCCAAACATTATGCACTTCAGCCTTCGCACTCTGTTATTCAACAGCAGAGTATTGCACTCCAGTATGGGCTCGCTTGTCTCACGCAAAGGAGATCAACATACAACTTAATTCCACCACACGTATTTTTTCAGGCACACTTAAATCTTCTCCTCTACCATGGTGACCGGTTTTCTGCAGTAGTGCTCTGCCCTGGGTTTGTAGAGAGGAAAGCGTAGCAAAGCTCATGATGAAATTGTGTGCGTCACGTCTACTATTAAAGACTTGTTTAATCCACCACATAATCATCTACCCTCACATCACCAGTTGTGGATAAAGTTTATCAGGTGAGGGATTTACAGTAGAGGCTATGTGGAAATCGTCATGGTCCACAGCGAAAGTGACAAATAATTATCTTGTCTCAGACCCCACTCAACATCAACCTGGGATTGATTTACCAAGAAGGTAATGGAGCCTTCTGAACCAGCTTTGTACCAGACATGGAATTTGTGCTACAGCGGAATTTCTGTGGCATTTTAGAGACAGTCCTCTAGGTTAGTGTGGTAGCCACAAAGCTTTACACACATTGCTGAGGATGGCAAAGTGACTCCACTTCCTGGAGGTCTTCAGGCCTTGAACATCATTGAGAAGAATGCTGTGGGGCTTGGCTTGACCAGTTGGCATAGGTCAAATAATAAATTGTTTCCCTTCTTATTTGTCTCCTTTCTACAATAAAACAAACAAACAAACAAACTAACTCTTTTCATGTGAGTTTTCCACGTCCCTAATCATTTTTGTCTCCCTTCTTTGAGCCTCTCCAATTCTGCAATATCCCTTCCGAGATGGAATAACCAGTATTGTTCACAGTATCCAGAGGAGGGTGAATCATTGATTTATATTTAACTAACTTCTAAGGCTCTCAAATAAAAGATTACGGATCAACAATCCTTAGAATGCCCTGGGTTGATCCAGACTATTGAGACAAAGTCAAACTGAGAATAGCCTGCTAGGCAACTCTATTGTATATTTCAATTTCACAGTCAAGAGATTTCTAGTGAGGTTAATAAGAAATCCCCTCTCACCAAATCACACCCCTTAATGCAAGCCAAACAGTTTCCTTCTACGGAGAACCACAGAGGGAATCTACTACCAGCTGTTGGAAAAGAGATGGTATCAAGAGACTTATCCATACTACCTACCAAACAGCAGAACTTTTCCTTTTCTCACTATCATCTTCCCACCCCAGTCCTTCTATTTCTGGCTACTGGGAGAGATCAATATTTCTCTCCTCCTGCACAAATATTCTGCCTGATACACTTAGGAGCCTGACTTGGGAGTGCAGACCCATGGTACTATAGCTGGGTAGGAGCGCCTGTATGCTACCATTACCAGTCCACTTCAACCTCTTCCACTGTTGCTGGCAGAAATCAGTTGGAATGGAGAGCTTTGGATCTAGAAAGTCTTGAGTCTGAATTCGTGACAGGGGAGGAGAATGGTTTACCCCAACCAAGTTAAACAGTTAAACTAGAGAATGAAGGAAGGTCTGGATTGTGATAATGATGAACTGTTCCCTCTTGGGAGGGAATAAGTAAGCCACTTATGAGACCTATATATTGGCAGAACAGTGCTGCCCAGGTAAAGCAAGAGCAGTGTAAACACATGAAAAAGCTATACAATAGCCTGGAATCAGGTTAGCTAGACTAAAAACAAAGAGTTTGCACAGAACAGGAATAGAATTTTATCAGCCTGAAATATTAAAAAACAAAACATTTCCTTGATTAAAACTGCTATTCATTCAGAATGCAGACACCCCAAACAGCAATATAAAAAAAATCAAAAACTAGGAACTGTTGAGCAAAGACTAGAGTAGGAAAAACCCAATTCATTTACCCATTTGCTTATGTCACCTACATCAAACTAGATTTCCTCCAACTCAAAAAATGATTGGTCTTCTCCTAAAATATGATTTGTTCTTTGAAAGACTTCAATTCTAGACATGTGCTTTCAAAGTTTCCCTTCTGCGGTCTTGATGTAGTCATTTTATACAAACTTAAGCGACGACAATTCGATCTGTATGTGAAAGGTGCCATCCCCTAACCACTTGAATATGAAATGCAACATGAAAGAGGCAAGATTATTTCTGTTATGATGGAACACATCAATGTCACTACAGCCAAAAATATTTAATGGTGAAGTAAAAATTTGAAATAACATCTGTTTCAGTTCTTCATTGTATCTTGTTGTTTTGTAGATTATTTGAAAGAGGAGCCTTGTTTTTGTTTTTTAAACTATCAGGAGATTATTGCATCAATATTTAATGCACATAGAAAAATGCTATCTTGGATAGCAGGTACTTTCACCCTCTTTTGCTGGCATATTTAGAAGGAACTGAACAGTGATATCTCATGAACTGATAACTCGAGCTACAGCTCATCCCACCCAAACATTTTTCCTGAGGTTTATCTTGATATAGAATTTAAAAAACTAAAGAGCAAACAAAAAACTTTTTTTGTTTTGCTTTGCAGAGTCTGCCTAGTTCTTACAGAAGTGGTACATGATCCTGTACAGAGGTGTGAGTGGAGGATCCAAGAATCCTTCACCACCACATGAGGTCCAGTCAGAGATGGACCAAATCTGGATTAGGAAACATGTTATCTGATTGTGTTATCCTTAGGTTCCTCACCAGGGATGACCACAACCAGATAACATGTATTTAAATAGGACTTGATCTTTCTAGACTCTGTGCAAAGCTCCATTGAAAATCATGTTAGGTTGTTTCTAAAACATTAGCTAACATATTCAACTATCTTCCCAGCCTAGACATGACTTTGCAGTCAATGCACTCAGAGAAGTTCAGGTTCTGCTTTATCCTCAGTCCCATGGTACCTCAAAGGGAGTGAAGACACCAAGCTGGGCCCCCAACCCTTCTTCCCCAACACTGACCCATAGAATGGGACTGACAAGAAGGGTGTAGCGGTTGGAGTGCTGCTTCTGGAGATCAGGAAGACATATTGCACCTGGGCTCCTCCCAGGGAGTGCAGTTCTACACCAACCCCCAACAGACATGGTCTACATAAGTCTCATGTGTTTAACGAATCAGCCCCTACTCTGTTCCAGGGATTGTGATTCAGTGCACATAGTTATTCTGAATCCATGGTAAGACTTCTCCCACATTAAAATAAAAATGAATAGCTTTATCTAGTCCAGGGGTTCCCAAACTTGGTTCGCAGCTTGTTCAGGGTAAGCCCCTGACAGGCCACGAGATGCTTTGTTTACCTGAACGTCTGCTGGTAAGCTCCCAGTGGCCAGGAACAGCAAACCGCAACCACTGGGAGCTGCGAGCAGCCGTACCTGCGGATGCTCAGGTAAACAAAGCATCTCGCGGCCTGCCAGGGGCTTACCCTGAACAATCCGCGAACCAAGTTTGGGAACCCCCTGAAATGAACTGGGAAAAATAAATGAATTGAACATGTACAGCCGATTTAGCTGCTGGATGCTCAAAAGAACACAGATTCCATGGACATGTCAAAGTGTAGTACTATGGTGATGGGCACTGTAGAAACCCTAACACAGAGAGAGAGCACGCAAACAGGTACAGAAAGAATGGAACTGATTTTCCTCTAACTTCCATTGTTGCAAATCACAGATAACTCCAATGAAGTCAATGGAGGAGAAAACAGATCCCACACCCTGCATTTATTTGTAAGGAAGGTAAAGATGCACCACATGGGACTGCAGATCAAATACTTCCCAATTCATTAGGCAAGGTTGTGGTTCTCTCTGCCTTCTCTATATGGTACAGGCATTGTGCCATAATTGATTTACTTCAGGGAGCCAATCCATTGTGCTGTGCCTCAGAGTAGCCTGAAACAGCTCGAGCTAAATTGGCAGTTAGCCAATGGTGTCAGCATGATGAAATTGGGGCAGTTCTGGAAGGCAGGAGCTTGTGAGCCAGAGTAGAGGTCAAGACCTTGTCAGTCAGGTAGTGGCTGTCTCATCAGGCAGAAAAGCGAGAGTAACTACTGCTGCAAGCTCAGAGAGATGCCCCATCATTGTTGGGAACTCTTGTTGTATTAGTAAAGAAAAGGGATTGGAGTATTTTTAGTGCTAGTTGCTTGTTATTCCTACTGCCTCTCTCGCCACCCAGAAGAGCAAAATCCAGGAAAAGAGTACATCTGCATAAGAGAAGTTTCTTTCAAGACCAGAAATCCAAAGAAAAAGGCAGGAAAGATAGTTATGGTTACCTTTAGAGTCTAGAGGCACTGACTGTCCAGCAGAGTTTCCTAAGCAAGGCTATAGAGTATGTTTGGGAAAGCCAGAAACACTACCTAATAATTAAAGGGAAATCACTAATTTAAATTCTCACTGTTTTTCTTAGCATTCTCTTATACCATAAATGAACAAATGAATTATAGCCACGTGGCTTTTTATTTGTTCTATGAGGAACTATGACCAGCTATGGTACCTATCGATAGTAAAATAATAAAGATGATTGAGTTATATAGAACAAATTCAAATAATATATGTAATGGGAGAAAACAAACCCTCCCCCTGCTCCCTGCCCACCCATACTGGTCAGTTTTATGGCCAGCTGCTCTCAGAAAGGCACTTAATTTAATTCAAACTTACATCTGTATGGCACCATCTCTTCCAAGGAAGAATACCAGAAGTTAGATGTATACTTGAGCTTCTTTTTGTAGGCCCTCAAAGAACCTCTCTCTCCAAATCACCCACTTCCTACTCCAACAGAAATGTTCTAGCATGGACTACAGTGCCCACATTGCAACAACCATGAACTTATTTTGGAGGGTGAAGCCTGGCTATAGTCAGGATGAGTCATTCCTCTCCTCCTAACATTCAGCAGTTCTCAAAAGTTTATTGTTCAATGTTTGTTTTTAAAAATAATAAAGCTTTGGTGGACAGCTGAATGTTACAGGAAGGATGGAAACTCATGCTAATAATATGCAGATTCCACTCTCCAAAGCTGTTCCATGGGGGTTACAATATAGCCAGGACTGTACATGCTAGAACATTTAGTCAAAGCAGGGAAGGAGGTAATTGGAGGGACTGCTTCTCACAGATTTAGAAAAAAAATTAAAATATGTATTTGTTGAAATGCGCTCTAAATCCATTTATTTGTCCTTTCAGAAGCTAACACTTAAGTTGAGCATTTTTTATCAGCCATTTTCTGCAGATCACTTTAGATGTTTTTTAAACTCACAGTATTATGTAGTTACATTACTATTTGCTGGGTCCCACTGATATAATAGGCAGTGAAGTTGAAGAAAGTCATATATTCCATTGCACTACAGTAGTTGTGGATCATCCTGTACAGTTAATCAGATAAAACCTGATTAAGAGTTAAGCCCACCTTTGTACATCACTTGTTTTGCCTCATCTTCCTTTAGCCATCTATTGCCTAACTGTATTTAATGAAATATTTACCTCCACACACCCAATTTAAATTCTTTAAATTTCAAGCATTTACTCTGATATTACCACCTTTAATCACCTCGCATATTTCCTTTGTTATTATTATCATGCACCATTTTTGTATTGAATATACACTGTTGCATATAAAAACTGCTCCATACTACGGAACAAGATTTCACGTTACAATGAACTTCTATATAAAGCAAATGTATATAGGGTTATTTATTTGCTTATTCTTAAAACAAAAATCCAGTTAATTAAAATATAGAAAATTGTTTATACTGCGACTTTACGTAACACACCATAAGAGCGCCAAAATGAGCAAGTTTGGTCTAATAAATATATTTCTCAATGTACTTGTATTTGGTAGGCTACCAGGGTCTGTCCTGTCACTTTATACTGCCATGTGAGTTTCTATCTTTTATAAGAACATAGAAAATTATGTTCTAGTGTTAAAGTTCTGAATATTCCTAGAAACGAAAAGAAGAAATGAGCTTCAGGGCTAAATTTTCATCCTTCCAGTACTCTTGCTTGATTTACTCCTTACTGAAATATTTTCCATAAGTATATTTATATGCATGCACCTCATACTTAATGCTATCCTTTATGTCTAGGTATGATGCATGAGTGATTTTACATATAATGCATGCTATACTACTTTAGGTATTTTTAAAATTTCCCAACTTGTCAGATTACTTAGTCACAAAAAATGATCCTGTTTTTTGTTCATTAAACGTAGCTTATTAGATTCCACTGTTCTAGAGTGTTGCTATGTCAACACCATAATAAGACAAATTTTACTTGTGAAAATTGTAATCTATTAAATATCAGTATGTAGGTCATATACAGAGTCTGAAATACGTAGCTATATCATATACAAAACATAGTATACATATATCTTAAGATACAAGACTGGCAAGATGGTCCAACAGAGAAACATGACTCCAGTGGAGTCCTTCAATCAGATCCTGTCCACAAACAATTTGTTTTTGGCAGAATCAATTTGCAAATTATTTGTTAATGGTCAACTGACATGCACTATTTTTTAAAAGCTATCTCAAATCATAAATGAGTAGAATCAGCCCTTTCAAACCACTGAGAATTTTACCATTGGCTTTGATAAGGGCAGGACTAAGCCATTAAGAATAAATTTTACAACAAAATATTTCAATAGTGTTTCTTCTTATTTATCTGTCAAGACCAGCTATCTGGGTTCTGCAAAATCTAAGGACATCACTCCCCACTTGAACTGATAGTATTCAGTGTTTTTAAATGTAAACAACTCTTATAAGATTACTAGAATCTTGAATGCAGACCTCAGGAAGTACAAGGATGATTTTATTGTCTTAATGTATCACTTTCTAGTACGTCTCAACACAAGTTCCTTTACTTCACTCTTGGAGGAAGTAAATATTTTCTTCTGTGCTGCAGTGAAACAAAACTATATACCCCTAAAAATAGTATCAGGATAATAATAACGGAGCTTATTGAGGTCAGCATCATATATTTGAACTTTAGCCTCAACCACAGTGATGTTGCATGGACCACTATCAGTGATGCAAAACAATTATGTTCACTAGCAAAGTTCTCCAATTCATAATATAAAACAAGCAAAATGACTTAACATCTCTTTCCACAATTCAGCATTCCCTACATAGTTGCAGTCACCAGCATACACTGTCATTACATTAATAAATTGCTTACTAATGGGAGCAGTGACAACTAAGATGTGCACTTAGTAGCACTGTTTGCAGGCTGCCCCCAATGCCTGTTTTTCTCTGGGTTGTGTCCCAAAGGCTTCAAAATGCACAAGAAAAATCTGCTCAGTGTTGTGAACTAAATCAAAGAGTATTTGCTGAAGATTCCTAAGGCACTTCTGCCCTAATGTCATGGAAGGAAGAGTGAACTTGCCCAATACTACATTTGCTTTCCAAAGAAGATCAAAGCAACAGGAACAACAAATGCAAACATGAGAGAGAGAGAGAAAGAGAGAGAGAGAAGGAGAAATAAGGACATCTCTTTAATGATCTCTGAACTCCTACACTGGATTTAACCAGCTGCTATGCATATAATTGGACAAGAATATGAAAAGTATAAAAGGTACACAAAAACAGACAGTCTGTGTCTATGCATAAATTGTGTTTTATGTACATATGGCATTTGACAAGATATATTACTACAATTAAATTTGAAAAACTGCTTGACCACAGCCTTGCAAAGCCAGGTTGCATCTTTTCTTTGCAAATGGACAAATTAAGCTTGAATAACACATTTATCCTTCCAAGTGTTTGAACATTCCTATTATAAAAAAAAAAAGTGACTGGCAGAACAGCTACAGTTAAAGGCGAGCTGTTTTCATTATACAACCTTCTAAAAATCAAGAACTATAACTCAGACATTTCAAATTTGTTTTGGGCTACTAACTGACAGGTTCTTGGAAGGCCAATTTTCCCCCTAAATTTTAAATGGTTTGGAACTTTTTATTTAAAGGTAGTTCACACACACTGCATATATAAGAATTATTCCTGCTAGGAAAAATAACTGATTTTTCATAGCCAAGCTACGTTTCATAACATTCATTCTGCCTCAGCGCCCTACGCTGCAGGCTACGTGCACAGCATGGCTATTATACAGACTTTGTGTAGTAAGATTTGCATTGTAACTGTCACAGATCTGATACAATATCAACAGACTGGACTGAATCCAAGCTCCCCCTACTAGTGTCTTAGAAGGATAACAGTGAATATGTTTTTCCATTGACATTACAGTTTGTCTATTTTCTCCCCCTCTGGTACAGACTACAAGGAGACCCTAAGTGTTGAAAGAACCCTCCTATATTCACACGTAAAAATAAAGAATAAGAAGGGAGGAAAATCTTGACTGTATTAGGTTAAATCCATAATGTTTTTGTTAAGACTAGAAAAAGTAGGTCAGTCGTGTTTATATGAAAATAGGACCCAACTAAAATTTTGACAAGTATTTGCATTAGAGTTCTTCCTACTTAAGACTTGACCATTGTTATTACCAATTGATTTTCTCTCTGCACTTAATAGCACAAAAATTAAATCTGATGCCATTTAAGCTGCAGACAATACTACATTATCCATCTGTAAATGCCTTAAACTTCAGAAGACATGTATTCTGAGTCTGTACAGCCAATATTAGATTATGACACGTATCTATTAACACATTTGAATAATAAAGTAAGTGGATAGCTAGGAAACAGTTTTAAATTGATAACGTAAGAAGAGTTTATATCCGAGTTTCTTGTGTCCAATTTTCAAAGCAACTTTCTGGGACTCTTTTCCTCCCCAAATATTAGCATGGTCTGCACAGTTGCCTTTAGGAGTGCCCGAGAAGATCTGGCAAAAAGGTAACTTAAAGGTTTTTCCTGATATTTGTTTTGATGATGAAATGCAAAATTTCCATCCCTCAAATATTACAGATATGTCTTAGAATTAGCGGGATTCCATGCAAAATTATATTTAATCATAACGGACAGGGGCTCAATCTTGCTCTCATTTAAATCACTGGGACTTTTATCACAATTTTATTGGAAGGAGGATTAGGCGCTACAAATACACCTTGCTAAATCACTGCTAGTTGAAAGTAGTACTAGAATCCCCAAAACTGTCTGAATATTTCATTTGGCTCCAGTTCTGGGGGCTGCTGCTGCTGCCACTGAGCTCAGCAGCAAAACTCCCACTGACTTCATTGAGAGAAAGACCAGGCTTTTAGGAATCTTTGCATCTAGAGCCAAATCATTTCCCCCCACTCATGACAGTAGTTCCACCAGAAACCAATGGGACTACTTAGGAGAATGAGGTTAGCAGGATTTAATCAATGGCAAAGGATATCAACTTGATCTCAATACTGAAAAATTGAACATATTGTTAGCATTTTCATATTTTGTTTCACAAAGCGGATCCTTAGATCTTATTTGTAGCAAGTTTTTTTTAATATAAAAATCTGGCAAGAAGAAATGAAGCGCAGATTTCATTTAGTGTCTGGATTACAGATTCTTATTAAACAAACCAGAGCTCATTATAAAATCAATATCAACTTAACCACCATGCCCCCAAGAGAAATGGCAAAAAAGGTCACTCCAAGAAATTCAAACAATTTTCCTGCTGGAAGGGCACGATTTTAATTACAGATACTATTAATTAGAACTGTCACTGGGAAGACTGTCCTGTAAATTATCACAAATTCAGTTTCAAGTGAGATTTTATAACCTGGGGGGCTTTTTAAAATACTAAGAATTACTTTACTCATGTTTCAGTGAAGAAAAAGATTGCTTAACTATTTTGAAGTCAATAGCAGGTTTCCTATTTTAAACCCCTCTGCTCCTCCAAAACAAACCCCACACCTTACATTGACACTGTCTTCTTGACCTAAGGCAACATAACTAGTTTAGCTACATACTTTGTCTTAAGAAAAGGAGTACTTGTGGCACCTTAGAGACTAACAAATTTATTAGAGCATAAGCTTTCGTGAGCTACAGCTCACTCACGAAAGCTTATGCTCTAATAAATTTGTTAGTCTCTAAGGTGCCACAAGTACTCCTTTTCTTTTTGCGAATACAGACTAACACGGCTGCTACTCTGAAACTTGTCATACTTTGTCTTGGAGGACATGGCCTCACTTCACTGATAAGCGCTAACTCACAGGCTCTCTCTCCCCCCTTGATAAACCCAGACTTTGTAGTGAAGTTTTAAGGTATTTCTTTCAGAATTAGATTTCTTCCCTTTGCTTAGAACTGAAGGTGAAGCCATTCCATTGAAATGCTAATAGCTATGTGTATGTTTGAATTCACTAGCTCTTTATTGAAGAATTCTCTGGACTGCTTAGCACCTCTCTATATAGGAGGAAATCATCTTTAACATGATTACTGAAAGACTTCAGAACTTTTGAGTGAATTTATCCCTTTTAAAACTTTTAGTCTCAAACTTTCAGCTCTTGCAATTTACCATAATATAGAAAGAACACTGTTTAATCTTCAGTAGAAGAGGGAAGTAGCTTTAATTCAAAAGCACCACGAAGTAGAATGTATTTCATTTTTTCAAGTGCAGAGAATTAATAGTAAAGCAATAATATCTATATAAAATAGCATTCCAAACGTTTTGGAGCGCCAGACATGTAGTTGCAGGCAGTAACACCTACATTTTCAGACAGATAACTAACCAAAAAATAAACACTGATTATCCTAAAGAAACCTCAAAATTAGGCAGTTGTCTCTTAGCCAAACGCTTCAGAACCTGCACGCTCAATATTCCCATTGGCTTCTGATTTATTGCGGAAGATTGGCCTGAAATATCCCTGTGTTACTTGGCCCACATCTGCGTCCATTATGCTCACAGAAACAGTCCTGGGTTTACCTCCCCATCTATCAGCATTATATTTCACTTTATCTGAATAACGGCAGAAGGTGGCAACAGATCGGGTCAAAGGCTCCTTTCCTATCAGGCCCTGAAGAAGTCGATGATTCAAAGAGAGAGACATCTTCCGATAACTAACAGATCAAGCCATTCCTCAGAGGCGGTGAAGAGCTCGGCTGGGAACTGCGGCGGGGGCGCTGGTGGTGTTTTTCGGAGAGGTCCAATGGCAGCTATTTTATGTTTCTAATTAGACGCACGTGTCCAGCAACTGCTGGAATTGGGAAGATTAAATAGCCCGCAGTGAAAAGCGGGTAACAGGGCATCTGCGGGGACGTTACTAGGGTGGCTCCGAGCCGGCGTTGCAAAAAAAAACAAAAAACAAAAAAACAAAACAAAACCACCCCCTCAACTCCGAATAACGGATCTCTCCCTCTTGGGGCTGATAAATAAGGTGTTTAAGTGCCTGGGGGGGAGAAATAAAAAGCAAGGGCTGGAGGTACCGCCCCGCCTTACCTGGTAAGCAGCGGTGGCATCTGAGCTGGTGTCAGTGCCCAAAGCGGACAGCTTCTCTTTCAGCCTGTGGTGATACTGATGGCGGAGGCAGTAGAGGACCCCAGAAGCAACGAGGACCCCAATAATGCAGGCGATGGAGAGAAGGGTGAGGAGGATGAATTTGGTGGAGTCTTCGTCTTCCGCGGCGCGGTGAGGGACAAGCTTCAGTTTGCTTTTCTGTTGGAGAGAAAGAAGCAGCGACTCAGCATTTGCTCTAGGAACTTCAGAGGCACGGAACTTCCCACGGGAGGGAGGAAGGGGAAAAACACACTTTTTACCTCTGCGGGTTTACAACCACGCCGGGGGAAACCCCCACAGAGGCAACGTTTCAATCCAGCACCAACCACGCCAGGATGGAGGGAACCGGGCTCAGCAGAAGCCAACGTGACACGCGAAGATGGAGGCGTTATTTTTGGCGTGAAGACGAAAAATAAAGGGGAGAGCACATCCCCGCCCCGCGCCCCTGGTCTCATAACTCTGGAAACATGTGCGTAGCTAGTGGATTGGGACAACGTCTGCCGGTCCTACCACGGGACAGTCAGAAAAAATAGCCCCCACAACAGTCACTTCACGTCTGCAATAGTTGTCTGTAGCGTAGACCGTTTCCTTTCTGGGTTGGGTATGGGGGTTGGTTGGTTGGTTTTTTTTTTTTTTTTAGTTAACCTGGGACAAGAAATCCCTCCGATTGAATGACCAGCCATCCTGAAAACCGTTCAGCTTGCTTTTAAAATAATAGTGCTCACAACCCGTTCTGAGTACCAATAGATATTTTGATTATTTGGTATTTGGGGTGGGGGCGTTATAATCAAAGATCCATTTTTTTTTTCCTCTCGAATGAAAAACAAAACTACAAACCAAAAGTGAGGTGACTTGACTTGTCTTCTGTAGAAGGAAGAAAAAAAAAAAAAGTAAAACAATTCCACAGTCCTCCAGATTTTTTTTTTTTTTAAGCCATAGGAGAGAATCCTTCTGGTACATTTCACTTGTCTCCATGTGCTAAAAAGTTGTACAAATTTCCCCTCATTAGCTTCATTATAAGCTATATTAGCAACAATTAAAAACGCAACATGAAAATGAAAAGACCAGGCAGGCAAATTGCAGCAAGACTCATTTGGCCAGCATTCCCCTTTTCACAATTACCAGGGAAATGAATTGAAAAGCACGCCCCTGCCTCAGTCCTGGTTGCTACAAGATGAGAACAATTAGCAAACTCCTTTCCACCACCTAATTTCGCGTGGTAACAAAATGGATTTTTCCCCATGAATGCCTAGCCGGCCTATTCATTATCTCTCCTCTATTAGTAATTTTCTGCTCCGTATGCAGATAGCCAGCTCTTAATTTCCTCCTGTCTTGCAGCGTACACAGTGGCTCTTATGTCAGGCCCGGTCCATTTTTATCTTGTAATCATAAAGGCCACCAAAGCAATTATCGCTGGTCTTGACTGTAAAAGCTTGTCATTAATTAGCCTCCTTGCCTTCACAGTGCCGCGGATTAGCCGGAGCTGGGGCTGAGTTAATGGCAATGCAGGTTCAATAAGACTCCCCGATTTTCTTGCCTGGCTGCGCTGAGCAGAGGAGGATTGTTAGGTCTGCAAGCCCCGGGGGGTGGGGGCAGGAGCGGGGACGAGCACACAGCGGGTTTGCCCTGCGTGGGCGGCGGCAAAGCCCCCTCCTGCCGGCGCCCGAGCCAGCGGCGCTTTTACGGCGCGGCTGGGGCCGCCGTTCGCTGCCTCTTCTCCCGCCCGGCCACAGCTGCTTCCTTCCCGGGAGACGGCGCACCCGCGCCGGAGCGCCGGCCCCGCTGCCTGCCCCGCCTCCGGCCCCCAGCGGCCCGGAGCGCCGGCCGGCAGCAAGCCGAGCGCGCTAGCGCCTGGGCAGGGGCAGGCACGGGGCGTGGTACCGGGGGACCGGCCCGGTGCTGGGGACCACCGCCGCGCGCTGCTGCTCCTGCTCCTGCTCCTCCTCCAGCGCCTGATCCGCCGAGCGCGGCACCGCCTTCTCCACAGCCCCCCAGCGCGGGGTACCCCCCCCCCGGAGCCGCAGCCAGCCCGGCTCCCCGCTGCAGCCTGCGCGCCGCACGGCCTGGCTCCGCCAGCCGGACCCCCCCTTCCCTTCTCCGCACTCCCGCCCCAGCCGCCTCCCTGGCGGAGGCGGCCTCGCTCGGGCCGCCTCTCCCCGCCCCAGCCCCCAGCTCGGCGGGAGCCCCCCCCCCCCTTTGTACGCGACAGGCCCGGATTTTCAAAGGGGGCTCGCGGAGAAGAGCAAGCCCCCGTTGGTGGCCAGGGAGGGCAGCTCCAGCCAGGCCGAGGGAACTCCCCGCCTCCCTGCTGCCCGCGGCGGGCCCTGGAAGTTAAAGGCTTTTCCGCCCTGCCCGCAGCAGGTCAGGGAGAGGACTTGTCCCCCTCGGGGCAGAGGTCGGGCTCTGCAGCTACCTGGGCCATTCCGGGGAACGACAGCGCCCCGCGTGCGCCCCCCGTTTCCGCGCTAGGGGACCGCGATTTGCCGCGCCACAGCGTTTCGCCTCCCATCGCAGAGCGAGTGGTTTTTCCAGGCTGCCCAGCCCGGCCATCAGCCAGGCTTGGGGCTCCGTTCAGCGGAGTGCAACCGCCCCTGGCAGCGCCCCAGACGTGGGTTCTCCAGCAAGGGGCCACCTGCCAACTCTTGACTCTCCCCCCCCCCCCCCCCCAAGAGAAACTCTGGCCAGCAAACGCCTCGGTCTTAAACAGCGGCCCGAGGAGCGCGCCCCACCCAGCGCGGCATCCAGAGACCACGGAACGGCCGGGCCCACTCCCGTCCCAGGGCGGGCTGGATCCCTGCCGCTTATTTCCCAGTGCTCCGTCCCATTAGTTTTAAAAGTCTCCGCTGTGTGCAGACGCGCAGATCAGCCTGGCTACGTAGCCGCTTAAAGGGACACCATCAAATCTAGTCGGTCAAAAAAGACTGGCGTGAAAAGCAGTTTCAGACCCTGCTGTGGCTCCCTGAACCCCTCCCCCCCGGCACTTTCTGGGGTCTCCCCTGTTGCTGTGTGAAAGACTCCCACAAACAACAGGGGAAACGACAACGCAGGAGAAAGGCGAAAATAACCAGGTGAAGTGCTGTCAAATGACTTCAGTAAACAAACTCAAAAGACGGACAGAAATATCTGTCCCTTTTCTGCCTACGTGAATGTGAAAACCCTTTAAATGGACCCCTTTAAAAGCGTAGCCTTTTTTTGTTTGTAATGGTTAATTTTAAATATTGGAGTAACACATTTCTAGCCCTCTCTGTGGGTCTGCAGATTTAGTTTTCAAATACTCTGGTAATTTCCATTCAAATAGATCAGGGCTTCCAAAGGTAGCTTGAAATCAAAGGAAGAGTACACTACGCGCCAAGGCATATATTTCAAATATGTACGAAGATTTCTCCATTAGACCGACTGCAGCATGAAAAAGGCACAAGGGCTACCTATGCTTCTAAAAAGAAAAGAAGGACTTGTGGCACCTTAGAGACTAACAAATTTATTAGAGCATAAGCTTTCGTGAGCTACAGCTGAAAGCTTATGCACTAATAAATTAGTTAGTCTCTAAGGTGCCACAAGTACTCCTTTTCTTTTTGCGAATACAGACTAACACGGCTGCTACTCTGAAACCTGTCACTATGCTTCTAAAGAATCACACTGATGAATATTTCAAAGTGGATGATGAAAACCTCCTCGGTATCAGTCAGGACAGATCCAATTACATGGCACTGACCCATCTGAGATATTCTGCATTAAAAGGGTCAAATCAAAATCACAAGATCCTCGATGCTTTCAGAAACCTGGCCACACTGATCATTTCCAACAGGGAGTCTTGCTTAAAAATGAAGGCGTCGCTGTTGTCCATTTACTTGGATTTGGGGGTGGGATGGAAGTTTCCTTTACTCTGTCATAATTTCGATCTACTTAAATTCCTTAAGCGTTCCCCTCTCGGGCGGTTCCTTAAAGGGGAAAGTCATTGAGCCAAATCTTGCTCGCCTTTCCCACACGAGTAATGCCTTGATTTCAGTGGGGCTACTCTCCTAGGGCGGGAGCGAGATTTGGTCCAGAACTGCTGATTTCTCCCCAGTCACCTGAATGCAAATTTCAGAGTAGCAGCCGTGTTAGTCTGTATTCGCAAAAAGAAAAGGAGTACTTGTGGCACCTTAGAGACTAACACATTTATTTGAGCATAAGCTTTCGTGAGCTACAGCTCACTTCATCGGATGCATCCGATGAAGTGAGCTGTAGCTCACGAAAGCTTATGCTCTAATAAATGTGTTAGTCTCTAAGGTGCCACAAGTACTCCTTTTCTGAATGCAAATGTTTCTCCTTTCGGTATGTTGCAGTTCCGGCTGGCATTACTTTAACCCCCAAAGACCTGGGCTTTGCTCTCCCTCCTGCGCTCGCGAATAAGAGCTACAACACGGGAGAGCAGAGATGCAGACACCACTTTCGCTGAAATGTTCCCATCCAAACACCTGATGGTCACCAGGGTCTAAATGCCCGATGTCGCTCACACTGAAATAACTTGCTGCTCTTCTACTGGGAGCAAGAGCGGCCCCCTGATTATCCAAAAACAAAAACGTGTATAGCACTGAAACTGAGAGCCCAGACCCCTGGATGCGGAGCGCTGGGTAGTATGGGGAAGAGGAGGGGCAGCCACTGCCTGGCTATGGGCTGTTCGTGAGGCAAGTGCTGTTAGACACCATCCTTTAGATACCCTTCACAATAAGGAGTAAGCGTTTCCATTACAGCGCAGAGATTTGGAGGCGACATACGGTGTAGTAGAATTAGAAGGGTTACCAACTTTGAAGTTTAAAAGGCGCTAAAATGAAATCGCATATACAAGGAAAGGAAAGAGTGATCTGGGTCGGGCCATCCGTTTCTAAACTAAACTATGCTCCCCCTGGCAGTCATAGAAAGCCAAGGGAGCTTTGTTTCCAAACTGATGGCAGGACAAGGCCCAATACTAGCCAGTTCTTGTCTTAAGAACACTTAACTGTCTGTTGATACGTTTGCTTTTCTAGCAGCATCGCTGTGCAAAGGACACCAATTCATATTTAGTGATTTCTTAAAAATATATAAATGCATGATGTTTGATCCCCAGGCAATGTGACTGGGTAAAATAAGCGCACGTTGGCTTTTTAGAGTTTTCTGACTAAAGGTTCAGTTATAAATGATGATCCTGGATTTGACTCCATCTCATATCCTCCCACCAACCCAGCTCCCATCAACCAAGAACTTGGAATTTCCCCGTTTGTCTAAACCCCTGGATTTCTCTCTGAGATTCTGCAACCAGGTCTCAGCCAGGAACAGAACCCAGGGTTACTTAGAGGCGTCTCGCCAGTCTTGACTTGAAATTGAAAGACAAAATATTTAAATATTTATGAATTTGACATTTACAGTCGGATCTCTTTCAAAGCCGGACACCTCTCTCCCTCGGCCAGTTTACTTTACGATGGCTTATATGCTGTGGGGGGTGAGGAGGAGGAGGGAAAACAATAGCTGTTGCATAACAAGAAAACCAAATAAATGCTCTTTTGTTCCAAGGTTTAACAAATCAACTGATTATAGAATTTAGCCATCATTAAATAAATATTAATCTCAGACACACGTAACTATGGATAATCAAAATGATCTATATAGCTGGAGTACACAGGATATTACTTCCGAAAGATTTTTCTCCTTGGAAAATATAATATCATAGAAGCAGTGGTATAGGAACAGCTGATGGTTTAGGAAGTTAGTTTAAATAGCATTTTCGAGATTCATATCCACTGTACTCATGCTTTTAAATGGTCATGGTCCGTGCTTTAAATGCTATAAAAGCATGCATTTATTTTGTCTTAGAACAACATCAGTCCTACTATTTAGATTTCAGTCAAAAATATTTTAACTGCATCATTTGTAGAAACTTTTCTAAGAGGGGAAAAAAGCGCTTAGGACCTGAACCTTTGTGGATTTTTTTTTCTGGTAAACTCACTGAATCATCCACCACACACTTGATATAAATTCAAAAATGTACAAAAATATATTTAAAAGTCACACTGCTATAAAACATTAACATAATCAAAAAACAACATATTACTCTATTGTGTTATCTAAGGTTGCAACCATATAGTTATATGTATCTGTAAGTCTTCATATTTCAAACGCAGCGAATGTTTGTAAATATTTAATGTACAGTTTAATGTTCCTATGAAGTTCCTCAAGTTCCTATGCCACGTTTGGAGTGTGGGGAAAATGATCTGAAGCGATAGAGTATAGCTTATACCTGGTGATGTAAGCCTTCCAGATATATCAACACCATTATAATTTTATTTATCTATTTATGTATTTATTTATAGCTTCAGGATAGAAGGCCAGATTGTGAGGTCCTTACTTGAGCAAAACTCTCACTGAAGTTAATCGGATTTTTGTTCTAATTAAAGACGGCTGAATTTGGGCTAGGGTTTACCAATCTCAAAAGTTATTTCTAGGTTGAGATAAGACCTATTAGTCTGCCAATTATTCTGTTTTTCTGCTAGTTTGAAAGAAAAAAGTATTAATTAACATTCATTTTACAAAAAAAAAATACTATATATTTCCTGGAAAACTCTGAATTCTTTAGCTGGAGTCTTTAAATTTGATCATTGCGTCTAGGTTATATATTAAACAATTCATTTATGAGCATAAATAAAAATGAAAAGCAAACTACTTCGTCAGCAAGGGCATAAAACTTTATAATATGATTTGTCTTAAAATATTACAAAGTTAAAAACTGAAGAGTGCTGTTTTAATTTGGAATTCACTACAGAATCTAATAAATGAGAGAAGTGAGGTGGAAATAATCACGTATTAATTCTCTGCATTACAAAATCTTTTCAGGAGCTATTATCAGAGCAAGAGGCATTGTGGTTTGGATTCAGGGTGGAAGAAATCCTTTGTGCAACTGAAAGCTATTGTTCCTCAGTACAGATGAAATTGTACTTGCAAATATGCCATTCAAGGGGTGGGGGGAAGACGGGGCAAGGTGCTTGGGCAGAAGAAAAGAATTATCCAAGAAAATAATTATTCTTAACAATAAACTTTCCTGAAATCAAATTTAGGTTCAGCGGTTTCAAAAAAGGATCTGTTGCTAACATTTTCGGGAACTGCCATTAAAATAAAACAGACCATTAGACATTTTTTTATGTATCAACTTCTTAATACTAGCAACATAATGAGGGAGAATGTCTGTTGGTGTAAAGAAATCTGAAACTCAGAAATGATTTTTAGTAAATTCCCCATGTAAACTGGTTGGGTTACAGTTCGAGAAACATATTAAGTTTTGCTAGGTAGAAAAAAACAGAGATGAACAACTCTACAACATGACAAACATGGCGACTTTCATAAAAAGATACTTGCAGAAAATTTTCACAAGATATTTGACTTCATTAAAAACAAGACTCAACAACAAGGATAACGATTCTCTTTCCTTTTTTGTGCGGGGGGGGGGGGGGCTCTTGCTTGTTCCATTTACACATGCACTCAGAAGCAGTTAAATTAGTGTAGCAGGGCCTGATGGTTTACATGTTTCATGCACAGTGTAGTTTACTTTGGATACCTCCACTCAAAGCTCTATAATCGAACGTATTTGTTGGTGTTTTAAAGTACTATTTTTTAGTGTAGGAAAGAGATTTGTAGATAAAGACTCAGCTCTCCTCTCATCCGACCCTCCCCCTACCACTCCTCTAAAAAGTCCTACTTGCTGCTAGGATATTGCTTTAACATCACTTTCAGCAGACGCCAGTTCATCACCTGAAACGAGGTCAATTTAACGCTTTGACTTGGGGGACTGAGATCGGATGGGAAGGTACTTTTTTCTTCTTTTAGGCTCTACATAGGAGTCGGAAAGATTAGACAAAATCGACAAGCCCAAAAAGGCAGATGGATTTCTGGGAACTCCAGCTTATTCAAATCACTGAGAAAGGTCACTGCAAAGAGCCACAGATCCATTCATTTGAAGGGGCACAATGATCCTTCCTCAACCTTCAACGCCACAAAGCACTGTGGAGCTTCTCTATACCATTTAGTGGGATTAATATCCCGAACAATGACTGAATAAAATCAAGAATTCAGCGAGTTCAAAGATCTCTTGATCAATGGCAGATACTTTCCTGTCGTTTCTTAAAGGCAATATACAGAAGTGTAGTTTTTGGTTAGATTTAAAAACATACACTGTAGTTTATATTCTACTATGCAATGTGATGCTATTTTAATGTAAAAGATGTCAAAATACCCAAAATAAGTTTGTAGCATGGAAGGTACAGTGTTGAGAAAGGTGAAATTTGGAGAGCTTCAATATTTGCTTTAAGTGAGTGACACAAAAACTGCAACAGAGTTTAGGCGTTGTTGAAATAAGAAGCGACCAGGATGTTGGAAATTGAACTGAATACATGATTGTATAGAATGTGTGTGTACAAGATACACATGATTTTCACACTTTGTCTCAGAGATGCCAACGATGTAAATAACGAAGAGGAAGTGAAAGAAGTGGGAAACTATGAAGGAAAGAGAAATGGGTCCAAACTTTAGTTCCCATTCTGTAAGGACTCGACTAACTAAGGAGCAAATGGGAAAAGACAGAAGCGCTAGGTGCAGTGATTTGTAAATTTAACTCGTGCTTTCCCCACAGAATAGAACAGATAAATACAAGGATTTATGCAATATGTCCTAGGTAGGGTTATCAGAGCCAGAACCAAAAGGATGCTCAGCCATAGCTGAACTCAATACAATACGTTCAACAAGAACGTAAGAAGAAATCTCAGACTTTGCCAGAGCTGAATAATGCTGATTTTGAAGACATATAATTTAGGAATTAAACAGAATGCCCCCTTTTGAGCGCCAAAACGAGATGCTGTGTATGGATCCCACAGAGTCAATATACAGGGCGCCGCTGGAATAATTTTACTGTGGCAAAGGCCCATCCCACAAGGTATCTGGTAACCATATATAGTTTTAGATGAAAATAAAAATGAAAAGCTACAACAAAAAGATCTGAGCCCAACGAACATCCGATCCATTGCTGCACGATTTGCAACAACTTTTGGTTCTACTAGCTATAGATTGGAAACGCATTCCATTCATTTTCAAAAAAGTCTTTCCTCGGTTTTTGACACAAAGAGAGCGAGACACAAACTTGAAGCGGTTAATGTAAGGAGCAGGAATGGAAAGTAAGTGTCCTTCATCCAATAGGCTCTGAGAAAGTGGTGCTGGTGGTGGGGGAGGAAGGCAGCCAACAAATCGGAGTGGTCACCCTTCCAAACTCTCCAATTTAGCTGCCAACACGTTCAACCAGAAAATCCAAATGGAGAAGAGGAAAAGACCTCTTGACAAGAGAGAAAAAAAGGATTTTAAACGATGAGCAAACAGAGTAGACGGCAAAGTAGCAGCAGCCACTTTTTTTCTTTAACTTCCGAGCTCTTAAAATATCGCACAGAGACAACGCGTGGCAAAGGGAGGAAACCCTGTGCCCTGCCGTGCTACAGTTACAGAGAGTGGCTTTCCTCCTGGGGTAAAACCCCGCCGCGGCACTGCCCTTTGCCACCGTACCCCAGGAACGGGTTGTGTTGTAGCCGAGAGAGGAACACAAACCGGGCTCTGGATGGGCGGCCGTCCCAAGCAGGCATGCATGCAGCTTGCAGCCCAGCTCCCAGCCTGTTTCAGACCTGCAGCTAACGGCGTGCATCGGTTTGGATAAAAAGAGGTGCCCCCCAAGCCTCCCCTCCTGGTCCCCCGCCCCCAAACACTAACTACCCACATAAACGCACCGACCACCTTAGATTCAGCCCAACCCCGGGCAGCTTCCGCCCAGGGACAGCTCAGACCGTCTTTTACCTGCTGCCATTGTGTGCTTAGTGCTGGAGAAGGCTGCGGAGGGCTCCTGTCCTGGAGCCACCGGGGCGAGCAATCCTTCTTCTTTGCCAAACTTCTTCCTCTGCCCCCGTTCCCTTCTCACCAGACACAAAGGCTGGCGGAGAGCAGGGCTCGCCGCTGTGCCAGCGCGGCTCGGCGGCAGCCTGCCCAAGCCCCCATGTGCGGCAGGCGGCGGAGGAGGAGGACGGGCGCTGTGGCTGTCCCCGCGGAGCTGTCCATCACCGCAGGGCGCTAGGCTTGTGCGAGAGATTCCGGAGCGCCCGGGCTCTGCCCCTCCTTATATTCGCCCGCTCGCAGCCCCTGTCGGCTGCAGCACATGGCCCATCCAACGGTTACTATAGCGATGCCTCCTCTCCACATGTTGCTGACAGCAATTGGCTAAGGAGGCCTGGGCCGTTAATAAACCCTTCGCCGGAGTGAGACTATGAATGGACATCGGCTTTGTCACTCATTTGTAAAGATGCTTGGGGTTTCTGCTTCCCTCCCCCCCGGCAATATTTTTGTGCCACTCTTGCAAGATGGAAGCGGAGGGGAGAACAATAAGGGAGTAACCAAAAAAAAAATTTAAGCCAAGGAAAAACTAAAGATCATTTGCATGAAAAACAACGCAAAGAAATTTGCATCGTCTCCTCTTGCAAAGACTTTTCCCGCTCCCTCCCCCCAAATAAATAATAATAATACTGGTGCTATTTAATAATTAATAAATAAACCACAACCACAAACAAAAAGAAATTCACTCAAACTTGGGTTTTATAAGGTCGTCCCCATATGATGCCTCTAAATATTTTGCATTAAAAAGATACCTTTAGTAAACTGTAATACTTAAAAAATTTGTAGTTTAGCATTAATTTTAAGCTTAGGCTTCTCGCCACATTAGCAAACTGTTTGGACAAATAACTCTAGGGCCAGCGTGTTTGTAGAACTCTGAGCTAATACAACATGAATTATTATATTATTTATAATAATAAAGGCACGTAATTATTCATGACCAGAGATGAGAGCCCTCTTGTGCTAGGGGCTGTACAAACACGCAGTAAAAAGGCACTGTAGAAGGGACAAAGGAAATTGTTTAGAGAACTATTAACTTATTTCAGAGTAGCAGCCGTGTTAGTCTGTATTCGCAAAAAGAAAAGGAGTACTTGTGGCACCTTAGAGACTAACAAATTTATTAGAGCATAAGCTTTCCTGAGCTACAGCTCACTTCATCGGATGCAGTACTCTGCCAACTCGGACAGTTACACTGGTTTTGGGGAGGTGTCCAAAAGCATAAAAAATGACACTCTCTCCAAATGTTACTGGCCTAACCCACACTCAAGTAGGCGTAGCAGGGAGACTCCTAGGTTAAACTGAACATCTGTTTGCAGAGTGCGCTTGAAAGCCCCACAGCTGCAGCAAACAGCAGAAGAAAGCAAGCTCGGGGAAAAGGGGATCTTGTCAGATGCAGCTGACAAGTCTTTGGGAGGGCTCTTTAGTCTCTCCTGCTCTCGAAACCCGAAGGTCCCCTCCCGCCTCCCCTCTTCCATTGTTTCCCCCCTTGCTACGACAGCTGGAGATGGCAGGCCCAAGCAGGGCAAAGCGAGTCCTTCCCGAACGACCCCTACTCTCCCCCCTTCAAGGGCCCCCAGCTGCAGAAGGAGGCAGCAGGGCCTCTTCCCTACAGCCCCTGTAGCGCTGCCTTCTCCTCCAGTACTGGAGCCAGCTGCAGAGAGGCCAGAGACCCGCCTGCTACACCCAGTCCCACGGAGAGGCTCCTTTCCCTGCGCCTCCCCAGCCAGAGGGAAGCACATCCTGAGCTTCCCCCCACTTCCTTCACCGTCACAAATCTCCCCCCTGAGCTCTTCCAATGCAACCATGGCAGGATTCCCCCCACAAGCCCCCGAGGCCAGCTGTGCAGAGCAGATCGGGTGCTCCCAAACCCAGATACGCTTCCAGGGGGTGGGGTTCCATGAGGCTCATGGCGGTGGGGGACGAGGTCTCACGCTGGGGCAGTTTGAATGAGACTGCACGTGTCTCACTGAAACGGAGCAAAAACCCTTCCCCGCCCGAGGGAGGTTTTACATGACTCGGGTCGAGGGAGCGACAGCGAGGGAGCTGCTCCCCCCGCCCCGGTTGGAAACTCACAATCTGTCCATAAGAACGAACCCCCCCCCCCGTGTGTTCACACACCCCCCCCCCCCCCATTAATATCTGTACACACCCCGCCCTAGCTGCCGTGGAAACGCGAGTCGCTCCAGTTCTCTCTGTGGCACGTGGCGCTGAGGACGCCGCCCGCGGGGCAGGGGGGAGGCGGGGAACGCGACGGCGACGCTGCCGCGTGTCCCGGCTCCAACCCGCTCGCAACGAGCTGCCCTGGCAACCGGGGGCCGCTTCGCCCCGCCCCGCCGCCGGGAAGAGCCGGGAGCGGGAGGGGGCGCCTCACTCGCTGCCGAAGGCAATGGACGGGGCGGCGGGGTGTGAGCCCTGCACCCGGGGGGGGGGGGGCGCGCGCGGCGGACACGCCCCGGTGGCTTGCGTGGGGGAGACTCGACAGGGAGGGAGGAAGAACCCGCCCGGGCCAGGATAATTCCAGCCTCCCGCCCGGGAAGAGGCAGCGAGGCTGGGGGAAGGGGAGAGCAGCCCGGCAGCGGGCGGGGGTGTCTCCGCCCTGCTCAGGGGGATCGGGGAGGTCAGAGGCGGCGCAGCTAGGGGCCTCGCTCCGCGGAGCTGCGCCGGGAAGCCCCGGCCTGGCTCCCCCTTCGCTTTACAGCGCTGTGTCCACACACATCCCCCGGGGGGGGGGGTGGGCGGGGGGCGTTGGGCCGCAGGCCGCAAAAACTCACCCCTCCAGGAGCGCGGTGGCCTTCCCACTCGTGCCCGTGGGGAGGGGATGAGGGGGTTTGGGTGGGGAGGGGGCAGGAGAAGAGACCGGGTTCAGTGAGCGGGGGATCGGGTTTGGGTGGGGAGGGGGAAAGGGAAGCGAAGCAGACCGGGTTCGGTCAGGGGGGGATCGGGTTTGGCTGGGGAGGGGGAAAGGGAAGCGAAGCAGACCGGGTTCAGTGAGCGGGGGATCGGGTTTGGGCGGGGAGGGGGAAAGCGAAGGGAAGCAGACCGGGTTCGGACAGCGGGGGATCGGGTTTGGGTGGGGAGGGGGAAAGGGAAGGGAAGCAGACCGGGTTCGGACAGCGGGGGATCGGGTTTGGCTGGGGAGGGGGAAAGGGAAGCGAAGCAGACCGGGTTCGGACAGCGGGGGATCGGGTTTGGCTGGGGAGGGGGAAAGGGAAGCGAAGCAGACCGGGTTCAGTCAGCGGGGGATCGGGTTTGGCTGGGGAGGGGGAAAGGGAAGCGAAGCAGACCGGGTTCAGTCAGTGGGGGATCGGGTTTGGGGGGGGAAGGGGAAGGGAAGCAGACCGGGTTCGGACAGCGAGGGGATCGGCTGGGGAAGGAGAAGGGAAGCAAGACTGGGTTCGGTCAGTGAGGGGATCGGGTTTGGGTGTGGAGGGGGAAGGGAAACAGGCCGGGTTTGGTTAGTGGGGGATTGGGTTTGGGTGTGGAGGGGGGAGAGGGCGCAAGCTGGGTTTGGCCGGGGAGCGGGGAGGGATTCAAAGAGCCACAAGGTGAAATGGGCGCTCTCCTCCCCAATTCCTAGGACGCAGCAGCGGGCCAAGTGCAATTGCAACAGGGCAATGGGAGCGTGTCGCCGGCTTTGCCTTCACGAGTGGGTCCTGCGCCCGGGCTGGGGAGTTCAAGGCTGGGCTCTCGCCCTGGGGCAGGACTGTGAGGCAGAGAGTGCGTGGCTCTCATGCCAAAGCTGGGGTGCAGGGAGGTGGGTGTAAGTGGCTTAGCCCCTCTAGGCGAGAGATCCCGCCGCGCTGCCAGCCGCGGCCTCCCTCCCTTCTCTCCCCAGGAGCAGAGCTGCTGCCTGGAAACCCTGCAGCCCGCTCTCCGAGCGTGCCATGTGCCAGCCGGCCCCGGCCTGCACAGCCCTGACAGCACAGCTCAGCCCCAGCGGGGGTCCCACACTTCCCGCCGCACGCGGCTCCCCTCTCGTTCCGGCTGCTGTGCAATCTACAAGACAGAGGAGCTATTACCGTAATGTACCAACACAGCAATATCTGTACAATTATCGATTCACAATCAAAGGACTTCGCTGGCTTTCTAAATGGCAGGAGAGCAATTCATTGGGAGCGTGGTTCTTATAGACTTCCTCCCTACAGTCTGCGATCTGCAGCCAGCGTCTTGATTGCTATCTGGTCCTAGCCACTAAGCACAGAAAGCAAACAAAATAAGAAGGCGAACCATGTCTCCACAAGCACTATCACCACCACATGGACAGTTCATTTCAATCCATAGGACATTTGGAAAAATACCATTTTAGTTGACTACACTGAGGCTGGGTACCATTTTCAGAAAGAACGCGCACAAGCACGCGTTCATTTTTAGATGTAGGATTACCGTGTACATTTACAGAACTTTTTGGCAATAATATTTTCAGGAAGGGAAAGAGGGTAGCCACTTTCTTATCCTATTTCAACCTGACTACCATCGCTACACAATGGGAAATGCTTAGATTTCCAAAGATGAATGCAAACCCATTTATCTATCACCCACATTTAACCAGATACATTTTTAGCACACATTACACATTTGTATTTTGTTAATGTATGTCTTCAACATGACATTTTTAGTCTTCTCCTATCATTATATTGTTCTGGTAATATTGTCATAGCATACATAGCAATTTTAAGCTCAGAGATAAACGGACCTGTCAAGGGACTTCATTAAAAGGACATATTTGTGTTGTGCAAATTGATCCTTTTAGTGAACTGTTTCAGAAACTGATAAATTCTGTTAACGTTGTAGCTTATTTTCCTTATTTACAAATCCTTTAATTGTTGCTTTTAGGAAAAATATTGCATATTTTCAAAATCGTCAGACAATGCGTTATTTGAACACAAAATTAACTTGGCAACAGTATCATGAGAGAAATGGGTATTTAAAAATACTTATTTGAATTACTTTTTTCAAATAATGACATCCTTGGACTTAATTTAACAATAAACCAGCATATATGATTCCCATCATTTCTTTGTCATAAAAAGAATTTTAAGCATGAGGAAAAACATAATTGAGAGGTATGTTATATAGATTAAATTATTTTCATGTAGAATAAATAATGAATGTATTATTCTTTTAAAACAGGATGTTTTGTCAGATATAATAAACATAATATAAACATGTTCGGTCTATGATATATAAATTATCTAAACAATTTACATAGTTTTAAATGATTTCCATATATGATTCAAAGCTGATTTTAAGGCATGTTCTGCAGTTATTTGCAAAACTTAATGTTCTGTGATAAAATCTCATTTTCGATATAAGGAACCCAGAACTGCTATAAGATACTTAAGTGATTTAAATATACTAAATTATCTGAGAAAAAATGTATTTTTAAACAAGAAGGTGAAAGAATGACATCAGCAATAGTTTTGTCAGTAAACATTATTTCTTGTTTGCCTGGAATAAACTTAATTTCTAAGTGAAAATCAAACATATTTGAGATACAGTCTCTATTTTTACTAAATAAAACAAATAATATTTTGAAAGGTAATGCAGGCTAATAGTCACCCAAATTTAAGAGCTGTATTTGAAATACTTCTATATTCAAAATCTCAAATTTAAATATGAACATTTTGGTTACATAAATCCACTAAGGTTACAGAACAAAAAGTTATGTTCAGAAACAACAACATCTAACATTCCAATAATATTAATAGTTGATTACTATATTTTAAAAATGGCATTGAAAAGTTTCTTAACTTTTCATGACTTCTATGACGCTAAATCTCACTGAAATGCTATATTTTAGATTTAATTGTGTATTACTGAAAATGCACATATGGGGTTTTGCATTAAGTACACTTCTCTCTCCCTAAAGGAAGTCTGATAGTGCACTAACCAAACAACAAATGAAAATAAATGATGCTTTAGCTTTGTTTAAAAGTGTTGTCTAACATCCTTTGGAGCCTTGTTATTTAAATGCAAATCCTAATATGCTGCATAGGCCTTTTCAAAGATATTTTCTGTCCCTGGGGATTTTAGGATGAATTAAAGTTGAATTTCATTCATTCCCATGAACAAAAATTCTCTTCCAAATATTTGTTTCAGCTTCCTATGCATCGTGTACAATCCAGTTCTTCAAAGTAATGTTTACTGTACTTTTACACATTTAAATGCTAAGAGGAAGATAGACACTTTCTGGAATTAAAACAGTAAGTCTTCTGGAGAGAAAAGTCCATTTCCAAATTATGTTTCTATGATTAGTTTTTAATTCATATTTTTAAGCTCCATAATTTAGTGAATTTTATACACTATACTAGTAGAACAAGAAGTATGTCTCTTCTTTTCCCTTGTGCTTTGAAGAGCTGCACAAAGACACTTACCACCCCCAACAAACTCCAGAGCGCTTACCTTAACATTAAAAATATGATTTCATTTTGCCTCAGATTTGAATCTAAGTAATCTATTTTAAGTTTTTCAAACAATCCACTCAGTTCAAGCTGGATACTCTACTTCAGAAACAGTTAAAATCATTAATTAAGAGGGCATCTAACACTCCCCACCCCTTTAATTTAGTGGAATTAATTTAATTCCAACGAACAAAACAGCTTTTATGGCTTCATCTGAGCAAACAAACTTGGATACAAATTTCAATGATGATTAGTTCACGCTCATAAATTGTGTTCACTTTGGGGTTTTTGTTTGTTTGTTTTTAAAACATTAAAAAGATAAGAAATTTTTTTTCCTTAGTGAAGACTGAAATCAGCCTGCCTGAAAAAGGCCAACTCAATGCTAGAGCACATTGACATCGTCCCTTTGAAAGCAGCATTCTGGTAATATATAGTTTGTAGAGACAGCCAGTGGTATAAACCTTACTGCCTTTATAGATATTTTTAAACAAGTTGTGGTGTTTAGATGTTGCTTGTAATTATTAGAATTGAGAGCACTGGCTGCTGGGAGTCTGAAAGGACAGGAAACAGGAAGGAGGGAGAGGAGTTGAGAGGCTGGGAGAGAGCTACAGAGGGTGCAGCAGCAGCTTGGTAAAGAGGTTTCCACTTTGAAAATAAAGTCCTGTTGAAGCTTGTTAGTACCTTGCCTGGTTGATATAACACAAGTGCAGGTTCTCTTTGTTGATGTTTGCATGTTTTGTATCATGCGTTTCAAAAATAAGCACAAAAAGCCCATTGGCTATTTTTGATCCAGTATGTATAATGGGAACAGATCCACAGAAAAAAAATCCAAAGCAAATTGCTAGACCATGCTTTTAATATTCAACCTAATAAAAGACAGCATAATGCCTTAGACCTACATCTGATCACCTTTCAGGAGCAAGGCCACCTGGTAAGACAATGGGGTGGTCTTGTTAGTAGTGGTGATGCTCACAGAAAAATGGAAAGTGAACAGTTCAAGAGCGATTCCCTCCTAGAAATGGCTAAGCAGTATTATTAATTGGAGACAGAACAGAATATAAGAAATGCATACAAATACTCATTTATTGTATAATTAGGGGTCATAGTGGATGTTATAATACTATGCCATTTATAAGCTTCCAAACCAGTTTGAATTCTTTTGTAATTTAAGGCCCAATCCTGTACACACTCTCTCCCTGGGTAGTTCTTTATAAATCAATGGGACTAATCAGAACACACAACAGTAAGTGTTTGTAAGATCAGGTCTTACGGTAGGAAGATCAGTATTCCAACAAAATGTTTATATATCTGAAATTGTAATTACATAATAATTAGATTCATAGATACTAAGGTCAGAAGGGACCATTCTGATAATCTATTAGCTTTAAACTCACATATTTAAATTAAAAATAAGATATTTAAATTTAAAAAGTGTGCTTAAGTTTTAAAATGTGACTTTAAACTTCAATATATTGAAAGTCTGATTAAGTAGCTTTATTAAAAACAAACAAACTTGCCCCAGAACCTGTTTAGTAGTGAAATTTGGGGGGGGGAAAGTGTAGATAAATAATTTTGTGTTGTACTTTTGGGTTACAACTGAACATGTCTGTCACTGAAACAAATTTATTAGGATATATTTGGAAAATATTTGTACATAGTATGGAAGTAATGTAACTGCAAAGAATGAAGGCAGATGCTAAGTACCAGTATTCTATGGTTTAACACAACTTCTATTAAAGGACTATCATAGTAATAAAATGTTACTTAAAATTATACTGTGTGGTTCAATATTTATTCTCTTCTGGACTTCCATATAAACTTGTTAGGTTTACAAATGAAAAAATATGTTTCTAGCAGACAACACTGCAAATTCAGACTGAAATTGGCAAATCAATATGTGTTCTCTCTGTGTCTTACATAATTATCACTCTTTCCGGTTCATCATTATCTGATTTTGATAGGCAAAGTACAGACACCTGCTGAGATAAGTTTACAGTAGAGAGAGTTGTTCTTCATTACTGACCTAAATTTACCTCTATCCTATGTGAATCTTATGCGAGCATGCTTGTATTGGTTTTAAATTATTTGCATTATTAATTTAACTATTAAAAGAGTTTCTAGAAATAATTATATGCACTAAAACAGGGGTTCTTAAACTTCATCGTGTTGACCACATTTTAACATGGAGATTGTCTGTGTATACCTTTCCCCCATTAATAGTTGCACAGATCAAAGAGCATCGTTGTGGCAAGTACAGCAATTTCTTAGTATGAAAAAGTAATATTAAAATAGACTTGAATGCATTTTTATCTGTTTTATAAAGCAGTTTATCAACTGGAAATAAGCAGAACTAAATAACACCATGAGACCAACCAGTGCTCTGTAGACCACCTGTGGTCCATCTTATTTAAGATTTCTAATTAATATTCTAACTATCTATATGTTCCTCACTTGGGACTTGGTTCTACATAGTCACCCACATTCATATTCTGGAAGGTTGCAAAGTATTAGCAACATCGCCAGTAATAAAGATCCTAAAACAGGACTTTAACTGACAATTTTGTTGATGGGGCCACTGCTGCACTGTTTTTAACAGGAACAAAACTTTATTTTAGGTCCTGGGTCCACCTCCCCTGAAATACATGGCAAAACTTCTTTTGATTTCAACAGGATTTGAAGTAGGCCCTTTGCCAGTAAAGTAAGCAGATATGTCACATAAAATTGTGCTCTTTTTAATATAGCTAGTTTTCTGAAGATAAGAACACTTCAAAATAAAGAAGATTACAACCCAAGTAGAAAGGAAAACAGAGAAAGACAGGAAGAGACTTGGTATTTTTCTGGAAGGTTCTTTTCTTTTGTGAGTAGCACAAGACTTGAGGGACTTTTAAAACTTTCTCCCTTTTCTGGCTATCAAGGGGGCAAGGTGACCTTACCTAACTATACAACTAGGAGTTCTAAAACCTTGATACATGTTATAACAATGGTATGAGAGCAGTTAAGATGAATATATCTCAGCCCCATTGGTAAAACCTGTGCTTTTTGTTTGAACCTGTGGACCAAATGGACCAGGGGAATATTATTGTGAGAGGTGTCCACAGTACATTTTAAATCCCCTACGCACTTCAGTGTGTACACACATTCATGTATCACACACACACACGGATGTTGTAGATTTTTACAAGTAGATTCAAAGCAAGGACCTATCCACTTCAAATTCTATTAAAATGAATGACACTCTATGGAGCTACTGATTTACACATGAAGGTATGCCAATTTACATCAAATGAAGTCTTGTCCCACAGTCTTTTAGCTATGACTGCTCACTTGGTGGCTGATCTGATTGCCATGGATGTCCCACTGATTTTAATAGAGCCAAGGTCAGTGGAGCTATACTCATTTACACCAACTGAAGTGAGGGCTCCATAAAAGAGGAAACGCTGGTTTTTAAACAGCTGGACAAGGGGACAGATTCTGCATTCCTATCACATTCAAACCTCCTATAAACTTGAGAAGTTTTAGAAGTGCAAAGAATATAGGGGCAATACCAAAGATTGGTAAGATACTTTACTTAAATGACTGTAAGAGTAGACCAAGCCTTAAGTTCCTGCTAAACAATGCCCCTCACATGAAGCAGACTGTAGAATTAGGACTCTCATAACTCTGAACTTGTCAGACATAACTTGTCAGACATTCTTTTTCCTAAAAACACTGTATTGGTTTTTTTTTTTTTTTTTTTTTAAACTTTTGGGCTGACAAATAAGGAAACTCAAGAAGTTAAAGATTATAGGTGGATTTTTTTTATCTCTTGGTTTTGGAAAATGGGTAATCACAAGGGATAATATTAAACGTAAAGGACATCCCATCATTTGCTAATAAATGTTTGTTAATATGACAAGAATATAATAGTGTTTTTATTTATATACTTGTTATTTGTAACCAGGTCTGTGATGCAGCTGGTAATGTAAACAAGGCCACTTTCTGCCCAGGGCACCAATTGACCTCAGTGGGAACTGCATGTACCCATGGAGTGCTGGAACAATTTTTATAGTGGGGGTGCTAAAAGCCATTGAACCAAACTGTAAACCCTGTATATGATGGAAGCCACTTCAAGCCAGGGAATGCAGCAGCACCCCAGCACCTGCAGTTCCAGCATCTATGCATGTACCTGTGTGAAAAATCTGGACAGTATTTTGACAGAAGAGAAACTATGGTAATCACAGGTTCAGAAATTTTTAATACAGTGCACATGATACATCCGCAAGTATTTTGACCAGTTCAAGTTTAAAATTGCCAGTAATAATGATAGGTCACACCATCCCCATAGTAGGCTACTTCCATGCAGGTCTGAGGAAACTCTCTGAGGTTCCCTTTATGGAGTTTCCTACATAGCTTTCTATTGCGAGTTGGGTTTAGCTCCCCACA
Organism: Dermochelys coriacea; assembly: GCF_009764565.3. Classification (NCBI taxonomy): domain Eukaryota; kingdom Metazoa; phylum Chordata; order Testudines; family Dermochelyidae; genus Dermochelys; species Dermochelys coriacea. The sequence continues at coordinate 251,365,906 of NC_050069.1, read as the reverse complement.
ACAAATTAGAAGGGGATCCAGCTCACAAAAACAGCCAGTCCTCTTAAGATCTGCACAGATAATGAGGAATACATGATGGCCAGAGCTATTCATACTGATCCTCCCAACCTCTCTCTGATCCTGTCAACAAGGCTCTTGAAAGAGTCATGCTTTCATGGGCTACCCAGTAGGCTGCTGGACCCAAAATTCAGGGTAGACGTTAAGATCAGCCTTAACATACTCAGTAAAGTTCTGCAGGGTCAGTGTCACAATGATACCCCCTCCTGAGGCATGAATCCAGAACCCTATGACACACCATCCTCTACTGGGATTACTGAGCGGTTGGGAGAGGGGGCCAATGATGCAGCAAAGTCTTAAACTCTTGCAGACTACCCATGCTTGGATTTACTGTACTCTCTGCTTATGGGAACAAAGGGTATGACTGGGCCCCGTTCCACTATAAAAGGTAATTGTGCCTTAAAATACTCCATTGTTTAAAATCATTAATGTACTGAAAGGTTTTTAAATTTTATTTATAGCAATATCAATAATAGAAACATTCTACTCTTCACTTCTTTGTGCAAATGAAAGAGACACTGCTGAGAAAATGACATGCACAGCCTTGTTTTAGCGTTTTGTTTTACTTAGTCATTACTTTCCTCAATGATTTTTTTATTTAAATTTTTCAATCCTTTTAGTTCCCCTTTGCTAAGTTAAAACTTTGGATTGATAATATTGTCTACAACTCTGTAGCCCATCTGGTATGTATCTTTAGTGTGAGGTAGTCACTAATTATATTAATCTTTTATATTCCAATAAGTCAAAGGTTCTCAATCTTTTCATATCCAGGGCCTAGTCTGTCATCTCAAATTCTTTGCTGCAACATTCCTTCATCCTTTGCAACCACATCCTATATCACGCTGCTTATGTTGTGGGTAAAGTTCACCCATTTCCAGAAGGTCAAGATAAGAATCATGAAATACTTCAGCCACATTTTAAGCCTGCAAATTGGAACTTAAATTGGACTTCTTTGGTGCCCAGGACTTGTTCTGGCCGCTGCACATGGGTGAATTGAAACAAGAATTTATTAGAATTAATCAACTGTAATGGATTAATTAATAGAAATAATAGATTAAAATTATTAGATCTATTAAAATAATAAATAATAAAAATAGAAAATATTTCCAGAAATTGTCATTGTGATATTTGTAAAAGATAAAGTACTTATGAAACCATATAATTAAATTAAATGTATCTTCAGTACAGCCATCATTCTATTGCTGAACAAAATTATAAATGAAAGAAATGAACACCATTCTAACAGAAACCCTACTTTTAAAAAATAAGAAAAGAGATCACTCATTCACATATTCAACTGTGGACCATTGGGTATTATAGTATTAAGCTGGCACTCTCCAACAACCTGCCGTGGCATCATGGCCTCTTGGTTGAGGCACCTTGGACAATGTCATTTAGTGTTCAAATACTTGACTAAAAGAGGCCAGAACATATTTCAAAAGTCCTCCCAAAAGCTATCAAGACAGACACCAACACAGATGGGAAAAGGTAACCAAAATGTAGTCAAACACAAAATATTGATGTATACACAATAATAATGTGTACACAAACACACAGCACTAGGCTAGATGAAAGGAAACAAAAATGACTGAAACTAGGCAGACTGCCTACATTTCTATAACTGAGAAGTTTAGCTCAGTGGTTTGAATCTGGATCACTGGAATTAGGAATTCCTAAATTCTAAATCCAGCTACGATATTCACTTTCTCTGTGACTTTGGACTAGTTTTAAATTCTTTGTGCTTGTTTCCCCATCTGTAACGTGGGGATAGTTATACATACCTTCCTACCGTGGGCAGAGGTGAAAGTAAGCCACTGTGGGGAGCCCCGGGCCCTTTAAATCACCGCCGGAGCCCTGCCGCTGCTACCCTGGGGCCCCGCTGCCGGAGCCCTGGGGTAGTGGTGGTGAGGCTCTCACAGCCATTTAAAGGGCCTGGGGATCCCTGCAGCAGCCAGAACCCCGGGCCCTTTAAAGTACCGCCCGAGCCCCGCTGCTGGAGCCCTGGGGTAGTAGCGTACAGGGAGACTTTGGCAAACGAGTAAAGTGCCTGAAACCACTATGGCTTACTGCAAGAACCCCGGTAACAGTGGTGGCAGGGCTCCAGTTGCTATTTAAAGGGCTAGGGGCTCCAGTCGCTGCGGGGAGCCCCAGGCCCTTTAAAGTGCCACCTAAGCCCCGCTGCCAGAGCACTGGGGTAGCAGTGGCAGGGCTCCGGCGGTGATTTAAAGGGCCTGGAGCTCCGCTGCGGTAGCCGGACCCCAGGGCTCCCAGACACCTCTGCAGCTGGTCGCTCCAGGCAGGGCTGGTGCAAGGATGTTTTGCCCCCTAGCGAAACTTCCACCTCTCTGCGGCAGCTCCCCACCCCCCCCCCCCTCCACCCTGAGGCACCCCCCCCCGCAGCAGCTCCGCGCCGCCCCCTCTCCCCTCGGGGAGCCATGAAGCAACTCCCCGCCCCAGCTCACCTCTGCTCCGCCTCCTCCCCAAGCATGCCGCCGCCGCTCCACTCCTCCCGCCTCCCAGGCTTGCGGCGCCCATCAGCTGTTCGGCGCCGCAAGCCTGGGAGGGAGAGAAGCAGAGTGGGGCGGCGCACTCAGAGGAGGAGGCGGAGCAGAGGTGAGCTGGGGCGGGGAGCGGTTCCCCTGCGCGCCATCCCTCCTCCCCCCGTTACTTGCTGTAAGCAGCCCCCCTGCCCCAGCTCACCTCCGCTCCACCGCCTCCCCGGAGCGCGCTTTTGGCCGCCCCCCAACCACTTGGTGTCCCAGGCAGCCGCCTAGTGGTTGCACCGGCCCTGGCTCCCAGCGTGATTTAAAGGCCCCGAGGCTCCCAGCCACAGCTGGAGCCTTTAAACCTTGATTTAAAGGGCGCCGGCACTTAAAGGCCCAGCCTCTTCCAGTTGAGGCCATCCCCCTGCTCAGGACTCCTTTAAGTTACTTTGACTCCTGCCTGTGGGGGTATTTTGAGGATTAACTCAATAGAAGCTGCTCCTGCTCCTGAGTAAGGCATTTCGATAATGAGTACTCCAAAGAGGATTTACCCTATAGTGTGGACATAGGAAAGTGCTATTATAAAGGAAATTCAGAGTTAGAAACAAGAAATTAACCAGATATACTATAAAGTTAATTCATATACTGAAGTGCATTTATGAGATAATTGTAAAGGTGCTGTGTGTTCCTCAATGACTCTTAAGTAGATAAGCTATACAGCTGGATCATGCACAGAAAAGTGAAAATATCCTTTTTCTATTTTAATTAGAGCTAGTCTAAATGTGTGTGTGTGTGTGTGTGTGTGTGCGCGCGCACGCGGGGGGTGGGGGGGAATTGCAAAAAAAAGTGAAGTAATTTTTCTCCCTGCAAAGTTTTTGTTTAGCCAATATTTTGTTACAATTTTTATTGAACACTTTCAGTTTGCAAATTTGGACAGGTTAGTATTTTTTCACTCATCTTTTCTCCCTCACCAGTTCCCTTATTTTCTTTTCTGCTGTCCCTCATTTTTTCCTTTTGACACTTGAAAAGGGAGAGGTGGGGAGAGAGGATAGGAAAAAATTCATCAACAACAACCTAGTCTAAATTGAAAAGGAGTACTTGTGGCACCTTAGAGACTAACAAATTTATTAGAGCATAAGCTTTCGTGAGCTACAGCTCACTTCATCGGATGCATTTGGTGGAAAAAACAGAGGAGAGATTTATATACACACACACACACACAGAGAACATGAAACAATGGGTTTATCATACACACTGTAAGGAGAGTGATCACTTAAGATAAGCCATCACCAGCAGCAGGGGGGGGAAGGAGGAAAACCTTTCATGGTGACAAGCAGGTAGGCTAATTCCAGCAGTTAATGCAGATGATGAAGATGTCATCAATGTAGCGCAAGTAGAGTAGGGGCATTAGGGGACGAGAGCTGAGGAAGCGTTGTTCTAAGTCAGCCATAAAAATGTTGGCATACTGTGGGGCCATGCGGGTACCCATCGCAGTGCCGCTGATTTGAAGGTATACATTGTCACCAAATGTGAAATAGTTATGGGTCAGGACAAAGTCACAAAGTTCTGCCACCAGGTTAGCTGTGACAGTATCGGGGATACTGTTCCTGACGGCTTGTAGTCCATCTTTGTGTGGAATGTTGGTGTAGAGGGCTTCTACATCCATAGTGGCTAGGATGGTGTCCCCTAATGCTCCTACTCTACTTGCGCTACATTGATGACATCTTCATCATCTGGACCCATGGAAAAGAAGCTCTTGAGGAATTCCACCATGATTTCAACAATTTCCATCCCACCATCAACCTCAGCCTGGACCAGTCCACACAAGAGATCTACTTCCTGGACACTACGGTGCTAATAAGCGATGGTCACATAAACACCACCCTATATCGGAAACCTACTGACCGCTATTCCTACCTACATGCCTCTAGCTTTCATCCAGATCATACCACTCGATCCATTGTCTACAGCCGAGCGCTACGATATAACCGCATTTGCTCCAACCCCTCAGACAGAGACAAACACCTACAAGATCTCTATCATGCATTCCTACAACTACAGTACCCACCTGCTGAAGTGAAGAAACAGATTGACAGAGCCAGAAGAGTACCCAGAAGTCACCTACTACAGGACAGGCCCAACAAAGAAAACAACAGAACGCCACTAGCCATCACCTTCAGCCCCCAACTAAAACCCCTCCAACGCATCATCAAGGATCTACAACCTATCCTGAAGGACGAGCCATCGCTCTCTCAGATCTTGGGAGACAGACCAGTCCTTGCTTACAGACAGCCCCCCAATCTGAAGCAAATACTCACCAGCAACCACACACCACACAACAGAACCACTAACCCAGGAACCTATCCTTGCAACAAAGCCCGTTGCCAACTCTGTCCACATATCTATTCAGGGGATACCATCATAGGGCCTAATCACATCAGCCACACTATCAGAGGCTCATTCACCTGCGCATCTACCAATGTGATATATGCCATCATGTGCCAGCAATGCCCCTCTGCCATGTACATTGGCCAAACTGGACAGTCTCTACGTAAAAGAATGAATGGACACAAATCAGACGTCAAGAATTATAACATTCAAAAACCAGTTGGAGAACACTTCAATCTCTCTGGTCACTCGATCACAGACCTAAGAGTGGCTATACTTCAACAAAAAAGCTTCAAAAACAGACTCCAACGAGAGACTGCTGAATTGGAATTAATTTGCAAACTGGATACAATTAACTTAGGCTTGAATAGAGACTGGGAATGGATGAGTCATTACACAAAGTAAAACTATTTCCCCATGGTATTTCTCCCTCCCACCCCACCCCCCACTGTTCCTCTGATATTCTTGTTAACTGCTGGAATTAGCCTACCTGCTTGTCACCATGAAAGGTTTTCCTCCTTCCCGCCCCTGCTGTTGGTGATGGCTTATCTTAAGTGATCACTCTCCTTACAGTGTGTATGATAAACCCATTGTTTCATGTTCTCTGTGTGTGTGTATATAAATCTCTCCTCTGTTTTTTCCACCAAATGCATCCGATGAAGTGAGCTGTAGCTCACGAAAGCTTATGCTCTAATAAATTTGTTAGTCTCTAAGGTGCCACAAGTACTCCTTTTCTTTTTGCGAATACAGACTAACACGGCTGCTACTCTGAAACCTAGTCTAAATTGTTCAGTCTCCAGTTGTGCTGGGGAAAAAACCAACAGAATTTTTAAAAAGAATTGTTAAACACTTCCATTTTTTAAAAAAGGCATTTTTTTCCCAATGAAAGATGTCTATTTGAAAAAAAATTGACCAGTTCTAATTATTATTATTATTATGCTAGGGTGATAACAAAATGTTTAATTTTTATTAGCAAAACCAAGGTTTTCTTTTTCCGCTTCCTGTTTCAGCAGAATGACATTGACAAAAAAGGAAGGGTCCCATGAAAGAAAACTTAACTTTCAAGAAGGCAGAGGAATCCTGGCATGCTGCCAGGAATTTTTGAGGCTGAAAAAATTTGCAGTGAAAAGTATCATTGAAGTAATATGCTTTAAAAGAAGTTTTGATTTCTGATGTATGTTTTGCAGAAGATTTCCAATCAGGGAGATGACTGCAAAGTTAGAAGGCTGCAGATAGTCAGCACTTTCTTCTAAAAAACAGAGATGGAGGATTAGGCAAAGCTTGGGATGGACTATAACTTTAAAAAATAAATCAAATGCAAAATACACAGAAATAACTTAAGCTGATCCAAAAGCTCCTGATCTTTAGAGTTTAACACTTTTTAAAGTAGAGTAGTTTCTTTACAAGTTCATTCTATTGCCAGATATTTTGCATTAAAAAACTGATTTTAAAAAAGTCAGTTTTCCATATTAAGTCCTAATATCTACTCTTTAAAACACGCAAATGTAACAGAATGGCCACATCAGTGGCAAGCAGGAGCACAGGCCTGCTAAAGACAGTCTTGTGAGAACCAAGTGCAGTTAACAAGCAGTTAACAAGAATATCAGAGGAACAGTGGGGGGTGGGGTGGATAAAACCCATTGTTTCATGTTCTCTATGTGTGTATATCAATCTCCCCTCTGTATTTTCCACCAAATGCATCCGATGAAGTGAGCTGTAGCTCACGAAAGCTTATGCTCTAATAAATTTGTTAGTCTCTAAGGTGCCACAAGTACTCCTTTTCTCATTACCATATAGTTTCTCTCTGGTGCAGAAGTCAATGGAGCTATGACAGTTTACAACAGATGTGGATTTGTCCCACTCTGTCTCTGTACTCGACTAGTACACACACACGAGCTAAGAATACAACAACAGCTGAAAAAATTAGCAAGGCTTTAACTAATTTAGGGCTTAATTAAGGGTACAAAAGGGTACTATTCTCTTGTATAGAAATGAAATTTAAGACATGGCCAGCAGGTAAATTCAAAGATATAGTATATGTTTATGTATATTACATGAACCATGTGCCTTGTCTAGTAGTTCAATCCAGAGGAAATTTCCTAGTCATTTCTTTCCCCAGACATAACATAGACCTATATAAAAACTATGATTAACATTATATGAAAATTAAACCATCTTGAAATTACAATGGTTGGAATCACATCCAAAATATGTATGACGCGAGAAAAACTATGTATCCCTATAACAATTTATATCATACACAGATATTGGGCTAAATGCTGCCCAGCCCCTGGTTGTTTTGCAATGCTCTGGTGATGCAAACTAATTGTAAAGCTGGCTTAACAAGTTACCTGAGGATTGTCCTTGTGCATAGAATTAGTGTACAGCCACTGCAGTAGTGCTATATACCAACTTTCTTCTATTCCCAGAGAAGAAGGTACCCCCCCCGCCCCGAGAGGGCATGGGCATGGCTAGGGCACATTAAAATAGCTCAGGGGTGTCATGCTCCTTCTGTGGTAAGAGCCAAATTTTATTTTTAATTATGGTCTGTGGCCTGGAGCAAACATTGAGGACTACATACTACACTCCATCCACACCAGAACATCCATTCATGTCAATGGGAGGATTGCACAAAGATCAAGGTATGACATTGCTGTTACTTTGTTATTATCACTGCAGTATTTAATTTTTGTCAAGTGTATTATTGACACATTTAACATCAGTCAGTGAGAAAATATGCTCCCGCATATATGTCCTCTGCTCCTGCCCTTTGTTTCTCTTCCTTCCCCACCCTCTTTTTTCTGTTTCTCTCCTTCTCCCCGTCTTTGTCTCTCTTTTGCATTTCTTTCCCTGCAGCAATTTCCAGTTTCCACCAACCGTGAGCTTCTCTTCTTCTCCTTTCCATCCACTAAAATGATGAACAGTGAAATAGTTAATGTTTAATATTAAAATGGCACAGTTGGGCTTTTGAAACAGCATCCCAATGTGATAAATGGAGTAGGGCAGTGGAAGTTCACACCTCCCAGAATCATCATTTCAGGCTGTCTGCAGGCTCAGGGAGATAATTCAACTTTTGTCGCATGCAGCCTTAACTGTGCTCCTTTGCGTGTATGTACTGCAACTGAGTCTTTAATTCCATGATCATATTTTTGTTCAAGACCCCTGCCTATTTGAGTCTGTAGGCTGGACAGTGAACAAGGTAAGATTGTGTAGTGAATGAGTCTTAAGTCTGACACAACCCTGCCACATACTCTACAGACACTGAACAGTAAAGAATGAAGACAATAGGACAAAGGACCTCCAACTCTTTTAGTGCAGAGACTGGATGATGTACAGCAGTGGTCTCCAACCTTTTTAAGCACAAGATCACTTTTTGAATTTAAGTGCAACCCAGGATCTACCTCAAAGAAAATGTAGAAATAACAGTAATCACACAAACACCCTTGCCCTGCCTCCTGCCCTGCCCTTTCCCCCAAGGCCATGCCCCTATCCCACCCCTTCTCTGAGGCCCTGCCCCGCTCATTCCATCCCTCCTCCTTCCATTGCTCGTTCTCCTCCACCTCACTCACTTTCACTGGGCTGGGGTTAGGGGTTGGGGTGCAGGAGGGGGTTCAGGGCTGGGACAGGGGGTTGGGATCTGGGAGAGGTTCAGGCTGTGGGCTCCGGCCAGGAGCCGTTTACCTCAGGAGGCTCCCGGGAAGCTGCGGAGCAGCGCTAAGGCAGGCTCCCTGCCTGCCCTGGACCTGCGCCACTCTCGGAAGTGGCCAGCATGTCTGGTAGTGGCTTGGGGGGGGGGAAGGGTAGGTGGCTTTGCATGCTGCTCTCACCTGCAGGCACCGCCCCTTCAGCTGCCATTGCCGCAGTTCCCCATTCCTGGCCAATGGGAGCTGAGGAGGCAGTGACTGCAGGTGAGGGCAGTGTATGGAGACCCCTCACCCTCCACCAAAGTACCCACTGTCGATTGTGCCAGCCGCTTCCAGGAGGGCATGGGGTCAAGGAAGGCAGAGAGCCTGCCTTAGCCCTGCTGTGCCACTGGACTGTTAGCAACCAATCTCCCGGTTTGGCTGTAAGAGGGTTGACAACCCTATCGTGATTGACTAGTCAATCATGGGGCCTCTGAGAGTGGATCTTAGTCTCAGTGACTGAGACTGAGATTGACTGCCAGAGGCTCCACAATTGACCGGTCGACATGATCTACCATTTGGCAACCACTGATGTACAGTGTGGGAGCCAGGAGGTAATACAATGAATGTTGAAGATAAAGGTAAATATTGAACAGCAGTCTCAGTTACTGAGCTCTGTCCATCTTGTACACTGTATGATATAGAATTCTGCACCAAATAATAGTACATGATAATGTAATTAATGACAGGTATGTCAAACATTCAACCTGTTTGATGTATTTCTATGCCCTGCATTACATACTCAGATTCTTCAGAATCTAAGCCTACATTTTTTTAAAGTACGTTTCTAGCCCTCATAGTTGTGAAGAAAACCTTCCAAATATGACCTGAAGATGAACTTAATTCTGGCATTTTCCTGACTTTTGAGTACCTCATTTTGCAATCTTAATGCTCCATTAATGTAGGCTTTTGTATGTAATTCCCTAGGCTATTTAAAAAGAACAAAATAACTCAAATTTCAGCATGTGCAATTATTTGCTCGACAGCAGTAGAACACTACACTAAAAATGTTCATTCAATATCTTTGCATAGCATATGAAAGAAGGCAGGGCTTCTTTTGAGTACTCCATCCTTCTATCCATGCTGCTAGGTATTTCTACTCCTCATTTTCCTCTCACCCATAACTTTTGTAACCTAGATATAAAAAGTTTAACTTTGCCTTAATGTGCATGTTCTGAATGTCTGTACAATAGAGTTAAAACAATTTTTTTTGTAAGAACACAAAATAGTATTTTTCCACTAGCACTTTTTAAAGTCTACTTCTTTGCTAAATGCTTAATCCTATTTTATTTTAATCTTCAATTTAATGAGATTCGACATAAAGACACAAAGTAATAGCATATGCCACAGATGATACAGTGTACTGACTGTAGCGTTCCATTTACTATAGAGTTCCAAGGATTTGATAGAGATGGCTAATGCCTTTTAGGGCTCATTCCACTCTGCAAAGTGTTAGGATTACTACTGAAGGTCCCAATCCTGCAATTTAATTGGCGTGGGTGAACCCTCATCTTTGAGGAACTCTTTTTGGGAGTAAGGGTGTGCACGTGTGGACCTGATTACGGGGCCCAAATTACTTTTGGGTCTTAGGATGTCACGGCCTGCTGGGATAACTTTCGTTTTCATTGGGACACCCATTTTAAATGTATTTTTATACAATGACATTCTCCGAGACCTTAAACTATTGTGGAATGCATGCAGGGGTTGACTAAAATGCAGCGGATTATCCAGTCACTTTGGCTGTCCTGGGGGCTGCAGTTGGCAACGTCAAAGAGCCCATTCAAGTTCCCAGCTTCTATTCAGCTGAATTAGTTGTCAGTTAGTGGGGAGTAGAGAGGAGATGCTTAAGGCTTCAGGACCATGCAGTGCCCAAACTCCAATGAAACCTAATATACACCAAGGCTCCCCCTTGTCCACTTTTCAGAGTAGCAGCCGTGTTAGTCTGTATTCGCAAAAAGAAAAGGAGTACTTGTGGCACCTTAGAGACTAACAAATTTATTTGAGCATAAGCTTTCGTGAGCTACAGCTCACTTCATCGGATGCATTTGTAGCTCACGAAAGCTTATGCTCTAATAAATTTGTTAGTCTCTAAGGTGCCACAAGTACCCCTTGTCCACTGTAACAAATTGAAACTTTTGTTCTTGCCTTGAAAGTCCCTCATGGTTCTACACCATCATACATCTCTGATTATATCTTCTTCCAAGCCCCCTTTCAAAGTAGAGAACACCCTCCCTATTCCAGTTTGCTCTTTCTCCATTCAAGACCCTCTTAAAGGTTCACTTTTTCTGTGATGGACAAAAAATAACTGTGAGAGGATAACTGATATTTTAGACAAAGGAAATGCAATAGATCTAATCTACCTGGATTGCAGTAAACCATCTGAAGAAGTTCCACATGGGAAATTATTAGTTAAATTGGAGAAGATGGGGATTAATATGAGGATTAAAAAGTGAATAAGAAACTGGTTAAAGGGGAGACTGCAGTGGATCATACTGAAAGGTGAACTGTCAGGCTGGAGGGAGATTACTCAGGGATCGGTCTTGGGACCTATCTTATTTAACATTTTATTAATGACCTTGGCACGAAAAGTAGGAATGGGTTAATAAAATTTGTGATGACACAAAAGTGGGAGATATTGTCAATACAGAGGAGGACCGGAATATCATACAAGAAGTTCTGGATGACCTTGAAAACTGGAGTAATAAAAATGGGATAAAATTTAATAGTGCAGAGTGCAAGATCATGCATTTAGGGACTAACAAGAAGAATTTTTAGTAGAAGCTGGGGACTTATCAGTTGGAAGCAACAGAGGAGGAGAAAGGCCTGGGTGTACTGGTTGATCACAGGATGACTATGAACTGCCAACATGATGTGGCCATGAAAAAAGGCTAATGCAATCTTAGGATGCATCAAGTGAGGTATTTCCAGTAGAGACAGGAAAGCATTATACAAGGCACTGGTGAGACCTCATCTGGAATACTGTGTGAAATTCTGGTCTTATGTGTTTTAGAAAGATGAACTGAAACTGGAATAGGTGCAGAGAAGGGCTACTAGGATGATCCAAGCACTGGAAAACCTACCTTATAAAAGGAGACTCAAGGAACTTGGCTTGTTTAGCCTAAACAAAAGAAGGCTGAAGGGAGATATGATTGCTGTCCATAAATATATCAGAGGGATAAATTACATGGAGGGGAAGGAGTTAAGTTAAAAACCCATGTTGACATAAGAACAAATTGCTATAAACTGGCCATCAACAAGTTTAGGCTTGAAATTAGATGAAGGTTTCTGGAATAGCCTTCCAAGGGTGGGGGACAAAAAACCTAACTTGCTTCAAGACTGAGCTTGATAAATTTATGGAGGGGATGGTATGATGAGATTCCCTATAATGGCACGTAGCTGATGAGGAACTGCTAGTAACAATATCTCCAATGGACGGTGATAGGACACTAGATGGGGAGGGCTCTGAGTTAATACAGAGAATTCTGTCCCACGTGCCTGGGTGGTGGGTGATGCCCACATGCTCAAGGTCTAAATGATTGCCATATTTGCGGTAGGGAAGGAATTTTTCACTGGGTCAATTTGGCAGAGACCCTGTAGGTTTTTCACCTTCCTCCGCAGCATGGGGCACAGGTCATTTGCAGATTTAAACTAGTGTTAATGTTAGATTCTCTGTAACTTGAAGTTTTTAAATCATAACTTGAGGACTTCAGTAACTCAGCCAGAGGTTATGAGTCTAGTACAGGATGGGTGGGTGAAGTTCTGTGGCCTGCAATGTGCAAGAGGTCGGACTAGCTGATCATGATGATCCCTTCTGGCCTTAAAGTCTTTTAGTCTAAGTGAATTGTCAATTTTTTTTGGTTGTTTCTTCTTTAAGGTCACTCCCTCCTCTGAATTGCTCACCTCTTCTGTATCTGTTGTCTGAGTGTAACCTCTTCATGACAAGGAAAGTCTTGTACAACTCCAAGCACATTATGATGTTTTACAAATAAAATAATATAAAATGAATGCTAAACAAACAGTAACACCAATCCTTTTGGTAATCTAGGGGGGAAAGGGATGCATTCCTTAAGATTAAGAACAATATTAGTTTGTCAATTACAAATCAAATCAGCGAAGACAAAATACATTAAACCTTTAAACCAAAAGCCATATCTAGCTGTAATTAAGAGCTAAAGAAGAACAATACTATAAACCACTCAGAAATTCCATAGGAAGTATATGAATCTTAAAGGCAATCTTATGGGTCAAGCAAATCACACAGCTGGGATGTTTCCCATTTATTGGATTGAGGTTTAAGACTACAATGAAAATTCATAATTTTTAAGGATGAGCTCCTTGAGTAGAGTGCACAGGCTGAGGAAATGGGCTCTGTACTCAGGCAGACGTGCATGGTCTGAGGAAGAGATTGGTCCACCCTAACCTGCAGTAGCTGGTGCATCAGCTGTGTAGCTGCTAAGTAGAGTCTGGGCAGGAATAGCAGGTCATAGGTCGCTTCTTCCTCATACTCAGATTTATGGGTAGATTTGTGGAAGTACTTGCTATGCCCAAGCAAGCTTCCACCATTTCTCTGCTATGTAGTCACCCCAGAGCTCTGCTCTATGGGCACAGCAGTGTGTGGAGATCCCAGGCTTTCTAAGGCACAACCTTCCCAAAACATGTAGGAAAAATGTGTTGATTCCCCTTGCAGTCTGCGCCTTTTTTGGGTTGGGTAGGATTTGGCTCTAAAATAGAAAATCCCACAGCAGAGCAAATTATCCCAAAATAAAGAAGAATCGAAAAAGACACACATGGAAATTTAGCATTAACTCAGACAATGGGCTTCAAGGTTTTTGTTTCAGAAGCATATTTTAATGGACTAAATTTTGCCCTCAGACATGCACATGCAACTCCAATTGACTTCATTGGAAGTTGCAGGTATGTATCTACAGGCTCTGTATTTGGTCCACTGAAATTATAAAAAAACAAACAAACAACCTTCTTATACTTTTTATTCATATGGAAACAGGTTTCTATACCAAACAGAGCTAATGAGTGTACACACATACACACACCCACACAAATTAAGAGACCTATGGAGGAATCTTAACCCCACTCAAGTCAATGGAAAAAATTCCCATGGACCTCAGTGGGGCCAGGATTTAATCGCAAATATTTTGAACTTGATCCTGCACTCACTAAAGTTAATAAGAGTTTTGACAATGAATTCAATGGATGCAGAATCAGACTCTTTGTCAAGGTTCCTTCCCCACTCTGAACTCTAGGATACAGACGTGGGGACCTGCATGAAAGACCCCGTAAGCTTATTCTTACCAGCTTAGGTTAAAACTTCCCCAAGGTACAAACTTTGCCTTGTCCTTGAACAGTATGCTGCCACCACCAAGCGTTTAAAACAAAGAACAGGGAAAGAGACCATTTGGAGATGTCTTCCCCCAAAATATTCCCCTTCCCCAAGCCCTACACCCCCTTTCCTGGGGAAGGCTTGGTAATAATCCTCACCAATTGGTACAGGTGAACACAGACCCAAACCCTTGGATCTTAAGAACAATGAAAAAGCAATCAAGTTCTTAAAAGAAGAATTTTAATTAAAGAAAAGGTAAAAGAATCACCTCTGTAAAATCAGGATGGTAAATACCTTACAGGTAATCAGATTCAAAACATAGAGAATCCCTCTAGGCAAAACCTTAAGTTACAAAAAGACACAAAAACAGGAATATACATTCCCTCCAGCACAGCTTATTTTACAAGCCATTAAAAAGAGAAAATCTAACACATTTTCTAGCTAGATTACTTACTAACTTTACAGGAGTTGTAAGGCTTACATTCCTGATCTGTTCCCGGCAAAAGCATCACACAGATAGACCAAACCCTTTGTTCCACCCCACTCCAGATTTGAAAGACTCTTGTCCCCTCATTGGTTATTTTGGGTCAGGTGCCAGCAGGGTTACCTTAGCTTCTTAACCCTTTACAGGTGAAAGGATTTCGCCTCTGGCCAGGAGGGATTTTATAGCACTGTATACAGAAAGATGGTTACCCTTCCCTTTATATTTATGACACCCTTAAATTGCCAAGTTCCAACAATGTCTATAGAGAATGCCAGTCTAGAGACTGAATTCTATTGACAATATCCAAACTAGTCAGAGATGATGGAACACATTTTTTATTCCTTAATGTTAGCTCTAGTGCCTGCAAAAGCTGAAACTGCATATTCTTCTTCTACAAAGCAGTTGGATTATTTACCATTGAAGAAAATCAATTACTCTTACAATTGCATTGGTTTAAAATGTTAATATGAAACTATTTGTTAGCACATCTCTAAATGATTGTGCAACAGATTTTGTCTTCAGAAACACCAAAGCATACTTTTTCTTTCCTTTACTGAAATTTAACTATAGATTCTGTGATTTAGATATGCTTTTACTTTAACACTACTCTGGTGGCTTACTGCTTTCCTTTATTAAAGAGGGCTACCTACAGTGTATTTCCCCCCCCCCACATAATGTCTAATGCGAAAATGTGCTCATGCTAATATCTAAATATTATACTTTTTTATTGATGATCAAACCTGAATATCTTGGCCTAACAGAATATTAAGATGTGTATCCCATCTCAACAGGGATACCTCCTCAATTATTTTTAGAAAGAAGGACAGGATTCTTTTACCAATATGTAAATAATTCAAGTAAAAGAGGATTATAGAAATTAGATGGCCAATACAAGGGCCAAATGATTTTTGTTTAAAATGGAGAAGGTTAAAGTAAATAGAGGCTGGGGGACTTTTTATCTACGGTGTAGGTGGTGTTTGGCAAGTAGACACCCAAGCTGATTCTATGCATGGGAACTTTAGTGCAGAAGGATAAATTAAAGAAGTTGTCCTTGAAGAGTGAAAGATGGTTTTGCCAGCTGGCAAAAGGTCATAGAACTGTACACTTTTAGACTCCGCATCTTCTACGCAAGGTGCAGTGACAAGTGGGTTACAGAACAGGATAGGGAGTCAAGAGGTCTGAACTCTGTTCCCATATCTGTCACTGACAGACCATGTGACCTTGTGGAAGTCATTTAATTTCTCAATGCCTCAGTTTTCTTATCTGTAAGATGGACGTAATAGAACTTAACAGCCTCTCAGGGGTGTTGTGGGACTAAATTAATATTTGAAAGGTGCATTCAGATCCTTAGCCAGTGGTGCTGTATAAAAGGGAAGATTCCTCTTCATACCCTCTAAAATCTGCTACCACACACTATGGAGCCAACCTTGAAGAAAAGAAAATTATATACATTGCTTTCCTTCTATTACTACAATATTCTTATATAACAAAAATCAAAATGTTATAGGAATATACTCATAGTAACATCAATTTTGAGGAACATGAGTTTCATTTGGATGTACTGCAAGGGGACAAATATCTAGGTTGCATGGATTTCTGACAAACTTTGTGGTCAGCCAAGACAAATGATGTGACTGGCTATGTAGGGAAAAGTTTTCAGAGTGCTCAGGAAAGGGAAAGAGAGTGCAGTAGGGCTTACATGAGTAATGAAGTTCACTTTTGTATTAGGAGTGTTCCCCTGATTCACTAGTTAGCATTCTTGCCATCATGACAGAATGTCACAGGTTCAGATCCCAGCTGAGGGAGCTTTGACATAATCTATCTTCCAGGAAGATAGGGAGGTGAAAAATGAAGTTATTATTCTTTTTCAGGCAGAATTAATAAATACATCTATCTGTTTAATTCTTTGCCTTGACTTCAAAACAAGTGGAAGTGGCAGAATTGCAGTCAATGTAAATGTTTGATGTGGGTCAATCTAAAACACAACTGATAATACACATACATATACATCTATATAGAGAGATATACAGACCGGCTACTATAATGAGCAGAATAAAACAGACACACAAACTGTGTCAACTCATCTTTGTGAAGAAGATTGTAAATAGAACATAAATGGCAAAAAATATAATTTTTTTTGAAAAAATTATAACAGGACTTGAAAATGGTACAGTGTTCACCCATTATCATTATGGTGCGAAGACTGTAATTTTATGGTCTTCCTTGGATACTATAATAGGCTGTGGATATGGAAAGTCAGACAAGCCATCTCGCCTCCACCCCCTAAAAAATGAGATACAAAAAAGTATCTCTAAAATTTAATGAGGTTGCTATTCACTGATAGTTTGAAAAAGCTATTTCTCTTCAAAAACACCCCTCCTCTGTTTTGATGTAGTCTTATGGAGAGAGAGAAGAAAGAAAGATGTGAATTGTTTGGCAAAATCCAAGTTAGCTCTGAATATGTGGATACTAGACCTGCTATCTTCAGAGTGACAGGATGAATTAAAAGACATACAAAAGACCTACACATCAAAAGACTAGCCTGGGTTGTGACTATTAAGCTCCAGTTTAATAACAGAAAACTAGAGGCAGAATTGTACATAATCATGTATGAAGAAATCAAGAAATGACTTGGAATCAGGAACCCTAGGCTCTATTCTTGGTTCTTCACCTACCTTGGATATAGAAAAGGAGTACTTGTGGCACCTTAGAGACTAACAAATTTATTTGAGCATTAGCTTCTGTGAGCCACAGCTCACTTCATCGGATGCTTCCACTGCATGCATCCGATGAAGTGAGCTGTAGCTCACGAAAGCTTAGGCTCAAATACATTTGTTAGTCTCTAAGGTGCCACAAGTACTCCTTTTCTTTTTGCGGATAAGACTAACACGGCTGCTAATCTGATACCTTGGATATGTAAATTAACCGCTCAGAGAGATATTTTAAAATGCCAAAGGGATTTAGGAACACGTCCAATTGACTTTCAATTCAACTCATGATCCTAAATCCCATGAATATTTTTGAAAATCTGCCCCTGTCTCAGTTCACTTGCCTGTAAAAAGTGTAATAATTATCGTTGGTCAAACCACGTAACAAACAATATTATCTACAAATTTAGCACTTTTTCAGATGAGTGAATCACTTACAAACCAATCTTGATTTTCTGTGAATGTACTTGCTACTCAAAAGTATTTGCTACTCACAAACAAATAATTATGGACAAATAATTTTCAGACTGTGGGTTGTATGTGAATAGTTCATGTAAACTACTCTCTATTTCATATTTATGCCATTTGCTCGATCACATAATTCACATGATATTATTTCAGTGCCCTGATCAAATGATAGAAATATTTGAAATGGGAGAATAATAATAGCCAATATTAAATACCAAACCTGCTTCTTGTATTAATTTTCAAACAAATAATCACACATGCTAAGATTCATGATATTTTGGGGATTCATAAACATTTTCACAAATACCCAGCAGTTTTCCTAATACTCATGAATGACAAAGAGTATGACTCCATGAAGCACAGCAAAACAAACATGGCACTTTTATTCAAAATAACATATATTTGTATTATTTGATTGGCTCTGCTTATTTACCTACTTTACAGAGGTCAGGTTAGCCAACTCTTCAATTGGCTTCTAATACTTACCTAAATCACATGGATGTTAAGGTTCAATTAATTAATATTTGCACTGTGCTTTGGTATTTGTTGATGAAAAAGCCCTATTTTGGGTGTATGTGTGCTTTGGAAAGAATATGGACATTGTTGCATACTAGACTTGACTTTTGTTATATAAATTTCCTTCAACCACCCCCCTCCACCAAATTTTCTTATCTTATTACTTCTCATGAGGTAAGAAACTGTGACCAAGACAGATTTGACACAACTGTGGTTGTGTCAGCTGAAAATTTTTTTACACAACATACCTCACTTCATAATAATGCTGGATATGGAAATAGGAGACAGACTTGTTGAAAATCTTTGGGTAAGGATAAAAGGGGTAAAAAACCAAGGGTGATGTCAAGGTAGGGGTCTACTACAGACCACTTAACCAGGAAGAAGAAATGGATGAGGCTTTTTAAAAAAAAATAACAAAATCATCCAAAGCACAGGAGTTGGTGGTGATGGGGGGCTTCAACTATTCAGATGTCTGTTGGTAAAATAATGCAGCAGGGCACAAATTATCCAACAAGTTCTTGGAATATATTGGAGACAATTTTTTATTTCAGAAGGTGGGAGAAAGCTACTATGGGAGAGGCTGTTCTAGATGGCAAATAGGGAGGCACTGGTTGAGAATTTGAAAGTGGAAGGCAGCTTGGGTGAAACTGATCATGAAATGACAGCGTTAATGATTCTAAGGAATGGTAGGATGGAGAACTTCAGAAAAGACAATGGATTTCAAGAAGGCAGACTTTACCAAACTCAGGAAGCAAGTCTAAGGGGAAAAATAATTGAAGACAGTTAGCAGTTTTTCAAAAAGACATTATTAAGGGCACAAGAGCAAACTATCCCATTTATGTAGGAAAGATAGGAGGTATGGCAAGAGACCACATTGGCTTAACCAGGAGATCGTCAATGATCTAAAAATCAAAAAAGAGTCCTACAAAAAGTGGAAACTCGGTCAAATTACAAAGGATGAATATAAACAAGTAACAGAAGTATGTAGGGACAAAATTAGAAAGGCCACGGCACAAAATGAAATCAAAGTAGCTAGAGATATAAAGGGTAACAAGAAAACATCTACAAATACATTAGAAGCAAGAAGATGATCAAGGACAGGGTAGGCCCATTACTCAGTGGGGGAAATAACAGAAAATATGGAAATGGCAGAGGTTCTTAATGATTTCTTTGTTTTGGTTTTCACCAAGAAGGTTGGTGGTGATTGGATGTCTAACATAGTGAATGCCACTGAAAATGAGGTAGGATAAGATGCTAAAATAGGAAAAGAACAAGTTAAAATTACTTAGACAAATTAGACATCTTCAAGTCACCAGGGCCTGATCAAATGCATCCGAGAATATTCAAGGAGCTGACTGAGGACATATCTGAGCCTTTAGCGATTATCTTTGAAAAGTCATGGAAGACAGGAGAGATTCCAGAAGACCGAAAAAGGGCAAATATAGTGCCAATCTATAAAAAGGGAAATAAGGACAACCTGGGTAATTGCAGACCAGTCAGCTTAATTACTGTACTTGGAAAGATAATGGAGCAAATAATTAAGCAATCTATTTGCAAACATCTAGAAAACAATAAGGTGATAAGTAATGTCAGCATGGATTTGTCAAGAACAAATCATGTCAGACCAACCTGATAGCTTTCTTTGACTGGGTAACAAGCCTTGTGGATAGTGGGGAAGCGGTAGACGAGGTATATCTTGACTTTAGTAAAGCTTTTGATACTGTCTCGCATGACCGTCTCATAAACAAACTAGGGAAATGCAACCTAGATGGAGCAACTATAAGGTGGGTGCAAAATTGGTTGAAAAACTGTTCCCAGAGAGCAGTTATCAGTTGTTCACAGTCATTCTGGAAGGGCATAACAAATAGGGTCCTGTAGAGATCAGTTCTGGGTCCAGTTCTGTTCAATATCAATTATTTAGATAATGTCATAGAGAATACACTTATAAAGTTTGTGGACATTACCAAGCTGGGAAGGGTTGCAAGTGCTTTGGAGGATAGGATTAAAATGCAAAATGATCTGGACAAACTGGAGAAATGGTCTGAAGTAAATAGCATGAAATTCAATAAGGACAAATGCAAAGTACTTCATTTAGGAAGGAACAATCAGTTGCATACATACAAAATGGGAAATGACTGCCTAGGAAGGAGTACTGCAGAAAAGGATCTGGGGGTCATAGTGGACCACAAGCTAAATATGAGTCAAAAGTGTAACACTGTTGCAAAAAAAGCAAACATCATTCTGGGATGTATTAGCAGGAGTGGTGTAAGCAAGACACGAGCAGTAATTCTTCTGCTCTATGCCATGCTGAGTATGCCACAACTGGAGTATTGTGTCCAGTTCTGGGTGCCACATTTCAGGAAAGATGTGGACAAACTGGAGAAAGTCCAGAGAAGAGCAACAAAAATGATTAAAGGCCTAGAAAACATTACCTATGAGGGAAGATTGAAAAAAAATAGGTTTGTTTAGTCTGGAAAAGACAAGAATGAGGGGGGACATGATAGTTTGAGTATATAAAAGGTTGTTACAAGGAAGAGGGAGAAGAATTGTTCTTCTTAACCTCTGAGGATAGGACAAGAAGCAATGGGCTTAAATTGCAGAAAAGGAGGTTTAGGTTGGACATTCGAAAAAAACTTCCTAACTGTCAGGGTGGTTAAGCACTGGAATAAATTGCCTAGGGAGGTTATAGAATCTCCATCATTGGAGATTTTTAAGACCAGGTTAGACAAATACCTGTCAGGAATGGTCTAAATAATACATAGTCTTGCCATGAGTGCAGGGCACTGGACTAGATGACCTCTTGAGGTCCCTTCCAGTCCTATGATTCTATGATCTATGATTCTATTTTATAAAGTTTCTGCATGCATTTAAAACGACGGTTTATTCAGTTTGGAATCCATGCACAGACACCACAGTTCCTACTATTTCAAAGGCATGATACTTCAAAATTCATTTTGTAAAAATGAGAAATCGCTGCTCACAACAGCTGGGTGGGAAATGGTTTTCAGGTCCCGTGAATATTTGAGAGTTTGGAAAATTTTCCCATTTTGCAAACAAGGGGAAACTGCTAAACAGGAGAGATGTAGAAGGACTCCTAAACTCCCAAATAGCCAATAGCCTGCTGGTTACGGTACTTCCCTGGGATGTGGGAGACGTGGGCTCTAGGCCCTGCTTTGCTTGACCTGAAACAAGGACTTGAACCCAAGTACCCAACATTCAAAGTGAGTGCCCAGTAGGCAGTTGACTATGCTGGGCTATAGTGCCTCTCTGTTTTGATGAAGAGGCATTTTCCAATGAAAAAACATTTAATCAACAACTAATTAACTCTACTAATGAACTCTCACACCTATAACATGAAAAGGTACAGTTCATCCACTAATTAGGCCCTTGATCCTGTAAAGCAGTTAAGCACCTGCTCACTTGCCCAGTCCATGGACCTCTCATGTGAGCAAAGTCAAGCATGAGTTTAAGTGCTATGCATGATTGGATCCTAGATAAGCAGAAACAAAAGTCTCCCTTTCTCTTTATAGAAATGCAGATGGATAAAAGACATCTCCTATTCTAGCAGTTCCATATCTAAGACTTCACTAAAACCATTGCTGTCACTATATAGTGAATCTCCTTGTAATAGCAAAGGAATCATTAAAGCAGCATTTCCATAGGCAGTTCATTGCACTCTTATGACTAAGGCTGCGAGTCTGTCACAGAGGTCACAGACGTCACAGATTCCGTGACCTCTGTGACTTCTGCAGCAGCTGGTGCTGGCTCAAGGGCTGCCCGGCTGGGGGCTGCCCTGGGCCAGCAGCAGCAGTTTGGGTGTGTGGGAGGGGGCTCAAGGCTAGGAGCAGGTGGTTGGAGAGTGGGGGTGGGGAACTCCCACTGGCATGGCCCCCCCGCAGCTCCTAGGCTGCAGGGGGTCTCTGTGCTGCATGCTGCCCGCACCTGAAGGCCTTGCCCTGTGGTTCTCAGCCAATGGGAGCTGCAGCAGCCGGTGCTTGTGGCGGGAGCAGCGGAGCTCTTGCCCTGGCCACTGCCTCCGCTGCCTAGGAGCTGCCAGCCCTGCCAACTCCCCCCTCAGCACCAGCAGGTTTTGTGGCTGTGGCCCATCCCCCCAGGCTATGGCCCGTCCCCCCGTCCCCGAGTGGGGGTCCCAGGCCACCGCCCGCCCCCCCCCAGGACACCCGTGGCCCCCCACCCAAGTTTTAGTCAGGGCGGGTATTTTTAGTAGAAGTCATGGACCCATGAATTTTTGTTTATGGCCTGTGACCTGTCTATGACTTTTACTAAAAATAGCCGTGACTAAAACATAGCCTTACTTATGACTATTTGACTATTCCCAGCAATGGGCAGCCATAAAGGTTTGTAGAAGTGGTTTAGTCAGTGTAAAAAGCAACACAATAGTAGTTCAATAATATGCCAGTTTCACAAACGCAAATGAAAGATTAACTTAAGAGAGAGCTATTTTTAAAAGCTAAAATGGATGTTCTTATTCATGTTATAATTAGATTGCTGTCCTTTATATGCATTTCCCCCAAACTCATTAGAAGGTGAATGTGGCAAAACCTGTTTAAGCCGGGGGGGGGGGGGGGGATGGGAAATTAACACAATAGTCTGGCGCATGGTAAATAACTCTGTCAATCATCATTTTCTTCATATCCATTTGCTATCATTTCCTGGTCATTTCTGCAGCAAGTCCCAAATACCAGGCTATAAAAGGCTGTAATATGCTAATGTAGAACTCACCTACCTACCTGGGAAACAGTTGGCAGTGTATTTGTTGCATTGCTTTATGAGAACCTCAGCATCTTGCAGGATCATTCTCTAATTGCTATAACGCTGTCATTCATAATGGGTTTATCCAATGTCTGTCTATTGTAGGTACTTATCTGGGCCCTATCATCATAATATCTCAGCACCCCACCATCTTTAATGTATTTATTCCTCGTAATACCTCTGTGAGCTAGGGCAGTGCTGTAATCCCATTTCATAGATGGGGAACTGAGGCATACAGACACTAAGGTCCAGATCCTCAAAGATATTTAGGCATCTAACTTCCATTAAATCAACTGATCATTATTTTCAATGGGAGTTAGAATTTGGGCCTGCATGACTTGCCCAAGGCCACACAGAAAGTTTGTAACAGAGCAGAGACTTGACCTCGATCTCCCGAGTCCTACACTAGTGCCCTAACCACTCGACCATCCTTCCTCTCTGAGCAGTGACTCATTTGATTTCAGCAGGTTTTGGAATAAGCCCAATATCTATTTAAAAATGAAAGTATTTATATACTGTAGTATTATAAAAAGAAAAGGAGTACTCTAAGATGCCACAAGTACTCCTTTTCTTTTTGCGAATACAGACTAACACGGCTGCTATTCTGAAACCTGTAGTATTATAGTAAATGAGCATGTCTGTAAATAGTCTTTGGGATTATACCCCCACTTACCCATTATTATACCTGGACAGGTAAATTATGGCTAAAACAAGGCACATGTCATTATACCCATTTATCTATTATTATATCTAGAGGGGTGATCTAAGAGACAGTGGTTAAGTGACCTGTCCAAAGCCACAAATTGTGACAACTATGGATACTTGAAAGGATCTGGAAATAAACTCTGCAGATCTCTAAATACTGATAGAATGTGCTTTTGCAGAAGGAAATAATCCAGTAAAGGAGCTATGGAGGTTGATGAGACAATGGGAGAAGTAGGATCAGTGTATGTAGGATCAAGCCCTGCTCCCTTTCATTTTAAAATATATGCTGTCTAAAATTAGGGTAATTTAACATTTTATTCATTGGTGTGCCTGTCACCTGCAAATTATATCAATATGCAGATTCACAAACTGCTGCTAAACATGCAACTTGCTTCTGCAAGCCTATAATCTTCTGCAACAATCAATAAACATTTTATATGCAATGCTACTGAAAATAATTTTACAGACAATGCCAAGTTCAGCCTAAATGTATTTGATAGCAAGGGTTCCTAATAAATTATAAACCTAATGAAGTCTAAGGGGAATGAGGCTTAGAAAGTCTTTGCAGAAAAGAAACTAGCATTTTAGCTCTCTGAAGTTATGACATTTTGCCTTTGGATAATTTTCTTGGCATGTACTATCATCCAGCATCAGAAGGGGAGGAAAGAAAGGGAGACTGTAAAATACTTTCTGTTATACGCATCACATGGTGTCTTCTGGTTCAGTAGACAAAACAGCTTTAAAGTTCAAGGCTAATTCAAATTACATTTAAGAAACACAAAGTCTTAAAACATTTGCACCAAACTAAGGGATTACCACTCTTATATTATCCCCAGAAAAGCTTTTGGAAAAAAAAATAGTCGCTCATATTTTAAATAGGGACCTCAAAACGTACTTGTCTGTGGCTGTCGTCTGCTTGGTTGCCTATTGTCAAAAGGTAAAATGTTATACTGTTGAGAGAAGGATTTGCATAAATTGCTTTCACCTGCTGACCATCTCAGGTTAAATAAAATAAAATAATAATAATAATAATAAAAAAGAATGAAAGCATCTCTGTGAGCCTAATCTTTCTTAACTCTTTCATTGCTGTAGTGGATGAGCAGAATGTTACCTTAGTCATCTTTCTTTTCAATTTTCAACCTATTCCTGCACCACTGCTATTGGTGGGAGCTTTGCTGTTGACTTCAAGGGGAGCAGGACTAACCTTTTTGCTAAACGAATGCTCTTTATTAGACCTCTCCTGCTCCCCCTGACTTCATTGTGAGCCTTATGTGAGCATATTTCATACAAGGAGTATTAATAATTGACCTGTTGAAGGTTTGCATCATGAGTACACAGCAACAAAACAGTCAATAGAGAGCTAACTTATTATTTCAGTAGCTAAAATAAAGGTAATTAAAATGGTAAACGCTATGTCCATTTATTTCCAAGGCTGAAGAAGCAGGAGCTGTCAGACTCTGGATTGTGGGAGGTCAGACCTGCTGGTGGGAGTAGTGGTTGAAGCCGGACATAAGGTCAGGCCTGGGCCGAAGGCAGTGCAAGAAGGCTGAAGGCAAACCAGGGTCTGGCGTCAGAGTCCATGCACAAGCTTAATCAGGATCATAGTCAGAGTTGGGAAGCAGGCCGAAGACTGAAGCTGGGCTGGAGTCAGTCCAAGGATCTGGGGGTCAGAAAGCAGGTGTAGGGCTGTGTAGTGAGACTAAGTGGCCTCACTCCAAACTGGAATGTGAGGGACCACTACACTCCCCTGGGTGGGCAGAGCCAAACCTGCCCTGCCCCCCTCACCAGAAGTACCAGGGCAGGACAGGAAGTAAAAAAGGAGAACCCTGGAGCTCACTTGCCGCTAAGCCACAGGAGAGACCGGACATCCCTTCTAGGGAGCAGACGCCTCTGCAAGAGCCCAGCCAAGCCCCGGCGAGGACTGATTGAGGGGAGGCAGACGAGGACCCCAGGGAGCTGCCGTAGCTACCAGCAGACGAGTACCCCAAGGAGACAGGGGATCTTTGGATCATGGGATCCTAAACCCAGATTGTGGTAGAAAGTAGCCAAGGGGAACCAGATTCTAGTCCGGTCCTGCTGCCGGAGCGTGAGTCAGCGTGTTGTGGCTGGGATCCCCAGTGACCAAGTTGCAGATCACCCTGCCACTGTTAGGGCCCTGGGCAGGGATGCAGTGGAGTCAGGTGGGCCTGCATCCCCCTACCCCCTACCATATGCAAGGAGGCCTGTGTTGGGCTCACCCCCCTGCCTGAGCCCCTAGACTACTTTGGTGCTCACCCCTGCAAGAGCCCTAACTGTTTGCCACCGCACCCAGCTTTAAGACCTAGGCTTATAGACTACTACATCTCTGCCTTGAATACAGGCCAGAGCCCTAACTGTTTGTGGCTCTGTCCCACCCAGAGGGAGCCAGAGCCCCTCTACAGACTGTTTGTAGCTGTCTGCCCCAGCCAGCTGGCTGTGGGCTCAAGACTGTTGTGCTTCACCCATCCAGGGGACTAGAGCGCTCCTCTATAAGACTGTTACTTGTGGTCTGCCTAGGGTGACCAGGTGTCTGGTTTTTGACCGGAACACCTGATCGAAAAGGGACCCTGGCAGCTTCAGTCAGCACTGCTGAGCAGGCTGTTAAAGGTCTGGTCGGCGGTGCTGCGGCGCTAAGGCAGGCTAGTCCCTACTTGTCCTGGCTGGCACTGTGCTGCAACCCAAAAGTGGCCAGCAGATCCGGCTCCTAGGCAGGGGCGGGGGGGGGGCCACAGGGCTCCGTGCATTGCCCCCATCTAAGCATCGGCTCTGCACTCCGGCCAATGGGAGCTGGGGGGGGCGGTGCCTGCAGCAGGTGAGAGCAGCGTGTGGAGCCTCCTGCCCCCCCCGCCTACTAGCGTTGGACCTGCTGGCCACTTTCAGAGTGCGCGCAATGCGTTGTCAGGACAGGCAGGCAGCCTGCCTTGGCGCCCCTGCTGCGTGCTGACTGGGAGCCGCTCCAGGTAAACCCACGGCCCAACCCCAAGCCCCAACCCCCTACCCCAGCCCTGAGACCCCGCCCCCAACCCGGAGTCCTCTCCTTCATCTCAAAGCCCTCATCCTGGGCCTCAGTCCAGAGCCCGCCCCCCAAACCCAGAGTCAGTACCCCCTCCTGCATCCCAACCCCCTGCCCCTGCCCCAGCCCTAAGCCCCCCACAAACCTTGAGCCCCCTCCTGCACCTCAACCCCTCATCCATGGCTCCAGCCCAGAGCCTTCACATCCCCCAACCCCCTGCCTCAGCCCTGAGTCCCCCTAAACCCAGAGCCCTCTCCTGGGCCCCAAACCCCTCATCCCTATCCCACCGCCCGCACCCCAAGCCCAGAGCCCTCACCCCACACCCCAACCCCCTGCCCCAGTCCAGAGCCCCCTCCCACACCCTTTTATAGGCTGGTTAAATATATATATATCAGAAAGATTTCAATTTCTATTACATTTTGTATATTTTCAGAGTATTTTCTATAGAACCCTACATTTGTCCTCTCTATAGAACTTTGCCATAACGAAGATGAACATATTCAAAGACATGTGCATGCTGTGATATAAGACTGAGATGAACACAATATTGACATACTTAATTAGTAGAATTATAATGGTTTTAAGTTTCAGAAGAACTTGAGTTTGGAACTTTGCCTTTTTCCCCCTTTTGGATTAAACAAAGGAGATTTCTGCTGATGTCCTGGCTATCTTGACCTCTCAGTTCAAGAGGCTTAATACATTTATACACACTATACTGACCTTTTGTTTTAAAAACACATTGTGGGCAAGTTCCTTACAACTATGACATACTACTAATGTATTATTACTGTTAAATGGTGAATTTATGGTTTACATAGAATATCATAAATATTACAGCTATTGCCAGAG
The DNA here is from genome assembly GCF_009764565.3 of Dermochelys coriacea. Lineage (NCBI taxonomy): Eukaryota > Metazoa > Chordata > Testudines > Dermochelyidae > Dermochelys > Dermochelys coriacea. The sequence goes on along the minus strand of NC_050069.1, from coordinate 251,338,423 downwards.
CAACACTTTAGATGGTCAGTACAGCTCCTGATATATAGTTATAGTATATTTAATTTACTATTGTATAAAACATTTTCCAGTAAAGCCAAATAAATCCATTATCTAGTGTCTGTTCTTTACAGTTTAGCCAATGCATAAAAAACTGCCATTAATATTCATGCAGTCTTGTTGTAGCCATGTTGATCCCAGGATACTGGAGAGACAACAAGATGGTCGAGTTAATATCTTTTTTTGAACCAACTTCTGTTGGTGAGAGAGACAAGCTTTTGAGCTTACATAGAGATCTTCTTCAGGTCTGGGAAATGTACTCAGAGCATCAAAGCTAACTACAAGGTGGAATAGATTGTTTACCATTGCATCCTCACCCATAATAATTTTACATTCAACAATAACCACTTTGTCCAAACCATGGGAGCATCCATGGGTACAAAGATGGTTCCTCACTCTGCCAATCTCTTCCTGGGCCATTTTGAAGAAGAATTCCTGCACAAATGCACCATAAATTCAGTAATATACCTGAAATACATTGATGACATTTTCATTCTTGGGACAGATGTTCTAAACTCCCTCACAGATTTCCACCAAAACTTCAACAACTACCACACATCCATTAAATTCTCTCTGGAACACTCCTACACTAGCATCAACTTCCTGGACACCATGATAAGCTTCAACAATGGAATCCAACAGACAACAATATACAAGACACCCAAGGATTACCATTTGTACCTTCACAGATTCAGTAACCATCCCAAACACACCAAGAAACCTGTTAACTATGGCCAAGCACACAGATACCACAGAATATACGCTGAGGAGAAAGTCTGGTTAAGACTTAACACACTTAAAACCACCATCACCAAACAAGGACACTCCATCAGAGAAGTAGAATGGGCCACCCAAATGCCATGAGAGAACCTACTTCAATACAGAAATAAACCCCCCTCTGACTGCACACCTGTAGTTGTCACCTACCATCCTGTCACAGGGGGCCCTGCATATTGAGCTGGACTGCCCCTGTTGGCACAGTGCGGGGTTCGTACACCCCATCACAAATCTGTCGGGACTCCCTATGGGATCAGGCAATTGTAATAAGGAGGGCTCAGGACTGAGCAAAGTAAACAATCAGTCCACAGCCCCTGGTCAGGGCAGAGCAAAGCAAACTGTCTATGGCCCCTGAGCCTCTTGGTTGGGGCAGGGAATGGCAGTTGGGAGTTTGGACCCTCTGGGCAAGGCAGAACAAACAATGAGTCTGTAGCCCCTGTCTGGGGTAGAGCAAGCAAACAGTAGCCACACTGAGTGACAAGTATGTGTGTAGGGGTAGGGGAATCCAGGCTCACCCTACTCCACCAGGTTCCAACCCATGGCCCTATAAAGCCAGGAAATTCCTAGTTAAGGGTTTAAGCATTGGCTTCTAATACATTCCTGGGGTCACTTCCTACCCAAAGGCTCATCTCGGGCATCTTCTCGGTTGGCAGAGAGTCAGCATCCCACTGTGGTCAGCTGGTCGTCCGCAGCATAGTGGGGTCGGGTCCATGGTTCCCACTGCTTGGAGAGTTGCAGGTGCCTGTTCAAGAGCCTGCAGCACATATCCTTCCTCCTCCTCAGCCAGCCCAGACTGAGCTGGGCTGCCTCCTTGTATCTGTCCCTTCCATCTGGAGAATGTGCAGCAGGGATGAGGGGGCATGGTCTCGTAAGCCCACAGTGATTGGTCAGGCCCCGTTGGCCCAGTTTGGGATTATTGTTCCCCATCACACACCCTATAATGGTACCCACATGGGATATCATCAAACAATTACAATCCATACTCAATAGGGACCACAATCAGAGAAAAAATCTTTCCTGAACCCCGATTTCAGGCCTTCAAACAACCCTCTATCCTCACCAAGCTCATCATCAGAAGCAAGCTCCCCACAGACCAGGACACACCAACTCAAAGCAGCATCAGACCCTTCCAGGACAACAGATGCAAACCTGCAGACATATCTCCACTGTTATGATGACTAACACGCACCCTAAAACACACCTTTCAAGATCTCTGGATACTACACATGCCTATCACAACCTATGGTGTAACTTATCTAGTGCACTAAATGCCCCAGTAATAACTATGTGGGTGAAATGAGGTAAGCTGTACTCTCTTGAATGAATTCACATGGAAAAATGATAAAAGACTAAAACATCCTGTTACCCATGGGTGAATATTTTTCACAAAGCCATCATTTTATATTCAATCTCTTAGTTCTCATACTCAAAGGAAACCTGCACAACACCTTTAACAGATGAGTCTGGAAGCTTAAATTCATGATTTTGCTAAATACTAAAAATCATAGACTGAATAGATTTCAGAGTAGCAGCCGTGTTAGTCTGTATCCGCAAAAAAGAAAAGGAGGACTTGTGGCACCTTAGAGACTAACAAATTTTTTTGAGCATAAGCTTTTGTGAACTACAGCTTCATCAGATGCATTCAGTGGACTGAATAGAGACACTGGCTTTATGGCTTATTACAACAATCTATAACCACCACCCCCAGCGTCTTTTTTCCTTTCTCCCCTATGACTGGAAAGGTGTTAATGGACCATGTCACCTTGAATGATCTCTTGAAGTATGTTTCAGAGTAGCAGCCGTGTTAGTCTGTATTCGCAAAAAGAAAAGGAGTACTTGTGGCACCTTAGAGACTAACAAATTTATTAGAGCATAAGCTTTCGTGAGCTACAGCTCACTTCATCGGATGCATTGAAGTATGTGTTAACTACTTATGCTAAACAATCTGTTTCACCTTGTACTTTGCTGTGACACTCTGAATACCTTTCCCAGAACTGCAGAAGAGCTCAATGCAAGCTCGAAGCCTGTCTCTCTTACCAACGGAAGTTGGTTCAATAAAAGATATTACCTCACCGTCCTTGTCTCATTAATATTCATGTGGATTTTGTGACTACATTGACAGGAGGATAGACCACAAAGTATAGTTCCCTCACCTACAGTACAGTCTCATTTATAATACTTTTTTTTGACTATTGCTCTTTACTATCCAACTACACTAAAATGCATAATGATCAGTCTAGTTGTGCCTACAGTATGAGACACCCACAAAAGGGTTAATCAGATTGCAGAAGTTGCTAGGTAACAGTATCTTTCCCTCAGGATCCCTAATTACTAGACAGTTTGTCTGATGATGTAATGCTTCTGAGTTGTGTTTCATTGGCTCAATGTATTATTTCTTGATAGTCTGTTGGGGGTGGAGCTCTTTGCAAACCATACAGAAGATTCTGGGTTGATTTGGCCTTCCATCTTGATTGTTTGAATTAATCTCTCAGTAAAAAAACTCCCTAATCATGATAATGCTAATTGACTTCTGGATTCTTAAATACTATTATGCTAAACATTATTACTCTAAGCACAATAGCACCCTCTCTTTATAATGCTTAAAATTCATTAGAAGGCAGCCGAAGTAAATTTGATTTTGTCAAGTTATCTTGCAAGAACAGGATTACAGAGAATAGAGTGCATTTATGTTTAGCATACCGTATGCACATAATTTTTTGGTTGCTAAAGGGAAGCAACCCTATTTTTGAGTTGCTGACAATAAAAAATAAAAAGGGCAAACCATCCCTTCCCCAGCAAACCCAGAGGTAGATCTATCTGTATCTGCAATAGGATTAAGGTCACAAAAACACAACCAACATTTTTCTGCAAATAGCCAGGATTAAAATAAAATTATTCCTATTGTTATAAAAAACCTATACATTTATTAATAAAAGAATTGTGTTGAACTAAAAAACAAAACAAGAGGCTTTAACTTGCAGTAAGTACTTAATCTCCATTACACTTTACATTTGGGCCAAAATAACTCTTCTGTCTGCTGCATTGAGAAATGTACATTTTTGTCATTAGAGATGGGTTTAGGACTGAAAAGAAAATTATTTTAAAAATATTCAAGCTGGGAACATTTACATCATTTCCAACCCTAACATGAGAAAACAGGTGAGATTGAAGCCAAAGGACTAAAGTTCATTTTACAAATGCATAGTAATAGTAAGGAGAAACACTGCACAGTGAAAAGGCAGCTAGAGGACGTTAAGTGTGAATCCACTGGATCTTTCAAAACATTAAAAACGATGTGAAAACACACCAATTCGTATAAAGCCTGTAACAAGCCAGCAGTACTGTTTTTTACTGAAAGCCATATTTTGCAGGTGTTTGGCAGACAGCTCATCTGAAACAGAAAAAAAAATCAATATTTTTGTTGCATAACTTAGAAATGGCTTTTTCCTCTTGTATTAAAATTCATATATGGTTGGCAATTTTTATGTCAAGTCTCCGCTCCTGGGGATTAGAAACAGCGGAGACAGGAACTATGGGGTTTATAATGTAAAACTGCTGACAGACCCAGATATAATGACCCTGCTGCTGTGCTGACTGGTTTATACTGGGAAACTATTGTTCCATGGAGCAATAATGACTGGGTGTAAGGTCTAAATCACCATCCACTTTTTCAGGAAAACGAACAATAAGTTTCACAATGAACTGAGAAGTCCAGACTATCTGCTTTATTAGACTATACCCTTCAAAACTATATTGTGCCTTAAACAGGCTATAAACCAGTTACTCTCCGCTGGTGAAATTCACCCCATGTGAACAGCCAGCACAAGGACTCCACCAACTGAGCCCCAAGTAAGACTTCAAATTAGGGTTTAAGTGGGTCTTGGTGCATCAGCCTTATGTTGGCTGTCATAAGGAACCCCCACCCTGGATTTCCCTCCTGTGGCAGGCCATGGCATGACAAGTGCACCTGTCTCAATTTCCCCTTTAGAAATCCAGAAATCGTCCAAACCGTCTTTCTGAATTTATATATAGCTTCCATGGGGCTAATTTGTTACAGAATTTCCATGCACATAAATCATAACAAATTCCTATAACCATAGTCCAGAATTCCCCAGCACAGTCCAAATTGCATCTGCAAAACACTAAGTACGGCTCCGGCGACTCTCACCAGGCCCCAGGCCTCCAGTACAACTCCGGTGACTCTCACTCTTCCCCAGACCTCCAGTACAGCTCTGGCGTCCCTCACCAGGCTCCAGGCCTCCAGTACAGCTGCGGCAACTCTCACCAGGTCCCAGACCTCCAGTACTGTGCTGGCAACCCTCACCACACCCCAACTCTCCAGTACAGATAGCTCAGTTTGTGATGACCGGGAGAACCGCATGGTGACTTGCCTGCCTAGTGCGAAAGTTGCGGATCTCTCAAGACATTTAGATAGACTTATGTGTAGTGCTGGGGAGGAGCCGGTGATCATGGTGCATGTAAGTACCAATGACATAGGGAAGGATAGAAGAAAGGCCCTGGAGGCCAAATTTAGACTGCTAGGTAAGAGATTGAAGTCCAGGACCTCCATGGTAGCATTCTCTGAAATGCTTCCAGTTCCACGTGCAGGGCCAGTTAGACAGGCAGAATTACAAGGTCTCAATGCATGGAGGAAACGACGGTGTAGGGAGGAGGGGTTTAGATTTATTAGGAACTGGGGAAACTTTTGGGAAAGAGGGAGCCTATACAGGAAGGATGGGCTCCATCTAAACCAAAATGGAACCAGATTGCTGGCACTTAAAATTAAAAAGGTCGTAGAGCAGTTTTTAAACTAAGGGCTGGGAGAAAGCCCACAGGTGCGGAGGAACACGTGGTTCAGACAGAGACATCCCTTAAGGGAGCGTCTACTCATAGAGATTCTCTATGTCCTAGTAAGGAGGAGAGTAAGGAAGATAAAATACAGGTAGGATCTGAGGAGAAACAGTCAAAGGAAAAAAAGTCTCATTCAATTACATCATATAATGGGAGACAGCTAAAAAGTGACAAGTTTTAAGGTGCTTATATACCAATGCTAGAAGTTTAAATAATAAGATGCGTGAACTAAAGTGCCTCATATTACATGAGGATATTGATATAAAACAGGCATCACAGAAACTTGGTGGAATGAGGATAATCAACAGGACACAGTAATACCAGGCTACAAAATATATCAGGACGGAACAGGTCGTGCTGGTGGGGGAGTGGCACTATATGTGAAAGAAAGCATAGAATCAAATGAAATAAAAATCTTAAATGAACCAAACTGTACCATAGAATCTCTATGGATAGTAATTCCATGCTCGAATAATAAGAATATAGCAGTAGGGACATATTACTGACCACCTGACCAGGATAGTGTTAGTGACTGTGAACAGGGAGATTAGAGAGGCTATTAAAATTAAAAACTCAATAATAATGGGGGATTTCAACTATCCCCATATTGACTGTGTACATATCACCTCAGGACGGGATGCAGAGATAAAGTTTTTTGACATCTTAAATTAATGCTTCTTAGAGCAGCTTGTCCTGGAACCCACAAGACGAGAGGCAATTCTTGATTTAGTCCCAAATGGAGCACAGGATTAGGTCCAAGAGGTGCATATAACTGGACCGTTTGGTAATAGTGACCATAATATAATTAAATTTAACATCCCTGTGGTGGGGAAAACAAACACCACAGTGGCCCAACACTGTAGCATTTAATTTCAGAAAGGGGAACTACACAAAAATGAGGAGATTAGTTAAACAGAAATTAAAAGGTACAGCACCAAAAATAAAATCCCTGCAAAGACACCATAATAGAGGCTCAACTTAAATGTATACCCCAAATTAAAAAAAAACATAGTAAGAGAACCAAAAAAAGAGCCACCATAGCTAAACAACGAAGTAAAAGAAGGAGTGAGAAGCAAAAAGGCATCCTTTAAAAAGTGGAAATTAAATCCTAGTGAGGAAAATGGAAAGGAGCATAAACTCTGGCAAATGAAGTGTAAAAATATAATTAGGAAGGCCCCAAAAGAATCTGAAGAACTGCTAGTCAAACACTCAAAAAGTAATAGCAAATTTTTTTAAAAAAAGCCTGTTAAACAAACAGTGGGGCTACTGGATGATCGAGATGCTAAAGGAGCACTCAAGGATGGTAAGGCGGAAAAACTAAATGAATTCTTTGCATCGGTCTTCACTGTGGAGGATGTGAGGGAGATTCCCAAACCTGAGCCATTCTTTTTAGATGACAAATCTGAGGAATGTCCCAGATTGAGGTATTATTAGAGGAGATTTTGGAACAAACTGATAAACTAAACAGTAATAAGTCACCAGGACCAGATGGTATTCACCCAAGAGTTCTAAAGGAACTCAAATGTGAAATTGCAGGTCTACTAACTGTAGTCTGTAACCTATGATTTAAATCAGCTTCTGTATCAAATGACTGGAGGATAGCTAATGTGATGCCAATTTTTAAAAAGGGCTCC